>NC_136015.1:17637109-18237109 GCF_048128805.1 Centroberyx gerrardi
CTCACCCGCAAGTATCTCAAATGTATATGGCTCCGACTTTCAGCTGTGATATTGTAGGCGTATGGAGGGAACAAAGATGAGACTGGTAGTAGAGCAGGCTCCATGCTGAGTGCTGAGAGACACAGATTCTTCCACACCTCTCCCTGTTCTGCCTGAAGGCTTCTCACAGGTACGATTTCTTACCCTCGGTTCGGGAACCGAAAATGAGAATCTCTAAATTAGGAGTCAGGGAGTCGTGTCGGAGCCTGACCCTGGATTCTCACCTCCTATCCGGCTGGACCTGTGAATGCTGGAGCTGATCTATGGCTCTGGCCTTGCTCCTCCAATCCACTCTCATCTCTTTTTTTCTTCCCTCTTCTTCCACCCGTCTACACCACCCTCTGTCCTTCCTCTGTGATAGGTTTTTCTGTTTATTTTTGTCACTTTTTCAGAGCCTCTCTTTCTCTTTGTCTTTCTCTCTCAGACTGACTCTTCAGCCAGTAGAAGCTACATTAATATAATAGTTTTAAATCTAGCCACATTGAAAAGACTGAAAGACACCACATGTTCATCTTCATATTGCGTATTGAGGTTTTGCTAGATCACTACAATTTAATATCAGTTCCTACAAAACCTCTGACATTACGTGGCGATAAAACAACACCCTGTTTCATAATTATTTGCTGAGGCTAAGTGGGGAAACAAAATGGGGTGACAACAGAGAAGTGATTCTTTGAGGACAAAACATGGGAACTATATTGTCCTCCTGACCTTTTGATCTTAATCTAACTTGTAACATATTTCACTGTCAACTTTTATCAACTGTTTGCCCCTTCTCTAAATGGGACGACATTGATTTTGCTCGCAGAGAGAGTTCAGCCATATGTGAGCTCACGCTGCAGGGCGCCGCAGTGACAGGTCTGGGACATAGCGGCCCATTACCACACATGTCCTGTCAGGGGGACTCCAGTAGCGCTGTGTCTGTTTTGGGACGGCTGGCTGCAGACCAGCCAGTGAGGTTTCAGCCTGAGACCCTCCGTCCTGAGCGGAGAGCCGGTTGCTCGGGGGCCCAGGACGGCCGGCGCAACATGGCCTGTCTGCACCCCGTTAGTGCTGGGTGGATGAGCTTCATCCACAAGGGCCTGGGGAGAGGGAGATGGCGGCTTCGCCTGCCCCGGCAAGGAGGGGAGGGGGACAGAGGTCGGGGGAGTGGGGCGGGGCGGTGGTCGTGGAGGTGCTGAGGGTTAGTAAAGCATTAGTGGGCCCTGCTGGTGTGCTGGCCCCTGAACCAGGCAATGATTGAGGACTAGGGCCCGGGGCTAAACGTGGCACCTTTGACAGTGTCGGGGTGCCACTATAGCGCCGGCCAGCTAGACGCTTCTGCTACATTACACACCAAACGGTTGTTGGTGTCTATATTCATGCTGACTTGGATCAAGGGATTATGACAGAGGACAGCCATTGAATATGGATGAGGTTAAAAAAAAAAAAAAAAAAGAAGATATTGCAAATATGACGCTACGAGCTGGGTAAATTGTTTATTACTGATGTATATGTATGCATATCTGTTCCACTGATATATGCTCCATATGCACATGCCCTCTATCTTCACTTGATCAATTACAATTCATCCAGTTGAGCACCATTACTATATATATGAAAAGTTGTTGTTTTTTGCACAGATTTAATCTTAGAAACAATAAAATAACTTTTGATTTTTAATCTTTTGATTATACAACCAAAGTAATATGAGGTGACGAATGCTCAGAATAGTTGCATGTGAAAACTGTAAAAAAATAAAAAGTGAGTTATGAATTTTAATTTCAGAGGAGGCAGAAATGTCACTGTCTCCCACCACCCTCTGTATTTGGGGAGCTCTCCCTGTAGAAGAAGGGGAAAAAAACATGTGTCATAGACACCTCCATCAGAGTGTGAGTGACTGCATCTTCACTATTAATTAAAACCTAACAAATTCCAACAAGGAGAAATGAGCCTGAGCGCTGCTTGATTCTCCTCATGATTTGTAAAAAAAAATCAATGAACTGAACTGAAGTAACTCCGATCTGCTTTCTCTCTTTTCCAGGTTCCTTCAGGTTCACCGGTGATTAAGCCTCACATGAGAAAGGTGAAAAGGGTGTTTTCTTTTAATGACACAAGCACCTTGTAAAAATAGTTGGCAGAGTGAGTTCACATAGTTCACATGACCTGATACAAATTCATAAATCCTGTGTTTTCTGTGAGGATTTGACACAAGTATGATGACCGAACATGTTGAATTGACGCCTAAGGCATCTGTGCCTCAGGTCAACCTGAGAGCCCAAAAATGGCACAGGAGGGTCTCAACAACCTCCATCAAATCAGTTGGCTGCAACTTCAACTAAAAAAAAAGAAGTTATCTCTACTTTTCGTGTGTCTATCCATAGTTCGAAGAAATGCAGTTTTTGCACCACAGTTACACTTTAGGTACAGGGGAAGATCTTGCTATGATAAGGACTCGTCTCGTGCAAAGCAGGCCTCACTCTGTCAGATAATATGCACACTGTCCTTCATACAACTAAGTTTAGGAATGACTCTATGCATATAACTCAATATTCAATATGCTTTGGAGTCTAGCTGGCTGTAGAACAAAAGAACTGCATTGATCTGGAGAAATACAGTCATGTGATAAGTATTATGTATCACGTACACTTTTGAGCATTTATTATGAGGACCAAATATCAAATGTGGTACTGTGCCCACAACATTCCTTCATTCAGCTGTTTACCTAGATTTAGCATTTTAGTCCCCACAGTAGGCTACAGGCAAAATATAGTTAGTATTATGGCCATCATGGGCTTCACTCAAATTAAATGTCCATCAGTCTAGCATTAAGTGTTGGTGGGCTGCAACCCTGAATTCATTGCATGGAATGAACATGTGCCCAGCTCAATAGATTCATCAAGCTGGCCATTATATTCAAAGCAAATTGGCACTCTCTCACACAAACACACACGATAACCATTGACAGACCTCTCTCATCACATCTGAAAAACATGCTGCTAGTGGGAGAATGAGGGACATGAAATCACTTTCAGCGGGCCATAAAGGCGGCATTGTGGACTGGCCTGGTGGTAATTACGCCACACAGACCCTTATTGAAGGAAGCCATTTAGCAATATGGCCCTGGCCTGGGCCTGTGCTGCTGATCTCATTTGGCTGCATTAATTAGCTCGCTCTGAGCCGCGGTGCTGGGTGTTAACGCAGCAGCCCACTGCTTGGTTGGTTGGTTGGTTAGTTAGGATGACTAACAGGACAGTCTGTTCGGTTCTGTTGTAAATCTACAGGCCTCCTGAACTCCCTTACACCTCACCACCCCCCCTCCTCCATCCTATCAGTCAAAGACAGCTGGGGCTACACAGAGGGCATGACTGCTCCCTATTCACCACATTCAGCATGGTGGCAGCCAGGCCGGCACAATAGATCCTGCCGCCTGCCCCGTTTGTAGAGGCACAACTCCTTCACTTCTTCTGTGTCTTAAATTAGTTCTCTATGAAGGTAGAATTTCTAAATTCCCACTATAGGGGAATTACAAATTTCAGTTTCCATTTAGAAATAAATAAACTAATGATTGTCTAAATATTAGCTGGAGATGTTTTATTTAATATATTATATAAATGATATAAATTTGCAGTTTAAAAAGTTAAGTTAGTAGCCACAATGTGTTAGGTTTAGTAGAGGGTGAACAAAAAACCAAAAGACCATAATGCTCTATAATACAACTGCTTATATTGCTTCAAAAACACTGGGCAAGACAGATCGAGCCACGAAATGGTTCATTAAAGCAGTGGAGCTTTAGCAACCATGTCTTGGTGGCCCATGAAAATAAAATCCTGCCAACCTCTCTTTATTTGCAGTTGTGAAAAAGTACTTCTCCTAAAAAAAGACACAAGTTCTCCTTTTCAGCCTAGCTTTGTTTAACACCTCCAACTACACAAGACATAACTGATTATTATACAGTTACAAAACCATGTTTTGTCACCACACTACCCAAAAAAGGGAAATACTTATAGATGTCAGCTTGATAAATACACAGCGTATTTTGTCTCCAGAAGCATTATGGTCATTATGGTCAGGAGTAGTTTCAACAGATGGCAGCTCATCTCTTCAATATTTTTTCTCCTATGTATGTTTTTTTGTTTTTTTTTGTCTTGACAAGCATTATTTAAAGAGATTCATTCCAAAACACTATGTATCCATTTGGGAAAACTATTTGATACCTGATATTCATTAGACAATATTTCAAAAACACAGATACTGTTATTCTATCTATTCTATCTCAAGAAACTCTTTTGTAAGCAAATCTCTTATGACTCAGAACTTTAATAGTACCCTATCATGTGCTAGTAGTAGGTGCAATTTTCCAAATGTGGATTTCTTATTTTGGAATGAACCATTTTCTACACACACGTTTTTACAATTTCTCATGGTCTTGAGAATGGTGTTTTCATGATAGAAATTTCAGAGAGTTCACAGCATTTCACAGACAGTCGAACTGTATTGTGCAAAAAAATATATTGTTCTTTCCTGTGCAGCACTGTGATGGCCAACACCCGTGCCTCCGCATCTACAGACAACATTTTCAAAGGGCCACCATTAAGGTTGCACAAGGAAACCCCCTCCTCTCTGACACCCACATCAGAGACACACTTCACTCTGTGCATGTGCCATCGACTCGCTCGCTGTAAACCTCGCAGCTACTTTTACTGATGATGTCTTGGCAACTACAAAAGAATAGAACATGTCACTGTGAGAAACAAATTTCTCATGTTTGTTTCTTATTGTGCTGCAAGGCAAATAATTTACAAGAAACAGCTTGATTTCTCGTCAAAACGAAGACATTATTTACTGTAAATTTTATACGGCCCTCAAGGCCGCACTGAATTAGGTCTATTTTGTGTCTATGCTGAGAGAGAATTCAGCTCAGTTGACTGTTTTAATTTCTGTCCTGATAGCAAATACTTTATTACAAGACAATTTATTACAACAATGCAAGGAAAAATGCCAAAGACTTAAACTCATCTGAGCCCCTCATATACCCTGGTACAGAAGACATAAACGCCATGGTGGCATATGCTGAAGGTGAGCCATGCGTGTCAGCTAGGTCAGGCAGCAGTAGGTCATTTCCATAAGGTGCCGATGGAGCAGGTGATAGGAGGGGTGCTGGCGTGAGCGGGACAGAGGTAGCGGGGCAGATGGACCTGTCTTGCACTGACCACGTATCCCTGCACCCTGCTGGGGCCCCAGGAGGGGGCTGAGCAGGCTCCCAGAAAGGAGGGCGTCCCACTGAGACCCTGGCATTGAGCCCTGCCCAGCCTTGGCCTGCACCCATCTCTATACCCCCCGCCCCCACCCTGCAAAACACCCTAAACGCTGACCAAGCCCTCAGGGCTCAGGCCAGCCTCCTGGGCTAACAATGGCCCAGACAACAAGCTGGTCCATGGGAAGGCCATGCCAAATGAGTGTGCCAGGGCTGGATTCTTGGAGGAAGTGTAACAGTACTGCACGAATGCAGTTGTGTATTCAAAATGGAAAGCCTTTTAACTGTTGACTGCACAGTTCATGTCTAACTTCATGCATACATGCTTAAAGCTTCTGGAGATTTTCTTTATTTTTCATGTCACAACTTGTAATCTGTTTGTGCAGATGTAACTTCTTGTCTTTTTTTCTGCTTCTCTGGAGGTCCAGTCATTTTCCGTTATGTGGCAAACACACACAGCTTGAGCTGTGAATTTTCTTTGCAAGGTGACATTTCCTGGCTGTGTGCAAATAAAGCACGCACAGAAACGTTGTCACAGACTAAAAGACTTGAGGTGGATATCTGCACAAGAGAAGCATAATTGTCCTATCTATAGGGCCAAATAGTGGAAAACCAGTGGAACCTGTGATGAATGTTCTCACAGCAGTAGCCCCAGTAAAACCCCTGGCCAGCACATGGTTGGAGGTGACCTGAAATGATCTATTAATGCAGTGGTGAGGACAGCACCACAGGCTTATGTGAGCATGTGTGATAGTGTGTAGTAGTTGGAGAAACATAGACAGGGGGCCTGAAAGCTCAAATAACCCCTTCACCCTATTGATTCACCAATATGAACTCAATTTGCAGCTGTACTGGATTACAAGTTGTATCTAGCAGCCCGTAGCTGCCTCTTTCCAGCTGTATGAACACTGGTTAAATTAAGCGGGAGGAGGTAGGGAGGGGGTTGCAGAGTAGTAGATTGGCGATAATTGGTCAGAGGACAGTGTACAGTAATAATGGGTCTAAATAGCCAGGCTTGAGTAGCTCCTGTCATGTTTTACCACTTCTATTTTCATACCAATTAAACCTTGTTAAAGCTGCCATGATGAGAAAAAGGAGGTGTAAAGGATGTTGTATAGCCACACACATCAAAGTCATCCTCTGCTTGTATTTATTTGACTCCATTTGAAGGAGATTTATTAGAAGCTGTCTTGACTGCTTTGCCGGGGACCAGCAGGATACAGTCAGAATGAGAATTAAGTGTCTTACTGTAGGCTACCACCAGCTAAGCCGTTGTTTCTCCAGGTTGTTTAATGGAACAAATGGCCTGTTGGGAGCGTGTGCTAACATGCTTGCAGTGCAGGGTTTCCGGGGTATTGAGGTTTCATTTGACATGATGCTTCTGATTGAAATATGGATTAGCTTACCTCATTCCTACCCCATGGCTCATCCAAATACAGAGGAAAGAGAGAAAGGGATGGATAGAGAGATAGATAGAGTGTGTGGTAGACTGATGGATAGATGGAGATAGGAAGGAGGTTGAAGTAGATAGTCTCTAGAGATATCCTCCAGCGCCGTCATCCCGTGATGAGCCACCTATAATCCACGAGGACGACACGGTCTCATTTCAAAGTAAGATGGAGGGTCGCATTGAATTCCACTCGACTGAGGGAAGATCTGATTTAACTTTTGAATATGAGAGCGTGAGCTAGCCCTCCCCAATTTCAGTTCAGATGAAATTGGCTTTGGTGCATTAGATATTCTCCTGCTGCCCAGTGGACCGTGCTGGGTGTAGTGTTTTGTCACATTGTGAGGGCTGAGGAATACAGGGTTGGTGTTACACACACCTGCACGGCTGGGGGGCATGCCCACACATGATGCCACAGAAAAACTTGGCCTGGGTTAAGGCCTCCCCCACTAACAGAGTCAAGTTCTAACAATATATCCCCGTCCTCAGCAGCTCAGCTCGGACCTACTGATGAACAATACAGTGCACAAAGAGCAGAGACTGCACAAGTGAAATATTGTCACTTCATTCACTGCACTCTACACATACTCTATACTCTACATATATTTATTTATAGTGAAAACTGTAGGTGTGTTAGAGGCTATGTCTCGGACAAGAGAGAGCTCATTTCCTGTGTAATTTCAACTAAATCTTTCAGTGATGCATGTGTGGCTTTCAACTATTAAATGTAAGGTTGCAGATCTACTGAGAATGGAAAATGGTTGCAAGTTATCTGAATAAGGTAAGGAAGGATGCACTTTTATTATCACTGCTGTTCAAAACATATGAGCCATAATAACTATGAAAAGGGAGAGAGTTGTTCCGATAATGAGTCTCATACTGTGAATTAGCACTGCTGCTGAAACTGCATTCGCACACACAATTGTAGCGCACAGCTGCTTATGAAGGCAGGCAATGAAACAGTTTTATTTATATACATTACACCGTATGTACTTTTCAGAAGCAGATCTCATACTATATACTAACATGCTATAAGCTGTATGCATCACCAATCACAGTTGCATATGAACGTATGTAGGGGTTTCAGAGATAAAAAATATACTGTATATAGGAGAGAAATGCAGGAAGTAGAGATGTATGGCACTGAGGCTGATGTCTGATGAGTGTGTGAGGATAGAGACTGATGAGTATAAGCACAGGCCACAGCTGAGGAGTGTGTGTCCCCCCCCACCCCTTCGCTGACAAAGCAGGAGTCCTACGCCGGGCCTGTGTTTACGTTTCCCTTCAACTGTTTCCCCCCACGGCGCTCCATCCAATTCTCCTCAACAAGGGAACATGAGGGAGCAGCGTAGAAAGAGAGCGGGCTCATGAATGGAAGGGGACAAATTGACATGTGGCGTTTTGTGAGGTGAGTGCCCAACCTCTCGACCGCTGATTACCATTCGCTAATGAGCACCCCGGTTTGTGTGTCTCTGCGTTTCGCTCTCTCTCTCTCTCTCTCTCTCTCTCTGTCTCCCCTCTTCTCTTCAGAACGTTCTTTCTCCTCTCCAGCTTTGTGCGGGCCTGCGGTGGCCAGTGGACCATAGGTGTGCTGTTAATAGGGAGACGCACACAGCAGTAATTAAAGCGGTAGGGGGCCTTGTACGGACCCCTGATGTACTACCAGCACCCCCGACCCCCCTCCCTTAAAACCCACCCTCCCCCCTTTTTTTCAATCCTGTCTGCCGAATTGATCATTGTGCGGGGCCAGTTTTGCCCCCGGCAGTTTTGTCACTTTCTAATGATGCCTTTCAGAGAGGCAAGGCCTGTGTCCTACCAGCACCGGGACCAGTTGGGGCCAATTGCTATCTTCGCACCAACCTTAGTCCCTCTACTAATAAGCCTCGCATTTAGCCACATGCATGCTCGCTCACATATAGACGCATACACCCCTAACACACACACACACACACACACACACAATAAAAAAACAAACGCATCCACCACTTCTAACTGGACTGGGACCCTCAAAGCTGTGGGGTCCCCCCTGCTGCAATTTTGTCACTTGTTTTCCATGTCCCGCTTCTCTACACTCTACCCTCTCTCTCTTCCTTTCCTCCTTGTAAAAACAAACCCTAATCTTCCCATCCCCTCATCCATTTCACCCGCCTCTCCTCTGTCAAGAAAACACGGTATTTTGAACCTGTTATTGAAGTGTACAGATACCCGCGATCACAAGATCACTGAAGAGAAAATGAGAGGGCGGTGATTTCCTTCAACTTGTGTGAAGATTGTGCCTTTGCTACATGGATAAGCCACAGACCAGGGATGTAATAAGGAATACATAAATACAGCAGCGTTGCGAGAAAACGATAAACCCCCATTAAAAATGAATGGGAGTCGTATGTGTCCGAAAAAAATAAATTACAAAACAACCTGAGGGACAAAATCCCTGATGAACACACCAATTTAAAACAATATGAGAGAGCAAAAGCCAGGATAGAAGCAATTTGTGCCGTAGGGTTTTGTGCTAAATGGGTGAATATTATTTTATTTTAAGGTGGCATCCTGATGGCTCAGTTGGCGCATACCATGTACCTGTGATGTCCTGGGTTTAAATCCGTCCTCAGACCTTTGCTGCTTTCTCTCCCCCATCTTTTCCTGTCTCTTTTTTATTATAGACTATCAAATAAAGCAAAAATACCCCCCTAAAAAAATACAAAAGGGCACTTAAGAAGAAGACTTGTGTATTGATCGGGTCTTCTGATCAGACAGGCCTGTGTGTGTCTGTGTGTAATGTCTGTGTGTCCCTGCACCCCTGGCTTTGTGCTCAGCAGGCTAAGGCGACCCATTGGGAATGTCTCTCACTTCTGCTGGTACTACTTATTTGAAGTGTGCCCTCTCAAGACAGCAGGGAATCGCTATAGCCAAAGCCTAACATTTTTGCAAAGTATGGAAACACACTAAACCAACTGAGCTCTACTGCGATGTATAGGTGTGAGTTTGTTTCCGTAGAGTCATCTTTTAGAGTGTGGCTGACAACTTTTTGCATAGAGCTTGATGGGAAGTGATACCCCTATTATGAAAATGGAACACTGAAACATGATATCAATTGTTAATTTTGAGTTTGACAAGTTAACTGTGTTTCCAACCTTTTTTTACACTTTTTTTAACATCTGTTCTGCGGAGGCTTGAAGCTATAGGGAATCCCAGGAGTATCAAGCAACAGTGCTTCCCCTCCATACCCCCACGCCAGTCATGGCTACAGTTGTTGATGGTGCGGCATAGGCTATGTAATTAAAATAACCCAGCGAAAGGTGTTTTAACATGGCATTCTCTGCCTCTGGGCCACGTTTGTTCTGTTTCCTGCCCTGTTCAGCTCCCCCTTATCTCTTAGACCCCCTTGAGTATGGCGTTTTACATTTCTGTTTGTAAAACTGTCAACACTTCCACTGGCTGTACTAACGTGTGATTTAGCGCCAACAGAGAGGAGGGATAGAGAGTGAGAGAGAGACAACTGCATGAGATCTTGCACATTCTCAAAGTGGAATATTTTTTCACTGTTATCCCCCCCACCACACCCCACCCCACCCCACCCCACCCCACACACCCCCCCCCCGCACCCCCACCCCCAAAGATGCCTTGATGTTTGCGATGTGTTTTTTTTTTTTTTTTTTTACCCGAACAATCACATTATCTTTTCCCCTTTCTTTTGTTAAATTAATTTCTCCATTGATATATTCATGTTATCTGTACGTTGTATTAAAATACAATTTGGGTTGAAATACAAATTATTTTTTTTTAATGACCAAATTTTAAATCACTCGCTATGTGAATAGCTAACCACCATCTCAAAGGTCCCTTGGATTCTGTTCTGCTGGCAGAGAGAGAGAGAGAGAGAGAGAGAAAACATGTTCAAAAATTAATTGGATTAGTGTGTGGAGCTGAATTGTGTGTGAAATTTACACCTGTCACACTCTTCTCAAATCAGACATCACCCGTCATTGCTAATAAGTACCTGGGGTAGTGGTGGCATCTCAAGACTGGGAAAAAAACAACAGCCGCAAGATCCTACACTGTGGCTCCTATTCCATCTCGAGTGACTCTCCCCTATTGAGACATTTACACAGTGCGATCACATAGATCACACACAAAACACACACGTACACACTCTTTACTGTATCTTGCATAACACATGGTATTACTAATTTAAAAATGACATCTTGAGAATTTGAAAAATGTGACAACTATTCTTACAAAATGAATGATCGCACAAAATTAAAAAGAAATTAAAAGAAATTGTGCTTTTAAAATAGTAGATGAATTAAGTGCTTTGTTGACAAAATGACAATTTTACAGACTGGATCAATTATATTTTAGAGACTTTGAATGAAAAACTTCAGGTAATGTTTTTTTTTTTTTCTTTCTTTTTCAAAGTGGATATATGGCATTTTGGAAATAAATACATATGTCCACCTCCCAAACACACAGTTCACAACAAAACACCTATCATACATAACACAATAAGAAATGTAAACCTCCTTGCCTCACACCCACATCATTTCCCACCAGAAACGGAGGAAATTCCACATTATAATCATTGAAATACTGTAGCCTAGACTTGGTTGTGAATGTTTTTTTTTTTTTTTTTTTTACCCAGTTTGGCTTTAATTTACACCTCTGTTTTGCAGCTGCGAGGGGGGAATTCAGCGCCCGTCCCCTCGGAGAGAGGAGCATTGGCAGCAGAACATTAGCTCATTTTAAAGGCCACTGTAATAATCTGTGTACCGGAGGGCCTCGGTTGGAGGCTCTGCTTTGCTCCAAAGTATTGGAGGCTCCCCTGTCAATAGCAAGACAGTCACTTCATTATAGCTTCACAAGTCATCCATTTATTATCTATTGGCCCCATCAGAGAATGATAGAGCGAAGGGTCAGATGTTACAATATATTATTCAAAGACGCACCATTGTGTCAAAATGTAATTTTCTGTTGGAGTGAAAAAAAATATATACTGGGTCGGAGATGTAATTGTTTGATTTGATAATAGAAGTACAAAATGTGCCGAGGGACACATCGCACGCATACACACTTGTTCACAAATAGCTGTTGCTTGGGTATGAACTCATAATGTTTAATCTCAAGGTAACAGACGGTTTTCGGGTATCAAAAAACAGAAGTGAGAGTATGATTGGCGGGTTGGTGATAAGCGGAACCTCAATGGTGCTAACACACTTCCACAATTATTACCAAATGTGCATGCAAAAGGAGTAGATGATCGTCATTCAGTCTATCAATTAATGTGTCCATTGAATTAATAAATGGTGAAATTTAAAATAACCTCAAATAATGTTTTTCTTTCTGTGGTTTAGAGGATCATATTGTACATTCAGTATGTCTACTGTGTTTCCACAATTGGTTGGTGGTTTTAATGATTTTTTTAAAACATATTTCATTAGTTATTTCTTGAAAATGATAAATGCATCTTGTGACATGAGATCAATATATCAGATATGTATTGTTATTTGATAAACACTAGGCCGAGTTACATGATTGCATGTATTTGGAGGGAGACAATAATGTGGGTGAAGCTATTTTGCAGATTTTTCAATTAAGCGGACTATTCGATAGGTCAATAAAATCCCATGCCTATTACTCCACTTAGAATTTCTTTAGTCAACTTAATATTGTCTTTATTTGCTACTCGGACCAGGAAAATTAAAAAGAGATGGCACAACACTTCTGAAGGCCTGAATGTGTGAAGCCACAGACATGTCTGCATGAGCGTAGTGGCTAAGTGCCGATTATAGTTGCACCAAATGTTGAATAGGACTTTCAAAAACACATTCATGAGAAGCTGTGAGAAATTCACTCACACCAGCAAATGCAAAGCTGACCGCAGCCAACAAAAGGAGCAGAGCAGAAAAGCAACACTAGCGAGCGGGCAACTGAAACTGAAGAAAAGGAATGGAGATACAGAAAACCTAAACAGAACGACACAAAAATAAAGCTATATCTAATCACGGTTTATAAAATGTTGTCCAGATTTAATGG
Organism: Centroberyx gerrardi; assembly: GCF_048128805.1. Classification (NCBI taxonomy): domain Eukaryota; kingdom Metazoa; phylum Chordata; class Actinopteri; order Beryciformes; family Berycidae; genus Centroberyx; species Centroberyx gerrardi. The sequence continues at coordinate 17,649,862 of NC_136015.1, forward strand.
AGGAGACATTATGCACAGGAGTGAAGCGTTTTTATGAATGTGATTATGGATCAAAGATGAGACTCCTGTTGTCAGTCTGCTACTGCAAAAAGAAGCCGTGCACCCTACAAGCAGCAAGCACTAGTGTTTCCATAATGACATAATGATAATAGAATTGAATTTGAATAGTTTGACATCTTCCTCCGCGTTCTGTGACTAAAAACCTTCAGCAGACCAAACCGCAGACCGGCGAACAAGTGGAAACTAAAACCTACCCCCATGGAGGCAAAGTTCCCTGTCTCACACACACACACACACACACACACACACACACACACACACGTACCCACAACAAGCAGACAGGGAAAGACAGCGCGAGACCCCGTCAAACCCCTTTCACATGTAATGATTATTCCCCTTCATTAAAACTGCTAGTAACCCTGTTAGGCTGGAATAGACTCACTACGGGTAATCGTGAAAACACTTTTAATCGACGCACAGCAACAGTAGAGACCTTGCTAGAATGCATTCACTCCAAATAAAGCAGGCTCTTTATAAACAGGCGCAGCAAAACAGCTAAGACCCTGATAAGACTCCTCACACTCTTCATGGCGAAACCTGCCTGTGAATGTCTCCTGACAGCTCCTTAGCCCTTGTTAGAGAGACTCACTTCCTAATGATTCAACCCGGCTTGGAAACATCAACACACGCAAAGTAACACTTAGGCATGCAGTTTCACATGCAGCAACATAGCCTACTACACATACATGCAGGAGCTGTGGACAACTTGATTAATTGCTGTGCAGTTAGTGTATTGATCACAGTTAGAAAAAGAGAAAAATTAAGGGCAATACAAATTCAGGACTGTACCAAGCAGAGTTCTTTCTTAATTATGGAGATACATTGTTGATGGGAGCAGTTTTGCCAGCGCTAAGTGAAACTATTTAGCCAAAAAATAATTACCAATCAAACTGTAAGACAGCCTGTTACTGTAGGTCACAAATAACCAAATCGTGCACTTGTTCAATAGATAACTAAAACATGTATTTTGCTCCACCGCCCTTAAAAGATAAAAATCAAAAAGTGTGATAATTTTTGTTTCATCCAGAATATATTGTTGCAATCAGTATAGAATTTCTCCTATCTGATTTAAATTAATAACAATATAAATTCATACTAGTGTTACTAGTGTTTCAACAGCTCGCTACAGCGATAGTGAGCAGTTTAATCTTGGAGACCATTTACCATAATAAAACTAATTGGGCTGTAATGCTTTCAGAATTCACACCCCTGAAAAGACTTTCAAAAAAATCCTTGCCACCTCTATGCACACTGTGTCTGACACAAATGTATGCATGTGCTTGCTCATAGGCGCACACACACACACACATGCACACACACACACACACACACACAGGGCAGTTGACACATGGTATATCAGCAGGCGCAGTTCTTTTGTCCTCTTGCTAGTTTTAGCAACACCACTACTCTTGGAACACATCGCGCTTTTGTCCTGAATCCATATGATGCAAATACATAAAACACAATTGAAATGCCATTTATTTGGAATAAGAAGAGCACCTATCATCCTAATGTGCCATCATGAAATTAGAATGGTTGTCATCACTAACTAAATATCAAAATACAAATACAAACATACACAATTAACTTTTTTACCTTTCTATGTCCTTTTTTATTTTTCCCTATAGCTTAAATACCTGGCAGCTGTGCCGCCAAGACAAATTGCTATATTTATTGTACATGGAGAATACAGTGACTCTGATAGAGACCTGTCTCATGTCTACTGGAGTTTCCACTGACCCGATAACAATGATGACAAAAATCTCTGTGTGACTCAGACTTTTCAAGGTCCTGTGATGTGACTCAGAGGTGTTTATTCTCTGATGTAGCAGCAGCAGCTGTATTTTGGAGAAGATGGGGAACATGGTGTTTGAACTTTGCCTGAGCTGTCAATCATGCCGACAGTGGGAGGGGTTTGAGTCATGGGTGAGATGGTTTTGACAGGTATGATTCACTACGGTGAAGAACAGGCAATGTGTGCACGTGCAAATGCATGCACACACACACACACTCATAACATAACTAAGTCATTCTTGTTGGCGATGGAAGAACACTAATTGTTAGTTTATTGTTTAAACTGTTGCTGTTCCATTTAGTCAACAATTGACCAACTGACATTCCACAGGCCTCCACTATGAAGACATCCTCTATCTCATCAGGGCTAAACTGGATAAACGCAGCTTAAATAACATATTAAAAAGTCATTATAAATACAATCACTCTATCACTTTCCAAAGTACACATCACCAACCCTGACCTTGCTCCCTCCCTCTACACCAGCCTTCCTTCCTGTCCTGTTCAGGTATGCGACCCGGTCCCTCGTGTGTAAATCCATCCCATCCAACAGAGGCTAATCCCACAGATGCTGTCATTCCTTCGGCCCGGGTGTGAGAAATCTGGGGGCCTAAGGTGCTACTCTATAATCAGGCTGGACTGTTGTGCGTCGGCCTGCCAGCGTACAGCGAGACGTGCCGGTAACCGCCGCAACTTCACAAGGCTGCCCCAGTGGCCCCAGTGGCTACGGGGGGTCAGATGTCTCCGCAGTGTGGCGGGGCGACTAGAGGAAGGCCTTACGTCTGGCAAGCGGGCCCAACGCTCGCACAGACACGTATGCGTGAGAACACAGAATAAACAGAAACACAGATACACACAGGCAACGACACACACAGGCACAGACACAGCGAGCAACAAGGTCTAAACACTCACATGGACGATGTTCACTATCGGATTACACAAATGGACGGCGAAGGGTGTGAAAAATAAAGGGCAGATGTGGCATTTGTTCTATTTTCACTTGCATCTCTTGGCAGTGAAGGCACATTATGAAATGCAGTCCTCATCCAATGCTCTGCGTGTGAACGGCTCTGAGCAGATTCCATGGCTGAAGCTTTTTCTGTCTGCATTCCCCACATGCTCTTAACAGCACTCTTAACACCTAAAATTATATATTTATATAAAAAAATGAAAACACGATTGAACCAAATTACTTACATCTTGCATCAGTCTGCAAAAAGCTTAACATCTTGACACTGGCTTTTAGTGAAGGCTGCAGCTTCCCATGAGTGTGGCATGCCACGACAACAGATGAGAGCAGCTTCACCATACCTCAAGATCCCTCTGTTGAGTTGGCACTCCTTCTAGGGGAAGGATGTTGTATAGCTTTTGGGTTCAACACTGAATAAACCAGCCATTCAAATGATGGATTCACTACATCAGTGGTTCCCAACTCCGGTGCACTGCTGGTTTTCATTCTAGCTGTGGAATAGGGACTGATGTAGACCTGGGATCCCAGGTGAATGCAATGAACTACCTGGTAGGATAGAGAACCAGCAGTAGAGTTGGGAACCACTGCACTAGATTAAGCCATTTAGTAGCACAAAAGTCTCTAAACCCGTCCTTAAACGCAATGAAACACTGGAGTAAAGCCTCTGAAAGTTGACCAGCAATCAACAGATATACATGGCAGAAGACTGACTGAATGGCAGTATGTGATTCTGGGTAAAAATGTACTTGGTTTTATTTGACTTACACACAATTTACAGTGCAGAAACCCAACACCACGCTAATAAAACTGAGTGGATTTTACAAAAGGAAAAGGGCCTCTCTCGTATGCTTGGAATTTGATTCAAAGTCTCAAAGTGCCCCCTAGTGGGTCTTTTCTGTCTCTGCTCTCAACCGGCTCTGCAGAGCTGATGACCCCATAATAAGGTCTCAGTCATTCGCTGCGCTAATTGGGGGGCATTTTCAACATGGGATCACAAGATAACACTCAGTGTCAAACACAGTTGGAGAGCATTAGCTGCTTCCTGTACTTTAACAGACTGCTAAGTGTCTGTGAGGGTAAACTGACTTCTCAATATCCTGCATTGATATTGTAAAATAGCGGTACACTGGCTGTTATAAAACACCTATCCAAACTATAGGCTACTACACTAATACAAAATTAGGCTGACAATAAGAGGAAAATAATGTGTTGATATGGAATGCTGTTACAGTGTTAACAGTAGTGAAATGACTCTATTCATTTTTGTAACACTGCATTGCTTTGAATCACAATTAACTGACGCTTTCTCCTCCCTATTTCAATAAGACAGTTCCTCCATTTTTATTGCTGCTATTCAAAGCCACATGGAGAGGGGGGAAAAAGCTGGACACCCGGAGTAGAAAAGCCTCCAAAGCCGTCTCTGGACGTTCCCCATGCCTCATCCCCCTGACGCTACATCTTTCCATCCCTCCATCCCTCCATGACTCCGTCCCACAACACACCCTGGCACCTTGTCCCACTGGCTGCTCCTGAAGGAAAACAATTATCGGGAAGGCGGAACAACAATACCCAGAAAACATCTGCTTGTGCCGGCTGGGGCCACTGACGAGCCTGACTGTGTGTCCCTGCTGGCTGAAACAGAGGACGCAATGCCTGCCTGGTGACGCTGAGGGACCCGAGTGTACAGGCAGCAACAGGGCCCAGTCTCCTGCTCCACACAGCGCCTTATCCTCCGCCTGCTCGCCTGCCGATCCACCTGCCCGCCTGCCTGCCTGTCTGCCTTCTCTGGCAACGGCAGCTTTGTCAAAACAGACGAAGGCCCGCCTGTCGGAGCAGTTGTTCATTTGGGTGGATTCCCTTCTGCTTGGATGACACAATGCATCAGTATGGCTCCTGAGCTGAGGCAGACAGGCAGCCGATGGGCATGGCACAACAGTCCAACACCCATATGATGCCTCCTTCGTACTATAGCTCAGCCCGGCAGATGGGAAGGCCCTGTCTTTAGGGTAAACACAGCTCATGATGCTTAACAATGAGCAAAGAGCACAGGAAGAAAGAAAAAACACAGAGCAGCTATGGCTCAAATGCCTTATTGGTTAATTATGATTTTTCCTCTTGAGAATGAGGTATTCCCATGGGTGACTTGCTCAGTACTTTATCTTTCAGAATCCAGTCAGCATTACTTCAAATATGCCTAATTCTACTCAGTGCTTTTTGAGTTTATGTTGCCACCTTGTGGCTAACCCTGCAGCTCACTGATCAACCCTCTACAGCTCATTTTATTCTCCATCAGACTGTTGGCCATCAGAACCGCCCATTAAAGCAAGTGTTACTCTTTATTTCAGAACCACCATATGATGGAAAATAATTGGTAGCCTATTTTGATGACATTTACATATACCTCTCTTTTAGGTTAAACTAGACTACCTCAGGTTATACCTTGAGTCTAGATTACTTCAAAAACAACTGCATGCTGCTGTAAATACATTTACATAAGCACAAGCTCACTGTGTAAAATAAATTCTTAAATTTGTTTTATTCAGCTCAAAGACAAGGACACTGGTCTAGTTGGCACGTTTGCCCTTTGAAAATCCTTGTCCAACTAGCTGTTTAACCTTTAGAACATGAAGCCACACTCCACAGATGAATAGCCTACTACAGTTTCAAAGTTCTGTATCTTAATCCTGGTGATAGTCGAATTACCTTCAGTTTTTTTTAACATCAACTTTTCTCATTTAAAGTGTGCACATGTTATATAATAAACCTATTTTCGCCCAGTCCTTCCACTGGCTCTCAGCCGCTACGACACCTGTCTCAGTTCACCTCACCTCCTAACTGAGTGGGTCGGCCCCCTCCCACACCGCTCACACTCCACGGGAACCAGCGCTTTTGCTGCCTTTAATTACAGTGGGAAATATAGTAATTAGCACGGGAGCGCGCATGGACGACCCAACAAAGTGCTAAATACGAATGGGAAGTCGGAATTTTACCCAAAATGCCAAGGTGTGACGTTTAGGGGGCGGAGTGCATGCGTTGTTATGCATAATGTTTGGCATTCTTAAATATGTAAACAATTAGTAGTATTCCTGTAGGCCTATGTTCCAGTTTTCACTCAGTGTTTAAATTTACAACACTGTTCGTCACTTTTTTTCCTGCAAACTCATAAGTTGTCCTGTTGAAGAGATAACACCTGCAAATAGCAGTCTATTGACCCTAGAGTTTAACAAATATACAAGAACTTTTGATTAATAGCCTAAAGACATCAATTGCATGTCTGTCGCACATTTTCTCCCCTTCACTCTCCCGCTGCAGAACAAAGTAGCCTATCTCTATGCCGCTTAATTCCTAAACAACAGCTACTAAAAACTACACTATGTCAAAGTTTCTGCATCTAATATCATTTGCCGCCAAAACTTTGTAACCCGCTTTTAAATTTCTGGGAACAAGTGGAGCAATTACTGGTGACTCAAGATATTATTACTGATGTCAAGATAGTGTGATAAACTATTAGATGTAGATCTTGCACAGACATCTATCGAACATTGATTATGAATGCTCCCCAGATTTGATTTGGTTTTGGTAGCCTAGCCTTTCTGGAAATGTATGCTTGAAGGTATAGCAAGTGTCATGTTTCAGTCTAAATTAGCCTAAAATGTGCTGTACCATACTGTATCTTACCCAGTTAACGCCAAAAGCACTTGGGCGGTACGCCTTGTGTACTCGGAGGCAGGAGCTTTCGAGGAGCACCTGAAGGCAGCATTTTTGACACGGGCTCGGTGTAACCGGGAGGTGGGAGGAGGGTTTGTGACAGCTAGCGGGGACACGCCCGCCGTGACAACAGCGGGTCGTGTGGCTACACCGTGCACCGTATCCTCAGCGGTGACGGTCTGAACTGTCGTACAGCCTCTGCTAGTTTTGACGGAATAACTTCTCATACAACTAAATGAACCGGTTGCCTGTTCTGCCCCAGACGGCTGTGGCTTTCCGCGTCAGTGCAACAACAGAGATGTAAAGCAAGTTGCACTACCGCATCTTCCTCTTGATATGCTTCTGACATAACGAGGAGCCAAGAAGTGACAGAGGTATTTCGGCATTCTTTAGCGACTCTTTTATGTTAGTGGGCCGCCGTACGCTGCCGAAACATTGTATCATCCTCAATGAATAATACAGGCTCAGCGCTAGCAGCCCTGTCAGCGGCGACAGCCACTCGTTATGCTGCAACTTAAAGTCGCCTCCTTGTATTCTAGCTGAAACAACGTTAGATGATATACCTTGTTGGAACTGTTCTAGTCTATATTCCAGTCGAGTAAAATGCCCATTGGTAGCTGCAGGTACAAGCGTGAATTGAAGGCAGGCGGATGCATATCAGCAACTCAGGAAGAAGCCAACTTTGAACGTTTGTTATAACAATCAAATGCAATCTGAAAGCCTAGTATTAACCCTGGTCCGTACTTGCTAGGCAACTACTATTAGCCCTAGCATGGATACATAAGAGACAGCCGAGAATTATTTAACATAATATAGCAGAATGACAAAAGACCAATGAGGTATTCAGTATTCAGTTAATCTTATTCAGGGGCTGTCACTGTAGCCTACTTGCTAATTTCCAATTATCTTGAGGTTATAGCCTAAGATGATAATGCTCATGTGAACCACGTGACACCTGGGCCAGCAGGTGCTGTCACCTGTGATGTTAAGGTGCCAGGTTGTGTAGCCTTCACTGCTGCTCACAGGTCTGTTCAATGTGTTGCAGCATTGAGATGCTTTGTAAAAAAGGTCCTTCAGGACATGCATTTATGAGGCGGCTCATCTCAGTTGAGGGAACAAGCAATTGACCTCATAACTTATTGATAACCTTAGAATGTGGAATGAAGCGACTGAGAGCTAAACATCGGCATGCTGCTGAATTCAGTAAGATAGTTTTTGATCTGTCCTTCATTCGAGGTGACTCCTCTTTTATTGGTTTGTCTGTGCTTCTCTGCCTGTCTTGGGGGACTTAAAAAACACTCTTTACTGTGCACTCTGCCACTGATATGATGCAATAAAACTTTCTAAAGAAAGATAAACAAGCCAGACTCTGTTGTGAGGCATCTTTCCCTTCATTCTAGCCATTCATTATTTTGCTACAGGTGAAAGGATCCAAGGCAAGCTTCATGAATAGAGTTAAGAAGCCTTGGATCCATGGGCTTTTTGTTGAACAGATGAAGGCTAATGGAAAGTTTTGCTCTTAACCTTTGGGTTGCACACACACACCATCAGGCCTGCCTACATATCACTGGAGATCATGGTGCCCTTCAGTTCTTCTCCTGTTTTATTAATTTTTTTTTTTGTTGTGTGTCCAATGCACAATGTGATAATTTATTGGTCCCTGTAGGGAAATTCTGTTTTTGCTTCCCCACCTCCACAGGCAGGTCAGAGGTCAGGGTCAGCTGCAGCACAGCGTCCCTGGAGCTGGCAGGGATTCAGTCTCTTGCTCAAGGACACTGTAGCAGGGCAGGTACTTGGAGACACGGGTCCTCTGGTTGAAGGGCGGTCTCCCTGTTCACTACACCACCCTGCTGCCCAGCTACATTCATGCCTTAGATCTCCTTTTTTGGCTTACCAACCCCATACCAAAAAGCAAGTTTAGCTCTGCTTTGTGTTGCATTTGTAGCCTAAATGCAGCGCTCTTTATCAATGCAGTAATCTGGTGTGGCTTTTGAGGTGCAAGGAAAATAATTAGGTTTGTGTGCACCTGTTGATTTGTAGGTTGTTTTGGCGATAAAGAACTTCGATGCTGTGTGCCCTTGAATGTGTGGTAATGAAAGTACTTTTGTTGTGGTTGCTAATGTCTTGTGAGTGTTTGCATGAATATAAATGATGTGTAATACTAAGAAATGTTGTGTTCACTACAGCCAACATTTTCTTATTGATGTCTCATGCAATCATCAGCGCCTCAGATGAAATCTACAGTAGAGAGGGTACACACCGTTTTGTTATACTGTGTGTGTGTGTGTGTGTGTGTGTGTTGTGAGGGGGAGACGGTGTGAGAACATATCACAGAATGTTTGTGTGCACTGTACATCGCCGCACCTGTTTAAATCATCTCTTTTCCTCGCCTTATTCTCCTCCATCTCCCTCTTCCTCTCTTAAGGCAGTGCAGAGGAAGATGGAGGTCCAGAGTGGCGTTCAGCAGCCGGATCCCCTCCCCCTGGGCTCTCCTCGGTCGGGGGCCAATCAGCAGAGTGAGTCGGAAGACAGACAGACGGATGCCAGCGCCAGGCCCTCTGCTGACAGCCACAGTAAGGACGCTCAGCCAGCCAGCCAGAAAGACGACAAAAAAGTAAGTCGTACACCCCCCACTGCTGCACATCTACTGCTGCTGTGCCTGTATGACTACCGTATATGTGCGCCTGTATGTGTCTGGGTGTGCCTCAATATGTTTGATCAATGATGAGATCCTGTCTGTCTAGTGTGTTATCGCGGGTAATACATCCTCTGCTATAAGAGAGAGAGACTCATTCTTTTTACCGTTTTGTCTCTTTGAGTGCTGAAAGGCAAAGTTGCAAAGCTGTTTGCATGCATTTGTGTTGTTAGGTGATATGTTGCATTTTGCTCATGATAGCCAGGAGCATTGATAATTGCAGAGAAGTGAATGTTATCCAATGCTGGTAGTACCTGTTGGCTCACCAGTGTTCTGCGCTGTAAGAAAAAGTGAAACTCAATAGGTGCCTGTGGTCTTTCCTTTAGTGGTTTCAGAGGAAGCAGCTAATGCATTGTTATGTTGCCATGAGAACGTTTGATACACATAGGCTACTGCAAACCACAGCTATGGCCTGTACATTCAAATCTGCTTATGATTACATAGTGACTTGTGCAGTCTCCATGTGTGAGTGCAGGTTCTCAAACATATCCACCCCCTGTCATCTTGGCGCCCTCTACACATCCAGAGTGACAGTAAAATCCTCGCTGGCTCTCCTCCATCTCGAGGACGTCAATCATGCCTCTCTGGCAGGAACCTGAACCTCTTTCCGTCAATCACCCTGAGAGGCTCCATAGGCCTTAGAGCAGAAAAGAGATAGCGCCAGAGTAAACACAACAGATAGACGAAAACATACAGTAGATGACTGGACTGACTGCTACTGGCAGCTCTGAATGGGACGCTTGTCACGGCATGCTGTATCGATTTTGAGTGCTTTGAGCAAACTTTGAGCAGACATTAATCGGCATTTCCCTTTAGGGTCTTCATCTCGGCAAGGTGAAAAGGGCATCTGAAACAGCGTTTAGACTGACATGAAAACTCCACTGAAACTGTGAGCTAATATAATTGTTTGAGGTGTGGCGTACAATGAGTGAAGGTGATGATTTGCGCTACCTGGCAGCATTGATTTCTCTCATGCTTAAGCCGCACAAAAGGTTAGGTACACAGTGTTTATGTTGTACGCAGGCTCTTGTCTTTCTCTGTCTTTGTTTGTTGTTGCTGCGTTGTAAAGCAATGAGGCATCAAGGCCCGAGCTCCTGTGATTTTAGAGAGCGGAGATTTTCTAACCAGCTCACAGCAGCAACATCAGACAGTTGTTCCTTGCTTCACAGTGGGTGGCTCCTACTTGCAAACACCACTCTACAATGGGCAACAAGGCCATGGCCCCTGTCCTTAGACCTGCATGTGTGTGTGTGAGAGAGAGAGACAGAGAGTGGGAGAGAGAGTTTGTGTGTGTGTGTGTGTGTGTATTTTTGTGCTCTCGGTTGGTTAATTCAGCAGAGGAGGCAACAGCAACACCCGCTGCAATTTACTCAAGGTGGGCCTGGGGTTCGTGTGCCTATCACACTGCCTGACCAAGCGGTTGGCAGGCTGGCTGCCGCTGCCATGGTGTCATCGATTAGTTTGGAGAGTTTATTCATCAAGGTGTCATTGGTGGAAGTGGACCGGTGTTATTGTCCTTGTTAAAGGGCGCTTGCCTCTGCACTGCCCTCTTGTTTATTAGTGGTATATCATAGAGAGCGAGGTGACACAGTCTGACTCCTGAGCTCCGGCTCAGAACAGCTGTGGCATACAGGGGTGTCTGCTGTGCAGTCAGCCGTAGACTAAAGGTTAAGGGAAGTCGGACTGTGAAAGTAAAATTGGTTTGAATCCCCAGACTGTCCCCAGAATCTGAATGCCCAGATCTGGGCAAGGTAAGTTAATGTTTAATGCTCTTTTTTCTCTCAGCAACTACAGACAAAGTGCCCTTGAGCAAAGCATTTAAAAGCCGCCCATTTTCAATAGTGAAATATGTCTTTCCCTACGCTTCGGGGAGTACTGTGATCATAGGCAAAACGTTTGACTCGGTTCCAGAGCCAGAATTGCCAGGCTCAGCTGGGTCAGGTCACATGAACAACTTACTTACTGTACCCCGGATGCTAATTTGGCACGCCCCCTTTTCAGAGCAATGCTGTATCAATGGGAGTTGGGATCAAAGGACGTGAACCAGGCGATTTGAAAGCAAACTGAGAGCTTATTTGAGTGTCTCCAATCCAAATGAGCCAAATAATTCTTATGAGCTATTTGTTTTGCAAAAGAAAAAGCAATTATGTCTCACAAAGATCCACCAGTATTCTCTATATTTCACTGCTACGCAGTATGCAGCTGTGCGCCTCTCACCGTCACCAAGTTAACGTTTATTTATTTATTTTTATAACACACCTTTTTTGCATCTTTCAATGTCTGGAAATTTGTTAAATTGAACACCCTCCACCTTAGAAGAACAGAACTTTCTCTTCCTCTACCTTTCATGTTGGTTTGTTGTTGTTGTCGTGGTTGTTGTGCACACTCATTTCCATCCTCCACCATACAGCGTCGCAGTAAAATAAGGGCAGTTTCAGGTGTGAATGTTAGCCTACGACTGTAAAACAGGGTGGTGCTGAAAAAGAGCTGGCATGTTCAGCAAGACTCTTCCCGTGGATACGATGTGTAACCAAATATACAATGATAGGTGGCAGAGCGCCAGAAGTCAATCAGGATGTGTGTATAGATAGTTAGTACATTTATGCGCTCTCATTAGAAGCAGACTGGACTGTTTGAGGCATGTCATGTTTATCCGCTTATCCGTGAGAGAAGTATATTTTCTTGTCACATAAGGAACCTGATGTTAATGACTTTAGGCATCATATTCCAGCTAACATAAAGATATTAGGCAGTGCTAATTCAGTTTTTTGACAGGGTGTCCTGGCGGTAGGGTCCCCATCCCATACAGAAAAAAGTTACAGGATTGATCCCCGCCATGTGTCCTGTCAAATTGTCCTCGAACAAGATAATGAATCACTCATTATAAGTCTCTCTGGATAAAAGCATTAACTGAAATACCTAAAATGTAGAAGAAAAAAGCCTCAGGTAAAGTTTTCCTTTCAAGGGTTGGTTGAGCAGAAGGTCTCTAAACTGACCCTCAGCTTTAACCTTAACGCGGCCCCTGCCCCTGTACCCCACCCCAACCCCTGCGTTCATCCATCTAGAGAGCTATGGCACTAATTGAAGTACATGACCTCTAAACCACCCCGAGGGTTTACATTCAGTTGCATCCCTCACCGTTGCGGCATCGGTTTGTGCTCATTATTCAGCGATTAGCTTTGTTGAAATCTCACAGAGCGTCGGCCGACCACCATGCGCTGCTGAGCTACAGTGCTGATTTGAAATATTGCTCTAATTGGTGTCATAACAGCCTACTGACCTTTAACTCATTAACAGCACTGGAAGCAGAAAGAAGCCGGCGAGCGCAAAGCTTAAGACCACACGTAGGAGTTAGCTTGCTGATTCTGCAGTTTTTATAATTGTCCTCTGTTTTAAGTGTGTGTGTAAGTGACTGAGTGAGTGAAAGTGAATGTGTGTGTGTCTGTGCTTGTGTTTCTGCGTTTCAACCGACAGAATTGATTTCATTTCTCATGTATGTGAAACGGAGTGATCTATTCCTAGCAGTGGTAATTTGTGTTTTCTTTCCATTAGGAATGACTCATTTGGGATAGAGCTTTTAGGCGTGGAGTGGAATAGTTGCACCAGTGATTATTTCTGTTGTATTTGATTACACAAATGAGAAACATCATTCAGGAACAGAGGATGCAAATTATATTAAATTGCTCTGAACGAAGATTTTGTGTGCACTTCCAAATGAGCGATCAGAAAATTAAAAATCGTGCTTTGCTGATTCTATTTAGCAGCTATTTGATTGAATGTGTTTTTTGCGTGTTTGTTAACCAATGAAATCAACTTGTGTGAGCTGCAGTTTGATTTGAAGTGAAGTGAAGTGTAACTTTCTTGACCTTGTGATGACTTCTTGTCCAGATGCTCTTTGAGAATTTGCCTAATGGCTTCTCACTCATCATGACTTTTAAGCTAACTAGAAAAGCAGATGGCTTCTCACCTTGCTGGGCAATTTGGCTTCAACGGTAGCGTGACAGGTGGGGCTGTCATTCACTCCTACTACTGTTTCTTTTCTCTTTTTACTGAAGAACGTTAGCTGTGCTTATTGCCTGAAGAAGACACTCTGAAACTGTTAGTCACAACTTAATTTTCTCACCCAACTTCATTTATTCTATTAATATCAACCACCTATTTTAGCTGTAGGCTATGTTGCACACAACTTTTAATAAAGGTGTCACTTAGGCAGGTAATACTTTAAAATGTGGATAAAATGGGAAAGTTGCTCTGTCTTCTCCGTCAGCGCTGCTGGAGTGAGCAGAATGTGGAGAGTTGAGGTAAATACGGACAGACAACCTGAACACCACCTCCACAGCCCCCCTCTTCCACGACTCTACAGATTACCTCGCTGGTAGCTAGCGGGGCCCAGATAATTACCTTGTGTTATTTCTCCTCCCACACTTTGCTTTTGAAGTCGCGGCTGCCTGGCTGCCTAGCTGCCTCAGCTCTAATAGCATCCCTGCATGCCATCGATCCCACAACCCTCCTCCGGATATGAATGGGGTGGAGGTGCAGGGGTGATGGGCTGGGGGGGTTGACGGGGGGGGGCAGCTCAGGACTCAAGGCCCCAAGCCTCCGCAGGCTTCCCAAAGCACAGGTTAATCAATAAGGCTGTATGCCTGATTATGGAAACAGCACAATGCTTAAATGACTGTAATATGCACATTAAACTGCAAATTACAGTGTGCTCTTTGCAAGGGGATGAATTGAGCTTTTATAACAACTGGTGCCATGTGAAATACATTTAGACGTGCCAGCGATTGCCTGTTTTTCCTCCAAGCGCATTGAACCTGCTATAACTAAATGATTTCCTCTGCTTATGTGGAACGCGCAGCAAGGTATGCACAGTTCTTAACCGCTACCATAGAATGGACCGTAAAAAAAAGCCCTAGCTGTCTCATTTTGTTAAGAGAACGAATGGCTTCTCCACTCAGCTCTATCAGGAAGGCAAAATAAATTGGGATGAGAATTGGAGCTTTAATAGTTTCAGACACGCTGTGATATCTTTATCCTTTGACAGCGCAAATATTCACTACTGTTTCAAGGGAAATGCTTTTGGAGATGGTTGCCTTGCAGAGAGCTGAGATGTAACTTGAGCGAGAAGGGAGACAATGCAGAGGACCACAGGCGTACATACATCTGCATCTGTATAGCTTGTGTGATAATCTCATTACCATAATACTATCCTGAGTTTAATTAGAAGTTGTTTTTTCTTTTAAAGAGAAATTTTACAATCAGACATCACTGAGCTTAACAGACACAACACATGACTAACACGTTTTAAATAAAGCAAAAAAAGAGATGCCCCTTCAAAGCAAGTACTTAACAGAAACTAATTCATAAACTAATTTGTCATAATGTGGGACAGTAGATAAACCTTTCTGTTTCATGAGCAACTTGCTTCTCTGCACACGGTGTGTAACAGCAAGCATGAATGTACTGTATTCCAGTCAAGTGACGTGGATGCATCCTCCCTGGAGTGTCCAGAGCAGGAGGTAATTGGGTTAGCTCCTGGTTTGCTGACCGTGGTCAAGTCTTAGTCCATGATCGCCTGTATTAGGGGCAGATGATCATTAGCGAGGAGTTAAAAAGGGCATCGCAAATTACTTTGAGAACCCTTTGCTCTATTTGTAGTCGCTGGATGGATGCCTAAATTTTGGCTTGGCCGGCCCATATGGATCAATGGACGGTGATATTATGCATTCATGGCATTCATGGAAATGGAACATCTGCACAAATACAGTGTATAATAATAATAATAATGATAACACACTGTATTTCTATAGTCCTTTTCAGAGAGCTTTAGTAACAACAACAGTATATTTAGGTTAGATATTGATAATCAGAGTGACTGGTGTGCCATTCAGTGCATTTTGAGATTCAGGCGTGCTATTTGTAGAGACTTTATTTCTGTTCCTGCCTGCTATTTTAGTGCATTGACTCTTTAATCTGTCCTACAAAAGTGGAGATGATGATCAAGCATGCCAAATGTGTATCTTGTAGTCATGTTTCGAGACACAACCTCTTTTAGCGGCTCTCTTTATCTCTCATCAGTGCATTTTACTCCTCTGTTCAAAGCATACTACTGTAAGAAACCTAGACGACACATGGGCATTCGCGCACATGCACACACACACACACACACATGCACACACAGACACACACTGCCAGACTGCCAGCAGATCACAGGGACCTTATTAGCTGCTGTCACAACACATTTATCCCTCATCTGTTTCTGGGAGCCGTCGTGAGCAAAAGGTTGCTCTCTGCTGCAAAGTGGCAAAGTGGGCTCCTCATAGTGTTTTTCATTCTCTCTAATGGAGAGCGATGGCACGGGCCCGGGCCATCTCTATCTGTAGCCCTGTCCAAACCGGGGTGATTTCTGCCCTAAAATAGCCCTGCTGTCAGCTTGCCTTAGTTGCCGGGCCCGCTGAGAGCCAGTTAAGGGGATCAGTGCTCGCTGGAGTGTGTGGCTCAGTGGTAAGACATGGTGCTGGTGACACGTTGCTTTGATGGGATCACCGACCGCTCCTAATCCCCCCACCGACACAGCTGACCTAAGGGGCTCATTGGACTCAGCAGAGTCACCTGTCGCGACTCCAGTCCAGCCTGAGCTCAACATCCCATCCTGTTGGCCCCCAGCCTACACTCACAAACGGCGTATAAGCGGCACACTGTGTGAACGCTCTCCCAAGTTATTGGTTGAAAGGGGTTTCGGGTCACCGTGTCCAACAAGTGTTTCCTTGAAGATTTGTAGTGGAGGATGGTTTGTGGTGTGTGTGTGTAAATATGAATATATATGTGTTTAAATGTGCATATTTATGTGTTGACAAAAAACAATAGTGCATAGTTTTTTTTTCTGAATATTGCAGTTGCAGTATGTTGTAGGATACATAAAGGCAGAATCTTCTTTTAAGTCATTTTAAACCAGATTAAAAAAAAGGGAAAAAAGACTACTGCTGTTGTTTAGCATTTGGTGTGTTCATGATGAAATCTATCTATCTATCTATCTATCTATCTATCTATCTATCTATCTATCTATCAGTTATTTTAGGCCTTGTGGCTTTACAACTTCATTCACTCAAACTTTACATTCCATGTCTGTCTTTTATTTTGGCAAATGCCATAATACATATAACTGGATGGTTTGTGGTGTGTGTGTGTAAATATGAATATATATGTGTTTAAATGTGCATATTTATGTGTTGACAAAAAACAATAGTGCATAGTTTTTTTTTCTGAATATTGCAGTTGCAGTATGTTGTAGGATACATAAAGGCAGAATCTTTTTTTAAGTCATTTTAAACCAGATTAAAAAAAGGGAAAAAAGACTACTGCTGTTGTTTAGCATTTGGTGTGTTCATGATGAAATATTTGTCTGATGTGCAACTTGATTTGTAGGCCAGGAATTCAGCACAGCATGAGAACACCCTGTTTAAGAGGCCATCTGGAAAAGCCTTCCCTGTGATTTAAAAAAGAATGCAGCCTCTTGCAATTTCAAGTTTTTTTTTTTTCAATTAATTGTGCATCCCTTGTGTGTTTGTTGTGCGTGTGTTTGTTGTGTGTTTAGTGCGCTGGCACTGTGTGGAGGCATGCATGTGTGTGTTTAGGTGTTTTTGTGTGAATCTGTGTCAAGTGTAGGATCTGTTCACTCTCTCACTTTGTGATGACTTGGCAGGAAAGGAAAGGTCAAAGAAGACTTGTGCAGAATATTAGTGTGAGTGCCAAACGTGCTAAATTAGCTATAGTCTGTACTGGTTTTCATAGAGTGGAATTCTCATTTCATGAAAAGAGTTTTAAATCATGCCAGATAATATTCTCATTTCTGGCTGGAGACCAGTTGATGTAGTTGATGTGGCTTTCAAAGTCATAAAATCGTTATGTACAACATGTGCAATAGATGATTGTTGGTGGTGAAGTTATAGAGACATGATATGTGGCCTGACAAACATTGCCTCAGAGGGAATGTTAATGGATTACATGTTTTACTAAGCCCAATATGTGGCCTGTTTTTTGCTTATTATGCATCGTAAAGGAGACCTTATTAAATATTGGGTACACGCATCTGACTTGCACCATATATTTCATCCTCTTCAGCTCATCCCCTTTCCCTTCATCAGTCATTCAACAGTCATTTGTGTGTGTCCGTGGCCACGCTGCTTGCATTAGAAACCATTCATTACATTTTGTCTCAGCACAGAAAAAATGGGACTGACCCCCAAGTGTTAGCGCAGATAAAGCCTTATTGCACTCATCAAAATGAAAGACTCTGATCTACTAATCAGCCGCACCAACATCTAAAATATGGAGGTATAATGAGGAATGAGGGTGTGAATTTTTGCACTATTAATTTGATGCCTTTGAGGTGAGCCACTTATAGGGTGCAAAAACAGAGGAAGAGATTGATCAAATACCTCCCGCTGTGCAAATTACTGAGCGGAAGTACTAGTTTGCGCACTGCATTCAACACCCAGAGGAAGCTTCACTTGATTTTGCAACACGTGCCAAATTAGCCTGTTGTTGTGTACTGCTGTACAACATTAAAATGCGTGGAGGAGACAGGTAGGAGGAGATTTAAAATGAGGAGTGTGATGTGGGGATGGAAGGCGCACAAGAGGAAGTGCGACTTTTTTCTCATGACTACTTTGATTTAAAAAAAAAAAGATATTTCTCTTTCCAATAAAGAAATTACCAAAGCTCTTCATTTTTTATTCAATTCATTAACAAACGAGACAACATATACAGTACATCTATCTATCTATCTATCTATCTATCTATCTATCTTTCTATCTATATATCAGTTATTTTAGGCCTTGTGGCTTTACAACTTCATTCACTCAAACTTTACATTCCATGTCTGTCTTTTATTTTGGCAAATGCCATAATACATATAACTCATAAAATAGCTTTTTTTCTGAAGAAGAAATAGATGATAATAGAAGGAGCAGAACAGTCGAAAAATATTTGAAACAAATAAACTGTAGGAAGAAGGAGAAAGGGAGACAGCTTCCGGTCTATTTTCCTATTAGGCATGCTTTTTAACTGCTCTAACTTTTGATTTGCCTACAAAAATATATTGTTTTGTTCCTTCCACTTGACACCTGGTTTCATGCTCAATTCAAGCCCCAGAGAATGCCGAAATTGCGGGTAAATCGGGTGCAGAATTGGAGACAGCTGCCGGTGCAATTTTGCTTTTTAATAGTAATGGTTTGCGCCCTCCTCTGTAGATCGGTGCATGTGTGCATCGATACACACACCTTCCACTCAGCCTTTGATGATCACTCCCAAGAAGAACATCTAACCTCAGACAAGATCGTATTGTTTTTATTATTATTGTGATGATTAACCACGGTGTCGTCACTGTAAGCACAAGACCGGCTTTTCCAGGGCATCTCAGAGACCAGAGAACTCACATGGGAGGATGACCTCAGTTCTGTTCTGTCTGCGCCGACAGATGCTACAGTGTTTAGTTGTGACACACGCACTCAAATATTTCCATTTGGACAATCTGTTTCCGTTCAGAAATGTCGTATGATTAATTATAATCAAGCCCTCTTAGCATCAATATTTTCCAGTGTTTAGATGAGACTTGGCTTGCAATCTCCATAACATCTTGAGGAAGCAGTAAGAGCAGTGTCAGATTTTTTTTTTTTCCACCGCTTTTGTGTTGCAGTGAAAATTTTACACTGTTCAATATGCCTCCAAACAAATGAAATTCTAAAATAGAAACCAGAAACTAATAAACATTTAACTTATTAAATCCGTTGTATAATATATTGTGTGCAAAAATGCATGTCTGGCCTCTTGTACTCAACAGTTAAAACATTTTACAAGGTGTAATGATAGGAAACACATGAGTGCAACTTAACTGAGAGGTGTTGGTGGTGAGTGTTGGTGAGATATTAATTGGTTTCACTTTATATGACAAGGACCGGAGCCGAAATCAATGTGCTCAAATAATAAAAACATCAAGTATCTCAAAATAACACTGCTGACAATGTTTCATCTTCAGTCTTATGGGTTTCATTTGGTGAAACATTCAGAACACTGATCCCAGATCAAGGGATCCTCATTTATGAAGATGGTTTGTTTTTAGTAACTATACTGTACAAATTATCTTCCTCTGAATTTAAAGCCACATTTGTGTGAAAGAATATATATTTGTGACTAAAAGAAGCTGCACTGTAGATGTTAATTTGATCCTATATTGCAGGGTACAATCAACAAATAAATTAATATTACATACATAAATGGAATAAGATATAGATTAATCCTAACTTTTGATACAAAAATTTTGAGAAAGTCAGTATAATGACTTTCGGCATCAAGATCTAATTTTGGCTTATATTTAGTCATAAACACAACATTTGTACATAAGAACCTTTAATAAAAGAATACGAGAGCTTTCTCCACACAAAAAAACGTTATGTGTGAACGCAGCCTAATCAAGGTTACGTTAGAACACCTGTGAAGCGGAGTGATACATACAGTACAGCGTCCCGGTGCTGTTATACTGTATATCAGCACTCATGGAATGCCTCTTGTCCAATCAAATTGCTCGACCGGAACTAACTGTTGTATAATAAAAGAATACGCAATACTGATACAGTATTCTTAAGAACTTTATGTTTAGTGATTTTGGTAGAAAAGGTCCTTAAAGATGTCATTTTTGGCCACAAGTTACATCTATTTTATGAGGTATTAAAATGTATCCGGCTTGAAGATAAGGAAACAACAATATACATGCTGTTTATGTGGGTGAAAATGAAAATGCAAAGAAATGGAGCCATACCTTGGCATAACTCATTAGGATATATTTAAATTGCCTCATATCAACCTCCGGCCCCTGGTTTCCTACACCAGATGTAGAACCCCTTTCAGTACCAAATAAAGGGTTCCCACATCCCATAAACCGAGCCGTCACAGTGTGCAGTCCAGGTTCGGATCCCACATTGGACTCCAGGCCAAGCTTGGTACATGTGTACATCTGCTGCGGTTATAAACAAAGAGCCAAACACCAGGCTGGCCGGCTGGGTGGGTGGCTGGCTAGCTGGCTGGCTGGCTGGCTAACTGGCTGCTTAGCTCACCAGGGCATCATTAGGGCACCCCACCAGCTCTGTGATAATAAGAGCAAACACCTCCATTACCTTCCCTGGAGCCTGTAATATATATATTCACACCTTGTTAGACTGTGTGACCAGCCCTATTAGCCGCCGCAGTTAGACCGCGCCTGCTCGCTCATTAGCACCGCCGATGGAGATATAAGACGGTCATTACTACAGTAGATAATGGTAAAATACTGCAGCAGCTTTTAACTGATTGTGGAAATAAAAAGGGAAACTAGGTACTGTGTCATGCTGTGCTGTGCCGCGGTTGTCTCAAAAAGATGATATTGCCATTTCAAAAGCTGTTAACAAAGGCTGGCTGTGTGCAAGCACATGGGTCAGCCGACTCTTCCCTGTGAAAATGAAACCCTGCCCTGGTGTGAAAATGAAACAGTAATGGAGGGTTCCATCACCATTACTAATTACCGAATGACAGTTGTTCCACCAGTGTGTGTGTGTGTGTGTGTGTGTGTGCGCGCGTGTGTTCCTATGCCCGTGTGTGATAGGCCTAATTAGGTAAACTCCCATTACACTTAACAGTGCATTACTGCTGCTCTTTTGTAAAGGCTATAATTAGAGGGCTGCAGAGAGTGAGTGGTAATTAAGTTATTTCTCAAGTATTATTAGTCAGCTTGTTATATGAGCCAATTGTATTGAAAAGGATAGAATACATATTTAACTTTGTGCCAGTGCTTTGTTAACTTCATAGATATTAAAGCAAAGAGCTATTACATAGTGCATGATTAGAGTATATGGCAATATGTCTCTAATCCTCTTCTCAAGGGATTTCTGTCTGATAAAATTAAAATATCACAATAGACAATTTCAGCCTGCAAAATTGCAAAAGGCTTGTGCTTGCTGGCAAAGAGCAAAAGATAACACGTGTGGACGCTCACACACATTCACAGACACACACAGATATCTCGTCTCTGACTCTCGGCCTGACTTGGCATTTTTGTGTATGTGTCATCAGATGCCTGCAGTAGCAGCAGCGTGAGCCCCAGATCCTCTGACTAATCCAGATTGCCTTCTAATCCTGACCATGCTCTCTTCTTCCTGTCATTGGCTCCATTACTCTTCTGCAGTTACTTTGCAGATATGTTTCTTGTGAAGCGCCTCACCTTCTTTTCTTTCATTGACACCGTCTTACACTCCCTTTTCCCCTGGGGGCTTTGATGACCGCAAGAAGAGTCAGGCGATAGGGATGTTTCCCTTTCCTGACTCCTTCCATACAAACACTACAGTCGAGGAGCTTCAGCGTACAACTATTATAGCCTTAATGCTTTTTAGCATTGTACATTTTTCTCACCATGTTTGTTGACAAACTAAATGTGTAGAAATTGAATTTGTGATATCATAGGCTAACAAAAGTACAAAATAGATGTTTAGATTTGTTTTCTGGGCAATCTAAAAATACTTGCCATGGATGGAAATATAGTGTGTACCCATACAAAGCATATTTTCCTGTTTTTTATTTTTTTTCTCATACATCTTTGTATGTACTGTATCTATCACCTTCACCTCTCCTTTCTCCTATATCCCTAAGCCAGAGGAAGCCCATAAGAGTAAGTAAGACCCGTAATGATGTTAATCACTGTCTTAGGAGACCTGAACAGGCCTTGAAGGAGAAAGAGAGGAGAGATCGGGCCACTGGCACATTGGCACAGGCCTGGCAAATCCCATCAGAAGGGCGGGGTGGATTGAGAGCAAGGACTGTTCTGCCATGAGAGCTGGAGCAGCTCTTCTTTCTGCGCTGTTCTGAATGGGCCTATTTTTAGCACTGAGGGTGGTTTTATTGGATGGACAGATGACTCTTTGTTGCATCCAATCCTTTGGCTACTTCCATTTATGTTGTATGGGACCTCTCTCAGCGTGTGTATTTCAAAGAACACATGGGTCGTTTTAAACTGCTGGATCATGCTACTATTATGTTATAGAGATGAGATATTAGCCACAGCCTGCAAGGATACTAGTGTGTAGCCTGGTCAGATAGTATTTGCAAAGCATTTCTAGTGTTGCTAGGTGGGCAGAGTGCCAAAAGAAGTATCACAGGAAAGTATTTGAAAGTCAATTAGCTTTAGTGGTCAGGTAATAGTTCCAATTCCAGCATGATTTAAGTTTTTGCTCATATTTTCCATTTTCCATCCCTTTAATGTTAATTCTGACATCTTTTACATACATGCGTCATGATTAAATATATTTTTAAATCAGTTTTGCCAGACCTCTCAGGCTCATTCACTCCGATTCAATTCCATACAGAATAGAAAACAACTCCGGAGACTTCTAATTCGATTGATAAAGATAATCCATCACTTTGAACGAGAGGCCACCAATTGCGTTTGCTAAGTTGCATCAGAACACTAATGGTTTTCGTTTTCGGTCACCGCTTCATTTTAATGCACGCATTTGGGAACACTGCGAGAGCCGACACGCTTTCTGCTTCTCTGATTTCCACGCTTTCCTCTCCAAAATAAAACTTTCAACCAATAGCTATTAGGTAACGTTCTCTGTGGTTACGTCGACCAACGGGACCGGGACAAACCAAAGCAGGAGGCCTCAGCCAACTATAGTCCATAAAATGAAACGGAAAATAAAGCTTAATTTTACACAGTTGAGGCTTAAAATTGGCACCCTCGTCTTTACTGGGAGTACCATGTAATATTTAGACAGAATTTATTTTAAAATATTTAGGCCTACTTTTTAAAACAACTAAGACGAGATAAAAATAGCAAATATCTCACAACGTGAATAAATTAAATGATCTACAGTGATGTAAAACATTAAGGGAATGCAGGAAGTGAGCGCCACTCACAACACCCCACCCATCTGGTTCTCCCAGCAGGTTAAAAAAATAAAAAACACACCAAGAATGATTTGCAAACACTGTTTGACAGGTCTGTAAAAGCTAGATGACCCAAAGCTATCAATGAGTGACAGGCCAGCGCAGCGTGGCTGCACCACGTTATGCATCTTAGTGCGAGTGTATACTGTAGAGTTCAGAGATAGAGGAAATGGAGAGATTGAAATAGCTGTTTTTTTCCCCCCTCGATGTGGGACCCAAAATGGATGTCGTGCCCAGGGTTAGCAAATCTCATTTACAAATTTCAGGCCGGGAAATATCCCTCCCTCCTCTTGTCTCTCCCCTCTCCTCCCCTCCTCTTAAAATAAAAAATAAGCCCTCTCATTCAGCTGCAGGCCCAGAGGCTGTGTCACAGAGACCCACATGGTGCATAAACCACACACACACACACACACACACACACACACACACACACACACACACACACAAATATACAGACACAGACACATGCCACACATATCTATAAACCAAACACACAGTACATCCTCAATCCTGCTCTGCAGCTCTCCATCCAGTTATGTTACTGTACTGCTACAGCAGGAGATCTTAAACCCAAAATCAAATGATTCTTTAGTTAAGTTTTCCTGTATGTATAGGTATAGATGAATTTTTCATTTGCATATTGCATTTTATCTCATCATAAACACCTATATTACTCGATTTAATGGTTAAAAACAATGCCACTGTTCATAAGAAAATTGCTTCAAAATACACTGGGAAAATGTATACACATAATGTCAGCCCTTTTCTAAAGAGAGAAGTCAGTAATTTTATGAACAAATCAATGTCTTCACTCGCCACGAGTTACGTTTAGTTAGGGTTAGATTAAGGATCAGGCCTTAGAGTCAGTCAGTCTGGATCCTCTTAAGGAGGGAAGTTTAGTTTGTGTGTGTATGTACAGTATGTGTGTGTTTGTGTATATGTTGTGTTTCTGTGTGTGTGTGTGTGTGTGTGTGTGCATATCCTGTTCAGAGAAAACAGTCTCCATCCAAGATTTCATGTTCCCAAAAACTGCTTTGGCCCGACTCCAAGATTCCTAGCCCTCTCTTATTTTGGGACATGTTTGTTGCAGAATGAAAGGAACGTTTTGAGAGATGATCACAGAAGTTCCCCCCAGAGAAATCTTAACAGGAAAGTGAGCCTATTTTCAGAGCTATAGCAGCGGAGAGAGGGATTCATAATGACTCACTCAGAGCTGAAATGCTCTGGATGATGTCTGAGGCAGACATGAGGGACAGTGTCCGCTGCCATGGTGATGCACAGCCAAATGTAACTGAACTCAGAGAGCAATAGAGATGGAAATGAAATGAGGGGAGCTTTAAAGGGCCCCGAGGCGGCAACACTATTGTCATGATAAAACTCCCAGAGTAAAAACTGGCAAGCTATACTGTATGTAGATTGAAAACTCAGAGATCCTTTAATACGTTACAGAGCATAGTTTTGTGTAGTCTTTGCCATATTGAAGAAGCCAAGCAAAATAAATGCAGATACAATACCGAATGAACACAAATACCTTACTTTCAGAGAACTAATCTACAGTATACTTGGATACTGTAGATTATTATTTTAAAGCCAGCACATCCTAACTAAATCCAAAACAGGAGTGAAAACTAGAAAGTGTGTGAGTGTGTGAGTAGAGGCTTCTTTTCAAGTGTGTATTGTAGGCTTCAACAATCAGTAGCCCCTCTCTCCATGATTCTCACATTGGCACCCTAATGCTAATGGATGAAATCCAATATGTACCATTGGCATTCACCAGCTGTCTCCCTGCGAACACTGCACAGTGTGTGTGCATGTGTATGTGTGTGTGTGTGTGTGTGTGTGTGTGTGTGTGTGTGTGTGTGTGTGTGTGTGTGACTGTATGTCATGTCCATTGCCTCAGTTCCACTGGACAGTCAGTAGTAGAGGACAGTGATATAAGGACATAGTCATGTAACAGGCCAGCAGATATTAATCCAATGTGCACGACCTGGCCAGGTCAGGTTGGCTTTACGCCAGAGGAAAGGGCGAGAGGGAGGGGGGTTGGGGCGAGTGGGGGAGAGGTAGAGAGAGAGGTAGAGAGAGAGAGAGAGAAAGAAAGAGAGAGAAAAGTCAGATGACTGTCTGTCCCAGCCAAGTTCAGCAGGTACAGCAGGAAGTCAAGCACACATACCTTTTTATCTCTCTCTCTCTCTCTCTCTCTCTCTCTCTCTCTCTCTCACACATACACACACACACACACTCACACCACACACACCCTCCCTGTCAGGCTGCCAGGGGCCAGCTCTGTGACCTGAGAGGCAGTGACAGACGGCGGGGAAGCAGAGCTGACAGTATTGAGGTGGATGTGGAGTGGATCTGTGTCATTCACTGGACCTAACCCTATGGTCCAGGTTAACACACTGGATCAGCTAGAACAATCTCAAGGCAATGACAAGACTTCAGCAGTTTTATCATGTAATTGATGCGTTGTAATATATAAACAACAATAGCCCTAATAGTAAACTTTAAATAATAATAATAATAATAATAATAATAATAATAAATACAATTTAAGAGTGCAGACTCAAGGACACTTTACATAGTTCAATAGTTCAAAAATCAGAAAAATTCAGTAAAAAAAATCAGGTAAGCTGCATTAAAACTGTAAAAAAATAAAAGAGGATAAAAGGATATAGAAGAACTTTGACATCAACTATGCCTAACCACGATAACCATGATGTGGACAACAGAAGGAAAATATTGCACACGCGTTGTTGACCTTCTTTGCTCACCGCTGCACGTTATTTATGACATAATAATTATGCTTAAAACCGTAGCCCCCTCGTTTATAATCCAGTTGGAGGCTGTTTTTATCCCTTGCTTACTGCTGTGTCTCTGGCACTTTCTGCCTAGCCGACAAGCACTTGGGAGGGTTTCAGTGCAAAGCGGGAGCAGGGAGGAATACCAGTGCCTCTGACCTCCTAATAGGCCAGTACCAGTCAGTAAAACAGTGGTAAACAGCAGGGAAGCCACAGCAAGGCCACACGGTTTGTTCCGCTGCTGGCTAAACAGAGCAGAGAGAGAGGTGCGAGGGTGTGGCAGCGGCTGAATGTGTGTGTGTGAGTGAGAGATGAATCATTAATAAGTGTTTTACTTCGTCTTCCACATCAGCTTAATTGGCGCAGGATAATGGGCGTTTAAGTGACAGGGTAGTGTGTGGATGCCAGATTTTTTTTTATTTTTTGCCTGTGTGAAATACAGTTTTTCCTACCCGGCCTTACAAGCCAAAAGATGATGCCATTAGCAAAAACAGGGAATTAGGAAAAATGTGTTGTCACGCTCACTCACAAAGACTTTCTTGTGGTGTCTAGCTAAACTGATTTTCATCTTTTATTAGTGACACTGATGTCATTATCTTGTTGGACGAAGTGCCTCTCTCCTAAACTGAATTTTGGCTCAGCGAGTTGAGCTGTGCGCTGCGTTTTGCACTGCAGGGTTCACACTGCTCAGGGGACGTTCACATTTCAAAATTACTAGATCACTTTTCTTCTGAGTTATTTTATCCAGAGTAAATCATGTGTGACTTTACAGATTTATGTGTTTGTGTGCATGCGAGCATGTGTGTGTGTGTGTGTGTGTGTGTGTGTGTGTGTGTGTGTCAACAGGCTTTGGTGGCCTGTTGAACCACTTAAAGGATTCTATTTAACGGGTCAGCCGAGCAATTAATCAAGGGTTTAATTGGAATCCCGAGTGGAGTGACATGATTTATGCAAATGAGGTCATTAATATGCAGGCCTGCGTCCGATGCTTAAATTAAAATGGCTCATCCTCCAGCGCCGGCTAGCGCTTTCATTACGGTAAATTAGAGAGCGATAATAACTCCAAATACACATATTTATTTTCTACGGGCATTCAGAACAGGACATGCCCACAGGAAAAAAATATATAGAGGCAGAAAGAAGGAAGTTCTTATATGGCAGACAGTCAGGAACAGGCAGTGCTAACGCTGTTAATTTTACCTCATTAGAAGCAGGCTGGTATCTGCAGGGCTTCAGTTTTAATTGGATCACCGAGCAATTTAAACCACATTTGGTTCTTAATTGCTTTTTTTTTGCACTTTATTATAAAAAGTACAGCAGCAGTAGTTTGCTATTCACCAAACTCTTTGCATGGTCGGTGCAGCATGGCGATATCCGTGTCTGACCTATGCTGTTGCCCTTGGTAACCGTCCCCACGGGGACAGTGTCTGATCCTTGTTCCAAAGTGTCCGGTCCACTCACCCTCACTGTGTGCTGATGCCTGGGGAATAGAGACAAGGAGGCAAGGAGCCGAGCCGTAGCCCAAGTCACATTCTCCTGCCACTTGTTTCATCAGGGTCGGTGTGTGGGACTGTTGAGACTGTGAGAGCCACTCGGCTTTAAAGAAAAGCCTAAATGGGTATTTTTGTCAGCGGCAGCCAAAAGGAAATCCTTTACCTGGCAGATTATTCTAAGACTGAGACTTTCCCATGACATTTTTTTGAAATACTTTACACATATAAATTGTTGTCATACTATAAACATAGTATCTTTACCATTTCATCTTTCAGTTTTTCTGGAATGAAACAATAAAAGCAATTTATTGTTTCAAATTGACAACCATGCATGTTTGAGCCATCATGCAATGAGATTATGAGGTTATGAATCTTAATCAGCACATAGCGGAACATGCAATCTGTGAGTTTAGTGAGAAAAAAAAGGAAGAAAAAAGAAAAAGGCATCAACACTGGAATTATAAGATTTTCAGCAAAATTCTTAACCACAGCGGCAAAACACTTGGACAAGCTGTACGTGCTTTAAAGTCAGCGAGCATATTTCAGTAAAGAGTGTGAAGGACATTTTCATGGGATGTTTGTGCCAACAGAGGTTTTGTATAGTTGTTGGATATGAATGTGACCTTTGTTTGAGGTTGTACATTGGCTAGTAGGTCAGTTATTTCTGTTGGTCAGCAGAAAGACCCCCCCCCCATTGGCTAGGGAGTATTGGACAAGAGGGCTTAAACACCCACCCACACAAACCTCCCAGTGATCTCTCTCTCTCTCTCTCTCTCTCTCTCTCTCCCTCTCTCTCTCTGTCACTCACACACACCTCTACACCTCATGAGCGCCAGTGCTCGCTGACTGCGTGGGGTTTTCTGTAATTACAGCAGTGAGCAGGGAGCTGTCTTTTGCATGGCAGATGGTCCAGCACCATGCTGCATCAGGTAACTGTGACAACCACCTCCCTCCTCGCAGTTAACAGCACCATCATGCCTCTTTATAGTGACCAAATGTCACCATACAGTCTGTGTAGAGAGAGAGAGAGAGAGAGAGAGAGAGAGTAGGGGAGAGATGTGGGGGGGTTGAAGGAGAGGAGGAGAGACAGGAAGAAGGGGGGGGGGTGATAGAGGGAGGGATAGAGGGAGTGGGGCTGGTTTTTGTCAGGATGCTATAGGACTAATGTTATCAAACACAAACAGACAGAAGACAGAGAATGGCGAGGCTAGGGCCATTGTATTGGCTGCTGAGATAGAGCTTTATATTTAGAGATCCTTTGCATTCAGATCATCCCTCCATCCTATTTGTGTGTGCATCATGATTTTACCCATTAATGCATTTTCTCTACCGCATTGATTCCACCGAGTGTCATGGTATCCGTGGCATCAATACCACATTGACGCTTGTAGCAAATGCATTCTCGGAAATGTGTTTTTGTGTGTGTGTGTGTGTGTGTGTGTGTGTGTCCTTTGTGAAGTAGCCAGTTTCGCCTCCCTTGTGCATCTCATATTGGAATCATTCACATCATCACCACTTGGCACAAAAATGCATTTTTAAAACCATGGGAATGAAATGGTGCAGTATTTCCTAATATCTCACACAACCGCCGTTCACATATAGCATTTTAACAGTGGCCAAGGGTTGTCGAGGGTTATCATGGTACTGTCTGCAGCTCAGTAAGCACAGACAGACACAACCGCTGCTGGGTTGGGGGCTCGAATCCCACTGGGACCACCCATATTCAAAATCTATGTGCTTTTGATCCTGTAATGCACCTTTCGGATCTCATCAGGCAGGCAGTGCTGATACAGGATCAATTTTGCCTCTCAGCTTACGAAGCAGGAGATGTTACCTGGTTAGAGGCCCTGCATCAGTTCTAGTTGAGCACTCCTACTCTTTTAAGTATTTAAGTAAGTAAGTATAGTAAGATTTAAGTAGCCTGGTGCTTTGAGAGACCATATGTACAGCTGTGTGTATCTCGGAGGAACGTGCAAAGAGGAAAATTCTTAATAGGCTTGTAAAGAGCCCATTATTGTATTGGAGGTACTCCGCTTCCTAGTTAGGTGTGTGTGTGCTTCCTTGCAGTGCCAGAGGGAGGCAGTGCCACACCTTGCTGTGGCAGGAGCTGTTGGAGGCTTACTTTCCACAGCACTGAGTCATTTGTTCATTCATTAATCAATTATTCACCTGTTCACTTGGTTAATGAACAGAACAAGTCCATCTTGTGTTATGTAAAATATCATTTGGTGTTCATCATGTTGGAGCTTAGCTGCTTGTGGAATAATCATTTGACTTGTAACCACTGTAAAAGTCCCCCATCATTTATTTGCATACCTCAAAGATGTTCCATTGTTCTTTGTCAGATGTCAAAGCCACAATGAAACAACATGAGAGCATCTTGCTTCCGTAATTTGATGTATTTCTGGTTGAAACAGGATGTCTGGGTGGGACATGACGTGTTGAAGGTTCATTCAAAAATGTAAAACAAGAGAAAGCCGGTTTTATTTGATGGGAGGGGCGGGATTGTTCAAAAATCTGTGATGGTATCATTTGTAGGAATTTTAATTTTACACTGACTGTTACCCCATGAGGTAACGACTAAAAATACACTGTTTTCCAGGAAGTAAAAATAATGGGATTTTGCACTAAAAATACAAGAATATAAAAAGGTTGTAAATTATTGGGCATTTATTGTTCAAAATATGTATATTATAACATAGGACCTTAGCTAACAAGGTGAAAAAAATATTTTTTATTTCATAGTGACTTTAACGAGATATCCATGCCTCTCTAACAACTGGTTGCCAGATAATATTGTGATAGTTTTGAAAAGACAAAAAAGGGGATTTTCCAAATAATCCTCTTAGAGATAGAGAGAACAATACAGTGGTGAAGCAATGTTGGATGTAGCACATGCGGTAAAAAGCGGGGCTGCTATGATGGCTAAATCTGTAGATAGATAGCATATCAAGTAAAAGGAGTTTCTCTCATATCCTCTCACATCCCACCATCGTGTTACTTGCCACTTCAAACCATTAGATGTTGTCTGGAGGATTTGGAGCTGACAATCCAACACCCTCATACCCTTTCTTACTTCAAAAAAAGGATGCACTGCAGTCTATGTGATATTCCCTATTTTTATCCCCACTGGGAGTTTTACCTCTTTTCACTCCTCTCTCTGTCCTCCTGCCTCTTCCTCCTAGCTGGCACGTTTACCGCTGCAGGCCGATGCAGCGTTGCAGTCTTCTAGCAGTGGCACGTCTCCCAAGGGTGTCCACAGGAAGCGGGTGTGCATGGATTCACTCAGCCGCACTTATTTACATTCAAGTTAAATCGAATATTATACATGTATACAGCGCTCGCACTTATTTCTCCGAATCGCACCGTGCTGGTTTTCGTGCGACCAATTTTCGCAGCAGTGAGAGAAAATATTACCTCATTCTCTCATATACTGGTGTGAAATGAATCTTGATGGATGAGGTCTCATTCACATTAATGGACAGATTGAGTTGCTCAGGTGTAGGGTGAATCTGGATGAATACAGCACACACAGTTCAATGCTCTATAGTCTGTCCTCTCCTGTCCTCTCGTGTTTTTTTCTGTCCTCTCCAAACCTGTCCTCTCCTAACCTGTCCTCTCCTCTCCTCTCCCTTCCTCTCCCCTCCTCTCCTCTCCTCTCCTCTCCTCTCCTCTCCCCTCCTCTCCTCTCCTCTCCTCTCCTCTCCTCTCCTCTCCTCTCCTCTCCCCTCCTCTCCTCTCCTCTCCTCTCCTCTCCTCTCCTCTCCTCTCCTCTCCTCTCCATACCAACAAGAAAAGAAACAGTCCAATCTTCAGCTTTGCAAGAGCTTATACACACAGTGGCGGACCCAGGCTGTTTAACAGCTCACACTGTACCGACCAATCAATAGTGGGTTTGGGAATTACAGTGCTATCGTATAATTTCTTGCACCCTGCACGATCATAAATGTTCCTCTTGATCTGCCTCTGCTGGGGGAAATCAATAGCCGTCCAGTAGGCCAGCTGTTGAGTTTTTATTATTTCTTAAATCAGATCTGGTCAAGTCTACACTGCAAAGTTACCAGAGTGGAGGCAAAAGCCACACTACAGTAGAGCTTTTAGTTCATAAAAGTAACATGTTTCTGAAACCTGTAAATGAAGATATTGATCCCGTGCTCTGAAAGCAAAAGGGTTTTTATCTTTTCAAGCACATCTACAGCAGACATGACCAAATGTCTCGGTGGTATCGGATAATGCGCTCACCACAGTGCGACTACCTGGCTATGCTACACTAGAATCCAGCATGAGACGTCTGTGTAACACTTATCAGTTTAGTAATGTAATTCAGAATGGAAAATATCTCTGTGAGAGTGAGACTAATGTGATGTGGGTATGAATGCATGGAAACCCTCACGCAACTTTCTAAGATTCCACTTTTAAACATATCAACAGAAACAATATGCTGTAAATGCATTGTTGTTGTTACTTGAACTGTTAAACCCAATTTAGTTTAGTGGCAAATATCTTCAATTGCCACTAGCAAATTGCAATATTCAATTTCGTTATTCAACTTCGTTCATTTTGTCCCATAGTCCACTGTGCTTTATGTAGAGGCTTTATTACCAAGGGCAGGGGTGAAGTTGCTAGCGGGGATTATTTTCCTGTGTTCTTGATCCCAGTGTTAGAGCTGATTTATGAGGTAATGACCTTTGGAACAGTTGATGAGAGGATCTGCGGTCTCGGGTGGAGCAGGGAGGACACCAGTGTTGCTGGGTGTGAACAGCAACGAACAAGCACTGTATGTTTTAAGCCTGGATTTAAACTTTGACACCTATCCTCAGAAGGCAGGCTATTCCAAAATAGAAGAGCTGTGTATCAGAAAGTTTTGCTGCCTGCAGAGTTCTTGATTCTTGGAGTGACCAGTAAACCTGAATTCTGTGACCTTAAAGTTCATCAAGACTGTATCAGCTATGTAGGTGGGAGCTAATTTGCACAATGTTGAACTTTATAGTACAGTATATGCTCTGTATTCAGGAAGCCAGTGATGGTATAGGAGTAATGTAATCACATAATTTAGTTGTCAAACATTTTTTTACTAACCAGAGTCATATTTATGGGCCTACATTCTTGTCTCAGATGACAAATCCAGTGTTATGATAGCATCGACTGGCACTCTTCCTGGCTTTCCAAAAGTCCAGATCTGTAATCAATGAGAGGCGGAAGCTATTGATACCTGCTGATAATGGACATAAACCCAAATAGATTTCTTTCCAATTCGTTTTTAGTGGAAGAAAATACATCCATACCTTTTGTAAACGCTGCTGCTGTGAGCGGTGTTGTAAGAGTGTGATTGCATCGTCTGGTGCACTGTTGTCATTTTTCTGGTCTGCTCTGGTAGGTTTATCTGGTGGGATGGATGTTAAGGCCGTGCAAGCTATCTTTGTTGTGCATATGACGCATTCAAAATAATATATTATAAGCCAAATTTAGCCTATACAAACTAGACCCATTGAAGCATTTTCTGAATTCAAATTTAACAGCATACAGAGTAGATTTCTTTCCATGTGCAACATTGGAGTTGCCTGGCAGCGTCTTCATGGAGCTGTCATAGGTTGTACATTAGTGACTCATAATAACAATTTTTACCACTTAATATTGACACAGCAATGATTAATGGTTAAGATTGTGTTGGTAGAACTCCAGTTGATGGAAATTTAATGCATATAGCTGGTTAGAGTTCCTCCCTAATGTATTTTAAATAGCAATGCTTTTTTATTAGATAAATATAAGGAAAATATTTTTCATTTGTTTTGTGAATAGATGCCAACTATGCGCTGTCCTCTCTACTCTTCCTTAGAAGTGGTCTGTTTTCTGTGACTATTTTTTTTCTATTGGTGATCTGTATAGCCTTTAAGCAAATTGTGCATACAATTTTATCAGTTCATGTAACTTAATGTGCTTTTCTTCTGCACACATTAGTAAAACTAAAACTCAAACCCATGCTAGAGTGTTTTTTGTGGTGTAAGGAGTTTGGATTTGGTATAGCTGCAAGCACAAGCTTTTGGCCAAGTAGGTAGCTGTTGGTACCTCAAGTGAACAAAATGATACAAAAACTGCTGACATTAATTCCATTTATGGCTAACACCCTGCAGTTATTTTCCTCTGAGGTTAGCTCTGCTTCTGAGGACTGAACACTGTCAAACATTAGGTAGTACGTTACACATACACAACTAGTTAAGCTTTCTCAAGTTCACTTTTACAGCTAGAATACATTAAAAATGTCTCCTTGAATTTCTATTGATACTGTGCAGTGTCAATGAATGTTGGATAGCTAAGTAGCGGTAATAGGTCAGGTTGTCAAATTGTCCAGTGTGCCTTGCATGCAATACAAATAGCTTGCACGCCCTTAACATCTGTCCCGAACAAACAGGAATGGAAACAACAGCAATACACTAGAAGGTTGCAGTGGCACGTTTAGCCACAGCAGCAGCCATGATTGAATTGTTTCATGCGGGACTGGCAGTGATGCACAAAATGTTAGGCAGGATTATCTTTGCTGCCACCAACCAATAAGAAACAAGTCCGGCCCTCACTTTGATCTCCCTCATGCCAACGCGTGGCATACTGCTGAAATGAGTGAATGAATCTCTGGCAGTTTGATGCAGCTTTGTGTGCGAAACAGTGTGGCTGGAGTAAACTTCTGGGGTCATTTGAAAGGGCATGACAGTTGTAAAACTAAAAAGACAAAATGAGAATTCAAGTGATTTTTCTTCATATCCATGTCTATGTCTTTTTTTTTTTTATTCTGAAATGGAAAAAAGTATATGTAATCTGTTTTTGATTTTAACTGTTTATGGACTGAATGGAGGGTACACAGATTTAAATTTTAATTTATTTAAACAAGAAATCAAAAACAAAATAAAGCATCTCAATTTATCATTTATCCAAAGAGCAATAAAAAAAAAAACTTCGATTTTAGAATATTGCACTAAACTTTACATGTTTTCAGTTTTGCTGATGCTGTTTTCCAGAACAACTTACAGTCTGTGAATGGGGTTCAGCATTTTGCTAAAGGACACTTTGGCAGGACGCATGGCTGTTATGGCAATTGAAACTGTGACCTTTTGCTTATAAGATAAATTCTCTAACCACTAGGCCACCCTGCCGAACCAATTCTTACACGCTTTTAGGAAATGATGCGCGTGATACAAAAAGCGAGAAGACAGAAATTCTCAAAAGCCTTTCACCACAAACATTGTCCCAAAACGTTTGGCTGTGTCCTCCTCTCCTCTGAGTCTTCCTCTCAGCCGTCGGTCTCTCGGTCTCCTGGGTGCCGCCATATAATCCACCGGTCATCTGAATCCAGACCCTCATCTCACCAAGGTCGGGATGAAAGAGCACCTCAGCGGAGCCCAGGTCCGTCCGTGCGTGGCAGGAGGAAAGGGAGCAGGCCTTAGTGCGAAATGTCAGCGCTTTTCCTGTGAAGCTGGACTCATCAAAGGAGGATTAGTGTCGGACTGGTGGCCTCACTGGACGCACAAGCTCTGACGGGGTAATCTGATGCATCAGAACTGATACGGGACTCGGAGGAGGCACGTGGACCACGCGTACACTAACACACACCCATGCATGTACTTACACGTACACACACACGTATGCATACACACACACACACACACACACACACACACACATGCGCACACCTTGCTGTCATCTTGCCCAGAACCTGAAGCTTTACACAGTGACAGGTTTCACTTCTTCCGTCACTCTGGGGGAAAGAATATCATTAGACATTAGAGAAAGGAGTATCTCCCTTTTGGCCTACTTAATGCTCCTTGGTAATAGATATGAATGATTTATACAGCTTACAGTATGTGAAAACAGAGCATGTACTGTGGTATTCACCAGAGATTTATGCCTTACCTGAAAGCAAGGAACTAAAATCTCTATAGATGCACCCAGGATATCCGTTCTTGCGGGGTAGAGCTAGCTTTGAACGCAACTGTTTATGCCTGTTACCATTACAAAGTCATTAATTCTTACAGTGTATTGACAATGGAGACAGACAAATTTGCAAAAGTTGATATACCTAACATCATGATA
Organism: Centroberyx gerrardi; assembly: GCF_048128805.1. Taxonomy (NCBI): domain Eukaryota; kingdom Metazoa; phylum Chordata; class Actinopteri; order Beryciformes; family Berycidae; genus Centroberyx; species Centroberyx gerrardi. The sequence continues at coordinate 17,685,433 of NC_136015.1, forward strand.
GACTAACAAAAATGATAACAATAAAAAAAGGATGTTTCGATTTGGTTCACTGACAATTTTTGTGGTTTTTGGTGGTTTGAAACCGATGAGTGGGGGATACTAGTTTTCCTCTCTGTCTGCACCTATAGGATACTACTAGGATGCACAAGCAGAATGCGCTCAGTGTGCTCACGCTGATGTCATTAGCTCACTCGGGAGTGATGTCACCACATTTGTAACGGGCAATTTGCAGTCACGTCACCTGGCGAGGACTATCAACGTTTGTTTTTGGAATACAGTTTCAGTTTCAAAGCCTCTGATGACCCACCGCCCAGACACTGTCAGTGAGATCGGGATCTTCGATTGCATGGAGACACTGTAGATTGGATGATTCATAAGTTGGGTAGATTTCAACCTATTCACCGCGGTGCAGGCCAGGGTGACGACAAGAGTATTGCAGTATAATGTCCTAATGAATCTTAAATGTAAGGGTGGAGAAAGCATTGGAAGTTTATTGTCTGCTATCCTTGAAAAATAGTAGAATTTGTTTTGTGTGCTTTCAACCGTTTTGAAAGAGTAGGTGTCATTTTTTATCGAATGGCAGATATCTCATTTTGGAAGATGAAACTCTTCAAATGTTTTCATTTCCTTCTACCCACTTCCCATTTTTCGCCTTCTAAAAAAAACTCTCACTACAGTATTTACCGCCTTGGGAGTAATGGGAGGAGCTGTGTTCCATGTGTTGGTTTGAGCTAAATCAACCATTTTGCAACAAATAAACTGCAAGACAAATAGGAACATCATTCTTAATTTGGAAAGCTGACAGGGCAAGAAATGAGAACAATACTAAGACCCAGTACAGCGCTCTTCATTAGAGGCTCTGTCCTCCACACATGACAAAACAGATTGTGATTGTTGCCCTGACAGGCTGTGGACAATTACAAGTGATGTATTTATGGATTTTTAGTGTGATCAAATCTGTGAAAAATAACCCCTGTCAGTGCTAGATTTGCAGCATATAGTATTGTGTTACCAGACTTTAGCCATAGTCCACCTATTGTGATCTGGAAAGCACAGTTGATGCTCAGTAATGGAATAGTGTCGAAGAAAATTAGTTTATAGGCGGGTGATTTATTTTTATGAGCCGTTTCTGGTTCTGTGTATTGTTATTGTTCCTCCTGCAGATTTATTGACATAATCTGAACATTTCGAGCAAAGTTGGCCTCAGTGTTGCAATGGCAGATTTGTGACTGTTATGTTTGAGAAAGCCTATTGCATGTGGTCTGTTGGGGGGATTGGCCTAACCTCATCCAAACTTGAGGTTCTTTCTTTCTTTGACAAATATGAAAACATATCATGTATGCATGTGAAGAAAACTTGTCCAGGATAACACAAAGAAATCCTGGACTTGTTTCCATCGTGGCCCTTGTTCCTTCAGTCTGAGCAAGGTGATGACAGGCATCAAGCACAGAACGGCGTACAAGTCAAATCTTTATTGGGCTCTGAAAAATCAACTTTCAGGCAAGCATAACTGTGCAGAATGTCTTTTTGCTAATGTCCAACATCTTCAACTTTCAACTCATCGTCCAACATATGCTATTTGTTTCCCATCTATTGTCTTGCCAGATGTTTAGAGCATGAGCCAGAGAATGAGTTGTCTAGTGCCATATTAACAGTGTTACAAATGCATGTCTGTCAAGAGGCAAAACTGGTTAAGTCTGGATTAGATGTAGCTAGCTCCCCAGTCCCTGTGAGTTTATAACATTGCATTTTGGTCACAAAACTTTTTATGTACTTTATGTACTCTGTCATTTCTCTCACTCAGTGCCTGATCTCAAGATTTCAAAAAAATATTTTGGTTTATCAAACAGTCTCAGCTTTTCCCTCAGGAGCTGTTTTCCTCTTGGCTGAAAGCAGTGTGTGCACAATTTATAGTGAAAATAGATTGAGGTATTCTGCTATGTACACATATCTTTTGGAATGAGGTGCCGGGGTGAGCACTCTCTCAGATAGTCCCGGAAAGTATTGCAGAATGGGCGAGCATGCCCAGAATCAGAAATGTTTACAGAGATCACAGAGGAAATGAGGTAATTCTGTGGCGCTACTAATGGCAGAGTCTTGACAGAGGATATTTTTCGTTTATCCTATCTGCATCAAGGTCGGCGTGGCAATTACCATGGCGGGGAGAACCAAAAAAAGAAAATGCCCCAGCCCCAGTCTTGAATATACAACAAATCACCTGTGCTGTTCAGGGCAGGGAAATTCTAAAATGGGTGATATAAAGCGTAGCTCTAAGGCAGAGTGTTTAAGCATCGAGGAAGAGAGCAAATGGTTTATTGCCCAGCCCAGTAGTGTAGCTCTAGAAACCCACAGCACACTCACACCTTTTATGTAGCTTATACTCGTGTGGCTGCTTTACGGGACATGAAATAGGGCTAGTTCTGTTTCCAAAGGGAGATCTCCACCTGCAGTGCTTTTAGTCTCAGAGTGGGATTAACTGCCTCCATAACAGTTCCCCTGTTACGAGTCCACATTTTCATATCTTCCTCTCATAGCAAGTGGCAGTTAAGCATCAAGCAGAAATTAAAAAACAAGAACCCTACCAGAGCTGAACAATGAATAAAACCAAAAAACAAAAACAAAATCGCTATATGGACTTGTAAAATTTCCAAATCGCATGATATGAATCGCAGTTTAAATTGCAATTGCAATATTCTGTCAAATAATCACAATTTGATTTTTTTGCCATCTTTCAGCCCTAAACCCTTTATTAGTATGAGGAGCATGACAAGGATCGTCTCAGTTTGCCACCAAACCCTTGTCACCCCCACTTCCATCCTCCTTCCCCTGTCCTCTCACCTGAATAGCTGATCAACGCCGTCCCTCCTGATCCCTCTGCCACCGCCTCCCCTCTTCCCTTCATCCCTTCCTCTTCGTCCTCTTCTTCCTCTTCTTCCTCCCCTTCCTCCGCGCTCGTTACAGACCGGCGGGCTCGCTGGGCAGGACGCTTGCTGTGTTCACGCCGGTTGGTCAGCCCAGATTGGCATGCACAGTGTGTCTCCTGGACTGACCTGCCTGCCTGCGTTGCTCTCCTATTAAAATTCCTGTGCCAGATCCCCAGTGAGGAGAGTGTAGCAGGGTCAGCCCGGCTCGCTGGCCCCTCTCCCCCTGCCTCCCTAATGAAGAGGACGCCTGGTGGGTTCATTATTAAAGCACTGCTAATAACGGAGGAGTGATGTAGAAGGGGGGTGAGCGAGATGGCAAAATGGAGAGAAAGGACAGGGGGGAGTGAGAAATTGCTAAGCTAGTGAGAACTCCAGCATGAAACAAAGACAGGGACCTTGCACAGGCTCTTTTGTCCCTAAATTCGCTTTCACTTCGCAGCATTACTCTACACTTAGGCAGGTATGTGAAAGGATTTGCCAGGATTTGCAGCACGGGATGAACATTTGCGTATTGTGCTTCTTTTTGTTATTATCTTAGCCTAGCTCTTCTATTCTCTCATTTCTGTTCTCTATTTCAACACTGGAATGGTCCCAGTACCACGTGTATAAACCACATTATTTAAATTACAGAACTGCAAGGACACTACTGTAATTGAACACCATTCAACAAATACTGTGAATGATTTCACTATCAAATTGTCCTTCAGTCTACCTGCAGTTAGCGTCTTATTATGCACTACAGGTTTCTGAACAATAAAAAGTGCAAAAGAGATTTCCCGTGTGTGGTCTCTATAATGCCCTTAGGAGAACAGGCATGTTTACCTACATGTCCATTAAATATTCCAATAGTTAGCACTAAAAATCCATATGTGCTCAATGCCTGCTCCTGCATTAATCAGCCCTTCACCAGAGGAACCATTAATTACACTGGGATTATCATGTATCTATCCAGCACACCCATATATTAGGGGGAAGAAAATTTCCATATAGATACTTGCTTTTTTTGAGAGCAATAATAGAATTCCTTATAGCTGCCTGAAGCACATCCATTCCAAATGAGTCTGCCTGCTGCAGATGCTCTGGGTAAGTGATGTGGGGTATTATACAGGGTATTACCAAAGTCCTCTGAGGCCTCACCCAGGTCCCCGGGATTGTGTGTGTGCATGTGTGCGTGTGTGTGTGTGTGTGTGTGTGTGTGTGTGCGTGTGTATGCGTGTGCGTTCATGTGTGGTATGCGTATTCAGGTTTGGGATATTCATGCCTATATCCACCGAGCATCCCGCCATATGTCTCTCTGGTGTCCTGTCTCTCAACACAAGCCTGGCAAAGGTTTAATGCAAATTACCAACCATAAACAGCCAAGCGTAACTGCATAAATATGTATCCTGATCTCAACTGCAGTGCCACCCCTTTGAAGGAGAGAGAGAGCGCGCCCATCTCATCACTTGAGAAATTCAAAAGAAAAAAATAAAACAAAAAAAGTGATGGAATGCAATGTATATTTCTGTAAAAAGAGCCAGCGATGTTTATATGGTTTTCATGCAGCGTGACCGGGGTTATTCGTTTCTGGTCTCTGTTAAGAGGCAGACCACAAGGCCTATTAAAAAGGAAGTTGGCCAATTAATTTAGGCCGGATATAGAGTCTAGTTGCATACAAAAGCCCTTCAGAATTCATGGGGGAAAAAAATGCATTGACGGAATGAAACGAAAAAAAAAAGAAATGCACAGAAGGCATGTCTCCATGTTGGGGAGATTTAAACACGTTTTATTCAGCTTATTTCAGCAAGACTGCGAAAAGGAGACTGCTTAGTTTAGCATAATAGAGCTTCCTGTCAGATCCTATCAGGCTCTGATGTTTATAGTCAATCATCGATGGAATGACAACAAGCCGCGGGGACACAGGAACGCTGCTGTAAGGGTTTTCAAGACGAGGAAACTAGCGAAATTCCAAGTAAAATCCCCCCATGTAGACGGGAGCATTTGATATTATCCGTCGCCATTATCCTCCGAGCACACAGGAAGAATGCGGTTACAGTCGTATGAGTCCAGTACTAAAACTAACAAGAAGTTTGTTCGGATAAACCTCATCATAAAGTGGAGACGGCTTGTGTTTTTCCTTTCCGCGTGTCTGCTCTAATCTAGGTCACAATTGGATCGCTCATTCTTGTGCGGAGAGTAAATCCACCCAACGATCGTAGAAAGGCCTTATCCCACTGTTTACAACAGGACCTGATCGATATCCGCGGGAGGCGCTCAAATAAACAAACCATAAACGCCGGGGCTTCTGCTAGCCTCGGAGATTCTGGCCGTAACAATGATTAATTTTAACAACCTGAGCTAATTGTCTCAGAAACTTTAGTTAACAGCCAATATGATCTAGCCCTGGGTGCTTTTCTCCTCTGTAATGAAGAATAATGAGCGATGGAATTACCGCTGGCAGTTTTTTTTTTTTCGGGGGAGATTTGTGGGGAGCACAGAGGGCAGGGGGATGTGAGTCTGGGAATAAAGAGATAGACTGCAACGTATCTGTCTGTCCGTCTATCAGGAAGGAAGCGAGCGGGGAAGGAAGGGATAGAGACTTGTGTTTGGCCTCAAATCAAATCTCAACCTCTTGATGAACATGAGGGAGTTACAGCCTTTTGTCTTTGTGTTTTGTATCAGCCTTGTTTCTTTTCCGACGCTTTGCTCTCTGCTGCTTGCAGGCTAAGTGTCACATCTCACCCTCTTATGAGGCATCCCATAAAGCCTCAGCGTTTCTGTCTTTGTAATGATGGATAAAGATATTGTCCTCCCCTCCTCCTTAAACTCCTCTTCTTTCTTTGTTTACTGCCCTCCCTCTCTTTTTCCATCTCGCCTTTCTCTCTCGCTCTCCCTGTGTGCCTGCGCGTATAGAAGTGTATAACACCAGTGCTGCTGTAGAAAGCGGCTTGGCCCGGAGCGGTGTCTGTGATTCGCCTTCCATCTTCGCTGCGCGCTGGAACACCACCTGAGGCCGCAGATGAGACCTCTCCACAAGTGGCAGAGCTTAAACGCCCTCTTTTATCTACACCATCTCTTCCCTTAGTGAAGTCAGCAAGAGCAGGGAGAGAGGGAGGACCGGCCTGATCCCTCCTAGCTGTATTCAGACTGAGAGGAGCGCATGAACTGTATGGAGTGTACTCCAGTTTATGTGGAGGAGGAGACCTTGACACCGACTAACAACGCGGCGCTGTCATCATGAGGCCGTATACTATGCTGTATAATCGATCTGATCTATTCCCTTTTTTGTGCCTCTTTCATTCCTTCTCCGGTGGTACATGCTGTACCATGAGCGCAGAATAGCATCTTTGTACTTCCTCCTCACTTTCTCCACTTCTTGCTCTTTCTCCGTCGCTTCTAACAGCATTGGTATGGCCAGTGCCGAGTTGTGTGGGATTAGTATTGTTATCACATTCCTCCTTCACCAAGGTGCAAAAAGACCCTGACCTTTAACGTAATCACCCTAACCTACACAGTATCAGACACAGCACAAGTATATCCATATCCCTCCCCGCCTGTAGTCCGGCACCCTGGGAGAGTCGATAGATGTAATAAAAGTTATTAAGGCCGTCGGATTGAATATGTACGTTACACTTGAGACGCAGTTAGGGTCGCTTGCTGAGAACTTAAATCCAATCCCCCCCCCCCCCCATCTCATTCGGCTTGCAGCAGGCAACTCCATTACTGGAAAGGTTGTTGTTCCTCTTGCAATTTCTCGAGAGAGGAAATTGGCAGCTTTCTCTCAGCCCATTCCAGCGTGCACAGGGGGACCTGCTCAGATGCCCCTTAAAACACTGAACTCTAATTCAACCACAAGGCTTGATGGGGACAGGCTCTGGCTAGAACTCCACATTCCTGGGTGAAAGGCCTGTGTGTGTGTATGTGTGCGTTTGTGTGTGTGTGGTGGGGAAGGAGGGAGGAGGGGATTCAGGCACATTTCTCTTTACTAGGCCAACAAACTATCAAAGCTCACAGCTTGACCGTGTACGTGCGGTGGCCATCATACTATAGTTAGTCTTGTTGCCGTACTGCTATGGTGTCGTAGCTGTCAACTAGACAGAGAGAGACAGAGAGAGAGAGAGAGAGAGAGAGAGAGAGAGAGAGGAAGAGCTGGGGGTGATACAGAGCTAGAGAGCGAGAAGAGAAGTTAGAAAGAAGTTGGGGGAGGATCGGATGGATAGGCTATCAACCACACAGATCGAAAATATGATGTTGGACTCCACAAGGACTCATTCTCTCCACTTATATTCCTTTACTTGTCCTGCTTTGTTTGAATATGGCTTGCAGTGCCTTGCTCATCCGATGCCATCCTGATGTTTTCCTCTACCTTATTGTGTGTTTTTGTATGGATTTGGTTGAGAGGATCAATTCAATCCAAACCTTTTATTGTTCCACAAGGGAAGGTTGGGGGCAATTACAGGCAGTTTTGATTATCTACTCTTTAAAAAAAACACCACCAACAACAGCAGCACACTTCGTCAAGCCTGGCTCGCAGTCTGCTGGATGTGTTTTGTGTCAGCGTATGTTCAAAAGTGGTGTGTTCTTCCACTGAACAATAGCTGTATTCCAAGTGACTCACACAGCCCACTGCTCTGCTCTTTCCTCTTTGCGGAGATGCACTAGAGAGGGTCGTTGACCTTGAGAACAAGCCTTGAAGAAATACATGTGCGGAAGTGGGAGCTGCTTTGCTGTACTTTAGAAAAAATACCGAACATGAACTTCTCAAGACTCAAGAACTGTGCCGGGGTCAATAGTACTTTACAGAGGCGTTAAATGGATTGCGGAGCTCTTTTGACATCCTCAAGTATCCGGTCAAGATGTTTCACAGCTCTAATGTTACTGAAGCTGTGTCGACTATTGACAGCTAGTCAATCAACACCATCAAATGACATAACGTTAAACCTCATTCGTGAACAATTTAGATCATGATTATAATGTACTGTCGTCATAATACGGTGATCAATATGTTAACTTTATACTGACTTGGCTCTACACTCCACAAATGCTTCAAAGTAGTCTGTTCATCACTGTAATAAATTTTTACGGCTGACAATTCAAAATGATCATCATCAGCTTGTTCAGACAAGGAAGCCATTTTAGAAACCTTGACAATATATTGTTCTTTAAAGTTATCCTAAATTTACCCTCATTAAAACCTGTCAGTTTTATAGCATTAGGTAGCATTAGATCACGTCTTTTTAAAGGGTGTTTGTGGATTGTGAATTATTTATCCCTACAGATGGACTTGTTTTGCAGATGCAGTAATGTCCTTCAAGAAGAGAAAAACCTCCTTCTATCAATTCAAGCACTTTAGCACACACAAGCCTTGGAGCTGCACAATTTATTAAGCCAATAAGAAAGACTTTCAAGCGGGCTAGATTTGAATCCTCACTGCTGTATGTATCTCTCTTTGTTTCATCAAGCGAATCATTTAAGAGGACAGCCGTCTTCAAAATAAAAGCAAAGAAAGTTCTTAGGTTATCGCATCAATAATTTCCCCCGTTCTAAAAAAGAGCAGACGGCAGGGATGCGTATTGCCATCCCAAATTTAATTAATTTCCACCACCTCTGGGCATTGTGAGTCCACTTCTCATTCAAGCGTTTCACCAAATGACCATTTTTAGAATGTCTCTCTATCGCCCTCACTCTGTGTCTGTCTTTCCATTGCCCCTCTCACTCTCACTCTCTCTCTTTTGTAAACATTAATATCTTTATTGTGTGAAAGCACAGCGAGCCTCTCTTGGAAGATCACTTGTTCTGATTTTCAGCCTCTTGAGAATGGAAGAAAAGTGGGAGCACAGCTACGTTTTCAAACCAGATGATGACAAACAAGTGCAGATTCTGTGCAAAGCTCGCCTCGGGGCTTAGCTGCACCCCACAGTAATGAAGTGGTAATTATTTATTATTTGAATATATTTATTATTTGAATTTTGTTAATAAGGATCACAATAAGACATGGTGAAAACAAGACTGCTGCTGCTTTGAGAAATACTGCATTGAAAAAAGTGAAAATATGGGGCAAACGTGCAATAACATAATTTTGTTTGAAACTGAGCAAAATAATTGTGATTAATAATCGTGATCACAATATTTAGCACACAAAACAAAAATCTGGATTATAATTTTTGTCATAATCATGCAGCCCTAGTGTGCGTTGTCCTCGACATGGTCTGTTGTCAGATTTTGTATTCCTGAACAAATAAACGACAGCCCCAATACCTCAATCTGCCTCTCAGGGCTTTAGACAAGCAATGTAGTGGATGGTCCATTGAATTCAGCCAGGAGTCCTCTGGTGGCCTATGGGAGGAAGCGGGAGCACATTAAAAGTGCTGATGAATCCAATCAGCCTGTTCGCAGGCATCCAACACAGATAGGCTGGTGCACTAAGCAGTGCTACTCAAGGGCTTAATTAGAAGGATGCTTGTGTATTGTTTGTTTTCAGGCATTAGTAAAGTCTGCGTGTCCTGATAATGGAATTGGCTGGGAAATGGAATCGTTTGGCCCTGCCTTCATGCTGCTAGGCCTGATACTGCTTGTCAACACCATTGTTTCCTCACCCTCCTGTGGAGCCCCTATCGATGTCGGCGGAGGAACACAGCTCTGCAGCAGCCAGCCAACCCCTCAGCCAGAGCACTCAGGTTCGACTGTCAGCTAACAAGGCCCTCCATGCTGGAGAAGAGTCTTTTGTATTAGAATCTGCCTCTAATTAGCAGCAGCTACAGTCCACCCCCTACAGCTTGACGCCTTGAATCTCCTTGACATCGAATGCATGCAAACATTGTTTTTTTTTTTTTTTTGGCTCTTTCACACTGTTTCGGAACCAACAACCGCATCACATCTTCATACCTTCACACCTTTCCTTCCTGACTTCTCATTCTACTGAGAAGCCAAGGTGTGAGCGGCTACAGAACATGGCGGGCACGGTAGGTGGTCTGAACAATATTGTGGTATTTGGGTCCGATACTGATGCCGATAACTGGGGATGAAAATTTATGATATCTGATATATATACAGTATGCCTATCGTGATTGTTTTTTTGCTATGTCATTGTCAATGAGCATTATTCATCACTATATTCCTTCTCTAGACACAAAAAATGTAATATTTTTTAGAATATTTCTCCAAGATCTACTGTAAAGTAAATGTGAAACTCGTTAAAAAAATGCCAGCATTGATGATGTAACTGAAAAACAGTGATATTAGTGAATCAGTATGTTGGTCAGGCCGTAGTAGGTAGGCGGTGCATGGTACTATGGTAACAGCATGAATGGGCAGACTGATAAAGATGTAGGAGAGGAAGCCTCCATGGTGCTCTAAGACTCAGGGAAATGCCTCACCTGGGACTAGGCTGGTGATTGCGCAGAATTTTATTGCTAAAAAGACTACCGTGGTCTCTTCTCAAATGACCCATTCGCAAATTTCGTTATTCTTATATAGGTCAGGCATTGATATTTTTGCTGCTTTATAGCCAAGATTGAGCCCTTGATGCATGGCATAGTTCTGGCAAAATGAGAACAGGAGGAAAAGGAGAAGCTGAAAAATAGAAAGAAGGATGCTAAAAGATGCTGAAAGAAAGAGATGCTAGGACACAAGTGGAAGAGATGGTGCTTTTGCTACATGGCAAGAGTAAAGAATGCAAACTTATTGTGATTGTTGCCTGAGCAGAATGGCAGTTTGTTAGGTTTAGCAGAATATTCTCTAAGCCTGCCAGCTGCCAGTCAGATATCCAACTATTGACTCCTTCCCAGCCAGCTACTTTTTTAACATTCATTTTTGTTTTCATTGCAGGATGTTCTTTTGGATCTGATCGTCATATTGATATTTGTAGTCTTGTAGCCGTGCATCAGGCAGTCTTATCTCCACACTTTGTTTCACTTGGCTTTAAAGCTGTGCCAGTGCAGGACAAAAGGAGTTCTGTTTGTGTTCATCTCATCCGTGCCAACAGAGACTCCCGTTGTGAAAACAAAAGTGAAACTTAAAATTCAACGGTATGCTCCAAAATGCTTTGCAACGGTGTGTACAACACAGTAATGTGACACTTAGTAGTTGTCACAGATGTTTAACATTGCCCAATACTTCGATGTAAGGTCAACATGAGTGCAAGGCAACACAGACTCGCACATTGCCCCAACTCTTCTGATACAACTGGACATACTGCACTCACAATTGACAAGGATGACTAATCAATCTATAACCCAGGAGGACATGCTGTGGTATATTGAAATTAAATAACAGTCAAGTTGCTTTGTCTGCTGTTTTGTGGTAAAAGTAGTTTTCATTTGTAACTCCAGGTCTTCTGAGTTCGGGGGTTTCGTCTACCTACTGTAGTTTACTGCCTGTTACAGTCATCAACCTAATACCTACTGTAGTCACCTATAATATAGCAATGCTCAGTATTTAACACCACAACTCAGAATTAAACTGGAAAGTAAACCATGCACTTTTTGAGGCAAACGCATGCAAATACTATTCAAATAGATATATGTTAAAAAAAATCAATGTGTCAGAATGCATGGAAAGTCACCAAAATAGCTTGTTCATCAAAAAAAAAAAAAAAAAACCCCTCAAGACTGTGGCTGCCATGTATTGATGCCTTTGTGGACTCTGTTTACATCAACACTTGGGTTACTGTGGTAATTAACGTCAGGTTAGTTAGAAAGTCAACCAGCCAACCCCAGCCGCTTGGTACGGGAGTAACCGAAGCTTAGGAATTCTTTCACTGGGCGAGGCAGGAATTCAATCAGTCGGACTATAGGGCTAGGAAACTGGGCATCCGACACAGTTATGCTTCAGCACTTTTCAATTTGGGCTTGGCCTGCCTCAGCCTCCGGCCTCCAGCGTATCGTTAATGAAAGTCACATTAGGCATCCCCACCGCCCTCCACCAACCCCCCCCCCCCCCCCCCCCCCACAACCAGTAGGAGGTTTCCATAGCTGTACGGGAGGCTAATGTTCTTAGCTGTATCCTGAGGGGTGTCCCGCTCCTCTACTCTGCTTCTGTTGGCTGGATGGCTGCTGCTTCTGCCGAGGCATGATGTCCCCTGGCTGTCATGCTAGGGGATTCAACTGCTCGAAACCCTTGTCAAATTCAGAGGATGGCGGAAATAATAATCTGTTTTTTTTTTTTTTTTTAAACAATTTGTCCTTGATTATTGATTTCTCTGCAAGAAATGATGAAGGTAAATTGCTGCCCTTTCTGTTTTACAAGACCCTTCTTCCTTCCCTTGCCCTCTCCCCTGACCCAGCCCTTTCACTATAATCGTCTTTAATGATTCATGATGTTTATGCTGCTCCCTTCCTCGCTCAGGCGGGTCCTTGTGCAGCAGAGGTCATGGATTCCTACATTTATCTGAGTTCAGGGTAAATTAGATGGATGTGTTAGGTTTCCTCGCACTGTGACCTCAGCCATCACAGCTTTAGCCAGGCCCGCTTTCTCAGACCTTTGCTCTCCGGCCATTGGGAAATGACCATGGGGAGTCCCATACCGCGAAGGCCAGCTTACGTTGCCTAATTGTGAGGTTGTGTGGCTCTGACGAATGGCCTTTTAGTGGACGCATTTTGTGAAAACCTCAACAGTTAATTCACTCTCTACCCCGGCTGTATCTAGGTGATGTGACCACACAAGGTCAAATTCCAGTGTAGAAAGCACGCAGTGTGTTTTTTTTTTTTCTTTCTATGCGGTTCCTGACATGCGTCTAAAACGAACTCCCTTGTCAAATAGCTGCTGCTGAGCTGTCAAGCAGTCATTGTTCAAAACAGGATTTACTGTATTTCCCCAAACTGTCACCCTGGAAGCTCAGTCAAATACCAGAATGATTTCACCGTGCGATGGCCCTGTGCTTCCAGCGTAACACAAGAAATAGCGTGGATATGATGACATCAGCACCTTTTTAGTATGTGTGCGTGGACGTGCATGCATGTCTATATATATTTGTCTGTGTGCGTGCACTTACGTGGTGTTTTTTTGTGCCTCTTTGTGTCACGTCAATTTGTCTTGTCACATTGACAGATTAACACATTGGCTGGGAGTCCCGGTTTTGGATCTCTCTTTAGGGCCCCTGGTTTCTCCCCGGCTCTCTGCTTGACTTTGTTGTCTGTATCAAAAAGCATGTCACCTCTCCTAGCCCCTGGCTCCATTTCCATACTCCAGCTGTCAAAAGAAATCACACTCATTTGTCTGCCTGAGAGACAGGATGTGAAAAAAAAAAAAGGTCTGCATGTGCATTGTGTTCTGACATGGATGATAAGGCGAGATGGGAGATGGGAAAAGACCGAGGAAACTCAGAAGGGTTTAGAGTCAAAAGCCTCAATGCAATATTTATGGGTGGCGCACATGTGGGCTTGCACGCACACGCACACGGACACACACACTGTGACTCTGGTAGGTATGTGTACTGTGAGTAATTCATTTTAGTCTGGCAGCGGACTGCTCCCCTCTCTCACAGCTTGAGAGGCTGTATAAAACAGGGTGTGGAACGTGTGGAAACTGTGAACCGCTGTCTGCAGTTGCCCGCGTGGCCCCTCTCGGCGTCAATGGAGACATGCTGCAGTAGGAGGAAATGAGGATTTGTGCTGCGCATTGCAATGAAATGCATTGCACCATTGAAAATTGTAGGTGCCAAACATAAAGCAGAGCCTCACTTGATAGTTTGACTAGAACGCATGAGCTTGATGAAGACCTACAGTGTGGATTCTGAAGCCATTAGGGTTTTTCTGACTGAATTAAAGAGATCGATGGCTCAGGGGAGTATAAATCACAAAGTTTCTCACGCTGACTCAGTGTTCTTGTGGTGTACCCTCCCTGCTGTTTGTCTGATTTATGGTTCGTCTGGGCATTTGCTGAATGTTGGTGAACGCTCCAGTGTGCACCAAATCATTTGGCCCGTGAGAAATGACAACAGGAGCAAGAAGTGATGTTCATTAGTTGACATATCATTCACTCTCCTGTCATTCTTTTCCACACTGCAGTAGACATGTTGTTCACTCACTGTGATCTACCAACCGGCTTACAGAGCACACTGTACTGAGCTGAAATTAAATATCCTATGACAAGACATCCAGTGATTAGTATAGGAAGCATCATCCTTCTTAGGCCACAAAGGCATCATACTGAGAGAACCAGCAGATTCATAACGTGACGTACAGAAATGTTCAATATTTTTTAATGTTTTAATGTGATGTCAACATTCTTCAGCGGTCAGAATTTTACTCCGATGAACATCAATAATGCATTTGTTTCACGAAGATAACTTGATTCAGCTTGTCGTGAATGCTCTATTTGTTGGCGCCTGCTAGTCTGCCACTGGTGTGGATACTGCGTAGAAACTGCAGTCTATAGATTATCCTTGGCTGCTGTAACGGCAGTGTGTGTCTCTTGATGTCTTGCCTCTCATTTATCCTCTTATGCCCCGTGATTTGTGTTTGGGACTGTTGTGATGTGCTCAGCACCCTGTCATCTGCTGCACCAGAAGTGTGTGTCCTCTTGCATGTGGAAATGTGGAAAGAGGCATGAAGCAGAGGCTCTTGGTGCAGAGGGCCATTACTAACACCACGAGTAGCAAATATTCGCTTTGCACTCCGTCATCGCAGGGCAGGCACATGAGCGCTTGCACTTAATTAACTTTATTATTTGCTGAATGCACGCAAGTTCAAGTGCCACAGCTACTCCCTCACATTAGTGCTTTTAGTGCTTTTAGCAGCGTCTTTCATAACTGGTTAATTGGCTAGTGACTGACATAGCTGGAGGTGGGGAGTTCGGCGACCTTAGTGGTTCGAGAGACTATGTTATAACCAGAAAATGTGAGGTTCGATCCCTTACAGTCCCATGTCTTCCCTTCTGAAGTGTCCTTGAGCGAGACATTGAATCCCTACCAGCTCCAGAGGCACTGCTGAACGGCTGATCCCCTTCTTCCCTGTGGAGGGGTGCAGGAGAAAAGGCAGATTTCCCCCTTGAAGATCAATAGAGCATTACAAAAAATAAATAAATAAAAAAAAATCCACGTCAACCAACAGGTGGTGCACGGATTTCACACTGCAGTCCCTTCAAAGCAGTGACAGTATAGCTGTCTGGTTTTCTCAGGGGGCCAAGAGCCATTGTTCCAACACGTCCCGGTGTCAGCGGTCCAGAGAGGAGCTGGAATGTGTTCATGACTCTACATGCGTAACCCGTTCTGCTCCACTGGGGTGCAGAGTTGCGGGAGTCCCTTACTCCCTGTCGGTCATAAATTGAGAGAGAGGGAGAGAGAGGGAGAGAGAGGGAGAGAGAGGGAGATGATGATGGTGATGATGCATTCTGGAATCATTCTCCACTCTGAGTGTGTTCATTGCCATGGTAGATTTGTATAAAAGGGCACAGATGTTTGTGCTTTTTCTGTGAGAACAAAGTCCATTCAATGGACAGTAAACACTTCACTGAAGTGGCTGGCTCTACAAATGCAAGGAGATAGATATTTCACACAACAGCTATTTATTACCAGGTTTATTTTATTATACTGCCAAACATTCTATTCAAGGTAACAAACCTTGAATAGAATGGCCTTTGCTGTCCTGCTTGAACATTTCAACGCAACGGGTCTCGAGAGTGTGTTCTCTCTGCTTGAGCCTCATGGTCACTTACCCGGTTCTCTCTCAAGGCTGGAAACACAGGTGAGGCCAACCTCTTTTGAGGAGGCAAGAAAGGTTGTTTGTGTGTGTGTGTGTCCTCCAGAAATGAGTTTACTTTGTGATGTCTCTGATTGCCGAAGACAAAACCCACGCAAATAAGATGATGGTGATTATACAAGCTTGGTCAAACACTTTACCAAGGATAAACTCAAGTTTCCTTTACTCAGTGGATAACAGTCTTCTCTGCTTGAATGGATATCAAAACAAAGACCAAGGCTTAATAGTGACCTGCGTTCATAATGACTACTCACAGCAGTACATCCTCAGCCCTTCAGCAAGCCATATTGCAGGAGGCAACCTCATATGGGAAACTTGCACAAAACTGTGTGCTCATCTCAAAACTATACAGTTTTCATCTGAGTGGAGGGAAGAGACTTTATTGAATTTAAAGAAAAATGATAACATCATGTGGAGACAGTGTGCAGAGAAAATAGACTTTTATCAAGAAGTGTTGTTATTGGAGGACTGCGGTATTCTCCGACTCGGTTGCGACTTGGTTTGTTTTCTCTTGCTCTTGTCTTAATTCTTCATTTCCAGCCTCCACGGGGATCTGATAGAGACAACAAAACAGAAAAGGGATTTCAGGCGTGAGAGGAGAATAGAGTGTCTGTGTAGGACAGAATGCGGTTTTTCGCCCATCTTCTGACCCTCATCCTTTGGGGTTTTCACTCATATGAGCTATTATGATTATGTTCGTGTCCATGTGCTTGGTTTACTAGCACGTAAAGCCTGTATGCTTTAAACTCATGAACACACTGAGGATAGAAATATTTTACACTTATTAGACACATCTTTTGTCATCCGTATAAGTTCATAGCTTTTTCCTCTGTACCTGCCCTCCTGAGGAACACTAAGTACCCTGATGCCTGACAGATGTGCGAGTTTGAAGGTGGCATCAGGTTTCCTCGAGGTTGAAGGGGGTACTGGCCCAGAAATAGCAGCAACAGCAGCAGCAGTAGGCAGCTGGGGTCCACGTCATCCCGAGAGGTGCCGCAGCAACCAGGCCCATCTGGAGGGAACACACATCCAAGGACACTGCAGGAGAGGAGGAGAGAGGAAGACGGGTTGCAAGGCCCTCTCTATTGGCCCTGTCATTGAACCATTAGCGAAGAAAATCCTTGAGCATTTACGATGCCGTTATATGAAGCCGTTATATACCATTCTGGCCATGAACACACGCAGAGGGCAGTTTGAATTCAAAATGCACCGTTTTCTCGTTTTTTTTATTTGTCCGTTTGTTTGACTCTCTTTCTTTCTTTCTTTCTTTCTTTTTCTCTCTCTCTCTCTCTCTCACTCACTCACACACCCACACACACACACACACACAGGCTCTAACAACCTCTGACAGACAGACGGACTAGAGCCTGCCATGGAAGAGTCTACGTCACCTCAAAGCCATGCTCATCTCCTCTCATCTTACTCCCGCTCTCCTCTTCCCTTCTCCTCTCTTGTGCTTTGGGCCGCAGGGACAGATGTGTCAATGACAGAAACACAACTTAAGTACTGCCCTGTTGTGCCTCAAGCTACACCGCGTGGATTTCTGCAGTTTCTACTACTATCCGCTGAGGTCATTTTAATGGCTTTTCACATGGATCGGAATAATAGAAACTTGATTTGAACTGTAGACTGTTCTCAGCAGTGGCCCACAGAACTGTAAAATAACACCTGTAGATAACTAATCATAACAACTAGGATTTAATTAATTAAACAAAAAGTCAACCTGTCAATAAAAAAATCTCACTGCATTGTAAGATTCAGCTTGAATGAAGAGCACGGCAATTATTGGAGACGGTGAGCCATATGTGCATAATTGCATAATGTTCTGCGCTCCTTAACCACAGCTCTTTGACCATCCAGACTGCTGCTCAATTAGCGACCATGTGTTGCTGTTGCTGCCACTGCATAGGTGTTGTTCTGATGGGATGGAGCTCCAAACAGCACCTGGGATTTAGTGTGCTGGACTGAGAGTCCCCAGGCAATCAGAGGCATCCATCATCCCGCTGGTATACCGCAGTTTATAGAGTGGTGGAAGCAGAGAGAAAAAAGAGAGAGAGAGAAATTGCGAGAGGTGAAAAGACAGATACAGTGACAAAGAGCGAGACAGACAAAGGGAGGCAGTGACAGAGAGAGGCGGGCAGACAAAGTGACAGAGCCAGAGAAGTGGGTGTATAAAAAACATACATAAGAAGAGGAGTAAAATGTCGGTGTCAAAGCATTTGTTTGGAGGTGCGATCCACTCAGACGCAGCTCTGAGGCCCTAGTGGGTAAACAGCTGTAATCATAGTTCACTGGCAGACATTAACAGCCTCTCTCTACACAGCGCCTGCACTGCTGTTAACAGGTTGAAGTACAGTGCATTACCTAGTTCTGTGCTTCTACAGGCAATTCAGGACATCTTTGACATTCTTAGGTGTTAAGAGTCAGCGGGGGGGCTTTTAAAACTTCATTTTTTGTGGATTGCATTCAGTGTTGAACGGCTTGAGAACTGTGGTGTTGCCGTAAGGAAGACTCCCCATTTTCCAGTGCTAAACTTTAGATGGTCAAGGCTCTGGCCTACCCTCTTACCGCCTGCTGGTTATGGCTTCATCTCCCCCTGAAGTACCCCTGTGTAAATGTTTAAGTCCCCTCTCCAGCGTGGGGGTGGATGCTGCCTCTTGTAGAAAGTCTAAGCATGGTGAGAGAGAGAGGGAGGGGGCGGCACAGAGAGAGAGAGAGAGAGAGAGAGAGAGAGAGAGAGAGAGCGTTGAGTGCTGTGGGTATCCGATTTCCCAGTCTAGGGGCTATTGAAATCAGCAGACTGCAGTATAGTGAGTGTACCGATGAGTCAAATCATCCCTCTGTCCTTCCATTTACATCCCATAGGATGTCAAGATGCAAATTTGGGGCTCTGCATCCGCTTCACAGCGGCGCCCCCCAGGCCCACGGTTCATCAGAGCATAAACATGTGTCAGGCCAAGGAAAATATTTGGAGAGAAGGATAACAGACACAGAAATGTGTGGGGTTTACTTGGAGCTCCTTGTGTGGAAGGGTTGTGTTATTTTTCTTCAGGGATTCTCACAGGTCAAAAGACACCAGTAAATCTCCCTCTCTCCCTCTCTTTCTCTCTCCATCTCCCTTCCTCTCTGCATCTCCTTTTGCCCTCCCACCCCCCATCCCCCTCTTTCAACACCTCAGTGGACTCCGAGCACTATTCGGTATCAAAACAGATTTCCTGAAGAAGTCAACACAGTCTAGTTTGAGCCGGAATACATAAACAGTATATTGTGTCACCTAACACCTTGAAATAACACTCTGCATGACTAAAGGATGGATACATTGTGTATCCTATTCATCTCTCGGGACCAGAAGTGAGCCTCTAAAACAGGTAGGGTCACACCAGTCTGTATGGTGAATGAAGCCAATAGAGATTTCACAGTCATACTGAGGTCATTGCAGCAGTCTCAACAGTAGGCCTATGCACCAGGCTTTAAACTTAGCCGAGCTGACCCCGAGTACAGCACTGCGCTGCTTGTATGAGTGGCTGTCAGCCATCCCATGTATAATGTCACCCTCTGACCCAGTTGCCTTGGTTACCACCTCCTCCATGTCCCTCCAGACTCTCATCTCAGATCGCAGAAGTGTTTTCTGAGAGCGTTAATAGAAGAAGCAGAGAGAAAAAGGAGAAAAAGAGGAAGAAGGAGAGAGAAGCGGAGACAGAGTGTGTGTTGTTGGCCTTGCCAGCCCTCTGTGCTCCAGTGCTAGTGAGCGTGGAGGCCCCGGGGGTAAGTTCTCACTCTCTCATTCCTTCCGTCTTTCAGCTGAGAACCCAGAGAGCAGCCTGAACCTGTCAGACTTCCCACGCGCCGAAAAAAAAAAAATCCACACATGCCCTGCCACCCTGTTGCCTTGGTTACGCCTGAACCTGGTCCTCTAATATTGGCGAGGGGATGAGGGTGGGTGGACCGAGGGGCGGCTGGGACTGTAGGGGGAGCTGCTGGTGACCCGCAGAGCCCATCGTACCCCCTCCGCCCCCCTCCGTCCCGGCCCCGAGTGCTCTGTACCGAGTTCTGACAGAAGGAGTGACAGTCAAAGCCAGCGTGGTTGGCGCCGGCAAGGTGACTTGCGTGAGGAGATGGGGATTGGCAATGGAGAGCGACTGGTACAGAGGAGGCCATTTCACGCAACACAGCTTCCAGGAAGTCAGTCATCAGGGATGCCAGAGGAAGGCTGCGTCTCTTTCATAGCCGGCCAAACGGAGCAACCAGGCGTGGAGGGCCCTCTAGAAGACAATATCCCCTACCTAATGCCATCTGGGATGACTTTCCCTATCCCGGTGTTGGAGCCTCTCACCCTCAAACCTTTCATTTCAACCCTAATGAAAATGCTTTGGCACTTGGTTATTTACTTGTCGAGGCACTTTGAGTTTTGCCACGTTTTCAGACAAAAGGGAGCCTCATTTTCCTTCAGCTGAGGGGATTTTGAATAAGTCCCTGGCAATGACGTTTACACACATGCACTGGAGGTTGTTCGTTATTCTGCATGCACTTGTAGTGAAAGAGGAATATGGAGATGGCATAGAGAGGAAAAGGGGGCCTTCTGGGCAGCACTCCAGCCTCTTTGATTAAGGGCTGAGCCAAGATAAAGCACAGTTAGGCTAACAGGAAACCGGGACATGTCTGTTTGGACTGTGTTCTGGAAAATCACCATCTCTGCCCTGCAATACCAGTGTGTCCAACAACAGCTGTAGGGCACAATGCCTTCAGGACAAACAGATAATCATAGAGCACCGAGTGCATGTATTACAGCACAGAGAAAAGGGAAAAAGCAGGAAGATGCAAGAATGTTTGTAGTTATGTTTATCATGTATATTAACATCATGAGAAAAGGAAAAATGAGATAACTTAGGAGAAAAAACATTTCTATTGCCTGAGGGTGTTTGATTCATAGTACAAGAAAGTCGATATACCAAACGGAAACCATAAAACTGGAGAATTTCACAGAGGGCTATAAAGAAGTGTATTTCTTTTAAACCCTCTCTAATTCAAAAGCAATCGGATGTCTCGGCGATAGGCCACAGTTTGCTTTCTCACCACCTTACCCGAGCTTGTTTTTCGTTCTATTGTGTTTGAGATTTCACGGTCAAAATATTTCCTGGAAAGCAAGGAATTGCTCAGTAAGACCATGTTATTCCTCAGAGTGGACCTCATGTGGAGGTTTCACAATAGTCCTGGAGTCAGAGAAAAATGACTCCTTTGAATGAGGAAGCTGTTTCTCCCTGCTTCTCTGTTTAGGAATCATATCAAGAGGCTGATGCAACTATGTTCACTTCACTTCCATCTCCAGAGACTTGGCTGTACATCATAGCCACCAAGACCGCAGGGTGGATTTAATTTACTCTATTCTAAAAACGCCTTAAAGTTGCAATTCATTTAGAGCATGCTGTCTGTGTTAAATGGAAAGAGATTAGTGCCAGCGGAGATTGTATTTGAATTTCAGAAATTTTAATTTGTCAAACTCATACTGAACCACTTAATTAAAACAATGGATTTGTTGAATAAATTAAAAAAAATGAATTTGTAAGGCACAATTTGAAATTGGATGCAGTTGATTGAGATTGAATGTGATCAATATTGAATTAAACTTTTAACTATAATATCAAATGAAGTTTTCCCAATTGAAATTCAGTTTTGTTAATTCAGATTCAGCTTCCTGAGACGCACATTCGGGCACAAGCGACTCTTATTACCTGAGCGTCGACTGGAAGGCAGCCGTCTCCTCCAAGGCTGCCAACAGTGGTCTAACATTCTTCCTTAGCTAACCACAAGCCATGTGGCACTGTGGCTTGTTCATCTCCTCAACCAATGACAGAGTCTGTCTCAGTCCATCCCCTAGGTCCTCACCCTTTCCACCCCGCCTCCGTTTGCGTGTTCACATGAAACGTTTACCATAATGAAGGACATCCCAAACAAATTAGTGGGGAGGGGAACTGGACTATATAAGCCTCCGACAGCAAGTGTGCATAGATGCTGAAGTTAAATTCAATATTCAATTTCAAGCCATTGCATTCAGTTTCAATTTCTACTTTTGAATTCCTTTGTTAAACAAATAGACAACAAATAGACCGCCTTATTGAGAGGGGGGCGCTTGATAAGAGTTGTATGAGTAGTGCGTGTATCACGTGACCGCAGCGCGACTCGAGTTGTCTGCCCGAACTAGCTTCGCAGGCTTCGCTTCATTTAAGAAAACAAATCCGGTTCAGTATGAGTGTGACAAATTCAGATGTCTGCAATTGAAATACAATCTCTGCTCGCACAAATCTTTTCCCGTAGTTTGATTTAATGGCAAACAAGCTTCAGTTTTCTGAAAGAAAAATTTCCGCCTCTGGAGAATAAATTTATCCTGTAGCGTTGGCCGAATTGAAATGAGGTTGACCTATAGCTTGATACCTGCTAGTGCTGCACATTACATAAAGAAACCATTTCCATGTGAGGAGCAGGACACAAGGGAGCTCTGAATTCCACAAATGTCCATCCCCTGACACCCTTAACCATGCAGTGTCACCTAGGGAGAGAGGAGAGGGAAGGAAATCACTTAACAAGTGAAAAATGGACTTCAGACAGGCGCTATGCTCTGGTTCATCTCTGTGTATTAATGGAGCCGCAACCTTCCACTCACTTTTTCATAGCTGAAGGTGAAGCATTATCCCTCCTTGACTTGCATGTTTAGTAATAAATGGTGCTGATAACGCCCCGGCTTGCTGAAGTAGTTACATTTTTCTTCTCTGTTAAGCTGAATGAATATCTTGTATCATGAAGATAATGCCCATTCTTCTATTTGCAGCATGCATTATGATCTAAGATTAACTTGCTGGAAGGAATACAAATGTCTGATCCTGCCGTAGAAGTGGATATTGTATTATTTAAATGATTTAACGTGGATGTATTGTGTTTAAAGAAACAGTTTTTTTAATGGTTCAAGGATATGCATTTAGAGAGCCTGAGTTGGGTGCCCTTGTTTGCATCAAATGAAGCTGTATGCTTACATACCGAAACAAACACACACACACACACACACACACATACACATACACACACAAACACAACCAGGATGTGATTTGAGAGGGGAACGGTATTCCCCTTGTTAACTCAAGTTATGGCATGTATCCCTATATTTTATGGAAACTCATTAAATCATTTACTCCCCCCCACCCAAAATCCCCCTTGATAAATTCGAGCACTTCAACCACAGCACACACATGCATGCAGTCAAAAACACACACACACACACACACACACACACACACACACACACACACACACACACACACACACACACACATATTCATGATGCAATTTGAGAGGGGGAGAAAGGTATTTTTCTTGTTAACACAAATCATGGCATATATTCCTCCTATTGGGGGGCAAATGAGAGTGAAAACAATACTTTTATTCCCCAGCAACTCCTTGGTAAATGTGAGCAAATCAACCACAGCACACACATATACACAAACACACGCAACACATGCATGCACGCACAAATACACACAGACACAAACAAGCGCACGCACACATCTGTTTGCCTGCATGTAAAACATGCCCCTCGGAGGAGGAAAAGGCTTGTGTAACCAGAGCCGATTGGCCCTTATATAAAATGGAGAAATATGCGCAGTGTGTAGGTCTCTGACGAGCCGCTGAAAGCCTGTGACATGAATCTGAGTCTGGGGACCAATCATGCATTCCAGTCTGGGAATGTCAAGACCCTCAGATCTCAGCCTCATGTTAAAACACAGCCCTGCCCCTATGATGTGGAGGGCGAATATCTTGTCAGTCATGCAGCATAGCAGCCCAGCCTTAAAGCCCTATTATCAATGACTCTGTGGTCCCATATAACTCATGTGCATGAAACACATTTAAAACATATCTCTCCCCTGAGATATTGGCTTGAACAAAATACCTCTGCACAGGCGCATTTGAGCTATATGCCATCTCTCTGTCTGGCTGAATAGCCCTCATTTATAAGGCCAATGAATATTGTTGCATGGCTCGGGGCTGCACTTAAACTCTATGAACTGGTGAATACTAGCCTTAAAGTAGTGGCTGTGGCCATGGCGATTAATGTACCATGCTCTAGGCTGTTCCTTCCCTTACGGCTTTTAGAGTGGCTGTATAATAGTGTGAGAATGTCTCTATGCCACTCAATAGCTTGCATCAGTGAGGCATAGCTCTAAATGTGGGTGTATCGTTAGTACAATATATCTTGCCCACACATAATTCTTGTATTTTGACTCTATGACTAACTCTTTCGTTGTAGACCTGGGAAAAAAAGCAACTCAGTTTGTTTGAAATGTAAAAAAAAGAAAATAGTTGCTTGGGTAAGTTCTTGAAACTGACTTTTTTGTCACTATTCAAAGCTTTGTAAGTTAAAATCAATACTTCACGTATCATTTTTTTCCTCAGGCCCTATGGCTTTATTACGCCAATGGGCCTCCTTCATGCTCTTCTATGGACTCTGTACTATATAAACGCATTCATCCTGCTTTAGGGGAAACGGCCTCCCCCTGTTTTATATTAACATGAGCCATAAACCTGTCGCTCTATATTGTATTTATTTTGCTGACCTTTGGCCTGCGATTTCCCCCTCTGGTTCTTTTGTGATGAAGAATATGAGACTGGTGAGCTTTCTAAGCACAGCTGTGTGGCCATATTGCTGCCATCGCTCTCCCTCAGTTTCCCTTGTGTGGGGTGACCTCTGACCTCAGTGAAAATCCAACATAGGCATAAAGGAGACTGTTAATGTTCACTGGTGATGTACAGCTGCGGTTCATCCAAGGTGGCTTGGCTTCGCTCGGCACACCTTTTACACATGTAAATTGAAATATGACAACATGGTTTCCGGCGTGCATCATGTTTCACTGCTGAGAAACAACACTGACTATATGTAATCATGAGGAGTGGAACCTGGATCAGAAAGATTAAAGCAGATTGAACAAATTCTAATAGCACCTCATTCTTTATGCTACAACATATGTACACTACAGAGCAAATGTGATTCTCATCTCTGCTGTTGCTGTTGCTGTCTATCTGTTGCTATGTCCAATTTTGTGAAGAGGAACACTCAAGAGTGGAAGGCGCAGTATAAAAAAAAATCAGCATTTATTAGTTAAAAACTAATAAAAAAAAAATTCTTTGAAATCACAAGAAGAATTTGTCATGGTTTTTATCTAATAAATCAGTGATTTATGGCTCAATTAGTATTTGCAAATACTTTTAATGATTTGTTTTAGCCAACATAGGTGCCCAATGGGTGGATTTTACTAGATATGACTCATTTTACCACAATGAGTGCTAAAAAGTTTAACTGAGTCACAGGCAGCCATTTGAAAGTGCATTTAGTATACTTTTAGTATACTTTTCTGTGATATACCTGAATGCCTGATGCAATAACCCCCTCATGCAGGTTAAAACAAACACTAAGAAGCATTTGCAAATGCTATTTGACCTAGATGTGTTTAATGTGTTTAATGCCACTGATCAGCATGTATGCCTTGTGTGTCTTGGATGTTTTTTTCTGTGCTCCGGTGGCCATGACAGCCCAGGTATCCCCTCTCAGAGCAGCGTAAGCCGGCCTGTCAGCAGGTTCAGCCCTGTGGTTCCTGTACCCTGTAAATACCTCACACATAATGCCACACTGGGAAGCCTGTTGCCAGCCTGTAATCCAAGCATCTTATCAAACCAATCAGCACATTTCCAGCAAGAACACTTCTAGACCGTGACTGAAGGAAGGGGGTTTCACAACATCTGCTGCACAGAGAGAGAGAGAGAGAGAGAGAGAGAGAGAGAGGGAGAGAGAGGGAGAGAGAGAGAGAGAGAGAGAGAGAGAGAGAGAGAGAGAGAGAGAGAGAGAGAGAGAGAGAGAGAGAGAGAGAGAGAGAGAGAGAGAGAGAGAGAGAGAGTGTAAAGAAAAAAAAACTGTGAGAACAATCTTGACGCTCTGTTATGGAGATCTTAGATTGCCCCCCACACCCCCCTCTCTCTGGATTCAGGTCAGAGAGCGGGCAGTCAGTTGTCAGTGCTTGCATGGTGGATGCTGCTTGAGGTTATACTAGTGATGTTCTTGGGGGTAACATTTGTCACCCCTCCCTTCCCTCCGTCCATCCATCCTCCCCCACTCCTGTCTTTCTCTCTCTCTTCCCGCATTATTCCCTTGTCTCTTCCTCGCCTTTCCTCTCCCATCTCTCCTTGCCTGGCATTTTCTCTCTACTTCTCAATCTCTCTCTCTCTCTCTCTCATCCCTCCCGCCTTTCACCCCCTCCACTCTTCCTCTCTTCCTCCTAACCCTAACCCTCTCCTTCCTTCTCCCCCCCCCCCACCCCGCAGCCCAGTGCAGCAGTGAGAGGTTACCACAGCAGTAAGACAACAGCCATGAGTCCAAGCCTGGGCTCCCAGTGGACCACTAGTGGCAGCGGTGGTCAGGGGGCCTGGAGTGGCCCCTCCTTCCCCCGTACGAGCCTGCATCACTACCCGTCCCACCAACAGCACCACCAACACCAACACCACCAACACCACCAACACCACCAGCCCACGCACGCCAGCTACGCCTACTGCCCGGCCCATACAGCTGTGAGTAACACGCCACTTCACGACAGAGACGCTGTTTTGTGATGCTGCTGTCACTGTGTCCCCTGATTTCTCTCTGTCTCACTATGTGGCAGCCTCTCTCTCTCTCTCTCTCTCTCTCTCTCTCTCGCTCTGTCTCACTGTCTCTTCATCTGTCTCTCTCGTTCCATCCTTAACTAATTTGTTGCTCTGCTCTCTTAGAATATTTCTCTGCTCTCTCTTGCTTCTTATCCCTAATCGCTCACGCTCTGGTGTCCATTGCTGGCTGTGACTATCAGAGAAGCTCTAACACACGCAGCAAGTTCTCTTTCTCCGTCTTCCTCCGTCTCCTTCTCCCACTGCTCCCTCTTCCACCTCGTCCCTTTTATCTTTCATTGTTTCCCGCACTCTTTCCTCTCCAGCTCCTCATTATATATCATTTCCCCTCACTCTTTGTCTTTCATTCTCCCTCTCTCCTACGCTTTATCTCCCCCTTTCACTCTCTCCCTCTCTCTTTTTCTGCGACTTAATTTGTTTTTCTTTCATCCATCCTCTGCATTGACAGTGCAATAAGAGACTAATTGAGGTAGAGACACTTTTGGACGGCTTCCCTTGTCATTATCCTTGGAATTAATTGCTGTTCTGCAATCCGTTTGATTTGACTTTATTGGTGCGATCTGGCTGTCTAATGTAACGTGCGGGGTGTGACTGGAACTCGGGGACGAGCCAAGTCGAGGAATTTTATTATCGTCGTGTTGCTGTCACAGTCACAGAGCTGGAAAACAAAGATTTGGCAGACATCTATTTCTCCCCATTCCTTTCTGCTTTCTTCTAATAAATGTATTTAGAGGGCTTCACACCACATCTATCTCTAATTCTTTTTATTTGCCATTGCGACAGTCTATTTCCTCATCATACATTCGTGCCACTTATATTCCCAGTAGCCTATTTGCCAACATGTTGAGACTCCACTGAAGCACTTGCATGCAAAGAGTGAAGAAATTGGATTGGATTTCGATGTAATAATCATCACTCTACGTTGGCTCCCTGTCGCACACAGCGTTCCTTTTATGTTATTCTCACGATAGTAAGGTGCACATTCAGTGAACCACAGGCTCTGTTCAGTGAGCTAAAAGTAAATTGCCTTTGAGTGCTTCAGCTATTGCTTCTATATAATTTTTTTTTATAACAATTCTGCCAAAACTACTGCTTTTGCTTGTTTTACACAATTGTCACTGTCACCACCGCAACCTCCACCACCACCACTATCACCGCCTCCGCCACCAGAGCGACTCCAAAGGTGAAGAGGAGTGTGGATGTTTTGGACTGCGCAGCGCATAAACAGGAAACATAAACAGGGAACATTCCATGAAACAGACATGAAGGCTGTGGCTGTGGTTCTGGTTGCGGTCTGGCTCGTTCACATGTGTATCTCTCTCACAAGGCTTTTGGGAACACCATGTTCCTGTCTTTGCTTCACAGCCACATCCCCGGGGAACGTAGTCATCATCGCCACCATCCACCAGCGCAGGCGTCAGCGCTGTCTAAACTCTTGTCACGCTGGTGGACTAAACTGGGCTGGCTGTCCAAAAAGCATAGCTACTATGGAGACAGTTTTGTCTTCTATTGACTAAGCATAGTCATTGATTTTCTGAGTGCCAAAGCCTATTCTAAGACTAAAATGTATTCTGCTTGTCTGGAGTCTCACCAGACGTAGTTGTTGTAACTCGGGCTGTCCCATCCTGGTTGACTGATCGACTTTTCGGTTGGTAGGGTTTTTGCCAATAGTAATTTTAATAATTGATTCATCAATTAGTCAGTATTAATGACTTAACATATGTGTTTTTCATGGAAAAAATAAAAATAAGGAGCCCAATATGTGAAGCTCTTTTTTTACTGGCACAAGATCTCTGGGTTAATTGGCATGATTGCATTTTTGTAACAGGGGACAGTAATGCTGGAGGAGCAGTTTGGCAGATTTGTCAATTAATTGGACTGTTAGACAAGAAAAAGCTAGGACTATTGCCCTTAAATTTTATTTTTTTTATATGGGCAGCCCTCGATGTGTCTGAAGCAGTGAGTGTGTGAATCTATTTTCAAAGTGCTGATCTGTGCCCATACTGCACTGGTGTAGATAATACCTTTTCTAGACTGAGAGGCTCCAGGAAATGCATGTGTATCACTAAACTTGCACACCGAAGTTCAACAGTGTAAAAAACTCCCTGAATGAATTTGGAACAGACAACACACTCTGGAAGCAATACACAAATTCACAACAGACACGCCTCTGTCCTGGTTTTTGTCTCGTTCTCTGCCTCTCATCTGTTCTCCTGTGGGTGTCTTTATTTTTTTTGCGGGATGTTGACGGGCCACGCCTCTCGCGGTATCCTGCTAACCTGCCTTGGTTACAGATCACCACGGGGACATCAAACGCTTGCCCTCGCCTCGACCCTCCACTTCCACACCGTAGCAGACACCGCTGACTTTTACTGGCCTGTTTTCACGGGGCGGCGGGGGCGGTTGTTTTCTTTTCAGCAGTTTTCATTTTGTCCCCGCAGAAAGCAATTTCTCCCCCACTATCATGCCTTTATCCTGGCCTGTTACGAGTCAACACTTTGGCCTCAAGGAGGATTCACAATGCCTAGAGATGCCTAACCCAGACACTAACAGTAAACAAAGGCATGGCTCCAACCTTCGAGCCTGCCTTGTGTATTTTCACAAAGCTTCTCATTTAAAACACATATATGGAACAGAAATCCCCCAAATCCATAAACAAACTACCCCCCCCCCCCCCCTTCTTTTTTTTTTTTTTTACAACCTCTTTGTCTCAAGCTCTCCCTCCCTTTCCACTTCCTTATTTTTATTGCCTCCCCAAAAGCTATTGTATTTTCAGGCATATTAGATGCAAAGAATGCCCGATAAAAGGGGAAGAAAAACAGAACTGATAGCTCAGCATGTGCCTGTCCTCTCGGATGAGAGAGGCGAGTAAATAAAGGGAAACGGAGAAGCAAGCGAGGATCCAGCAGAGATCAAGAAGCTTCGCCTCCAGTGGTTTTGTAATTACAATGGAAGCGGATACATTTCCACTCTTAATATGGGAGGATGAAGGTCCCTTGGGGGGGAAGGTGGTATGACAAAGCAGCGGCGGAGGAAGTCGTGTAGAAGTCAGGAGCTGTGACTGCCTAGGAGAAAGCGAGAGGGAGACAGAGAGAGAGAAAGCACGAGAGACATAAAGAGAGAAAGACCAGCAGAGAGAGAGAGAAAGACAGCAGAGAGAGACACAGAGAGAGAGAGAGAGAGAGAGAGAGAGAGACCACAAGAGAGGAGAAAGGAAGACAAAGAGGAGGAGACACCTGAACTGTGTTGACTGAAGGATGCCGCGCACCAAACCTCCAAGTGCGTCACCTCACATGTCACCCCATCCCTCTCTGTGTGCTATTAACCAAACAGTTAAACAGTTCAGGTAATAGCCGCGGCAAATGGACTGGCCTTCAGGTACTTCAGTGTAATAAAACCTGACAAGCTAATGATTGCACATGGTGTTATTGGATTCCTTACTTACAGCCACATGGGCTGCAAAGACTCCTATAGCCTTGACTGCGACTAAGCTTTACGTTATAGATTTTCTAGTCTATGGAGAATTGATCACAAGCACAATGGCAAAGAAAAGGAAACATTCTGTTTATGTTCTTACCTCTAATTGGTGTGACAAAGCCCGTTTATTGGTGCTAGCGATACTGTCGTACATATAGTGTTGGGTACAGTATAGACATTGGAAATGGAGTTTATTACTCTGCCTGTGGAATGTTGCTCAGGGAATATTTAATATGCAGCTCCTAGCTTCTAGTAATTCTATAATTTTATCTTTTTTTCCATTTCCACTGTTCTCTCATTCTTATTGTAATTTATTTTCACACTACTAATATTCTCTCGCTCCCAAAAGCGTACTTTTTAATGAGCCATTCCATAGCAATGCGTGAGGCACGGCACACAGCCCCGTAGTGCTTATTCTGAATCTGATAATGGACATTGTGCTTCATTTGTTTTGTTTTTATCTCTATTCTGTGTTTATCTGGTTCTCCTATACTGTAGATATTGGCTTATTGAGTGATTATCTACCCTACAACTTAGGTTTGAGGTTTTGAAATTACTGTAGTGAGGAAAAAAAAACTTTATTCCACCTCTTGAAAAACAAAATTCAATTAGATGGATAGTCCTGCTCCAGTTACCTCTTCATCAACCTGAAATTTTTCAACATGCCTCATGAGCAAATTATTTGTTTACAAGATAATGTGCTCATAAAAACTGATTCCTACCAATTGAAATTGGCAAAGGTGTACTTCCCCTCCCTTGACATACTGTACTGCTGCACACTTGACCCTCATTTTGACTGGGATTATTATGGAGGTAACGAAACATCTCATTTCCTAGAGGACCTTAGATAAATTGAATTGGGGGATGAGGAAGAATGATGATGAGGAATGCTCTCCACGTCCTTCAGCAACTAAAGTGTGGATGCTCTTGAGCAAGGCACTTAACCCCTAATCTACTGAAGCTGCTCATTGGCCAACAGTAGAAGACTGTGGCTGTTCCCTGTGTGAATATGTGTAACTATATGAAGCAGCAGGACTTTGCTAAAAAAAACCAGCATGTGAGCTCAGTCAGCTTTCTGTGCTTAAATAAATGTTAAGAATGTGACTAGAGGGGAGTGTTAAATATTGAGTTTTTCTATCTGAACCCCTGAAATGTTTTATTTCTGACGCCGCTGGTTATGCTTTCTGTTTCACCAGATCATTTTCCAAATTGCTTAACTGCCAGATGTTTCCAACACTGATTTGATCATGTGGGTCTACTCACTATGGACGTTGCAAATGTTTGTGATAGCATTTCCCTTGTCTGCGTCTCAGGCATAGTTGGGAATCATGGTCTTGCATTTGTCCAAGCTTTATAAATGCCTTGGACGCGATAACTGTCTACAACTGGGATGGATCGTCATTATTAGCCCAGTCTACTTCAGCTAATTGCATCCATGTATTTATGCTTATGACTAATTTCATCAGTGCTCATTGTGTGTATGTGTGAGAGAAAGTGAGAGCTGAAGTCCTTTGGTCTGTGGGTGTGGAGGCCGGCCCGCATTGCGTCTACATACTGCCGCAGAGTTCATCTCTCTTCATAATGTACAGATAAAGACACACACACAACCGCGTATTCAGACACACACACACACACAGACATGTGCTGCAGAGTGCGATCCTGGCCTTTCTTTCCTGTAGGATAACAAAACACTCCAACGCTGGGGAATTGGTGCAAGAACTGTTGGCTGGCCCGCCATCTCCATATGTCATACTGCTGTATGGGGAATTCCTATCATATGAGGTCTAGATAACAAGAGACAATTTTTCCCTTAATGAAAACATTTGAGTGGGTTATCATTCTTTTATCTGAGGACATGGACATCCCCGTGAACCCTTCAATCTAATGTGGAGGTGCTGCGGGAGCACACTCCAGTTGTTATTTCATTAGACTTGCCAAGCACACACCGGCCAATCATTCCATCAATACAAACCCGCTAGTCGGGATTCTTGGCACATGTCTCCGAATTCACAAGGTCTGAAAACTCAGAGAAAGAGACAGAGAGAGAGAGAGATGAAGAGAGCGTGAGAGAATTGGCGAGAAAGAGAGAGGGAAGAAGAGACAGAAACAATCAGTGAGAAAAAGGAAGAGAGAAATAGTACCATTGTATGTGAAGTGTTATATGCTGCCCTGCTATGTCCTCTTCATATACCCAACACCAGGCTTCATCTACTGTATAATAATGGGGCGTTTGTTTTTATCTGGCGAAAATCAATCAATCAAATATATCAATCTGTATCATCCTCTCTCTACCTTGCCCTCACCCTCTCTCTTCTGCATTCTCCCCCTTTCTTTGCATCTTCCTCTGCCTCTCTCTGCCTCCATCTCAATTCAATTAAATTCAATTCAAGGTGCTTTATTGGCATGAAATACAAAAGTACATATTGCCAAAGCAAAGTCAACAAATTCAAATAACAGTAATCAAACTTAAATATTCAATTGATATGTCAACAAATATACAACAATTAATTAACAGTCGATCAATTTCTATAAATATGTGACTGTCAGTGTGTCTCCTGTCTGAAACAGTGACAGGCTGAGACATATTTGGCTGCAGTAGTGGCGCACTCCTTTTTCTCTCCTAGAAGGAGTTTTTCATTTGATGGGAGGTTTTCAAAATCTGTGCATATTGTTTTGAATTTGGGGAGGTAGAGATCTCTGATTCCTGCATAGTTTGCACAGTGCAAGAGGAAGTGCAGCTCCGTCTCCACCTTTTCTCAGTTTTTTCTCAGTCACGATGGTCAGGTAATCTGCCATCGTGTACTGTCTGTTTAGGGCCAAATAAGTTTCCAGTTTGCTTTTGGATTGTGTTAGTTCTCTCCAATATGTTTCATATTTTTCTTTTTGTTTTGCTATAATTTGGTTGGGCCAGATGGACTGAGGTCTGTCCTGAGGTCTGTCCTGAGGTCTGTCCTGAGGTCTGTCCTGAGGCGGAGCAGTGAGCTCCAGGACCAGCTGGCAGAGGGGACCCGTCTTACTGCTCAGCTCCTGGCATTTCAGGGCCTTGTAATGGTAGGAGTTGGGGTTGCTGTTTTTTAAGTGGTTGTAAAATTTGATGGCTCGTTTTTGAATATTAATTATTAATGGATATTGACCTAATTCTGCCCTGCATGCAGAGTTCAGGGTATTTCTTTGTACCCCCAGTATGGACTTGCAGAACTCTACATGCAGGGCCTCAATTGGATGCTTCTCCCAGATTTGAAAATTTGGTCTTATTTTGGGTCCCCAAACTTCACTACCATATAGTGCAGTTGGTTCAATAACTGATTTGAAGATTTTGAGCCAGGTCCGAATTGGTATATCAAATTGGATTTTTCTTTTAATTGCATAGAAAGCCCTTCTAGCTTTCTCTCTCAGTTCACTCACAGCCTTATTGAAGTTGCCTGTAGGACTAATGATAATTCCTAAGTACTTGTAATGTTGGGTGTATTGAATAATATTTCCATCAATTGTGAAATTATTTTCCTGAGATTTGGACCTTTTCTGGAAAACCATTACTTTTGTTTTTTGTAAGTTAATTTTCAGAGCTCAGGTCTTACAGAAGTTTCTGAGTATGTTTAGTCTTTCTTGTAATCCTTCCTCTGTGGTTGACAAGAGGACCAGATCATCTGCAAACAGCAGGAATTTGACTTCTGTGTCTAGCAGAGTGGGACCGTGAGCTGTGGATGTTTCTAATTGTTGGGCGAGTTCATTAATATAGATGTTAAATAGAGTCGGGCTGAGGCTGCAGCCCTGTCTCACTCCTCGTTCTTGTGTGAAATATTCAGTTCGTCGGTGTCCAAGTTAATAGCACATTGATTGTTTGTATACATGGATTTGATACAGTCGTATGTTTTCCCACCCTAACCCACCAAATTGAGTCAAATGTCTTTTGGAAGTCAACAAAGCAAGAATAAATCTTGTTTTTGTTTTGGTGGACGTTGGTGTCAATTAGTGTTGTTAAGGTGTGGATGTGGTCGGTGGTTCGGAAATTAGGCAGAAATCCAATTTGGCTTTGGTTTAATACTTCATATTCGGACAGAAAATTGACAATTCTTGAATTTAAAATACTGCAATAGAGCTTGCCTAGATTACTGTTCACACATATGCCTCTGTAATTCTGTGGGTCAAATTTGCCTCCATTTTTATATATGGGGGTAATTATCCCTTTATTCCAGATCTCAGGGAAATGTCCTGTGCATAGAATCAGGTTAAACAGTTTTATAATGGCTAATTGACATTTGTCAGAGCAACACTTCAGCATTTCGTTCAGAATACCATCAGGACCACGTGTTTTGTTGCCTTTTAAGGCCTGGAGTTTTTTCCTCAGCTCCTGTTGTGTGATGGGGAAATCAAGTGGGTTCTGATAATCTTTGATTATTGTTTCCCATTTCCATAGTTTTTCTTTGATAGCTGTGGTTTCTGGTGATGCTTCAGTTGGTTTGTTATAAAGTGTTTTAAAGTGACTAGTCCATAATTCTCCATCGTGGATCACTAACTCCTCGGGTTCACTTTTAGAGAGTGAATTCCAGTGATCCCAAAAGGAATTTAAATTTATGGACTCTTCAATCAGATTCAGTTGTTCACAAGTGTGTTTTGATTTCTTGGTTCTTATTGTACGTTTGTATTCTTTAAGTGTCTCACAGTATTGGAGACGTAAATGGTCATCTGTTGGGTTTTTATGCTTTTGGTTGGACAGTTTTTGTAACTGTGTTTTATGTTTTTTTACAATCTCTATCAAACGGTCATGCTTCATTTTTCTCTTTTTGTGTTTAGTTAATTTCAGTTTGGATTTCCCTGCAGTCTTTGTAAATATGTTATTAATTTGTTGCACTGCCTGACTTACACCTTCATTAGTGTGAGGATATGAATTCATTATAAATGTATCTAAAAGAGATTGAATCTCTGGGCTTGCTATAGCCTTTTGGTAATCATCCTGGCTGTTTGTCCATCTGTATGACTTAGGCAAGTCATACAGCTGACTGGGCTGACAACGTTCATTTCTATTGTTGTCTGTCCTTTTAAGAAACAGACTGATCTGGCTGTGGTCAGACAGAGGGGACAGGGGCTTGACTCCAATCTCTCTCTCTCTCTGTACTGATCTGTCACAGGTGTGGCATGGCTCAGTCTCACCATCTCCCCTTTTCATCTGTCTCTCTTTGTGGGGCCTGGGCTTTGGCACATCCCTTGGTGTTGTGATTAGCTAAATTGGCCATAACTCACAAAGGCTCGTTTATACAGGCTGACAGATGACACAGTCATTTAGCTGAATGAATGGCCTGCCTGCTGGCAGCGGGTGAGAATGCGTCTGCCGGCCGATGGCCTGTGCAAGCCAACTGAGTCGAGCCTGATCATCTGTGGATCGCCCTGGAAAGGATGATGGCTGGACCAGTGAGGTGTGGGGGGATAACGGAAAAGGGAAATAGTGAAGAAGAGGCAAGTGAGGTGGGATGGAGGGAAGAAATGAGAAACTGATGGAGAGTAAGAGTACAAAGTTAAGGGAAGTAAAGAGAGAGATGGAAGGAGGACAAGCATGTTACGAGAAGATGGATTTAGTC
Source organism: Centroberyx gerrardi (assembly GCF_048128805.1). Lineage (NCBI taxonomy): Eukaryota > Metazoa > Chordata > Actinopteri > Beryciformes > Berycidae > Centroberyx > Centroberyx gerrardi. Next base: position 17,720,782 of record NC_136015.1, read on the forward strand.
ATCATAGAAGTCACACTTTCTATTATTGCATTGTGTTGAAGAAATGTTTCACTCCAAAGGGGAACAGCTTGAGAATGCCTGAAAGCTGCAGTGTGTGTGTGTGTGTGTGTGTGTGTGTGTGTGTGTGTGTGGGTGGGTTGGTGAGGTGGGAGGTGGATGGGAAGGGTGTAGAACTTTGTGGAGACTTTGTGACAAAGTACATTAGCTTACATTTTAGTGTCTGAGTCTCTTTCATCAGCCCTTGAATGAAGAGCGTTGCTCATTCCCCAAATACTGCAAAGATTCATCTTTGCCAAGAGCAAGAATGGGCTTTGTCTCAGTAATTAATTTAGCTCTCGGGACAGCAGTTGGAATGAGTCGTGTCTTCAAGGCCTAATTAAAAGAAGATTGTCAAACATATTCTGGGTCACACAGCTCAGAAGCTCCAGCCGTTTAGGAAGGATTTTTAGGCACTGCCACCTTGTCCTCAGTGGGCCATGTTGCAGGCTGATGCAATGTGGGTTTCAGACTGAAAAACAATTGGGTTTTATTTGTTTTGCTGATTTCTTCAGGCACCACATGGAAATTTAAACCCTTGATGACTTGTTTATTATCTGCCACTTGAGTCAATAACTCGATCCATTTATGGCCTATGCCCTGCATGGCGTTTTGCCTCTGTCTCGGGATGGTTTATTTGAAATCACTGACTTTAAGACATTTCTTGATTCAAATTCGTGGAAAAACCCCACACAATTAACTTCATGTGCTCAGTTCAATGAGAAGATAACTGTGAATGAATGCTTTGGGTTCAGGATCAGTTTTCCGCTCTCTAAAATGACAGAACAGTCGAATTGACTCAAACTGTGGTCGGAAACGCAGAAATTGGCACCACATTCATCATAACATATCAGGGGTATTAGTCATCCTACTGAGCCAGTCAGGCAGGCTGACTGACAGGCAGGAAGTGTCTATCTTTGTTGACCACCATGGCTGTGGCTCTGTCCTCATAATGAGAATCAATGGCTTTAGTTACAGGCACAGGATGGCTCTAATGGTGGACACACATATACACACACACACACACACACACACACAGGTTCTGAACAATTAAGCGCGAGCTGTCGGGCTTAGTGCCTGGGTCCATTGTAAGCGCTCTAAACCTGTTAGACTGTGACAGACCATTAAAAGGCTGCCAAGGCTTCCTTAAATTGCTTCAACAGTTTACATTGAGGCAGAGTGACTGAGTGCCTCAGCGTGTGTGTGTGTGTGTGTGTCTCTGTGTATGTGTGCACTTCTGTGTGTATGTGCATGCATGTGCATATACTTGTTATTAAACTCCTTAGCTCAACCCCCCCGACCAGCCTCCCCCATGCACACACACACACACACACACACACACACACACGCAAACACACACAAACACACCTACACACACACACACACACACACACACACACACCGTCAAGTCACTGCAATATCTCCATTTTTATTATGTAATTATCTTATAATGGCCAATTTCTGTTTGTTTAGGCAAATGCATCTAACCATTAAAACTACTGCCAACACTCGTGTACTTTCCTAGACAGTATTTCCTGTAAATTGTTAGCTGAAATGGTAAAATGTAAACAGCAGTAATTGTCCTTGCATTAGAAGACATTGCTAAATTAAATGCAGGCAGTTCAACTTGAAAGACCCCAGGACTTGAATGCCACCGCTATGGATTGGATTCTAACCAGGTTAATGTGGTGATGATGACAAAGCGCATTGTCTCCCAATGCACCAGTCCGGTTCTTAGGGAGACCTTGTGCAGTTGACATGTCTGAATGGATGCTTTTTGGACGGATGTTCCACCTAGCAGGCATTTCCTGTCGTGACCAGAGCTTGGCGTTCTCCACCATTAGGCATTAAAGGCCCAGGCCGCAGGATCGCGAGCGCCAGACCACAGGAATATCCAGAATCTGACAGAGCTTCCAAGCCTTCGTATGTTTCATTTCCTATTTCACAAGAGCGGGCGGACCATGCAAATTCCTGGCTGCGGTATGCCACCAGTCTTCATTTAGCAGCGGTTCGTGGTTGATATTAGATGTTGGACACAATGGGAGATGTTAGGGGGAGGATTAGGAAGGGTGGTGGCGGATCTTGCAGGGATTTAAATGGCCGTCTTCTCTTGTTCAGATCATGTGAACTGTCATATTTGCATGTCATTGCTGGCTTAGGCTGTATCTCGCTCATGTTTAATGGCAAATTCGAGGCGCCTCATCTGTGAAATCGCTTTTCAGCAAATCAGTTTGCACCTGTTTCTTTCTGTTGAGGTGATTAGTCAATGACAGGGCAGGGCAGGAGAACATAAATCACACATCCTGAGCTGTAGATGTGACCTTAATTCATAATGTTTCAGTCTGATCATGCCTTGGGTTTCGGCTGCACATACAGACACACACACAGACTGACATACACACACGCAGACACACAAACACTGACATCCGTGCGCAGATGGGTTTTCATATATGGCTGCCTGGGGCTGTAGTATTGGCTTTAAAAACACCCATAACATCTGTAAAGCATTATGGCTGATTATGCTGGTCCTCCAGTGCAATCATGCAATATGGGCATGAGCGATGGCTGAACATGAACCGTATGGGAAAGAAAGAGCTGATGAGGCCTCTATTTTTCTGATGAAGGCGTGAGGCCCATGGCTACATATACACACAGCGCGCACACACACACTCAAACACACACACACACACATTATTATCAATTCCATACTTGTGAGGACCTTCACTGACTACATTCATTTCCTAACCCTTATCTCTAGCCTTAAAAATATCCACACTAAAACATTTTAACACTGTTAAACTGCTACTGGTGATGTACCTTGCGTTTCTGGGTCCATTTTGTTGTTTGGTGGTGTATTTTTCTTATTCCCATGGATACCTGGCAAAATGTAGACAACGTGACATCATGGCGAGATATTTCCAACGCAGCTACAAAAATTTCCAATGATCTAAAACATCAACGGTAAATATCAGGTTGTGGTGTCAATCCGTCAGAATTAAAGAGCAAGGGCGTCTTTCCAGATTCATCATTTTACACTGACATTCAACAATGATACAGGGAGAAATCCATCGCAGAAGAGGCAGAAGTACGAGTTTCTCCCCTGACAGTAGCTTCAATAGTCATGAGACATGTCGCATTTTGCGTAAGGGGCGCTAACCTTGACCCTAAATGTGATCCCTCACCCTAAAATACCCCCTTAAAGAAACCAAGACTGGTGAAATGTCCTCACTTTGGAGGATTTTCCCTATCTTTTTATTCTTGTGAGGATACTTTGTTCTCATACGTATAGAAATACAAGAACAGGCACAAGCACAACGCACATGTACTCATACACATACATGCCATTTCTCATGCGTACATACCAGTGCTTACACTCAGAAAAATATACACAAACACCCAGCTTGCATGCCGACACAGCTGTACAAGCACCCTGCTCCAGATACGCATACACACACACACACACACACACACACACACACACACACACACGCATGTAGTGGAGCCAGTTGTGCCTTCACATCTGCAGTCCTCAGTTGCTCCGTTGCTCAGGGGTTTTGGGTGGTGGATCTCCTCAGGAATACATGGAATACTTAATTCTGTCGTAACTTTTATGCAATGCTGTATGCAAAATAATCAAATCCAGTATAAATTCCATGAGTGAGTAATTGACTGATTATATGAATGAAAATATAAATCAATGGCTGACTGAATGAACGCATACCTGCTGATCTAATAAATAACAACCAAAAAAAAAAAAAAAAAAGACTTGGGACACAACAGCGTGACACACACAAAGCGAGCAGCCATGAGCTGTCATGCTTAAGCAGCTCTCCTTGTTCCAGTAATTAATGACAGGGTCGTCAACCCTCTTTTTCTCTCTGGGGCAGTAGACCAGTTTGCCTTCTCTGGGCACACTGAAAATGCAGAGAATGAGGTAGAAAATCCATTACTGTGTCAAGTTTTGCTGTTGAAATTAGCTGAGTTGCCTGTGTATTTTTGAATGATGTATTTCACAGCGCTGTGTTGTTTTTGAAACTTCCACAGCGTGTTGTTTTGGCAGCAGGAAAGCACTACTTGAAGTCTTGGTGGAGGAAAGAGCTCGTTGGTTGACTTCCCCGTTGGCTGTGTCAAGCCACACACAGACACAAACACATAAATACGTACAGTAAAGGCACACACACACGCGTTATTGCAGCCTTTGTTGCCTCTATAAAATCTTGTGCTGTTTAATGGGACAAGCGTCAAAGAGTGTGTGATGAATCTACAAGCAAAGCAGGTCCGGGCTCTCCCCCAAGGCCCGCAGTATTGACAGAAATATGGAAATGTGTCAGCTGTTCTGTCAGATAATGTGTCTTAATGTTGTTACATTCTTTCTATTTCTCTCTTTCTTTCTCTAACTCTCACTCACTCCCTACCTCTCCCTGCTCTCGCACTTAGCAGTTGTTGTGTAAAAGGCAGAACCTCTCTCCTTCTCTCTCCCTCCCTCCCTCTTCTCTCAGCGGTTAGCCTTTTGTTGTGTGAAAGGTGGAAGGTTTGTCGGAGCCGCTCTGCTCCATTTAGCTGGTGCACTTTGATGACTTCAGCAGTACTAATTATAGAGGCGCCGCCAAGGAGGCAATCTCAAAGTGCATCACCCCGAAACTCTTATACTGACTGATATCTAAATGTTACCCAGCGGAGTTGCTCCATAATGAGAATGTGCCTGAGAATGTACTGTATGCTTTCTCATATCTCACTGCCAGCCGGCAGTATTACACCATAAGAAGCCCATGATAATGTTCCAAATAATGTACTGTATGCTCTCAGATATGCTGCCCTTGTTGAGTCGCGGCGTAATGTCTGTAAAGCATACCAAGTATGCCGAAAAGTGTACAGTTCGCGTCCTGATATTGCAGTGTTAGCTGATGGAGGTGCACTATGATGGCTAGAAAGCGTACAGTAGTGTGTCCATAAAGTGTGCAACGAGAATGGTCCCTAATAAAAAATGCTTTCCACCTTCTGAAGCCATGTAATAGCAATGTGAGACACGGCAGTTTACATTTGTATTCCATAGTTTCAGACGATGGATTCCTTTCCTGTTGAAGATATGTTTTGTACGTGATTTCAGGCTTAAAATACTAACATGCACGGTGACATTGATCCCCCACAATATACAGTATGTATTGTAAATGAAGGTTGATTTTGCAGGATCTAGATATAACACACTGTCTGGTCTACTTACAAGCTGTTTGCAGGTTAACTCTAGTTATGCCTATTAGTATTACAAAGTTATTCATTCTAACCATTTTATAGTCTGTCGATCGCAGAGTGGACAAATATGTAAGAATGGTTATGGCTAACATTGTAACAGGCTAATAAGAATATAAAATAGATAGTTAGATTAGTAAAAGTGTGGTTTGGCTGAGAAACTATAAGCAATTGTGTATCCTGCTGGCCATGTTTTGTCAGCCAGCTCTGCCTTTTCAGTCACAATTGCTTTTATTCACCAGGTACAATAGGTGCACAGGGAATTCAACCTAATTAATTGGTGCTGACACATTAGAATACAATTGCACAATACATAAACATAAACACACCACAAAATATACATACAAAGCCAAAAAATTGTTCCAATGTAGCAGCCATAACAGCAGTGTGGGGGGTTGTGAGTGTCCAGTAGTGCAGAAGTCCACTGTACCGCAGGGTCATAATAATAAGCAGGTTGAACAGAATAGGACCAACTTGAAAATGCTGTGAGGCATTTGTGCAGAAACAAAGTGACGATGATTTGGCGGTGCAGTAAATTCACAGATGTGCCAAGTACAACCAGGTTGATGTACAGAGAAAGATGCATAAATGGCACTTGTGCAAAATACACCTACCTTGATAGATGGCCTGAATAGCTTTCTCCATGTGCGGATTTCAGTCATGTTTCAGTCATTCAGTCTGTCAGCCCCGAGATGCTGTGTGTTTTATGTGTATATGTGTGTGTGTGCATATGTGTTTGTGTGTGTGAGAGAGCATGCTTGGATAAGTGGAGGGCTTGCCGTTAGGAAGAAGCTGCAGTGGTGGCGGGCGGTGTGAGCTCTGATGCACCGGAAACATGACAAAACGTCTTCCAGGGTCAACGTCAATCCATGTGCATCTTTACAGCTGTGGCAGTCCTTCCCTTTACCTTTTCACCTTTTAACCTGAAACTTGGTCAGAATGGCAATTATGAACATTCTCACTACTCTCTGTTCTCGAGTGCCTGTGTGTTCTTTTCTTTTATGTCAAAAGAAATGCATGAGCAAAACGCCCGGGCTTTTTATTCAGTGTTATTCTGTCTTAAAGCTTGTCTCTTCAGCTCTCTCTCTCTTTCTTCCCTCTGTCTCCTGGGCTTCATGCTTTGCATGCAGAGGATGAGACACTAGGGGAGGTTAAGAGAGGGGCTGGAATGGAGTTCTGCTCCATTTACCACCCTGAAATATTCCTCTTAGAACGACACACTCTGTTTTCTCTCTCTCCCCACTCTCTGCACTGTTTCTCACTCCACCTGTCCCCTCCCTCTCACTTCTCATTTCTCTGTGACACATGGTCATTTCACTTCATTCCAGGATGGCTTAGCAGTGCTTTAAAACATTGCTGCTGTCCTCCCATCCCATCCCGCTCAATTGCGGGCGGCATTCAGCTCCACAGACCTATACAGATCTGTTCTGGTAGCTATAACTCTTTTCCCCATCCTTAGTGTCTGTCTGCCGATGGCACAGCCTTCAACACCTTTCTCTATTGCTTCACTGTTTCACTTTTTCTACCTGTGTGCCAGAGACATGCACACATACACATGCACACCAGTACACACACATACAAACACACACAGACACACACATAAACACACGTACAAACCTGTTTATTTATATACATTTATCTACGTTAGCATGTACATTTATGTTTTAGCTTACACTCTTATCAGACCAACTTACAATGAGTGCAACAACATAATTAACTTAAATTCCTAGATCACCAGAATTACAAAAAAAAAAAAAACTATAGTGAAGATTGCAAGAGTAAGGGCCAAAGTGCTTTGACAATACTGCTGTATTAGAATGATAATGTAAGAGAGAAATGCCAGGAAAAGAAGTGAGAAAAGAGCTAAGGAAAGAGGTCATATTTTTTGAGAGCAGTTAGAATGAAGACAGGGAATGAGATTCAGCGAGGAGAGAGTAACATGACTTGTTTATAAAAGTTTTATGTTTAGGTTTAATTTTTATGTATTTTTTCGTATAAAACTGTCTAGCAGTTGTAAATCTTCCTCTTTCCCATCCTTCCGCCCTAATCCATAAGTGTACTCAATAAGTGAGAAAAAAAAGTAGTACATCCTTCCAAAAAGCTAACAAGATTGAATAATGACTTTGCACTTAGATCTATTTAGAGCGCAATAACACACTGAATGAAACAAAATGTACATCATACGCTCTGATGAAGGTTTGGTAGCCTTCTTTCCATATTTGTGCAATGCAAGTACAATGTAACTACTGAGTCATTCAGTCCCTGCAGTACCTAATTCCTTATTATGCAGATATTTTCCAGGAATCCTACCTCTCTTCCTCATATGCATGCATGACATATACATACGCACACCAAGCTGTCTCCCAGCTACGAGTCACAGCGTAACCCCAGAGTCACAGGTGCTGTCCCAGGCAACGGGAGTCAGGTTGGCTCAGCGAAGGACTAGAGCGAACCCTCCAAGGCAGCTTATGTGTTATATTAGGGTTAGGATTAGACCAAGGAGGAAACCTGATCCCTCGACTCCACCGAAGTGCTCTTCACCTTTTAGTGTCAGAGTCACCTTGACCCTCCTATGATCTCTGGTTCTCTGCAGAGACATTACAATATGCTTCATGCACACAGACACACATGTACACACACTCTCTCTCACACACACACACACACACACACAGGCACGCACAGCCAACAGCTGCAGACCACCTGACTTGAAATACAGTCTCACAGACAAACACAAAGGCACAGATGCAGATACACACATTTGCGCATGAATACAGGCAAAAATGTCCTTACTCACACACACAGACACATACACACACATACATGCAGCCACACGTACACACACACATACACACACACACTCTTTTGCTGTCCACCTCAGCTGTGGGCCTCTTTTCCCAGTACAAAATCATTTGTAACAGCTCTGATCTTTTCTCAGAACCACCTTAATCAGGAAATGAGTTGGTCGGCTTGACTTGTATACATTTCACATTTGGAATAGAGAACTACTCTCAGTGCAATTTACTCATTTAGGTCTATTGCCTGTCCCATGTTGGGTGTAGTAAGGGGCGCTCTGAGTCATTTTTACTCATGCACGTCTGGTCTCATATTTCCTCCCCATTAGAGCTGCATTGCTCTCCTCTGTGTTGTGATAGAAGCTAATGACTCACTGGAAAGCTGCCTGGTGTTTATCAAGTGTCTCACTGCAGGGCTGGTGGACTAGACCCGGTCTGCCCTTTTCACCTTATTATGAAGTATTAGATGAACAGCCAGGACTGGGCGATGTGACCATCAGAAATAAAGAAATAAAAATAAAGAGAAATATCCTGCAATGGTATTTTGGCTATATTGCTCTGCTCTCTGCACTTTGGGGAATGACACTCTCAGAGGGGGAATGTGTTGAATTACCACAGGCTGTGTCATCCTTTAGTGTGCTGTTAAGAATGTGTTAATAAATGGCATATTTTTAGTGATGTGTTGAACTTACACACATAATATTAAAATACCCCTCTTCTTTGAGTTCAGGGCCAGGGGGGGATTTTGCAAAGTGAGATTATACAGCATATACTTATTTCCATAATTGTGGTCAGCTTCTCAGATAATGCCGTTTCACAAAGCAAGCTTGAATGGATGCCAGTTAAATTACTATGGCACTTTATGTATTTGGCCAAACCTTGTCAGAAGCAGGTTTAACGTGCCTTGACTTTATTTCAGCCTTCATTACTGACTGTGGACCACACCATGAATCAAGTTCAGGAGGCTACTGTTTTTTTTGTCAACTGATGCCTTTTTTTGTTGCAATTGTAATTTGTTATTGTGAATGCATGGAAGTCAATTGTAATTTTGCTTATTTGATGTTTCTTATTGGGATAAGATCAAATGAGTTTTCACAATATAGGAACTTTGGGAAATTCACACATTGCAACACATGAAGACAAATTGAAATGCGCTCTGCAATCTAGGACTGACCCCCCCCCACCCTTCCACCCATTCTGTTTAGATCAATTAAATTGCAATACAGTCAATTATGAAGGGCCATTTTTGAACTTCATCTCGCTTTAATCATGACAGCAGTATTGCATTTTTTGGCAACAATTGACGTTTTTTCTGCCATCAAATCTGTATTCTCTGCCATTGAATGCAACACTCGGCATTCCCCTTCTCGGCCTGCTTATAAATTGTGTGCATTAATTGATCGCCTGCACCGTCTTCAATTAATTTCAGTTTATCCAGACTATAACATTGTGCTCACTGAAAATAACTTTTCTTGATAAGTGCTAATTTTCTTAGACACCTTTGTGAAATATTGTCTGCAGTTCTGCAGTTTTAGTCCTCATATACAGAGATATTTAATAAACTAGGTGTTACAGCGCAGTATCTTTTTTCCACAGGTGAGGCACCTCATATTTGCCATTAATGTGTCTCAGAGCAGCACTGATAATTTTGAATTAGTTTTTGGCTTTTATAATAACAATAATGATGAACTTTCTTTTTATAGCATTTTTCAAAGCAATTCAACAAAGTGCTTTACAATAAAGAAACAATCATAAATCAAAGCCAATAAGGTAAACAAAAAAATGCCTCACATGCCTAACAGTTTTGCATAACAATAAAGAACAAATAACAAATATAACTGGAATAAAATCATATACAACCTATTATGGACAACAAAAATCAAGAGGACCTATAACAACCATCATAGCCCCGTGGCTTTAGGGGTTTGATGGGGTTTTTAGGGGAAGCATCTGCTGATCAGGCTGCTCATAGTTGGAATGACAATCTAGACTCAGTTATGTGTTGTTGCATTATTGTGAACATCGAGAGTCAAGAGAACCTGTACTGTGAAGTCAAGATCACAACCCAAACACCGTCTAAGATGGTTGATACATACTGGTGTTGGTGTCATAACAGCATTTGCTTATCGGCCATCTCGTAGTTGGAATGGTGAAGTGAAATTGGGCGTACTTTTCACTTTATCATAAACAAAATGCCTGAGAGAACGCGGTAAGTGATGCGAGGCCAGTGGTTTTGCATAAAGCATGTAAGGTTCTTTCATGCTCTGGTCTCCCCCAGTAGAACCACTGTCAACAGCAGTAGAGTTTTTCCAGGAATACCAGGCCCTGGTGTTCCCTAACCCTCCCTCCCTCCCTCCTCAATCCCTCTACCCTCCATCTCCCTCCCTCCCTCCTCCTCTTCCTCTCCCGCCACCCTCCCCTGGCACTGTGCCAGCCTTCCCTCGAATTCCACGCATCTGGTCAGTTCTGGGAAACGCCCACGACACGACTGTCCAGCGAACCGCAGGAAACAAAGCCTCTTGGTTTCTGCAGCAGCTTGAAGAACGGCCCCTAGTCACCCAGGGAGGAGTCAGGCAGCAGGGCGAAATCGTTGTGGACTCTCTAGGAATTTTTTTTTTTTTTTTTGGTGGGAACATTCAGAAGTTCTTTACTGTTTTCGCTTTTACATGACCACTTCCCTTCCAGCTTTTTCTTTTTTTTTTTTTTTTTTAGACTATCTCTATGTCCATCTCTCTGTATTTCCTCTGTCTCATTCTCTTTCCCTTTTTCACTGCGGATTTGGGACATTAGTAGGATTAGCGGTGTTGTCAGAGTGGTCAATAAACAAAAGGGCAGCTCTTTCAGTGCTTCCTCAGGACACTCGAATGTCTTTATGTGGACGTTAATGTCAATAAAACTTCTCATTGAACTACTGTTGTCATGCTCGTTTTTGTCACGTTTGTTTTAAGTCTTAATCGCGCTAAGTAAGAATTTGACTGACCTGTCTGGTTAAATAAAGGCGAAGTAAAGTAATAAAAAAATCCTATCACCCTCTTTTGAGCTACTCTGGTTCGGACCACAGTAAAGTTCAGTGATCACGCAGAGGTTTTCTATGACTAGTCTTGGGTTGCTTAGATGGAAATAGTAATTACTTTACACCATTAGAGGCATGATATACCCTCAGCTGTCTCCATCTTTCTCTATTTTAATGTCTTGCGGGTGACTCACTCACACTCTCATTTTAGAAAGTGAATCAACAAGCCTCAGAAAAAAAAACAAAAAACAAAAAAACACATCAGAACACAAAAGAGCAGACTGCTTTCTATTATGAAAATGTGTGACAGACCCGGGTCCGATAGTATTTGCAAATATTTCTCAGCGTATGCTTTTAAGTATTTGGGAGCAGCAGAGGCGTGCAGTTTGCCCCGCATCATGACGATACAGATTGTGTCACATAAGTTATCACTCACAGTGAAGTGTACTGGCATTCGAATAGTCTGGCACTCATTGTGTTGTCCTGGGTGGCAAGCCCCGCCCATCTGGCACTCAAAGCAGGTTGAAACAAATGCTAAGAAGTATCTGCAATTACTAGGCTATTTTCTGTGTCTGTTCCTCACATACTGTGGACTGTTTGATACGTTCTGCATGTCATTTGCCCCCCACCACCACACCACACTCTGGCATGGGGATGAAGCAAGATGGGGAGCTGTTGTGTCAGTGTTAATAATACACAGAGAGAGGGAGAGAGAAAGAAACAAGTCAGTCTCTCTCTCTCTCTCTCTCTCTCTCTCTCTCTCTCTCTCTCTCTCTCTCTCCATGAAATAGCTGGCTCCGTATCACCTCTCTCTGTTCGCCCTGACGTCAGTCCCACTGATTCAGTCCAGAGCGCTTCCATCAGCTCCAGGGCAAAACAGGCACGTCCACATTCATCGGGTCTGGTTCCAAGGAATGGGACGCAGAGCCGACATTTATTTACATACAGTGTGCATTACTGCTCTCGAGTCACTTAACGTGATATTGCTTTTATAAACTACCATCCGCCAACCGACGGGTCAGGGCTGAAAGTTCTAGCCGGCCCGTTCTCAAGCTAGTGTCTAGTGTTAGCTGTAAGGCCACAGGTCAAGTTCTTTAGTTTCAGGAGTCAAGTCTCAATTCCCTGCTCTTAATTCTTAATGGTTGGACCAATGAATATTAATGGTTTATCTGACCAGTGTCTGTGTAATGGTACTCTCCCGGGTTTCCATTCTATGTCTGCTAATTTGACTGAATATTACAAAAAGCCAATTTCCTAATTTGACTTTTGAGTTTCTGGGACAATTTCTGGTCCTAAAACTTTGTTCATTTAGTTTGCAATCATAAACAATAGCAAATATTCAGTGATTCGGCAGAGGTTCCTTCACACGGTCGCTCAGTTCACACAGTAGGAAAAAAGTTGTATCTTTCTACCTCTATGCCTCTTTCTGGCTCTATCTCCCAATGTGGCTTCCTCTATTTTCTATCTCTATCTCTCTTTCTATTAGTCTTTCCATTGGCCTTTCTCTATCTTATTCTCCTTGTTACCTTCCCTCTCCTCTTCCCCCGGATGCTGTGAGTTTATGGCGTCTAGTTGGACCAGAAGCTGTTAATCTGGTAATCCACAATCGATATCGGCCTCATCTCTTTTCTACAGATAAAAGCTGCCTATCTGATAATTATGTTTTCCTCCACACGTCTGTAAAAGGCTGCCCTTTCCCTCCCTGCTTTGTTTTGGTCCATGGGATTCTTCAGCTAGTATTGATTCAGTCTGCCCACATGCACTTGGGCCTAGACACATAACAGAAAAAGGATGTGTCGTTTGCACTACATCTGTGTGTCTAGATTTGGGCAACAAACCTATGTGCTTGAAGATATTGTAAATTTTAAGCAACTGGTTGTTTCAATTATTCATGATGTCATGGCTGTGTAAGGAGTACGCACCTATAGGACTGTGAAACTGCAAACCGACACCGTGGCGAAGGCCTGTGTAGGCTGCAACACGTATGTCGTTTCCCTCTATAAAAGCGCCTTGGTATCCTTCTTTTGAAGCATTTGTTACTTTTCAACTGCTTATAGTTCATATTGATGCAGCATATGTTATTATTGATGTATGCTGCGTTAAAGAGGAAAACAAGTGTGTGCCGTTTACCTTTTGAAGAGTGTTTAAGGTGCATGCTTCAGCTAATCACCATGAGAAATCCAAAATTGCACTCTGATTGCACAGGGACTTATCTTGAGTGTTGCACTGTAAAGGCGTAATTGGGTTAAAAACATCTATTATTGTTCAATAAGGAGACATCAGCCTCGTGGGTTTTGTCTAATGCTCCCGTTTGTAACGGATGCAATACAGCGCTCTACTCATTTATCCCGGGGGCCTCTTTTCAGTTCTGGAAATTACCTAAATATAATTGTTTTCAGTCCAATAATTTCATGGTATAGTTTTTGGCTGCTATTTTCTTCAAGATTTATGTCTGGTATTTTAAATGAAAAGCGAAAGTTAATTTGCTAATTGAGTGAAAAACGAGGCCTCTGAACTTGTGGCCTTGGACTCACTGAGGCGCCCTTGTGGCCTTGAGGTCAGCTCCTTTCCATATGTGTGTGTGTGTGTGTGCATGCGTGCGTGTGTGTGTGTGTGATCATGTGTGCAAACGTATGTGTGGAGCTCAGGTTACTTGTGATCAGAGAAACTCTCTCACTATCCGACTGCTCTCTTTCGCTCACGGCCATTCTATAGAGTCTAGTCTGTCCATTTTCATCCTGCTCTCTCTGGTGCTGTTTTCTCTTCGCACTCTCAGTCGATACTTGGTGCTTGTTGTTCGCTGCCTTTACATGTACTGTACGTTACTGTGGCTCTCCAAGCTCCAAGTGAACATTGATTCTTCAACAAAGGGTGGAAACAAAAGCTCTCTGTGTTGTCTCTGTAGTGAGGAAAGCGACGACTAGTTTTGTACTAAAGCTTTATGACTATACCGTGATGTAAGTCCTGTTTCACTATAAATAAAATATATGCTCCCGTACTTCTCTTGCCTTCAAGTCGATATAGACTCTTCCAGATGTGAGTGGAAAGACCCCCATCTGTGATCTGTTTGTAGTGAGAATAAAAGTCAGTCCTCTCTCGTTTTATCCTGCAGCCTAATTATTGCAGTCTGGAAATGAATTCCACTGATAAGGAATAAATAGCTTTTGAACTCTTTAGTGAAGTTTAGTGTTGAGAGAGGAGTGAACTGCAATTTTCATTGTTCATTGTTTTGATTTAAATTACATTTATTGCTAAGGTGATATATCAAATCCAAATAAATGATGAAAACACTTTTGTGAACAGGCAATTTTAAATTATTTTAGCTGTTGTAACTAATAATAAGTGATTAGACCATGGTACACAGGCAGCATTTTGGGGAAATATAGTGGGCATTGCCTCAAAATGTACATGCCTATTGGTTCTAAAAAGTTGCCCATGCAAAAAGGTTTGTCCAACGTTAATGCAAAGCACTGGAAATGAATGGTTTTGGGTAAAATCAGCTCCGATTATTAAGAGAGACTGTGTGTTTAAGCAGAGTGTGTGTACCAGGCGGTAGCTCCGTGTGCAGCCAGTAGGGGGAATCGACTCCTCGCGCTGCCGCCGTCCCCCTCTCCTCTCCGCTCCTCTCCCCAGCTCCTCTCCTCCTCTCCCCTGCTCTCTCCCAGGTTGTGGAAACGCTGCAGCCCGCTGGTCTGTGTCTGGATCCCTCTCTCGCACGGAGCTGCTCAAGTCCCTCCTACCGGCTGGGCTGGGGAAGGAGGAGGCGGTCTGCTCTGCTCACAGCCTCGGACGAGCCCCCTTTACCGCCCTGTCAGTGTGGAGGAGAAGGAGAGAGAGAGGGTGAGAGAGAGAGAGAGAGAGAGAGAGAGAGGTTGAGTGATAGAGAAAGCGCGCGCGAGAGAGAGCAACTGTGTGACAGAGAGAAAGAGAAAGAGGCAGGCTGCTGGGAGGAGTGAGAGAGCCAAGGAAGAAATAAGGAACACATTTTACAAGAGCAGGAAGAGGGAGGATTGCAGACGAGGGACTCCTTCTCTGCTGGGCACCTGGGACTCAGTCATTGTGTTTTTTTTTTCACTCCTCTTCTGTCTGGAAACCAGTGGATTGACTAGCCAACCGGTGGAGATTTGCTATTTTTTTTTTATATACGCTCGTGCCACATCATTTAGGAACTGGGATCGTTTTTCTGTGTTATCTGTCCTCTTGCTGGCTCGACTGCTACAAACTGAGATTGCTTTCGGTGTCTGCGCTCGGCTCTCGTGTTGTGATTCTGCTCTGCCCTCAAAGTGCATCTGTCGGCACCGGTGCTGAGGATATCTCTCCGTGTCCAACAGGAAAACACACAGCCACCGTCGGATCAGACTACAGAGGGGAGAGAGAGAGAGAGAGAGAGAGAGAGTGCATGCGAGAGAGAGAGAGAGAGGGAGAAAGAGAGAGAGAGAGAGAGAGAGAGAGAGGCAGTGAGAGGGAGGCAGATTCACAGTGTGTGTTTGAGAGAGAGGGAGATTAAAGCCCAGGCGAAAGACTGTAGTGAAACAGCTTAAATAGAGAAGTGAACCTATACATCCTCTCCCATTTTCCTTGCCATCCCTTTCCTCCTCCTTTCCTCCTCCTCTTCCTCTCCCATTTTCCAGCGATCACAGGACTGCCTGAGCTACTGCCACCTGCACCTCCACGTCTTCTTTCCTCCTCTTCCTCTTCTACCTCACCCTTATCACGCATTACTATCTGATAACAGCCACTGACGGACACGCGGCTCTCGGTTTTGGCACTTGTGGAAATATTTCCATTGATCCGTCAGCGAGAGACTGAGCATCCACCCACACTGAAGCTCCAGACCGGTGAGGCGCCGTCTGTCAGGAGCTTCCCCAACTGAGGCAGCCCTTCTCTCAGCCGCTCTCTCCGGCGCGCACGGACCCTGCCTTCTCTCCGGAGGACCGGCTGCAGCGACACAGCGGCGCGGACAGGAAAGAAAGGAAACACACAATCCCTCCGCTGCCTCTATCCCACTGCTAGCTACTCGGCAGCTCCCCCCCCGGTGTCACCATTCCCTGCCTCAGTGCTAAGGATTCCAGCTACATGGGCAAGCGATTGGAACAGCAGCCAATGTACCCTCAGTACACCTACTACTACCCCCACTATCTCCAGACCAAGGTATGGCGCTCTCCGCACTTCTCGTATATCTCCGACCTACTCATCTACTCCTACACTCCTGTCTTACCCCCCCCTCCACCCCTCCTCCTCCCCCCCCTGCCTCCCCCACCTCCTCTCTTCCACCACTCCTCCCTTCATCCTCCTCTCATCTCTGAGTGGAGAGATAGGATTTGATGGATAGCTGGCCTTGGCTCTGACGGTTTCAGATGGCAGGTACCTCGTTGGAGTTTGGATGTCTGTGTCAGTGTGCGTGTGTGTGTGTGTGCGTGCGTGTGTGTGTGTGTGCATGTGTCACTGACAGAAGGATCAGGGATCAAGGCTGGAGGCTTTACAGTTAGTTCAGCCCAGTAGACCGTTACTGGGAGCTGTCCAGTCACCTCCATTCATCTCCCACCTGTGATATGATGAGCTCCTCACGGGATTAGTATTTGCGTGGCCATCTTCAGTGTTATATGTGGAACGACAGTGAGTTTTTACTTGATGACACGTTAAGCACAAGAATGGACGAACAACTCTCCTTTTGTGCCGTATACATCAATTAGGATCAGAATTGAATTTACTATCAATACGTTGAAGTGTTTCGGTTTGCAAGCTGACTATAGCATTGTTCGAAGGCTTCGACGCCACTTTTTCAATAGAGGAAAATAAAACATTTAATCGTTAGGTTTGCTAATGCACTAAATAGCTGAACTGTCTTATTTTAGTGCTGTATGTGGAGGAGACATACAGGTAACGCAGGCTTGTTTTTCTATGGTGAGGGTCTGCGTTGTACTGACAGTGAGCAGGCATGAGGAAGGCTGCCCGTGTTTGCTCTAGCTGTAGTATGCATCAGTGCTTCTGGGATGGAAGCCCGGGCCGGGGCCCTGATGGCTGCCAGGACACTGCCTGGGCACACTACCCAGACATCATCAAGGGATTAAAATGGAAGCCTTTTGGGGATTACTCTATTTGTTTCCCTACCACATGCGTAACACTAATTTCTGTCCACTATTTTGACGGCGTGTTGCACAACAATTATTGAACGATGTACTGTAGGTGGCACTCCCAGTCGCTGTTTTTTGCTTTATGCAACAGTCAACTCTCAATTACTAAAGTACTGTTATAATAACATGCTGTTACGCTGTTATTACATTAAACATAGATATTAGACAGATCACTCTAAGATGATGATTGTAACTTGTAGGTAAGCCCTGCATACATGCAAAGAGGAATAAAAGTTAAAATAAAGCAAATTTTCACAATTTCCTCCAAGTAGACAAAGCAGGAAGAACATTTTAATGCAGTAATTAATGCAGAAAATTAAATTGAAGAAAGAGATAAAGCAAAATCTATCCCTCCCTCCTTCTCCCGATGTAGCTGGTTTATTGGCCAGCGGGCTGCCAGTAGGGAGAACCTGCCTGCAGCCCCACCTGGCAGTCCACTAGCTCTCCCCCTGATTTATAGTTTAATACATTTGTGCTGCTGCCATATGGCTTCCCTCTCCCTCTCCCTCTCACCCTGCTCCCTCCTCCCTCTCCCTCTCTACTCCTTCCATCATCCCCCCCTCTCCCCCCTCTCTCCCCCCTCTCCCTCCCTCTTCTCATATCTCAGAGCTGCTCATCTCGGGGGCCTCTCAATCAGGGCATGCCCCTCCATTCTGCCCTCCCTCCCTTTCTCCCACCCACCCTCTTTCCCTTTTTCCCCACTTCCTCCCTCCTCTCTCTCTCTCTCGCCTACTCCCTGCTCTGTTGCAACAGGGCCCCCCCGCCTCCTTCCCCTATGCTGCCGCTCACTCCCAAGGTCAGCACAGATCCGATCTTGCCACCGTCAGCGATTGATGTATCCTTGAGAGTGCCGCTAGGGTCCCGTGTCATGCAAACTAGACCCGCGGCGGGGGTGCGGGGGCGAGAAAAGCCTGCGTTTCCGTTTATAAATCAGCAACGAACATTCATATTCATTTTCATGGTTAGTTAGTGTAGCCGGTGGCCTCTTAGGTTGATGTGGCGGATCCACAGACAGGGTCAGTAATGATGGAGGGAGAAAGAGAGAGAGGGAGGAAGACGGGAGGAGAGAGAGCGGTGAGAGTGGTGGTCAGAGTGACTAGGAGGGCTGGGGAGAGCTATCCCACGCTCTCATTAATGATCATTGATAGCTAGATTAGAGGAGAGGAGAGAAGGGCCTTGGCTGGCAGCTTCACTCTACACAGTCCGCAAAATTACATGGCTGTCACTTTGGCCTTGCACACACACACACACACACACACACACACACACGTAAATTCACAGATAAATGCACTTTTGCACACACGTGCCCACGCAAGCACACTCCGCACTCCACTCAGAGTTAGGCATCAGTCTCGAATCATGCAGGTCCTCCTATTAATCTTCATCACTGCATTCTCAAGGTATGGCCTCATTCTCCCAAGGGAAGTGTGTGTGTGTGTGTGTGTGTGTGTGTTAGGGGGGGTGGCATAAATATCTGCCGGGGATAAGGAGGGGGAGGGGAGCGTAACTCATAGCAAATTGTTGCCATTCTCCTCCTCTCGCCTCCATTTTATGACACATATGTGAGATGCTGTGCATAGAGTACATAAAGAGTAGGGAACGTCTGGGCTCAATTACAAGTACAAACTGTGCGTTATAAAGAAAAGAGCTGAACATTGTCTTTACGGCGTGGCAGAATTCATCGAGATGCCTTCTCAATTTGGGGTCCGCGCGTCTGTGTGTGATACTCTAATTTGATGGAGCTCTCCGCCGCGGCCCAACATGTGCCAGTCAGTCTAGATTAGCATGTGAAAGTCAGAGAATGAGATGAAACAATAACATTTGGCTCTCTATTGATTAGCGCAGTGGGGCGTAGCATGTGCTTCTCTTTAGCTGAATTATTGATTCCTCAAAGAGGATTTGTGTGTGTGTGTGTGTGTGTGTGTGTGTGTGTGGGTGCGTACGTGCATGTGGCTTGTTTTATAAGAGGTTATGGCTTGGGGGAGCTGGCAGGACACTGCTTTGATGAGAGGATCGTTTAAAGGCCCTGTTTCTGTCTATTCCCCGGCTGATCAGTCCACGGAGTCATCGCTAAAATACGGCCTTTATTCAGCCTGTGTGTGTATCTGTGTCAGTCTGATGTTTAGTGCCGCTCACAGCTCAGCGTGCATTCAACTTTAATGATAGGTAATAGATGTGCACCACAAATGAGAAAATTACAGTAAAATGCTTCGCTCTCCTCCACCCCCCCACCCGCACCCACGAGAACAATTACGGCACACGGATCAATTATTGTTATTTCACGATAGTGTTTGGGGAAGAATATGATTTTCGACTAAATGCGCGCGCTAAGTGCCTGTTAGTCTTAGCATGCCTCTCAACTCATTTTCATAACTACCAACTGAGACAATGGCAGGCATTTCCAGTCCTCGATTTCGTTATTGCACGCAGGACTCTGAAAAAGGAACGCTCTAATTACTGATAATTTGCTTTGAATACCTACAGTAAATGGTTTTATTCTGGCTCTTTTGTGATGTACAGTCGGCATGGACTTTAACGTCGCTCGTATGCAGAGTAGTTACCTGAGACTACTGTACCTTTGTGCTGTGATACCACCGATAGGCTAGGTCATTACACGCCTCCTGTCAGGGATCACACATACACAGGCACACGCACACAGACAGACAACGCACAAACACACAGGGGATGCACAACAAATACACACACAAACGCGCGCGCACACATGCACGCGTGCTGCGGCTGTGGTCAGGGAGTGGGTAGGCGTCTGCGTTACAGTCAAGCTAGTACATACAGAACCTGAGAAGCCGAGAGGGGCAGATCGAGGTAGATTTAGCAGCGGCTAATGTCCCTGGCCTTAAGTAAACACCAGTCAATGGAGCCCTTTGAGAGGCTCTGTGCCTGTGTCTGCCCCTGCCATAGGCGCCATTCATACTCTCTCTAATTCTTTATAGATGGAGGCAGAGATGGAGGGAAGGGGTGTGTATGTGTGTGTGAGAGAGAGACAGAGAGAGAGAGAGGAAGAGAGAGCTGTTAGAGGGAGGGAGGGGTCGGTTAAAAGCAAGGAAAAGGGTTTGGTTACATTACACGGGGCGATCCATTGTGCTACAGAAATAACAACAGAGCCGTCTAAATCCTGCTTTCAAGCCCGGACAGAGGACAAGGAGAGACGGAGAGGAACGGCAAGAAAGAGAGGGAGACAGACAGATAGACGGAGAGAGACAGCAGAAATCCAGCCGGAGCTATTCTGGTTGTAGCTTTTCAGTGTCCCTTAATCAAAGGCAGGGAGGAAGGACCGGTTTCAGGATTCTTACATTCAATCATGTCTTAATGGCGTAAAACTCAGCTAGGAACTTAGTCCCCTCTGTCTCTGCTGATGTGGATTTACTTTGAAGAGTTCACCAAGGGCTTTTAGGGCTGGAAACAAAATACTCCTTATATTACATTTACTAAAGCCCGGTCTATTTTGAGTTTGGGACGACATGTTCTTATTAGCACTAAGACAGGGGTAGTATAACTCATTTCCCCCGGCTGTAATTCATGATACGTGCCTCACGACTGACTGCCCGAAACAAAATACTGTCCCCGCCTTGTTGTAAATCTCAACCATCACGCGTTCTCTCTTAGCCAGTTCAAATTGGAAGGCGTTTAACCAGCTTTCATTTTTTTTTTTTTTTTTTTCATGTTTTCTCCATCCTCCAGTTCAAACACCGAAGGGGGGCTTTTTCATCATTAATCAACCCACACCCACACCTCTGGTTTTTATCTACCTGTGGCTTTTTTTTTTTATCCTATGTGCACCTGTCAGTCAACGGAGTAGACAGCTCAATTTATATACTTTGGCCTGTATGTACACGCACACACACACACACACACACACCTACACACACACAGACACACACTCCAGTATGGGGTTACTCTTAACCCCTCTCATCTATCAACTGACAGCCCAGCCCCTATCTGCACACCCATACATTAAGGCTGTATGTGCATTACTGCGTCCCGCGGCCCCTCATAAGCCGCGGAGCGAGGCGCGGAGACCCGGCCTTCTGCACGCCGCCGTCCACATCTCATTACGCCTGCTTTACCAGAGTGCTCTCTCAACATTGATATCCATTTTGTTGAAGAGCAAAGGAGGTGGAGGAAAAAAGGAGAGGGAAAATGAGATAGCGTGCTCTGTTTTTTTTTGTTTTTTTTTCTCCTTCGGCTCCCTCCATAAGGGTGGGAGGAGGGACCTGGTCTATATTAACTTTGGAGTGCACAGCGGGTTATAAGTGTAGCAGCAATGTTACGGTGTGTGCTGATATTACACGGCATGGTTTACGAGCACAGATGGTGCGTGTGTGTGCGTGTGTGTGTGTAAATGCTTGTGTTCTTGTCTATAAATCAGTGTATGTGTATATGCATGTGTTGCATGTGTGTGGACATGTACACATGTACGTGTGTGGTAAGGATGGTGGTTGAGTTCTGTTGTTGTTTTTTTTGTATATCCAGTGGCATGGTGGTCTAATGGTTAGAGTGACGGTCTCATAACCAGGTCACATTTTTCTCCCCCGCAACAGCCATGCGTCCTATTGAAGAGTCCTTGAGCAAGACACCGAGTCCGTCCCTGCTCGCTCACCGGAGGCCACTCTGAAAAAGAGCGCCAGAGCTAAATGCCTAAAATGTAAATGTAAGTGTAAAACGATGTGGTCGGTGGTTGGGCTCTTGCCCCAAGGACCCGCATCTCTTAACTCCTCGTTCCCCGACCATCTGGAGAAAGAGGCGACTCTGCCCCGTACTGCTGAAGGGAGGAACTCATACCTGCATGGAGAAACGGGACATATGGGGAGTAAAGAGACTTCCCTTCAACCGGAGGAACCCGGGTTCAGACCGGCTGTGGTGGCAAGCACCTTGAGCAAGACACTGAATTCCCACCATCTTCTGAAGGCACTGCTTTGTAGCAGAGCCTGTGGAGAGGGGCAAGGCAAGGCAATAATTTCCATAGCTCATGTATCACATTAAATGTGGATTGGAACTCTATATTTTATCTACAGGTGGCCCATATATCTGTGCATATTTGGCATGGTTTGAATTTACAAAAAAATGCATTAGAGTGTAGTTTTTGGCCCGGGATGTGGTGATTTTCCTCATGAGGAGTGTCTCAGAGTTGAAATGAAACACACGTTGTTTTGTTGTTTTAATGGGTTTTCTGTGTTTTTTGGGGTATCAGTACAGAGAGGATGAGACAGAGTCATACAGACAGAGACAGTGGGGGGTATGAGGCTGGGGAATCTTCCTCAGGTTTAGAGAGTGGATGACCCAAGACGTCATGGCCACATGGTGTGCCCTTCAAACCCAACGACATGGCAGGACTCTCCAAATACCCCTCGCTTTTTTGTTCTTTCTTGTTTCTAGAACCATTTCTTTCTGTATCACAGTAGCTGCCTGGAGCTGTCTACTCTTTGGCCCACTGTTTCACTCTTCTGTCTCTCTGGCAAGGGCCTAGGCTGGCTTTTTCACGCTCTATTTTCTGTCTCCCCTATTGCCTCTGAGGCTGGTGGGGTACAGTCTCAGAATTTTGTCTCTTTTCATCTTTACTGTTTCTGTATCCCTCTCACTTTTGCTCAGATCACTCTTTCTTGCCCCCATTTGGCCATGATTCGTCAAGTCTCCCTTCATCTTTAAATTCTCCTTCATGTTCTCCCTCTTTGTAATCGCTCTTTCCCATCCTCCCTATCTTTTTCTTCCTTTTTCCTGGAGCCCCTGCTGGCTGCTGGGCATGGTGTCCTGCCATCTGTGCAGGATGGCATGCCTCCTGTATAGACCCCTTTTTCTACATCCAACGCTTATATTAACATCCGTATAGAAGGACACATGTAGGGATTTAGTAAAAGGCAAACCCCTGTATTAGTGAAATAGTTCACCCACCCTTTTAAGCTGATAGAATCTTTGTGTGAGTATGGTGACTATTCGTAAGAGTTTAGTGTTTATTATGGTCAGAAATGTAAGTATCTTAACTTTGGCACTTATTTCACAACATTATGGCCAATAAAACAGAATGGAATGGGTTGGAGTTA
The DNA here is from genome assembly GCF_048128805.1 of Centroberyx gerrardi. NCBI lineage: Eukaryota > Metazoa > Chordata > Actinopteri > Beryciformes > Berycidae > Centroberyx > Centroberyx gerrardi. The sequence continues at coordinate 17,744,060 of NC_136015.1, forward strand.
AAAAACGTGTTTTGCCAGGTTTCATCAGGTTTGCTGATCCTGGAATTTGTTGCTGCTGTATAGATACATTAAATACATTTAAATATAAAATAGATCTCTTAGTGTGAGGTACAATATTTTCATTGTTGTCTGGACTTTAACCCTGCTGCACACAGGGCATCTGCAACCTGTGGTATATGCTTAATGTAATACTATTCTGAAAATGCAATAGTTTTTTGTTTGTGTTCATTTATAAAAGCATTTGTTGACGTTGTGGTGACTGGAGTTAATAGTGCTCGCCTTTTTATTTACCACTACATCACTGTTTGACTTGAGCCATTTTCTATCCCCAAATGAATTTCTAATAGGTATTAATAATATTTAAGGGGCCTGGAAAATGTCTTCAGATGTGAAGCTGTGAATGGAATGGATAAACTATAGGCTCTCAGTACAAACCAAGAGTCCCTGTTTATGTGCATCACATAGCTGAAATTCAGAAGGAGCTAGATAACATCTTGTTTGGTCCCATTCTAGGGGAAGATAGCGGAGAGCAGAAAGGGCAGGAGAGGAGCTGGGTCAGAGTATTTAGAGGGAGGAGGCCGAGCTCATGCTGAGGGATGTTAGGCTGAGAGCCACGTGTTGGGGTGTGTGTGTGTGTGTGTGTGTGTGTACTGCACCTCGTGAGAGACAGACAGACAGGCAGTGAAGGGCTTTGTTGTTCTAGTGTAACCGTAGCTCTCGGTGTCTGCTGCGTCTGCTGCCCTACCTTTGGCACGCCGGTTCGCGACGGAAAAGAACGCTCCGGTTCCTGGTGCAGCGGCGGCGGCGGCGGCGGCGGCGGCGGCAGGGGGGGGGGAGGCGGAGGAGGTGGAGAAGGTGGCAGCTCGGCTCAGTGGTGCTCACTGACTCAGACCCAGCCGGGGTAATTGCTCCTGCATTTTTAACGACTGGCTGCTGCGTACACTTGGAGAAGCAGCGCACCAGAGGATCCCCGCATGGCTCCCACTGCAGCAGAATTGCCTTTCTCACCTCACTGGCTGAGGGCATCTGAGGGAGGGAGAGGCCTGTTTCATGTGTTCATACCTAACCTGACATGGATTACTGTCAGTGTGTCTGGTGGTCGTCATGTGAGATGTTAATGTTGTTGCGAGTATATGAACCGAATCAAGTGAAAGCCCTTGCATGTGTGAAGCACTGCAAAATACTTTGCAAGACAGTATTCCCATACTGATTGTGATTGTAAACTTCAGAGAAAAGAGAGGCCGCACAGACAGAGAGTTCTGTAGTACTCATCTGGTTTCAGCTTAATACTGGGTTGTAGTCCCAGTCTGTGGTCTGCCCCATAACCAGACGTGTGTTATGGCGAACTGAGAGAGCCTAATAGCAGTGAGTTCATAATCAAAACAGTCCTACACTTCAGCACACATGAGAGACAGTGTGTGAGTAATCCATGAAACAAAGTGTTCCTGGAAAGTGTTGCGAAAGGGAGTGTCATTTTTCTTAATGTTGTATTACATAGTTGAAAAGTTAGCTTTTTTTTTTTTTGGATTTACACTTTGGGAAAGGTACCAGGGAATCATGTTCAGAATAAGAGTCTGGGAAAATCACTAGTGGAAAGAGAAAGAGAGACACAGAAAAAGCGAGCGGGACGATCTACAATCTCGTTTTTCACATTGCTCATTCATTTGCCTAATAATGACATCATAGTTTGACAGAGCAAATCCTTTGGCGGTGTACATCTCACTCTGAGGAATTTACATTTCATTTCCATCGTGGCCGCACAAACCGATGACCTAGTGTCTTCACCTAGATATTCAGACATGGAAATGGAGGGAGACTCCGGCCACAGACATGTAAATGGTAGTGTAGCCTTACCGCTGTGACTACTGTAGGAGGCCCCGGTCTCCCCTCTGCTGAACACATATACCGACTGCCTCTAACATTTACCCTACACAGCTGCATTAGTAGTGGCAGGCACAATGAAAATACCGTGTCACGCATAGCTTGAAAAATGGCTCCGGAAAAAGCCAATTCTGCCATGAATGAGGATAAGCAAATAGGCATGAGGGCTTGAATAGCTGCCAGTCCTGTCGGATCCCCCTCTCACCGAGCCACAATGAGCTCCTATACAAATAAAGATACGTGCACCAATTTAGCGTAGCAGATGAACCTTTCGAAGCCTTGTCGAGCAAGTGGGGGATTACCAAGAGCAAACAGGCCTTTCTCCCAGCTCTATTTGAGTTAAATGACTCAAGCCGCCCTCTTAGATTTTGCCTGAATGGTTCCTTTGGCAGACCTTCCCAGTGCCCTAGCCGCTTCTAATGCCGCGGCTTGGGTGTATTAGTCAGCGTATGGAAAAACACTGAGTGGGACAGGTAGGCGGCATGAATTAGATTGCAAGGACACCGATGCAGGGAACAAGCGGAGCCAACACAGTCACGAACCACGATGAATGGGGAGAGTGGAGAGCAGAAAGCCTTCGGCGTTACCGACTCCAATCGGAGGAGAGATTATTATTCTTCACCAGTAATTAGTAGGACATAAACAGCCATTGGCAACAGAATTAAAAAGTGGCATTATGATATGTGTTCTCCATACAAGATGTCGCTTCTCTCCCTTTTCAATAGTTAATCACGTTGCTTCGTTGACACCCCCTGTGCACACACACACACACACAGAGGGTACAGGTTCATTTTTGTGGCAGATGAATGCCTGGAAATGACAAACCTATTGGAGAGTTTTATGCAGAACACCAGTTTTCTGCTGCACAATCTGCACCGAGGCAAACACTATCTCCTCTCTCCCCTTTTCCCCTAAATTATTAAGGTCACCCACATTTGAGAGAGAAAGAGAGGGAGACAGAGAGCGTGTGAGAGAGGAAATGCATACACGAATCAGTGCTTTTATGTGCTCATGTCTCTAAGTAAGACAAGTCTTACTCTGTGCCTATATTAAGACACGCACAATATTGCGGGTGCGAGTTTTGAATAAATGCAAATGTTAGCATTTGAATACTTTTACAGTTGATGAATACTGATGTTTTTATCTTCCTGTATTTTTTGTCCTTGGGCTCTTATGAAAATGTTAGAAAACAGTGGCTTTGAAAAACAGTTACTTACTAATTCCCTGTCTGCTTCCTCTCTCTCATTAGCTGTCTTGAGTACCCTGTGGAAGACTTGTATCCATTATTTATCTCTAGCCCCAAAAAACAACAGCTGCATGCTTGTGTAACCGCCATATGTTCTGCTTCTCCCAACATATTGGGAGGAATTACACTGTATAGGGAGATTTATATCAAGCCATATATACAGAGATCTGTATCAAGCCCTATGTAGACATGCTGCACTTGACTTATTTCCTAAATGCTTTTTCCAGGCTATCAATGGCAAATACAGTAGAAAGTTCCCCCAACTGTGAGAACTTGAACTACATTGGGTAATTAACCACGGTGGCACCTTGCCGAGTATTTTCGGATGCTCCAGCACCACTGTAACTGTCAAGGAGGAGGAGGGGGGGGGGCTCACCGTTAGGATTCAGCCGATAAAGCAATAAACCCTCGTAGGAGCTGCAGTCGGCGCCGTTCAGAGCAGATTCTGTGTCCTCAGCACTTTGGGCCTGCAATTAATCACTAAGCTGACATACCCCCACCTTCCTGCGAACGTTGGGTAAACACTCTGACAACGGTGAGCCAACGTTCCCCACCGCAGCCCCGGTGTAATCGTTAAGACGACTGTTGATGCTGTTGACGCTCCCTCTCTCTCTCTCTCTCTCTCTCTCTTGGAAATGTTTAGGAACTCTGTGGCCCAGTTATGTAGTCGGAGGATGATCTGCTGATCTGTTTAGGTATAGATAGCAGTTTTACAGCCAGCCGGAGCTACAGCAGGCGGCCCCACAGCAGCTCCACCCTCCTCCTTCTGGGGGTGTAGAGGACTTGGTGTGTAGCAGCATTAACTAGCATGCCACATCTGTTTAACCTGTGTGTGCGTGTGTTTGTGTGTGTGTAGGTGTGTGTGTGTGTGTGTGTGTGTGCGTGCGCGGCAATTGCCACAGTGATTGGTGGAATGGAAAGCCTCTGAGCCTGTTGAGGGTTTATCAAGCGGATCACTGGCGGTGTGTGCTGTATTGTTACCATAGCGATCGTTACCAGTAGCGTGTGCTCACCCAGACCGGTGTGTGACAGCGGGTCGGACAAGGTTGCCGTATGAGACCCTAGTCACATGTATACGAGTAGTTATGTTACGTTATGTTGAACTAGCGTAGCATTAAACGGTGCATTTTATTTGCCAGGTCACGTAAAATAATCTTGTTAACTACAGCTTTCATCAAGAATTCAATCTCTAAGGATTTCCTATTTGTTACATATTCCTCATGAGATTATCAGTAAAATCGAGCGTGGAAATCTTTGTACACATTCAGGGCATGTGAGAGAAGGTCAGCAGGTACACACACATTTATAACCCCAGTATACACGCTGACCCACATTATCATGTGCATACATAACAGCCTGAGAGGAAACATGAGAGAGCAGGACGTGTATCGTGGAGGATGGAGGCGGGGGGCTGTTTGTGAGGAAGGGTGGGAGCCCAGTCGAGTTCACTGAGTTCACTGGAGGGGACTGACTCTCTCTCTCTCTCCCTCTCTCTCTCTCTCTCTCTTTTTCTCTCTCTCTCCCTCTCCCCCTCCCGTAGTCCCTCTCTCTCTCTCTCTCGCTCTCTCTCTCTCGCTCTCTCTCTCTCAACCGTGGTTGATCTGAATAATTTATCTCATATAATTTATCTCTCTACCTCTCTATCTCATTCACTCTCACACAAACACACTCACACACACACAGACATGCAATTATCTCCCCCCTCCCCTCACACACGCACACACACACACACACACACACACACACACACACACACAGACACACACACCACCCCCTCGCACCCACACACAGACACACACACCTCAGGGGGATTGGGTCCTGGGGTTGGTGTGGAGTGAGCAAGCTGGAATCTGCACATAGGGAAACCTGATAGGCATTCCCTGTGCCAAACACATGAGGTCACCCTGACTGACTGATCCTGCCTGCCAGCCTCCCTCCGTCCTCCACTGCTGTCAGATAAAAACCTTGTATCTGTAGAAGCCAACTTCTGAGGACTTGAAAAACTTTGGGGGAGGTTTTCCCATTGATGCCTATGCATCTTTGAAACTACAGAAAGCGTTTCATCCACTCTATAGGATTATGAAGCTTACTTAGCATATAGTGTGCATTACCAGTTAAAAGTTTTGGACACACCTCATTGAATACACTATGTTTTTCATTATCTTAAAGCCATTTTGATCTGAATGCTCATGCTTAAATGCTCAAAATGTGTCAAAAATGTTCAAATAACAAATATAAATGACAAATATAAATAGTGAAGTTGATGCCTATGTATGAATTTCTTTCCAAAGCCTTTGCCTTTGCCCTCAAGGCAAAGGGCGGCTACTTGAAATAATCTAAAATATAATATAATTTTGATTTGTTTAACACTTTTTTGGTCACTGCATTATTCCATTTGTGTTATTTCATAGTTTTGATGTCTTTACTGTTAATCTAAAATGTGGAAAATAGTGAAAATAAAGAAAAATGTGGTGTGTCCAAACTTTTGACTGGTAGTGTCAATGGCCAAGTAAACTCACAAAATCTGAAAATCACCAAAGTTATGAGGTTTTCATGCAACAGTAGCACTTGAATATTCCTGTCATTCATTATCGGAGAAACTTATGCAGGTCTGAAACGTATGGAAAACATGTCATGTCCAGATTTTTTTAATTATGACAAAACACAAAATAAATTAAGAGAAACTCTGGAAAGTGTCTTGGGCTTCACCACCACATTGTAAATGACTTTGCCTCTGAGAGAGACTGTATATGCTGCTGTAAATCTGTAATGTCCAAAAGCTGATGTCTGTAAAAGTGTGGAATTTTAAAATGGAAAACTCTTAGCTCTATTGACTTGTCTTTTATCCCTAAGCAGCCCTTTGAAATGGCCACAGCAAACCCAAACAATCCTGTCAACCCAAAACACCGGTCTCCAAAGGACCCTAAACATGTGCTGGAGCTCTTTAGATCCCGGCTCCTGTTCTCTTGTCACACAAGCATGCAACATGGACACCCACATTCAATCAGCCAGTCATGCACACACACATACCATACATGCAGGCACACACACACATACACACGTGCATCTCTTTTCTCTAACACACACACAAACACACACACACACATACACGTACACACACCTCCCACCCCCACACGGCACGACAGTCACCTCTCGCTCCCACGCATCTCATGTTCTCCCCATATTAGGTTTAAATGGACACGCATAATTGCGCTGGCGCGGTTTGTTGTTTTTGTTGGCGGCTATCAACAGCCCCCATGATGTCTCCGACAGAGGTGATCATTGTTGCAGGCACCGCAAATCTACATCACAGCACTCGGAAATATGCTGTTTCTGTGAGGTCCCATTGTCAAGATGGAGTGCGTCTGGTTTAGAGGGAAAAAAAAAGGTAGTATTTCACATTACGCATTTGAGTAATTATATCATTACAGTAGGGCATGTGTTTTAGAAATATGGCAAATTAAAAAAAAACAGGTTTAAAGCTGGGGCCAGTGTTAACATGATGTCTATTGTATGGTGTGCAGTTGTTAGTGCAAAGTCACCGTTCCAGCTCTTATTCTGACTCTTCTTACCATAACCATTTCCCCCTGGCCCAATGCTAAGACGGGGTGAAACGAGGCGTAGCTCGAGAAGTCTGGGCATGAGAGACAACTACACCTGTACTAACGCCAGAATACAAGCACTGTCATTCTAAGACCTAAATCAAAACAATATAATGCATTGCAGCTGTCAATATCGCTGTGGTGAGACATTCACAGCACCACCACTGTTTAATATTCAATTTTCTGTTTTCCACTAGTCTCACAGCAGAGCAAGGCAATATCAGACTGGTTGCATGCGTTGGCCTTTATTTTCCTGCTTGTAAGCATGACATTTCTGTAGCCTAAAATGCTGTTTCAGATGTTTTGAGCGCTCTGCTACCCTGAATAACCTTCCTTCAGGAACTAACTTCCACGAGTCATTCGAGGTTGGGCAAAGGTTTAAATAAAGCTGCGGCTTGTGGCTGCTAGCTGCCTCTATATGCTTTGCCTCCTATACGCTAGCTGGGCACAGCCTGCGCACCACACAAGGCTCTCATGTTTCCAAACAGGCTTCCTCTGCAGACTTTGCCTCAGGTCTAATGCCTAGCTTGTCTAAGCTACCTAAACATGAAGCTGAAACCACAGAATGTGAGGGAAAACAACAGCTGTTGGTGTATTTGAAGAGTTTCATTCCAAAACACTATATATCCGAGAAAAAGCTTGTTGCCTGAAAATGTTCTCACAATTCAAATATGTCAGTATTTTGCAGGCAATGATCTTAAGCCTGTAACTTAAATGCTATTCGATAAATGAGTCATAAATGTCGGCAGTCATTTAATAAGACTAGTTATGTCACTTTATTTTTAAAATGGCAGCATCTCAGTTTGGAATGAAACTCGTCATTTGAAGATGGGGTGTGCCTGTGTGCTGCAATCCTATATAACTTAATGGAAAAGGCATGGCGCTGACATCGGTACTTTTATTGGTTAAGGGGTTTCATCTGTCCCACCGCCCCCCAACTAAAATCATTGCACTTAGGGGACTGTAAGGCGCTTCAGATAAAAGCATCCACCGAGGCGCGTATCACTGTGCCCTGTTTTCCCTTAACAACATGACACGGGGTAGGGCAGCTATGCAGCAGATTGTAAGGCCATTCAAGATAAACTGACCCTAGCAGATATTTTTAGACACATGTTTAGTCTTGTCACTTTTTCTCAAAGCTTGTCCAAAGAGTGTTTTTTTTTGCTTATTTTTTTGTTTTCTTTTTTTCAGTCAAGAAAACAAATTTCCCTTGGGCCAAAACCATCAGGTTTGACGTCTGCTGTAGTTAAATCAAACAGGCCAACAAAAGGCGTATGCACACTCTCTCTGTCTCTCTCTCTCTCTCTCTCTGTCTCTCTCTCTCTCTCTGTCTCTCTCTCTCTCTCTCTCTCACACACACACTCTGTCACACATACGCAGATACACATTTAGTGTGTCTAAACAGCCAAAGCAGATTTGTTGTGCAGCATATTGTATGGAAACAGGGATACAGCTGCTGCACCTCCCTCAGAATGTTGAAAAGAACAAATTATTCAGTCCAATGGTGAAAAGGTATCTGTTATGCAAAAGAATAACACTGCGATAATTCAAAGGTAGTCTATAATTGTCTGCAGCTCCCTCTTTGTTCGGCCTGGGTTTCTCTCTCTCTCTCTCTCTCTCTCTCTCTCTCTCTCTCTCTCTCTCTCCCCCTCTCTCTCTCTCTCTCCCTCTCCCTCTCTCTCTCCCCATCTCTCCCTCTCTCTCCTTAGCAGGGGTTTGGGTTTGTGTTGTGGGTTAGAGATGGTGAGTTAATGGAGAACGTCAAACCCTGCTTGTAGCGCTGCCTTGGCTCTGACCCGTGCAGATTGTGGAGTGACCCCGGCGGTGCGGCCACGAGGCTGCAGTTGGAATCCAATCTCCTTGGCGGGATATGGTGCGTGTTTTAGCAGGCCAGTTTGATAACTTTGCCCCCCGCCGCCTCCAAAGCGTCTATCATTCCTCTAATAAAAGCTGGTATGTTTTCACCTGCGATGACCCGGGTTAGCGGGCTCTTTTGGCTCACCGGCTGTGGTGGCACAACTGTTGAATCACATTACACCCTTCCTGCTCCCCACCCTTTGATTGGATGGAGACAGGGAAACAGAAAACATTCTTACAAACACACTGTTCTGCCATTGCAATATAGAAGTCAATGTTAAAATGAATAGATGTTAAAAAGATAAATAAAATGAACTGCTGATAATATCAACGATCATGCACAGTGACAGGCTTTATATCATTATGGAGTATTTTAGGAGTTAATGAGGTGACTGAAGTGACAAACATCAAACCACAGCAAATCAATAGGAATATGTGATATACTGAATCACTGAATTACAATCAAATCAATAGGACAACATGATACATTTAATTACAGCTGATTCGTGTCAAATCATTCTAGATTCAACAATTCCCCACCCATGAAGAAGGATGATTTTATCATCTTAAAATGTCTACCCTCATCTCCTATGGTTTCGGATTACACTTACTCTTCTTCCAATTACGAGCCGGAGAGGGAGAAATCGATGGCTACAGACAAATGACATAGTTAAGGCATTTTGAGGGAAGCTGAAATCACACTGGGCATGATAGCCTGGCTGTTTAATGAGTCATCCAGAGTAATGCTCCTCCACGCCTATTTGTTTCCTCTCCATTTGGGCCTTTTGCCGTCGTCGTTGGTGGTAATTGTCTGGAACACGCCGGCTATGACACAGCTATCCTACCTCATGCTGGGATGCATTAGTGCTGTTTTAAACGCGGCGCAGGGTGCGCCTGCACCCCTGTAATTCGATAAAAGCGAATGCGGGGAGGCAGAGAAAGGGAGGGATAGAGGGCAGCAGACGAACAATGCGGCTCGCAAGTGGATCATCAGCAGGCTCTCAAGGTGAAAAGCATCAGGTGAAGGTCTCTCTCGTACTTCCTCGCTCTCCCTCTGCCTCTTACTTAGACACACACACACACGCACACACACACACAAACACGCTTTCTCTCTCTCTGTTCCGCTATCCAGCAGGTGCTTGGATCCGTTATTGCCTTACCTCTCTGTCTGAGCCTGAGCAGAACTCTAGGGATAAGAAGTGGGCAAGCGTCAAGCAGGACTTAAACACACACCTTCTCAAGACTGGACTCAATTCGGACTATTACAGAAATTGGAGAGGGGCATGGTGAGGAGAAGAGAGGAGAGACGTGAGAGGATGATGGAGAGGAGCTGGCGGAAAGGGGTGGGGTGAGGAGAAGAGACTAGACAAAGACAAAGAGACTCAAGGATGAATATAGAAACTGAAAGAAAGGAAGGAAAGAGACAAAGTTCAACTGAAAGGATGATAGAGAAAGAGATGCGGCAGAGGGAGGGAGCGCCAATACAATGAAATTGAAAGCAATTCAGAGAAATTGTGTCTGGGTCTGGGGGGAGAGAGGCAAGGAAAATGACGATCAGGCATCAGCAACCTGCTGAGAGTCTTCAATCTACTGCTATGGGGAGTAGATAGTTTACTGTGTTGCTTATTCCGCCACGGCTGGCAACTAGAGATTTCCAAATAATTAGAGTCCAATAGTGAAGCGATTAGAAAAGTGGTGGGATGGATAAATGGGGAAGTTTTTCTTCCAAGCAAAGATACTGCAATGTAGCTCCAAGGAAATGTAGTAGTGGCAGTTATAAGTGACAGTTTTTAAAGGTGTGTGTGTGTGTGTGTGTGTGTGTGTGTGTGTGTGTGTGTGTGTGTGTGTGTGTGTGGGCACGCATGTGTGTGCGGGTGTGTGTTTATGTCCAACCCTGAGATAACATGCCTGAGTAATAGTACCAGCAACATGATTCATGCCCCCTGGGATACATTAACAGACACACACACGCACACACACAAACATACATACATACATACATATACACACAGACAGACAGACAGACAGAGACAGTTATGATCATGTGATTTTTTTGTTGGTGACTCTATCACAAATCTCCTCAAGATCATGTTCAATCTTCTAGTCGTTTCCCCTTGACTCTGTCCTCAGTGAGCTGTGTGATGCCTTGTCAGCAGGCATTGGGCCTAATCTCTGCCTACCAAAAGGCATGCAGGGCAACCTTTATTATTATTATTTTGTAAGATCTGATACATACCATCTTGTATAAATGCATAAATGCATAATACATAAATGAAAGAGGTATTCCCCAAAGCCTCGGCCTGTGATTGCTGACTGCCGAACAGACGTCAATGCATTATGCAACAGCGTCATCGCCAGGTCACCGTCTATCTGAATACGCTTTAAAGATGTCCTTTTTACCCCAGCACTACTGACACTACTCCCCGCTCCAAAAAGAGTAGCGGGGAGAGTGGTACCAGCTCCAAGGGTGACTGTACCCCGCCACACTTCACTCTCAAAGCATGTGAAAGGAAGCCTGCTCCCACATGCACAACTTGGTGTGCTTCAAGGTGCTACTTGGATTTCAAGGGAGGCCTTTTAACTTGAAACCAAAGAGAGGCGAGTCAATTCTTTCTCAGTTTGCCTGGGAAAAAAAAACAGCCAGCTGCTTTTGTTTTTTGGTCCCAGCAGTGCTGAGAGTATTAAGCCTGCCCACCAATTAGGGCCTGCCGATTCTTCCAGTCCATGAATTATTAAGAGCAGCCCATCGACAGTGAGCAGTGGCGGAGGGCAAGAGAGCACAGCCAAGGCACCTGAGCACCACAGCTGCATCGCCTGTTAACGCGTTAGCTGTCTACATCCATGCTGCACCGCTCTAACCCCGTTATAATTACATGTGCCCTCCAGGATACTGTATTCCGGTGTTTTGTTTTTGCGGTGATTTTAATTATTTCCAGCTACAAATTGGATAAATGCGGCATTTATTCGACGACACGCATGTTTGAGAAAAAGAGAAAAAAAATGGAGCGACAGAGAGGATAATGTGCGGTGTTAGATTGCAACTAGCAACACCGGCTACCCTCAAGGTCAACCAATTCATTCCTGTTGTAGAATTTATTGCCTAGTAGTAGCTGAGGCAATGAGGTGCTGTGAACCTTGAGAGCATGTCTATATAGAAGGTCTTCACAGCCATATACCAGGGGGGAAGCCTCCTCGTTAACTCCCCATCCAGCGCTCCGGCTAGCTCCGCTGCCCGAAGCATGACCCGAAGATTGCGCCGGCCAAGGCCTGCCAATGCGCCTCGCTTTTTTGGGGAACACCAAGTTAATGTTCCCGAGCACCATCACCTCGCCATAAATAAGTCTTTGAGACAGTGCCAATGGACCATAACTCTTGAGGAATGACAGGAGCGCTGCGAAATTAGGTGCCCGTCAAATGTGACTCCTGGCGATTGTCAGTACTTAAGATGCATTAGAGAGAGAAGGGGAACTGCTTTGTCTGGGAGCCCCTGCCTCACTGGATAACAGAGCTATCATTATGCACAAATAATTGGATGCATTTCTTTTTTTTCTTTTTTTTTTTTTTCTTTCTTTTCACCAGTGGGCTGTCTAATGTAGCAGAGTTGTCAAATAAGTCCGTCGGAGGGAGAGAGAGTGAGCCGAGACTGATTACTTTATGTGAATGACTTTTTTCTCCCGGAATTGAAATCATTTAGAGCGGTTAAGAGAGGAGTGGGACTATGGAGGGAGGGAGATATGTGGGTATTGTGGCACGGCGGGGCTTTTAAGTGTGTTGTGATTTAGTTATTTATTGTTTAGCTGCAGGGAACGAGGCGAGAAGAGAATGCTGGTCTCTCAGATGTCTTTAAATAGTGTGCCTGGCTGCCTGTTTGCCTGCCTGCCTGCACTCAGAAATGGCTGGCTCGATCTCCGTTTGGTAATATACATTAGCCATGGTCCTGTTTGTCACCAGAATAGCTCAAATGCCCTTTAGCTGGCATTACATTCAATGTTTTCTTCTCTGCTGCTCCCTTGTTTCTGAATAAGCACCGGGCCAGAATAGTTTAATGCTCGCACAAGAGCTCTGTTTCCCTCATTTATCAGTGCGCCTCTGTCTGAAACACACACAAACACACACACACACACACACACACACACACACATACACACTGATGTGTAGTGCTGAGCTCAGACATGGCACACTGGCACAAGTGGAAGAAATTGAGTCCTTGAGTCCAGGAATCACACAGAAATAAACGATTTGCGTGTTTCTGTCTCTTTCTGTCTCTTTCTTTTTCTCCCTCTTGCTCATTCTTTTTCTTCAAATGCAATTGACAACAGCAGCAATTTCCACAATCTCAGAGCAGATTACTCAGTTGTGGGCCGGGTGGCTTTGGAGATCACTTTCATTTGCCAAATACTGACTAAAAAACTGCATGCATGTAGTACAGAAAATATTCTTTTGGACTACGTTGTAACCTGCCTTTCATGACAACTGGAAGATACCAAGGCAACATACCTGCAGCAGTGCATGGGTTGATTTTGTATAGGTCAGTTTGAGGTCAAGATAACATATACACAACAAATTGTCGAGTGTTTATAAGTGTTGATTTTTCCGTGACAGCTATTTGGAGTTGACAAGTGTTGATTGGAGAGTTGTTTGTCCACTCATAGAGCTGATATGGCTACGGGGCGACTGTTCAAAACTATCAAGTACTGTTACGAGTAACTAGTGTTAAATGAACTCTGATGGGTGTCGACTTCTATAAACACTGTCATAGTGTTGATTTTTACGCTTGAATTAAACTCGCATTTTTGCTGTGTGCATGGAAAGCCATACAAACATATACCCAACTGTGATTGGATGGGACATTTGGATCATAGCTGTTTAAAAGAATGCCATAGCAACTGATACCCTAACAGTTCCCTATAATGATAGAAGGTTGAATTAGACAATGTTGCCTGCCAGCAAACACAATTGCCGTCAAATCACAGTTTTGGCTAACTCTGTTCTCTAAATTTAGTTCCAGGAAACAGAAATAGAATCACTTAGAAGTGTTGAAGCCGAAAGATTCAGATTCAGCCTCGGTGTCAGAGACGTCTGCTGCCGAATCTGTAGTGCGATGCTGCCTTTCTCTTTGACTGCATCCATTTAGCTTTTCTTCTGGCTCCCAGAGATCTGAGGTTATAAGGTCGAGACAAGGACGTTTCCTTGACAACAATGCGTAAGTTCGGAGGCTGTGGACCAGAACTGGGACCAGAATCTTTTGGACCAAGGGGGCATGCTGGTGCTGTAGAGGCCTGGTCCCTTGTCAGTCCATAAGTTGTTCACTTCTGTAAATCGTGACTCAACCTCATTACCTATAGTCCCTGCTCTGCACCTGCCATCCAGCTGTAGCTTCCACTGCAGGCTGAACATCAAGCTGGCTATCTGCTGTCTTTCTCTTTGTCTGCCTGCCTTTCTGTTTATTTCAAGGTTAGACTCACTATGATATCGCCCCATGCCCTTCAGGACGCCACTGTGTGACTATGGATTCTTTGTCAGAAAGTGTAATACCTGTATAAAGCAGAGAAGCTCTATACTACTTTACCATAGTTCTACTCTGGCGGCTGAGACAGATTAACAGATCGATGAGTCTCGAGATGAGTCTTAAAATATGCTTGGCAGAGTGTCCTGGGGCCAATGGGATTGAAGCGAGATAAGTTGGGCCGCCTGCGGGGCATGAAGCAGCCTGTAATTGATTAATTATGCATTTCCAGCCCATTCTTTCTCAACCACAAACGGAGGAAGGCCACCCTGGTCTGACGGCTGCTGTCTGTGTGGCATGCCTCGCCTCCTTCTCCTCCGCAGTGTCGTCTAAAATAAAAAAAATAAATGAAAAAATAAAAACACCGCATGAGGCTCATTGTCATGGTAATGGTGCATCCGTGGTTGTGGGCTGACCCGTCCATATTCAGCCCACAATGAGTCTGCTGTCTTGGGTATTTAAAAGGGGGTCTGCCGCTGGCGGACGACTGAGCCAAGGAGCTTCCTGTTCATGTGGTAATCTGTGCTGCAGTACAATGGAGCGAGCGCTGTTCCCTCAGAGCCCAGCCCCGCACATTCAGCAGAGAATGGAGGGCCACACACCACAACAATAATAGTCCACCGCTATCGTCTCATGGAAAGACTCCATTGGAGGGTAAATAAATAGTTTAGAAACCTTTTAGCAAGTACAATGGCCCAGACCACCGCTGATTTTCATCTTTGATGTCTCCTCACAATTTGCCATGGCTTATGAAAATATAATGTAGGGCCGGGAAAGCTGAGGACTGAAAAGAATGTGGAAAGTAAATTGTATTTTACCATTGAAGGAGTTCTGTAAAGAGTTTGAAGTGTCTGGTAATGAATAAGAAGATGACTTTGGATAGTTCTTGTCATACAGTATTTTATAGTGAAATGTAATGTACCATTTATGAAATCAAACTGGCAGTCATTAGTTGAGCGAGGATACAAGAGTATATTGTTTATGTTCCACTTATGTTTTAATTGCTTGCAAAAATTTGTTAGAGTCAAGGGTAAGGTCTTTAAAAATATAAAAAACTATAACGAAAGAAAGAAAGCTTGAGTCGTTCTTTAATTTGCTGAAGCAAAAAAGCCTTTATTGCTATGGCTACTGTATGTGTTTCCAGAAAGTTGCCTTCATTGGGAGCATCTCAGTAAAAGAACCATTTAAAACTGCTTTGAACAGTTGTCAGAGGGAAGAACCATAATCCTTGGCTTTGATTCATAAAGCGTCTCGGAACAGGATTGCTGATCGGGGACCATTGCACATCTCTTACTGAGATTTATGGTCATTCAACCTGCACTGTGATCCTAGATTAGCACTCCTATTCTGGGCTGTATTATGAATAGATACACATGGAGCGGCTGAGTGGGGGGAAAAAATACACTATTGGGGTACACACTCATTCCCCACTCATAGATTCCCATCCAAGCCGCGTACGTAGGATCATCGGTGAATCAAATCTAAACCTAATTTATTTCGTATTTTTGTAATCCTGTCATGATGTTCCCCAGTTAGACTTTCACATATTGGGCTGTCTTCGCTGTCAACACACCGCAAAATGGTAAGAATTAATAACTTTAAACAACTTTGCAGATGTAAATTAGGACTGATAGCATCACTGGCGAGTTCGCTGTACCCCGCGAGCGCCCAGATGGCCTGTGTTTATCTATACTGGCCCTGATCCCTTACCGTGTCCAAGTGTTGCACGCAGTAAACTCTTCCCCTGGCCCAGTGAGGGCACGGCAGGCCTGAGTCACTGAGGCAAGCAGTCAGGCAAGGGGGAAACATTACACCATTACACTCTCCTGTTCCACAGCCATGGTGACTTATCTCATGAATAAATCACACTACCAAGGGCTGGACGACTCAAACGCTGCACCTCTTCTCCATTGGCAGAAGTCTGCATCCCTATCCATCTTTCTCTCTCTCTCGCTCTCTTTCTCTCTCTCTCTCTCTCTCTCTCTCTGTGTTCTGTTTCTCTCTCATTCTCTCCTCTCTCTCTGTCTCTCCCTTCCTCCTTATTTCTTACATCTCTCGCTCTAGCTGGCCGCCCGACAGTGCTCACTTTATTTATCACGCGATTGTGACACTTTTGGATAAAGCTCCACACCCGCACCAATTGAACTCTGCTTGGGAGAGCTGGGAAGCACAGATCATTCCTCTTTGGTTTCCAGTAAGTCATGGGATAGACAGGCCTTTGGATGGGCTGCCCTTTAAATCACTCTGAGAGGCGCTTCTGAGGGGTCACTAACTCAGCGGTCATGCCAATGTGCGGAACCAACAGAAATACTCAAAACACCTACTCTGATAATAAATACTGAAATAGATGGATGAATACGAAAATACTAAAACACTAGGAGGGGAATCATATTTGAGCTCCCCCCTTGTGATGTGTAAACCCTTCTTTTCCTGACACATCCTTCTTCACTTGTCTCTCTTGGTGTGACATATCCAGGTGCAACGAGGCAGGATAGCGAGCGGTGATTCCTGAGATGTTACAATGCGGCATTGTTCTCACATTGACCCTGAGTAAAACGATCCCCTCCCTAGCCTCGCTGTCTGCTGGTGACGGCAGCCTTGCAGTATGCGAGCTCAGGCCGGAGGAGGGAGGCGGGCGGATGCAGGTTTTTTTTGTGTTGAGTAATGGTGATATTCCTTCGAGGGGGTTCGTTGCTTAACACACTGTGCAGAATCTGGCACAGCGTCTTCTTTGGCCTACTAAACTCTGCTCAGCACCATGCAGAAACTCCCCGATGGCTGTCAGGAGAGGGAGGAGAAAGGGGGCGGAGAGAAGGAGGAGAGTGGCTAGGCTGGAGGAGAAGGAAGAAAAAAGGGAGGATGAGGAGGAGAGGAGTGGAAGGAAGGGGAAATGGAGGGCGAGCGGCCGGATGAGGATTGGGATGGATTTAGAGATAGATGAGAGCTGACTGAAGGGATTGGACAAGGTGAAGAGAGGGAGGGCTGGAGGAGGATAAGGAGGGGATGGATTCAGTGATGGAGGGGTAGAAGGCAGGAATCGGGATGGAGGGAGAAGATGGGTCAAAGTACGATAGCGTGGGTGACTGTAGCTCGATGCGTAGACATAACACGCTACTTAGGATGTGAAGAGGCTTTAATACCTAGTCAGAGTACACTAGTTAGGTGGTGAAGTTGATTCAGTGCCTAATGAAAGTACAGTAGTTGGGTTGTGATGGTGATGGTGACTTTAATGCCTAAAGTAGACTATCCAGCGCCACCTCAAAACATAAACCTGCAGCAAATAATACTGTGCCAATCGAGATCCCATCCAGAAGCACAACAAAGTGACTTTAAATGGCACAATGCCTCATGGTAGGAACACTAATAGTTATACAGCCTATCCTAACTTAGTGACAGCTTACAGATCAATTGGTAATTGAAGCCCTCAGACAAAGAACCAAAGCCTGTTTTAAGATTTTTAGTGGACTGTTAATTTAAAATCCCTTTTATTTAGACAGTATTTTGAGGTGTTAATGTAGATTTATATGCTTTCAGGTGATGTATAACATTCTCAATAGAAATATTTGGATTCAGTATTCATTTGAACTCATGCTGACTGTTGACTGTCTGTGCAGGCCTGATTTTTTTTTTCATCATGCTCCTGTACCTTCCCATTGCTTTTTTTTTTTTTTTAAACACTCCTGCAGGTTTGCTTGCCTGCTACTGCATGACTTTGTCCCAAACCCCATCAAAATCCTATTTACAGCTGGCCTCACAATTAGAGAATGACTGGATGATGTACAATGTACAGAGTAATGTTCTCAACACTTACTCCAAATGTATACCTATTATATAGACAAAAAATTGGATACATTGCTAGTTTTGTGCCTCATGCAGCTTATGTCTGTCAGCACTTTATAAACATTTGAGCAATCCAAAATGAATGTGGGCCAAAAGCTTACTCCGAAGTATTATCTCACAAAATCTACTCTGTCTATTGCATGTCTATTAGCATCACACTCACCACCTCACTCCTGTTCCAACTTGTTCAGCTGATTTGGCTCCTTGGGTAAACGGGGAATACGGCCCGTTTGGTCAGGAGCCGTGTGCTAAATCCTCGGATATGTTTTTCAGATGTATGTCATAAAATACCCCCATAAACTACGACAAACCGGCCATTCTTTCCCAAGCTGATTTGTCATGGCTCTTTCAAGCCTTCCTGCCACAGCAGCGGCTGGTGTTTAGTGCCAGTATTTAGTCTGGCGATTGTCGTAGACGCTTCAGTGAATATATATTCCTTGGGGGCCAAAAGTGACATTCCAGACCCAGTGCAACTACTTTGCATGTGAAAGAAAACTGAATATTCAAAGGGAAGAGGATGTGTGTTCTTTCCTGTGCATATTTCCATACCTATCTGCATTTATGTGTGTTTATCTTGTCATCTTTGTGTTTGTGTGTGCATGTATGTTGTTCTTATATTTGTGCGTATTCATTGTGTTTTTGTGCCTCTACATTTTGTGTATCGATGCCACTATGCCTTTGATTATCTGCGTGTGTGTGTGTGTGTGTGTGTGTGTGTGTGTGTGTTTCCCTGTGTGTACCACACATTTTAGAGGCAGTGTCAGAGAAAAGTGTAGAGGAACAGAATTTCTCCTCGCTGGCTCACACTGGCTTAATTGGACAGAGAGGCTTGTTACATCGAGCCTGCAAACACACACACACACACACACACACACACACACACACACACACACACACACACACAGAAAACACACAACAAGGGGCAGAATAAAAACACTGGTACGCAAAAAATAGCATGTACAGCCACATCCGCACTATGAATGCACAGGATTGTAGTTTCAGTATCGTAGCGTCTCCTGGGCATTTGCTGTTTGCACTGTTCTTCAGTGTATGAAAAATAGACAGAATGTGAGTCAACTATTTGTAACGGCAATGTTAACATCACTCAATCATGCAAGCATTACCCAGCACCTTTAACATATGGCTGCAGACACATAGTCACACACACACACACACACACACACACACTCAGGTCAGTGTCAGGCAGTAACTCATGGACTAGGACGGTGGGTGCTAGTGGCCTTTGAGACTCTCTGCCGCTCCTGCACCAATTACAGCCTTATTTATGAATTTGAGCACAGTTGACCTTCTGGAAGGGGAGACGTAAATTTGTTTGTCTGGAGGATGGCGTAACAAATGGCATACTGGGACAGCCCTAGCTTCCTCTCTATCAATCTCTCTCTCTCTCTCTCTCTCTCTCTCTCTCTCTCTCTTTCTCTCTCTCTCTCTATGTCTCTCTCTCTCTCCCCCTCTGGCATCCTCCACACTTCAGTAATAACTCTCATCAACTAGTCAGCCGGTCAGCTAGCCAGGCAGTCAGTCATTCAGATACAGGAGTCAATCAACAAGTTAGTCCTTCCAGCACGGCATAGGACTGACAGACAAAAGCCAGTGGAGACAGAACCAGCTATGTGTGTGTGTGTGTGTGTGTGTGTGTGTGTGTGTGTGTGTGTGTGTGTGGAAGTGAATGCTATTGACAGATGTATATATGTGAGAAGGAAGACATATTTTTGTAGCATAAGGGAGAGGCTATAAGGAAAGAGACATTGGGCTTAATGTCAAAAGTGCATGTTGGTGATGGTTCTTGTGTGTTTGTGTGCATCTCTCTCTCTCTCTCTCTCTCTCTCTCTCTCTCCCTCTCTTTCTCTCAACCCTGTATGTGTTAGTGCAGCTCAGGGCAGGATGCCAGTCCCATGTGCGTGACTGGATTGACAGACATTTGTCTCAAAAGAGAGACGGGTCACACTGAAGTGAGCTAACCCCCCCTCCCTCCCTCCCTCCCTCCCTCCCTCCCCCTCTCCTCCGTCTCTCCATCTTCCACAGCCCTCTGTTTGTGCTTAGACTTCCTGTGAGAAACATAACTGACTCCTGAAGAATGTGCCCAATTAGAGAGAAAGAGAGAGAGGAGTAGGGGGGAAAAGGAAAAAAAAAAAAGAGAGATCCTTGCTCTCTGCAGTCGTATTCCGGCTGTGGCTTCCTTTCTAATATCTGTTGCTCTGTTTTACACATAAATGGAACTTTGCAGTGAAGGTCTTTTGGGTCCAAATCTTTTGGGAACGGAGGGCTTTCCTGGCAGCATAATGTTCAGATGGCTGCAATGCATTGAAATGATGGGGGTAAGGCTCATTCAAATTATAAAGCACTACCCACAGATTCACACAAGTTCTGTTGAATGTAATTTGGGGTCAAAGAAACAACAACAGCAAAACTTAAATGAGATAATTCAACAAGTTCAAATAGTTCCAATGCTTTCAAGCACTTGCACACAATTACTGGAATATAGTTTCATTCTTTCTTCTCATTTGGCAGACCTGTCAGCTCAGATATCTGGGAAGTGACCTGGGGACTGTAACCATACTTAGCCTCTCGGTTACAACAAACTGAAAATTGCAGCTGCTGTCACCAGTGTTCAATTTAACAAACCAAATGGTTTTGTTATAGGCCTTTTCTAATTGAAGGTAATTGCAGAGCGTAGCCACAATAGACTAGTGATTGTTGTGTTTTATGGTGTTGGAACAAATATAATTAAAGCCCTATAATAATTGACTATATCAATTGCACATGTAAATGTTGATTCTGGAGGGGTTGGATTTATGGATGGAAAATGTTCCGGTAAATACAAAAATAAAAAAATAAAAATTTAAAAATTACCCAGTTACATGTAATAATAAGATATTTAGGTGTCACAAGCTATCAGTTGTTATCTCAGTAAAACAACGTCAGTGTGGAAAAATTTGTCTTCAATTCAATGAAATATAAACAATGCCAGTATAGCTGGGTGTCTGTGGCACTACCAGTAGTACACTCAATCCTAGATTAAGCTTTTTTTTTTTTTTTTTAGAGACAGTGGGTGCCAGCGTAGGCTCAGATGGAGACAAAAGTCTGGAACCTTCTCTTTCTCTCAGTCTGTCTCTTTTTCCCACTTTGCCTTCCTCTCGCTGTCCCTCTTTTCTTGCGCTGTCTTTAAACTTGCGTCTCTCTCCTCCCACTCTCTCAGTCCATCCATCCTGCAGTCTCCACTCCCACGCTAGCTAGCTTGCAAGCGGACCCAGCTGGCCGTAATGATGACAAATCAGCCCAAATATTTATGTCCATTGAGTTTCGCTTTGGCTCTGCCCACGACTCGCTCTCTGCCTTTTTTTTTTACTGATCCCTCTGCAGCGGTCACCTCGCTCGCAGCCAAACCGTCGTAATCGCCCTCCACAAACACACTTCAACCCTGGTCATGTCACCTAAACACCGGTTGACTGTTAATGTCCTCAGAGAACCAAGTTTATGATTGTCAGAGGAGTGGTATAAACACAGAAGCACATGGTGTGCTTATGCAGATTTTTGTGTGGGCCTAGCCTGGTGACTAACCTGCTCTGTATAAATGCAATGTACTCTGTTTTCTGTGGAGCTTGAAAATGGATTCTTACATTCTTTGTCCAGATTTGACAGTTCATTATTGAGCTGTTGTTGAATATAATTAATATAGTTGTGAAAAATTGCATCCCTTGGCTGCTAAAAGTGTTTATGTACCATACTGTATTTAAATGTTTCTTCTAATCCAACAGAAAGAAGCATTAGCACAGGCTCCCATATATTTATTACAAACTTTACTGCAACTCATTAAAACTGTCATCTTTATCAAATGCCATCCATTTATTTGCCTGGTGAAAAAATAAACTTAATCTTTGTCTTAGTACCAAGGGCAAACCATGATGTGCAAAGTCCTATCCTGCTATACTTCATGCATGTTTTTATTGGGTTGTGTGTTGTTAAGAGGTTACTATTAATGTCATGATGGGGATGAATAATTGTAGGTGTTTTAATTGTTTCAGTAAGATGGGGTAATTGTTTGGCTTGAACAGATAGGCAACGTGCAAAAAGTTTAGTGCCTTTAAACAATACTCTCTGTAAAACCAAATTGTGTGCAGACTAGCCCACCCAACTGCATGGCTGAGAAATAAAGAGAGAAATAAGATTAGAGGTAATAAAGGGCTTGTGTGTTAAAGGGCATTCCAAGCATTTCATGCAGAATGGGGGGAAAATAGTGATGCTAAACTGTTGTTGGATTACATTTGACAAATAAGCTTTTCAGGCTATAACGTTTTGAAGAAATAATGAATCAAATTAAACAATTTACCGGTCCCACAAACTTGTTTTTTGAGATTAAGCTTCATTTTGGAAGGGAACACAGACTGTGACCTGTAAATGGATATTTAACAATCAACCAGTCCCACAAACTTCTGCTCACTTTACAGTTTCTCCCACATTCTTAATTTGCTTTGCTTTGCTTTATAGCGATATACACACAGTATATATAATATATATGCTATTTTCTAGTTCGTAGGATTCCATTGTTGTTCTGTGCCACATATTTATTACAAATCTTCTTATAACTGTGGTGATTCATGACTATTTATTGATCCTACTTGTCTGGATAAGAGCAACAGTTAAATCCCTAAAATGTAAATGTACATAAATGAAACAGTAAAGTTAGGATCCCATTTCAAAAAGCTCTATATATCCATTTTCATTTATAAAAAAAACCCGAAAACACACACTCTAACATAATTCCATCCTTGTGCTATTTTTTGATGCCAGTCTTAAAATAGCTAATAACACAAGTGTTTTTTTCCAAACGGGCTTGACTTTCATGCGATCACTTTAATGCTATTTTCTAACATAAATGCCAGTTTGTTTCCAGTTGATGAATATCTCATTATGAAAGGAAACACTTACAAATGTACATTGCTTGAACTGTACCTTCAAGCAACAGCCTTGTTCCGTTACAGGCCTAACACTGTTTCCCCGTCATGTCGCCCCTTTGCAGCCAAAACACTTGACTCTGGCTTTTTTAAACAGGCTGTGTAGCTGCATAAAGCATTTCTTGTTTACTTCCATAACTCTTGGCCTCTCTGTCAGATAACATGTATGCATCCTATCTCCCCCCTGGGAAAGAGACGGCCTCTATTTAAACTCCGGGTTTCTATATCCAGACACATGGACGTCCTGACATGGAACGCATCATCCCACTCTTATCTGCTTGAGATAGAAAGAGAGAGGGAAAGAGAGAGAGAGAGAGAGAGAGAGAGAGAGAGAGAGAGCGTATAGGGAAAAGGGAGAGAGGGAGAGACAAAGAGGGGGAAAAAAGGAAAGGGAGAAGAAGCTAAAGAAAGAGACAGAGGGAACTATAGGGATAGAGAAAGCGAGAGGCAAGGTAGAGAAAAGGAAAGAAAGAGAGAGGGAGAGAGAGAGAGAGAGAGCTTCATCTCCTGCTTGGAAAGAAACCCTAGATGGGCCAATCAGCATATTTAAAAATAGCCCCCTGTGTCGTTGTCCACAGCTTACTAGCATCCCAGATCCCAGGGCTTTTTGTTTTTTACCGAGGAAGAAGGCCCGCAGGCAAGCGGAAGCCCAGAGAGAATAAGACAGTCACAGTGACTTGCTCTCTTCTCTTTCTTTCTCACTCTCTCTCTGTGTCTCTCTCTCTCCTTTCACTCACTTCCCCCCGTATTCATTTTTTGGTCGTCGTTCTCTCTTTCTCCCCCTCTTTTTCTGTTCCGGCTCTTCTCTCGGGCTTTGACCCCAACCTCCTCATACCTTTATCTCTGCCTATCTGCCTCTCTCTTTACCCGTCTTCTCTCTCTCTCTTTCTCTCTCTCTCTCTCTCTCTCTCTCTCTCTGTCATCCCCCTTCCTTCCTCCTGCACTCTCTCTCCGTTCCCCCGCATACAGAGAGCTCTCAGTCTTCCCTATTAGGAGACATTGGCTGTAGAATCAGCAGCAGTTACATTCCCAGGCGAGTTGGAGATGATTTGCTATTCGCTCCTCTGGCTATGGGTTTACCTCGACAGGCATAGACAGAGAAAGAGAGAGAGAGAGAGAGAGAGAGAAGAGGATGGAAAGCAAGGGGAGGAAAAGCAGTATCTCTCTTTCTCTCTCTCTCTCTCTCTACGTTCCTCCCTCTCCTTCTGCATTGAGATGTGGCTGCGGTTCTCAGAACACATGTTTAAGGGCTAAAGGTTTGGAAGCAGCTATCCAGGATGGATGGGGGATTTGTGTTCCTCCCGTGCTTAGAGGCTGCTGTGAATGCAGCCGACCGCCGAGCTAGCTGTTAGTTCTGGCAGTTTGGAAGGGATGCCTCGGGGACTATGCTTGTCTTTAAGAGTCTTTGCAGAGATTTTGCCAGCATGAATTAATGGAGGATGAGCTGGGAGTTTTTTTTTTCTTTTCGGTAATATTTATTTTTTGCTTCAATTTAAGGAGACTGCTTGTCATTTTTTATGGCAGTTTTTTTTTTTCTGGAGTGACTTGTTGAAAGCAAACGCATGCATGCACAGACACAGACAGAAATGCACACGCGCGCACACACACACACACACACACACACACACACACCCTCCTGCAGTGTGACAGCTGATCTCAAAAAAGCAGTGGTCTGGCTGTGGGGGGCTGGCTTGGGTTGGGTTGGGTTTGTTTTCTGATATTGACAGCATGTCTGTGCCTGGCCCTGTGCCAGTGTTGAGCTAGCTCTCTCTGGCTGCTGTGGCCTCCTATAAATCAGAGCCAATTACCACGCTGGTGCACAGCCGCCTCTCCTCCAGTCACAGCCCTGCCCAGCCCGGCCCTGCAAAGTGCAGAGAGGAAGGGAGGAAGGCAGGGAAGCCACAGCCCCGCTTTCATACCAATTACTACTGTGACTGCCCTCCTCTCTATTTGGCAAACCTCATGTACTCGCATAGCATGCCTCCCCTTTTCTTAAGGGTGCGAAAAGTAAAGCTTCTTACTCCCTTCATCGCGAGTTGCGACCCGGTTTGGAAAAATGAACAGAAACTGCATGCTTAATAAATGCATTTTTTCCAGAAACAAACAAGCAAAAAGCAAAACAGTACATGTGAGCCAAATCTGGAATTACATAAAGAAGGGACTGCCTTATGTAAAGATACAATCAACTTGGGAAAAACAACTTTCCAGGTGCCTTATCATAAACACATTCATGGAATCGGGCTGCAAGGTGTGGGCGGTAAATCGCCACACATTGTGATTATTGGTCGTGATGGCTTTTTCAAAATGTGTTTTTCTATGTATTATTTGCCATGGTTTGATCCAACAATGGTTAAAAATGGTGTATGTATATAAACAAGGTTGCACACACATACATAAGGAATCCCTGTGTGCAGGTATATAGCCAAACACACAAATACACAATATTCACACACCGTATTTTCAGGTCTATGTATTATCATTACTCCTAGTGACAGAAAGGGCCAGCTGCGGACCAAAGAAATGTGTGTGTTGTCCTTGTGTGGGTGTGTGAATATACAGCACGGCGCTGTATGCCCTCAGCCTATATAGCGTTCGATAGATTTATCATCCGCACTTAATACACTCATAAACATTCTCTGGCATGTCACGGAGGCTGTGAACCCCCCTGCATGGCTGGCTCAGTAAATTGGGCCTGTGTAAACCATTCTGCCCGTCTAAAATACAGCGCGGCAAATTGAAATCCCCAGCAAGCCTCTGTAGCGGCATGTCACAGCTGGGTAGGGAGGAGGGAGGATGGAGGTTTTTCTCATTTACCACCTGGAGGTTTTTGAAGTGTCATAACCACCTACTCCCTCACACTCTCTTTCTTTCCTTCCCTCCCACCTTCCCTCTCCTCTCTCTATTTCTCTCTCTCTCTCTCTTTCTGTTTTTTTTTCTGTCTCGCGCTCTCTCCCTCTTTCTCTCATTCCCTCCCCCTCTCTCTTGCTGAAATACCCTTTGTCAAGTGCTGTATTCAATCCCCATCATGCTGACATGTGAGGCCTGTATTTATTATATATTTGAGAAGCCGGATCTTACAGGCTGACAGGCTGAGGGTAAACAGCAGTCACGGAACCATCCGGAAAGAGAAACAAGCCCAGTTATTAACCTCCAGTGGGGCGAACAGAGGAAGCCAAGGGGGAATGAGACAAAAAAAAGGGGAAAGCATTTTTGGCCATGCTGTGTGTGTGTGTGTGTGTGTGTGTGTGTGAATGTGTGTCCAAGCAACAGCCAATCGTAGGCACACTACTTTCACTCCCACGCATGTACACATATCTCTCATGCACATACATGCACACACACACACACACACATACCCGCACACACAAGTCCATGTACAACATTGGGCAAAATGCATTAAAACAATGCTCCTCTGATACAAAAAGATGTCATTTATTTACATAGAAAACAACAATTAATTAAGCTCTTTTTGGATCTGAAGTGCCTCTTTCGTTTTGTGTGTGCAGACTTTTTCAATTTTTTCTTGTCCATTTTTGCTGGTCCTACGCAGCTGTAGCTTCTAGCAAGCCTCAACCCAAGAGTGCAAACTCCCCATGTACTTTTGCCGTTGACAGCATATATACAAATCCACCCTTAAATGCACAAACCCCATCCCACACATCCACCCAGCAGTCAGCATTCCTCGGAGACCTTCGGCACCCTTCCCATTCCTCATCCTGGGGGACTCTTCCGGCCTTTTTTTTCTTTTCCCTTGGATAACCTCCCTCTCTGTCTCTCGCCCAGCACTGTAAGTAATGGGCTGGTTTTGACCCTCCATGCCTCATTGTGTAAGATTTCAGCTTCTGACCTTAAAAAATGAAAGCAAATCGATAGGGCGGGACACATGAATTCCAAAGCCCAGGATGCAAGCCAAGTCTGAAGGAGGAGGAGGAGGAGGAGGAGGAGGGCTGAGTATTACTGGAGGGGTGAGACAGAGAAAGAAAGAGTCTGAAAAAGAGCGAGAGAAAGAGACAGAGGCTTTCAATTAACCTTCAGTGCAGGCACTCACTCTGTACAGTATCTCCAGTTTGTGCTGGTGAATTTGCATGTAAATTGTGTGTCACACAGTACGTTAAGTATAGTGTGTATAATTTGAAGTACCGTGCGTGGACTAGGGGGAAAGAAATAGAGGGGAGGGGAGGGGAAGGTGATTGCAACAACCTCGTCGAGGCTTGAACTGCATCTGTGTGCGTGCCAGAGACTGTCAATGGCAGAAAATAACTCTCACGGAGCACTCAAGAGCTTAAGATTCCTCCATGCTACCGCAGCATGGAGAACCGGAAACATGAATGACCAGAGGGTAGTTCTGCTCTATTCACACCACTTTGTGCAACCAGGGCGACCGAAGTGTGGCTGCGTGATGCACAATCTGCCAGAGGAGAGTGGTGGTGGCATTTTGTGTGTGTGTGTGTGTGTGTGTGTGTGTGTCTGTCTGTCTATGAGTGTGACTTCTATGTGAAATAGGTGTTTTCGAAATTGTCATCTGTGTATGTATGTGTGTGTTTGTGTGTGTGTGTGTTTGTGTGTGTGCGCACATTTGTGTGTCTGTGTGTAGTGAAGTTTCAGTGTATATGCCTGCATTGACTTCTGTGTGAAATAGGTGTTTCTAAATGATTTGCGTGTGTATTTGTATGTGCATGTGTATATGTTTTGTGTGTATATGTGTGTTTGTTTTCATGTGTATGTGTTTGCATGAGTGTGTGCGCGCGAACATACCCGTGTGTGCAATGTGTGTGTCCAGCACAGCGAGTGGCTGCCCATCAGTTCCAGTTAGCTCAGCGTGGTAATTGGCCGTCCATTGATGGACGTGGCTCCCTCTTCACGCTCCAGGGACCCCGGCTCTTTGTCTGAGGAGTGGGAGGCGACACGCTGGCATGGCACACACACTCAAAATAGCGCATCAAATCAGCCATGCTTCGCCAGCCGCTGCTAACGCGAGGGGCGGTATGGAGGAGGCTAATGGTGTGTGTGTGTGTGTGTGTGTTTAAGTGTGTGTGTGTGTTTTACCTCATGGTAGGAGGTCCTGGAGTGGCTCTCTCTGGGGAGGCGAAGGGGTTAACGTGGTTAACTGGAGCTGGTGGTGGCATTTAGTCATGTCCCTCTCTCTCCCTTACCATTTTTTTCCTCTCCACTCTTCCATCCATCACTCACTTACTTTATTGCAGTGTGCATCGTCCCTTTGTCTCTCTCTCTCTCTCTCTCTCTCTCTCTCTCGCTCTCTCTCTCTCTCCCTCTCTCTCTCTCTCTCTCCCCCCTCATGCCCACGGGGCCCCAGTTCTCTCTCTCTGTCACTATGCGCAGCGTCCCTGCAATAGAGATATAAATGGCCTGTGAGCGGGGGGCCCTGACTCCTAGACCATAAATCCACACTAACAGCACAACAGGCACATGAGGAGAGCAGGGGAGGGAGAACGGGAGGCAGAGGAAAGAGAGGGGGAGAGAGGAAAGGGAGAGAATGACATATTTAATATGCTTTGAATACACTTTGGAAATGAGGGAATTATATTGAAAAAAGGATGCTCATATTGAGATGTTTCAGGAATGTGCTAGAGAGGATGGCTGCATCAACATATCACACCCTCGGAGGTGTAAATTGTTTTACAGTATAATGAAATTGGTTTTGGGGGTATGAATAGAAAGCAGGAAGTTGGCATCATTTAAAACTGTTACAGGCACCGGGAAGCCCTACATACCCTATTCCCATGGAGAATCTCTTGCATTGACACAATGATTTCTTATTATAATCTGACTGAAGTTTAATGAAAAAAGTTTGTTTTCTGTCAATTTTACTCATTAATATCTGCTAATGGGTAGAATATGTTGTCATTGCATAGTGACCCCAATCTCATCTCCTCTCTGTCTTGCAGCAGCCCTATAAAATCTACTCAAGTAGTTGCAATGATATTAGATTGGCAGTGTCTGCCATCTCTCTCAACAGCACTGGTATATTTTTCCCGCTCCTTTTCTCAAATCGTCTTCCTATTAGTCAACTTATTAGATCCAACTTTTTTCTTGATAGTGATCCCCTTCCGACCTACCTGCTTTAGATATAAGATATTCACAATGTTTTCGTCACAAATAAACACCTTTCTAATTCCTTTTTTTAAGTCAAAGATATTCACAATAGTTTATCTTTTCTCTCCTCCTCTCCCTTCTTTTCCCAGCAGCCCTATGCTCCACCCCCTCATCCCATGGCTCCTCCCAGCCCCAGCACCAACAGCTGCAGCCAGGGAGGGGCGGAGCAGCTGAGTAAAACCAACCTGTATATCCGAGGCCTGCCCCCCGGGACCACCGACCAGGACCTCATCAAGCTCTGCCAACCGTGAGTACCGGGGAACCGTACACACACCAACACACCAACACACCAACACACCAACACACCAGTACACAGGCCGCACTGACACACCTGTCATGTCAGAGCCATTTTTGAAATCTGATCTTAAAGATTGGATTTTATGTCAGTCTCAAGTCTTGAGGCACAAGTCTCAAGTCAAGTCCCAAGTCTAAATGTAGAAGTCAAGTCAGAACAGGTCTCTCAGATCTAGGACTTGTCAATGTAATATCTTTTTAATAGGATAAAAACTTGGTAAGTGCATCATTAGTTTAATTTCTATAATCAGTTTCAACTTCAATAAACTCAATCATTCCATTCAAATTCAGAAAACAGAGTTTAAATTCAGTTGTCTGGTAGAATAAATCTCATAACGTTCAATCTAATCTGCATGCAGACCTGTCACTGAATTCGTCATGGCACGATCACCTGATAAAAATGGTATTGAAATGACAAGTGTAACCGTAGCCTGAGATACAGCAAACCTTGTGTACTTTGATAAACAGCAGATACATTTGGCATGCAAAACTTCTGCCAGCTGATGGATGGTTGTGTGGATGTACTTTGTTTTATCATGTGTGAAAGTCTTGTCAACCAGGGACGTTGTTAGGATTTCAGAATATTCGCATCCTCCCCCGGGAGATTTTTTTATTTTTTTTATTTCAACAGCAAAATGCATCAGTCTGGTGCACTTTGACGTGAACATACATACTGTAGGTCTAATTGAAGCAAGCTCTTTGAACAGCAGTCTGCACAGGCCTATAGAGTGATATATTGTAGTGTGCTGTCTGTCTTATCTGTTGCTGTCTCTCTCCTCACTTCTCCTCTTCTGAATTCTTCCCTTATTCCCTCTTATTCCTCTCCTCCCCTCATCTCTTTGTCTCTGTCCTCTTCTCACAGTTATCAATGAATATATAAAACTTTAAAGGGTATATATGATATACAGTGTGTGCGCTACTCATCACTCCTCATCTGTCTTGTTACTGTAAAGGAAAACTGATTAAATCTAATCCAGAACCAGTTAATTAAATTTAATCAAATGTTTTGCTTCTATATATTTCACTAACTCATAATGTTACAACCTAATAGTAAGCTACATTTGTTTGTTTGTTAGATATGGAAACTTTAAATTAATTTTATTAAGAAGCAGATGATTTAATCTCTCATCTTCTTCTTGTAGAAAGCTGATATTTTTCATGTTACATCATAGCTGTTGTAACAAAGATCATTATGCCATAGAAAAGCTGATCCATTCTCAATGTTATTGGTAAAATATAAAGAGGTACAAATTCAAAATTCTTTTTTAAGCATATTTAATGGAAACAATGTCTGAAGTTGAAAATAATATAGATGTTTCATGTGGAGGGAAATAGTTTTATGCATTTAATGTTCAGCAGCCCAAACAAAAAGAGCTGAATCGGAGGATGAACTGACAAGACTGTACTTCATACTAACTAGCTGGCACACTGGAAAAATTCTGTTTACAATGATCCAACATTACATCGACTCTTGCAAAGACTTTGTGCTTTGCTAGACGTCAAGGCTCTGAAAAGCAATTTTGCGTTTGGAAACAATCAAGACTTTAGCTGTAGCTTGTAGGCATCTAACCATGAAGCTGGCGGCCAAGTCAAGTGTCAGTCCAAGCTGGTCCATCTGGCCACGAGTGGTGGTGAGCTGGCCAGCCAACAGCTGGCTCATTTTACTGTCTTTCTATATTTGGATAATCAATCACTCGCTTAACCAAACCTAGCATATCATCTTTCTTCTTCTTTTGAAAAAATAAAACGAAGAAGATCCGTACACAGATCCTTATATAGAGTACAAAGAAACCTCATAGTCATACAGATGCATACGTGTGTATGTGACAGAAACACACAGAGACGCAGGAAACGTCATACAGTACATGCTATTTATTTTACAGAAATGCAGACAACCTTAGACTCCAGAATCATCATTGTGGCAGATAGGCGTTGTTATATAAATATGATTTCCTATGCAGTATTAAAGCTCTGCAGACAGTCAGTGATGAAAAGCGAACCTAGGTATAGAGCAAAAAAAATAATAATTACAGGCATGAAAAAAGAAAGGCATCCAGATCCATGTACTATACCTTGCACACCCCATAAAACTGCTACCAACTGAGTGTATTTTAGAGACACACACAAAGGTACTCATAAAGCTCTGCCAACTGCCAACACACACACACACACACACACACACACACACCTGCCTGCACACAGCTCAATAAGGCCTAATAAAGCCTAGATTGGACCACCTCCCCCAGGAATCACAGACCAAGACCTCATCAAGCTGTAACACACAGACACAGTGGCTTTCTTTCTCTTTCTCTCTCTCTCTCTCTCTCTCTCTCTCTCTCTCTCTTACACACACACACACACACTCACACACACACACACACCCACACACACTCACTCACTCACTCGCATGCACGCGTACACACACACACACACACACACACACACAAGCAGCTTTGTTCGGCTCCATTAGGCCCTTTCACTTCTAAAACGGTGAAAAGGGGGTCAAGATCATTAATGGAGACAAGGCCAGCAGATTGTGAAATACAGGCCATGAGCGAGTCTGTCTGGTTGCATAACCTTTCCTTGGCCATATTTCCAGAAATGTCCTGGTCAAACGCGGCCAATTATTCAGTGATCCTTTGGAGACGGGAACACGCTGTCCAGTGTATTTGGTAATGCTCCCGGTAGCCATGTCATAAGTCATGCATTTATTCTTGATACTGACCCATCAAAATTCCATTAGCCTGAGAGGCGGCCCGATAAGATTTGGAAAAGCACTCAGCGTTTAGACGTTGCATATCTCTCGCATAGCTCTCACATTCCCCCTGTTATACAGAGCTGGACAGTTTCAATTTCATTTCCAATTCCATATGATCTTGAATTTTTTTGAGCAGGACTATTTGGAAGGGCAAATCATGTCAGAGCTTATGTAAAAGAGCCCGGGAGTGTGCATGTTTATGAGTTTAGATTTGCATTCCAATTTTTTTTTTTTTTTCAGTGTGTCATGGAAAAGCTGCCGACTTTGTTATTTCTAGGATCTGCCTTGCTGTCCTCTAGTGGTTGTCCCCTTGCTCAACTGCCTGCTTCCACATTTCCTCTCTCTCTATTTCCTCCTCTCTCTCTTTCTCTCTCTCTCTCTCTCTCCCTCTTCTCGTCTCCATCTCCCATCCTTCCCCCAGTATGTATCGCCTGCCTAAGAGCCCCCAAGGTTGCCCGAGGTGTGCTGTGCCAGTGAAAATCCAATGCCACTGAAACTTTAATTAGCCAGGCCGTGTTTCAGTGGCAGGCGGGCGGCAGCATTCTCGAAAAGGTCATGCGACTGTGCTGCAGTCTGCGACACCCTGGGTCCCCCTCAGGTGTTTTCCCTGATGCCCACAGCACCCAGTGCCTCCTCCCCTGGCCCTCAGCCATGTCAGCTCTCCCGGGGAGACTCCGTGTTCAACATAAACCCTCTCGAAATGTGGCACTGTAGTGTTAGGGGAAATGCAAAAAAAAAGGCGGGATTTCATTCACATTAGCTGCCTAAGCTATTTTCCCTCATCAGTATCATGGGCTTGCCTGCTCTCCCAGGCCTCAGAGAGCGTGTGTTTGTGTGCGTGTGTGCGCAACTTCTTCCCTCCAAGAGGTCCTTGAGTGAGTGTTGGTAGTGAGAGGAGTCGAAGCTGATTCCTGGGCCAGGGTTTGTAGGGTCACACGCACTGAAAAGCGGCTCTCGCAGCCCCCGCTCACCCCTATCTCAAAGGCAAACATGCTGCCGCCAAACTGACGCATTCTTGACAACGGGCCATATCGTAGCTGCTGATTGGAGGCTGTTGCACGCCGCCTGAGAGATGTCAGGGAACGCCAAAAAATAAATGCCTTCTACTGTGGTTGTAACCCCTCCCTTGTGAACTCTATTGCTCTATTGCCAAGACCCTGCAACACTTTCAGCAAGTCTCTCCAAGGCCTCCCAACACAATTTACAGTTCCCACATACACACGCATGCATATACGCAGATACACAAACACGCAGTTAAAAACAATTGAATATGCAATTACTTGAGTTACCAAGACCAAGCAAGGCTTTCTTTTGTGTCCAATCAAACTCCCTATGATCACTGAGGGCAAAAGTAAAGAGCGAACAACAACAAAGTTCTCACAGTGGTTGGAGTTACATGCCGAGAGCCGTTGGACGAGCAATTAAATGGATTCGGGTGGGTGCTTAATCTCTGTTTTATTCAGCTGGCTGGATGCTGGGTTCTCCGCAGCCGTCAGCCTGATATATGGGCGTAGAGAAGAGGCCAGAGGAGTGGAGAGGGGGTTTGTTGGCTGAACACCCAGATAGTGAGAGGCCTGCCTGCTTGCCTGACTAGCTGGCTGGATGAGTGGATAGATGGATGGATGGATAGAACAGCCGTTACCGTGAGAAAAATGCCTTGGCCCGGCCAGCCAGGTTGAGGCACAGGGCCAACCCCAACCCCAACACCAACCCTACCCCATCCAACCCAAAGATCTGTGCAGCCGGCCCGTCCAACCCAGCCGTCTGAGCCAACCCAGCCCCAAAACACTCCTGGGCAAAGCAGACTTTATGACCCATTTCACCAGCCAGCGGTTGGGCAGCACCCACATTTTTCTTGTTTGGAATCCACCACCCAGGAGAGGGATAGAGAGGAAGGCCGATCCAGCCTGCAGGTTGTTGGAGCAAAGACAGAAAGGGAGAAAGAAAGGGCTTTCTAGTTTTTCTTTCGTTTTTTTTTTTCTTTTTTTATGAGGGGCGACTCAGGGCCCACACCTGGAATAACAGGACCAAAGCAGCTCACGTTTTCTCTGCCAGCAGCCCAAATCCATAACTCAAAGTGCTGAGATGGAAAGGACCCTAGAGGTCCCTAAACCCCCAACCCCTCCCTCCTCCTCTTCCCCCTCTTCAACCCCCCTCCCTCCTTCTCTCTCATCTGCCTCCTTCCTCCCCTCCTCTCCTTCTGGTTCTCCTCACCCAATTTCAGCCGTGGCCGGGCCACAGCTGCGCCCTCGGTCCCACTGCCTTTCCCCTCCGCGCCACCGCCTGATCAAACGAAGAGAGAGAGCCAAATCAAGAGCTAATCACCACCAATTGTCCAAATAACCTTTCCCATGTGTGTCGGGGGAATGGGGGGGGGGGGGGGGGAGGGATAGAAAGGGAGGGGAGAGGAGGCATGAGGAAGGCTGAGGAGAGGAGGGGGCAGGGGGTGGGGTGTAGTGACCCTGGGACCACCTGTTCCACAGCGCAGAGGCCCAGCCACTCAGCAGCGCCACATTATCCCTAATGACTCTCCGAGGCCCAGTGTTGACACAAGCTGCCCGGCTATCAGAGCAGGCCTATCCCATGGCTCTGTTTCAACAAACTGCCAGAGGGACCGAGTGTGAGCGAAGACACTCCAGTCCCGCCTCGACGTCCCAGACTCCTCCCCCCCGAACCCCCACCGCCGCCTCTGCCCTTTTACAGTGCTTGTCATTTCTTACTTGCTTTTCTCTCTCTGATCCTTCTCTCTCTGTCGTGCTCTATCCGTCTGTCTGTCTGTCTCCCCGTCTCTCTCCAGTCATCCAGCTGGGCTGAGCTGTGCGTCACTCAGGACATAAAGAGATAGTGGTGCTTAACCTCTGAAAAGCAGCGAGACGACCACAGGAATGCCCAAACTAAACTACTCCCACAGCTACAGCTACATGCTGAGTAGAAGCATCTGCTATTCCTGGAACCAGAACCATCCATACCCACTTTTTGTCTGACTGCTTATCTCTCTCTCTCTCTCTCTCTCTCTCCCCTCTTCATGTCTCCCTCTCTTTATTCATCTCTCTTTTCCTGTCTCTCTGTTTCACTCTCTCTTTCTTTCCATCTTTTTTTCTCTCTGTCTCTCTCTTTCGGTGTCTCACATCTCTTCATCATGTTAATCTCCCCTCTTCTCTGCTTCAGCAGAAGTGACATAGTCATTTCACTGTCCAGGCCAAACTAACTAAAACGCAACGCTTTTTTCCTCTCCAAACATCGATTTTAGAGCAAGGCTGAGCAGAGAAGCTGATTTTGCCTTAGGCAGATTGTTGAATTATTTATCCTGCTATTACTGTATACATGGCGCACAGACAGTTTGCCTATTCAGAGGAAATCCGTGTGAGTCACTTCCATTTTTATACTGAAGGTACGCTTAATGATACTGTATGGAGATACCCAATCAATCAAAATGTTCAATTAGGACTTTATTTGGCAAAAATGAATGGCAGCAAAGCCTCTTAGACAACTACTTGAATATCATTTTTAGTGTTAAAGTGCTTACTTACACCACACTTGTACAAAATAAACGTGTAGTCGTTCAAATCACTCAAGCTGTCTGGGCATTTTGCTACATTTTGCCTCAGGAAAACCATAGCAACCAATCCAATCGTTGCTGTCACATGCTGGTCTGTGCTACAATCTTCTGTAGCTTCCCACACTGCTGTGCATTTTATTTGACTGTAGCTGTATAGCGGAGGACAGTTTTTAAGCCCCAGCAGAAGCAGCAGCAGAGTCCCTGGTGCCTAAAGACTGATTGACGCGAGGGCCAAAACCCAAGCTCTCTGGACTCCCAGCTGCTTTAACACTGTCTCTCTCCTTCCATCCTTCCCTCGCTCCCTCCCTCCCTCTACTGACTTTCCCTTTCATCTGAAGTAGTGTGTAGAAAGCAGCACCAGCACAGATGAGATGTGTTCATTTGTGCGTGTCAGACAGCAATGCATGGCATGCGAGCTTGACAGGTTGGACACTGCCAAACAAACAGGGGCTACTCTGCAAGGCTGGGTCTGAAAAGACAACTGTGTGTGTTGTGCGTGTGTGTGCGTGTGTGTGTGTGTGTGAGAGAGAGAGAGAGAGAGAGAGAGAGATACTAGTTAGCAGGACAACAAGCTAATGATTCATGCCACCACTTATTGTTGCTCTTGTCTTGTCTCTTGTCACTCACGGCGCACACACACACACACACACACACACACCTACCTTATGTGTATATGTAAACACACATAAAAACGTGCACTCATGCATGCAGGTATTTGTGCCCACATACACAAATATGAAATGCACACACACACACACACACACACACACACACACACACTGCTAGTATGTGATGTCTCTCTTCCAGGCTCAATTAGAAGCACTCTGTGGGCAGTGTATCTCTGTGGTCTGTGTAGGTGGATATCTGTGCTGCTTCTACCTCTTCATTCTCTGAATTTCCCTCCTGCCACAAATGCATTATCCTTGTGTGTGTGTGTGTGTGTGTGTGTGTGTGTGTGTGTGTGTGTGTGTGTGTGTGTGTTTGTCGTGTGTATGGGTGTGTGTGCATGTTATTTCTGGGCCAGACACAGATCCTGGGCTGACAAGGACATCTCCAGTCGGCTGCTCTGCGGCCAGATGCAGGGAGGGGTGACAGGGTCAAGGGAATAGGGCACACTGACAGTTTATCAACCCCAGTTGATCCACATCTTCTCTCGGACACTTCTGTACACCCACTCAGATCTCAGGTGACCACAGGGTATTTTGGTAGGGCACGGGGACATTAATATGGGTCCCCATATTATTCAGAAGTGGAATCCTGTGTAGTTCAATGGGCAGAGTATGGCTCTTACACTGCCAGGGTTTGATTCCCACTGGAACCACCCATGCAAAAGATGAATGCACTCATGTTACTCCCGCATTCACATTGACCAATTAAAGGAGGTATGAGAGGCTCCAATTGCATCTATGAAGTGGTCTTGTGCAGCTACAAATGTTTGAATAGTCAAATCTACATATATAACATAGCTAGCTAACATAGCTAGCTAGCAAGCAATAATTAGGCAGCATTAATTGAAACTAAACAGAAAAAAATCTCAATAATAAAATTAGTTCACCATCAACTCCAACAATGGATGCAATTGTTTTCCAAGCATTGTTTTTGAAATGTTTATTCCTGTTGTGGGGAAGTGGGAAGCTTTGAATGGCTGTAATCAACTTATTGTCCTTTTTGCACTTGCCAGGCGAAACTATTGTTCGTGAAATGAAATCACATCTGTAGGGAAACAAGGAAGCACGGAAATCCAATTGGCTGTTGACAGCTCATGACCGCAAAATGTGCAGCCGTGGCCAACTTTTCTCGGCTGACAAACTTGTTCATTGTCCACACATTGGCCGTATGTGTGCATGGTATGTGTTATGCTATGGTATCCAAACCTACTGGATGTTCTTGTGCTTTGCCAAACTTTTTCTAAGTCCCAAGAATGTGACATCTGTTGAAGTAGAGAAAACTAAGATTTTAAGACGGAATACAGGATTACCTTTCTGCTCTAACATACTTCCCACATTCATAGCCGCTAAAGATTTGAAAGTAACCATTTGCCAGTTTACCATAAACCCACCAACTAAACACAAGGGAATCCCAGCACCTTAAATGAACATGATGAAATTCTGCCAAGGAACAGATAGCGTGCAATAAGCCAAAAAAGGCATTATCCAATTTGTTGAAGGTTTGTGATTTATTGCTGCTCAGCCTTGCCAACACGTTGTTTTGATATTATAATACTTTTCCAATTAAGACACTGTTCTCCTTTAATAATAGCAGTACTACATAAATGTTGACTGGAAACACATCAAACAAGTATATCTTGTAATTTGGTTAACCGAGCCAGGCGACTTACAGCCTTGATCAAAGAAAAGAGTTGTTTTACCTGAGACAGAGGAGGAGGGGAT
Organism: Centroberyx gerrardi; assembly: GCF_048128805.1. NCBI lineage: Eukaryota > Metazoa > Chordata > Actinopteri > Beryciformes > Berycidae > Centroberyx > Centroberyx gerrardi. Next base: position 17,782,080 of record NC_136015.1, read on the forward strand.
GGAGTGTGGAAGTCGGTGAGTCATCGTGCTGAAATGTGTTATAGTCTCCAGTTCCATGCTGGGATATAGATAAAGGCGATTACCCCCAAACTGCCAGCTCAGAGGCTCAGAGGTCATGAGGGGAAGTCACTGATATCGACTCAGTGCTGGTGGAGTGAGCAGCTACTCTGCTCCCTGCCAGGTCTCCATCAGGATAGTTTCTCCCTCCTCTCCTCCTTTCTCTCACTGTATCTCCATTTCTCTTTGTCTCTGCTTCTCTCTCTCTCTGTCTCCGTTTCTCTCTTTTTTTTCTGTCTCTCTCTCTCTATCAATTCTTTACTTTCACCAGCCCTCTTATTTGACACATCCCTCAAAATGTCCCTCCATTTCTCTCCATGCTGGAAGGCTTGGCATCTCATCGCTCTGCACTGCTCTTCTTCTTCCACTCTGCTATTCCAGTCCCTACTGCTCTAATGCTGTTTCCACGGGGAATCTCTGTTTAAAGTGCCAAGTTCTCTTTCTAATTTTTTACAATACAGATCGATTGGCCACTGATCATAATCGTCCACTAAATAGGTCATCGGTGATCGGCTGATGACCTTTTCAATTGGCCAATTAAAAACAAATTAAACAGTTTCAATTGCCGGATCAGGAGCGCAGTTAAATGTATGCCATAAAAAATATGAGTTGTTAGCAGAAAGTCTGGGTACAATCAGCGATCAGATCCGTGATATGTCGATCACACTGTTAAAAAACTGGCCTGTAATTGTAATTGCATCCGTACAAAAGATGCACTAAAAATCTAAAAATATCTCAGGCTTGAGCAACACATTAGCAAGCTCCGAACAAATTTTCAGTAGTCACATAGCTACAGCAGGAGCCATGAAAAGCACTTCCCACAAGCATCTGTTTAGCACTACTAGCTAAAAAAAAAAAAAAAAAAAGGTGCCCAGCGGACATGAGGCCTAACCTCTGTCTGAGTGTGGACGATGTGAGAGCTGTGGGACAGGTTAGCAGAGCCTCAGGGTCAACCGCTACACGCTGCTCAAAGACAGAGGGGGAGAGTGGAGGGCAGCTGCCACACAGCACCTTCATATAGCAATACGACTCTGTGATTCAGTGACAAGGCACGCATACACACACACACACCTATGCATATGCACGCAGATATAAATGCACATTCACACCATTATGTCTCTCTCTCTCTCTCTCTCTCTCTCTCTCTCTCTCTCTCTCTCTCCCAATTAATTAAATTTGAATAAGCTTTATTGGCATGACTGTTAAGATAGAATGTTGCCAGAACTGTAAGTACTCTATATAGTCATACAGTGTGTCATGTCATACATGCAAAATGCAAAATGCAAAAATGAAGCAAAGAAAACAGAAAAAAGGTGAAAACAAAATGGTAAAAAAAAAGACAAAATAGTAATAGATATATTGTATGTCGCTGTCGAGTCATAGGCTACATATGTCATTTACAGTCATACATATTTACAGTCAATATCTATACAATGTTAATCACAATGTCTTGAATGATGTAAAGCTGATATATATTTCCAGCTCTCGCTCTCTCTCTCTCTCTCTCTGTCTCTCTTGTGTGTGTATGTGTGCTTTGTGTCTAAGATTCTCCATCTATATTTTTTTTATCAATCATTCTCTTTATATTTAGCTGTTTCTTACATCCTACTGTCACATTTCTCTTTTGTCTCTTTGATGTAAAAGTAGAAAGAAGTCATGTTTCTCTTTCCCTCTTTTTTTGTCTGTCTCCTCTGTCCTCTGCGTGTGACACCAGTGACACATGTCTCTTGCTTTAGCATCAAAGACTGAACAATATGAAACACATCTCATGAAGGTTAGGGTTAGGGTTAGTGGAGTGTTACTGGAATAGGTGTAATTTTGTGTACATGTATATTTTTACTACAAGTAAGATCAAACATTCCAAATATATTGTGAATAAATAAAGAATAACGGGAAATGCCATCCAAGAATTCACAGATTTTATTTGTCTACAGCTGTCTAGATAACATTAGTGTACATGAACAAGCCTGTCCCAAAGCTAAAAACAAGGAAACCCAGGCTTTAATCTGTGATGTCATGAAGATGTACAGCCTGCAGCTGCTCCACTGACTAAAATTGGCTGACAGACTCTGTGTGGTCATGGATTTTTTTATTTAGTTCTTTTTTTCCTTTTTAGCTTGACGCCCAAATCAGCATGTTTGTATATACATGTCTAAAATGAACCAGATTTTACTGGAGAATGGAAACATATCCACAGTAAAATCCTGCATACTGTTACAGTTATCCTTTCCATCTTTGTGAATTGATACTCGTTCTAGTTGTACAATGGTGGGAAATTATTATTCACTGACTGAACTGATTCCAAGAAATACTATTTGAATATACTATACTATATATGCTATTTGAATGCTGCTTTATGGTTTTGGGATTCTTTTGGGAACCAGTATTTACAAAAAAATCTCTGCTGCACCGAGTGGATAGTAAATGTGGATGGTAAATGTCTGTTGTAGCTAGTTTAAACACTCACCTGCTCCTGCATGAGCAGAACTGTTTAGTGCTGCCCCCCTCCTTTGTCTCTTAAGACTGCGGCTATCTACGATGCAAATGTTCTGCTAATTATTCTGTGTAAAAAAACTACAAGAGGTGATAAATTCAAGGTATTGTTCTCTACAGTGTGCCTTTCACACCTGCCCCATCCCCCGCACAGGTGCCGTGAAGGTGCTGAATAGGCCTGTTTGCATTGTAGGAAAGAGAGCAATGGAGAAAGGGAGTTTTCTGCTTTTATAAAACTAAACACAGTGAAGCCAAACACAAATTTCTGCATGTGTGGACAATAAAGTTTCTGTTCTGTTCTGTTCTGTTCTGTTCTGTTCTGTTCTCTCCTCTCCTCTCCTCTCCTCTCCTCTCCTCTCCTCACATCTCCTCTCCTCTCCTCTCCTCTCCTCTCCTCACATCTCTCTTCTCCTCTCCTCTCCTCTCCTCACATCTCCTCTCCTCTCCTCTCCTCTCCTCACATCTCCTCTCCTCTCCTCACATCTCCTCTCCTCTCCTCTCCTCTCCTCTCCTCTCCTCACATCTCCTCTCCTCTCCTCTCCTCTCCTCACATCTCTCTTCTCCTCTCCTCTCCTCTCCTCACATCTCCTCTCCTCTCCTCTCCTCACATCTCCTCTCCTCTCCTCTCCTCACATCTCCTCTCCTCTCCTCTCCTCTCCTCACATCTCCTCTCCTCTCCTCTCCTCACATCTCCTCTCCTCTCCTCTCCTCTCCTCTCCTCACATCTCCTCTCCTCTCCTCTCCTCAGATCTCCTCTCCTCTCCTCTCCTCTCCTCTCCTCAGATCTCCTCTCCTCTCCTCTCCTCACATCTCCTCTCCTCTCCTCTCCTCTCCTCAGATCTCCTCTCCTCTCCTCTCCTCTCCTCACATCTCTCTTCTCCTCTCCTCTCCTCTCTTCAGCTCTACTATGTTCTGCTATGTTTGCTAACTGTTATAATAACAATTGTCCTATCAGTACTATACGCCACCCAATTGCTGCTTTCAAAACGGAGCAGCTGTTGTATCCTTTAGAACTTTGTCAGTGGCCATGGGCCTTGGACATACTTCACATCATACTAGGGGCCGAGCATCTCAGGTGGCTGGATCACTTTCAAAGCCTTGCAGCCTGAAGCTGAGGGCCCAGGGGCTGTCACACACCAGCAGAACCAAACACATGCATGTAATTATTTTCACAAGCATATATGCACACACAAACAGGCATGCACATACAGTAATATAATGAGTTTAATTGCAAAATGCTATACATCCTTTGTGGAAAATATTTTCTACCTAAAATTCATCTAGCAAATGTTTCAAAAACACAGATGGGATTCTGTCTTCAAAAACATAACTGTTTTGTAAGCAAAGGTCTTGAGATGACTCATAGCTTCAACAGTAGAATGTGCTTTACTTTATTAGAAGCAATCATTTTTTTAACAGCAGGCATCAGTTTTGGTGTCAGTTTCAACTCTTCATGTGCAGAACCACATACAAATACATTTACACACACGCACATACATGTACAGGCACAGTACATGTACACATCAGTGCACATACTCATTCAAATTATCTCTCTCTCTCTCTCACAAACACACACACACACACACACACGCCACACACAAGTATCCAGACGCCTTTGGAGTATACAGAGGGGAGAAGGGGATCTTGTGGGTTTACCTACACACACACACACACACACACACACACACACACACACAAACAGACCTTTGGTGAGTGTGTCCAGAGGGTGGGGGCAAGGTCTGGGTACAACACTTGGGTGGTCCGTCAGTCCTTTCCACCACTCTGCTTTGCTATGTACAAGCAACACCACAGTGACGTGTTGCGGCTCTGGCCAGTTCCCCCTCTCTCTCCCTCTGCCCACGTACAGCAAAGAGCCACTTCACTTTCCCAGCTCTGATGACGGAAATGGAATACGCCTGGATCATTTCATCCGGCAAGAGAGCGAGGAAAGAAAGAAATGCGGCGCTTCGATGTCACTCCTGTGTGTGTGTGTGCAGCTGCCCTCTCAAAATGCAGATGCTCTCAGCTCAGCTTCCATTTTATCGTATTTCAGCGCCCAGACAGCTGTCAAACGAATGACATGTTTTACAGTCACCGCAATTTGTACATTTTCATCAGCCTAAAATAGCTCATAAAGCCTGTATTTTTTATAGGCGGTTTCATTTCTGGACTCTTCATTTCTTATGGTTGATTTGATATGGCATCAGAATGATTGCCATGGGATTCCTATTAGAGAGGAGGAGGAGGAGGGAGAGAGAGATAGAGAGACAGAGAGAGTAAGCGAACGATGGGTGGTGAGAGAGAAAGAAAGGAGAGAAATGAAGGATAAGTAGTAGAAAGGGTGAGATTGGTAGAGAGAGGGAGAGAGGAGAAGATTGGTGAGGAGGGGGGGGGGGGGGGGGCCGGGGGCCAGCGGAGTCAGAGATAAGAGCCTGCGAGAGTGATTGAAATAGGATTAGTGGAGACAGGCTCTGCATCCCGGCCACAGCATCACAGTGTTAAACCTGGGCTTCACAGGGGCTGCCTCTGTCACATCAAAGCCTCCACAGGCCTGCCTGGCAGAGAGGCGAGCAAGCCGCCAGCAGGGTCGTCCGCACACACACACACACACACACACACACACACACACGCAACCCCACATACATGCACGCATTGATCACATTCCCCATCCGTTCCCAATATGTCTCCATTATGGGCTAGAAGCTGGCTCCTTCCACCTTGCCTTTTCATCTCACTGCAGTGTCTTTGTGGGGTATATTTGGACCACGAATGGGATGCATTGATGAGCCATCTTTAACATTTAATGAGGCAAGCAGTGATGAGTTGGCATCCGAAAACTACTGTCTCCCGCTTCCCCAGAGTCCAAACAAAGTTTTAATGAGAACTTTCCCCCAATTTGTGCCAAAAGCACTGAGCTTTTTAACTGCTTCCCAGACTGAAAGCATACAAAAATGTTCACGCACGTAGCACGGCATGCACCTGTGTGTAAATAAACAGATATGTACAAAGCACACACACACACACACACACACACACTCATACATGCACACACAAGTCACACCTTTAGTTAGCTAAAGGTGAAACTTCATTGAGACTTTCAGGCTCATGTGCCCCTCTCCAGTTTATATCTAGACAAACCCTGAAATAATACAGTAGCTAACCCAGCACCGCATGAACGGTAATCAAATGAACACTCACTGTTCCATGTTCATCTTGTGTACTTATGCTTGAGAGTGTCTCAGTGTGATCAAACATTATGCACCAGTCCTGTTCTGCTGCAGTAGATTATGGATCCCTATAGCTAAAATGGCCTGTTTATCTGCAGAAGAGAGACAATCTACTGATTGGTGAGTGTTGTCTGTATGTGTGCATGTGTGTTTGCATGTTTGTATGTGTGTGTGTGTGTGTGTGTGTGTGTGTGTGTGAGCTGGTAGTTTTCCTCTTGGAGCTCATCAGTTCATATCCACCACCCACCCCACCGCAGCATGCAGTAAATAGAGTCTCCGCCACTCGTTGAGAAATGGCACAATTATCCCCCGCTGGTGAAATATGGGCCAGGATGCACCACTGCTTCTTCCCTACAGTATGTGTGTGTGTGTGTGTGTGTGTGTGTGTGTGTGTGTGTGTGTGTGTGTGTGTGTGTGTGTGTGTGTGTGTGTGCGTGTGTGTGTGTTGCACCTACATGCAGAGCGGAGCTGTCTTTCCTCTGCTCACACATAGGGACATGTGTGCTCAAACACACGCACTTTCACACTTATGTCTTTACACACAAAGGCATGCACACACCCACACACACACAAAGTGAGGCATAAGTGCACACACACACACACAAATGCATATATACCCACATATGCAGATTGGCATACACACACATGCACTTAGCGCTACGGCACTTTCCCCCCTGCACACAGTGCAGAATGTAGCAATTTTTAGCTGTGACTAGCAGCTAGTATATTTCTCTCTGTCCATCTGTCAGCAGGACCGGTCTGTTGGTCTGTCAGTTTTAAGAAACCACACTGTGCATAGAGCCGGGGGATACATAGCAAAATACCTTTATGTTTCTCAGACAGCTTTAGCTCACTTTTTAGGGCAGCAGACTTTTATGCAGGGGTCCTGGTTCCTAATCCCTGCTCGGCAAATTAGGCTTTTGTATTTGGTTTTGCAGAGCCAAATAGGTCACAGCTTATCGCAAATTACGTGCTTGTTTTTGTGTTATTTCACTGCAGCTGAAAGTGCAGTTGTTTGATTAATAGAGGTCCTGAATTGGAAGCTGACATTCATAATGTGTTCACTCTTTCAGCTGCAAATTAATTGTTGATGTTGGGGTTATCGGAAATATTGCTACAGTGTTTGGAACTGTTATTTACCAGATTATTACACAATAAAATAAATGGTTATTGTTATTTTGTTATCTCACTGGCAAAAGACCGTGTTTTTGTTTATGGTGGAATTTTGGAACACGAAAGCAATTAATCAGTTAAAGTTACTGCAGGTTTACCATAGATAGTTATACTGACACCGCAACATAACTCGTCTTAAAGACTGTTCGCTGTGCTTGTATGCCTTTAGACCTTTTGAAAATGTTCAGTGACTCCCTCAAATGTCAGAGGACTGCACATTCATTTGAAGCCAGCCATACACATAATGTTATTAACCTCAAATGATTTCTCTTTCCAGTGGCTTTTGACATTTGTGCTACTTTGCAAATTGCTGGTTGCAACTAAATGGCAAAAAGTATGGAAAATAAGACATATACTTGAACCATGGGATAGCAATCTGAGTGAACTGCCCCACTAGTCAAAGGTCCTATAAGTCAAAAATACTAAAATGCCCATTTTCATTTCTCTTCCTTTGCAGGTATGGAAAAATAGTGTCAACCAAGGCCATTCTGGATAAGAACACCAACCAGTGCAAAGGTACGTCAGTAGTATGCCTGTCTTGTATACCCATCCTGTTTTAGTGGGCTGACTATCACTCTTACGACTGCGTCTTGTCACAGGAAGCGCAAACCAAGCCCTGGCGTAAATTTAGACGTCAGCTGAGGAAGCCTTGCCCCGTAAATCAGTGATGTAGCAAGTAGCTGGCTTAGCGCTGCAGGAAGGCTTGGGGTAAACAACCTGCTGTTGGATGGCGCTGCCCTGCTTCAGATGATAAGCAGGCAGCCACTGTCTCAGCCCCTCCCTATCTCCTCTTCGATTTCCTCTTCTGTCATCTGGAAGACAATCTTTTGGAAAGTGTGTGTCTGTGAAGGGTCCATTAGTGTCTGCACAGTAAACGGTGCACACAAGCAGTGATGACATTAGTGGCTCATTTTCAAATTATTTGTCGAACACACACTTATGCACACATTTACATGTGTGCACATACTCACGCACTGGACCAATTAGAAGGCTAACAAGCTAGTTGGGATTAGATAAACATTAATTACTAGTATCGCCACTCTCACCTTCTTGGGCCTGGCTCTGTTCTCACTTCAGCCGACAGCCACGCTGTAAATACATTTCACAAGCTTTTCTCTTTTGTGCAATCAGCTGCTAATGGTCAAGGCCAGCTTGAGTCTGAGTGAAGAGAGAGTGAGAGAGCGAGAGGGAGGGAGAGAAGAGAGAGTTAGAGACGAAAAAAAAAAAAAAAAAAAGATTAGTCTGCTACTTGCCCCGAGGTGTCTGGCAGCACTGTTTAAGAGCTATTGAAGTTCCATCAATACTTTTAATTGCTTTTTGTGGCTTCCCGGGCTCTGAAGTGTGGCCTTTCAAGGTGAAGCTGCCTTCTTAACCCCACTCCACACCTGGGTTGATCCTGCCAGGCAGGCTGTGGGTCAAATGTTGAGGAAAAGAAACTCTGCCTTTTTAGAGGATAGAAAAAAGGCTGATTATCTTGACCATCCCTTTGTTTGTGACTCCTGTGGGCTATCACGGACAAGACTGGGTGCATGTTAGCGGGAAGGATGGACCCACAGGTCACAGGACACAGCAGAGGGTGGATTAAAGAGGAGAAAGACAGAGCGGATGGAGGTGAGGTGGATTGAGACAGGAAATAGAGGGAGAAAGGATAAGTCGAGGTGAGGTAGATGGAGACAGTGAGAGGAAGATAAAGCGGAGGAGGGGTATAGCTCTCGCTGCCTGCGGTGGATGAAATAGACTGGGCTGGATGACCGCTTACCCCTCTCTGTGTCCAGCTGCTGGCCTGGCTGGAGTTATGCTCCGGAGGGCCAGCGCGAAAAATCAGCTCCGCTTAGCCTTCTGTTGTGTGGGAGACCATGTTTCCCATACCTCACCCTCCTGGAATGCAGCGCTGCCGAGATGCCAAGAACCAAATATAAGCGGGCCATATTTTATGAGTGGAAAGGATGGTCCTGCCTTGTACCCAGTGAGAGAGAGAGGGGGAGGTGGAGAGGGGGGAGATGTATACAAAGAGCAGGAAAGAGTGCGAGGAGAAGGGGTTAGTAACCTCCAAAAGTAAATTAGACTTCTTCAGTGTTTTAAAGAGAAGTTGAAGAGGTGAGAGTTGCATGAGCATGTATGTGTTTGTGTTGGCCAAAGTGGACAGTGCTTTGTTATGTTGAAATGTGTTGAATGTTGACATATGTTTTTACTATGTTTTAAAGCCATTTTGATCTAAAGGCTTATGCTTAAATGCTTGAAATGTGTTTCTTAGACAAATATAAATAGTGAAGTTCCAAAGCCTTTGCCTTTCCATCAAGGCAGAGGGCGGCTACTTTAAAGAATCTAAAATATAAGATAGTTTTGATTTGTTTAACACTTTTTTAGTAACTGCAAAATTCCATTTGTGTTTTTTCATAGTTATGATGTCTTTACTATTATTCTAAAATGTGAAAAATAGTAAAAATTTGGAAAAATGTGTGTCCAAACTTTTGACTTTGACTTTTTGGTAGTGGTACATCATTATACAACTGCACAGAAACATAATTTCTGCTGCTTCAACTCAACATCTCCCCATCTCAATAACCTGTGAAAGGTGAGCAGGTATCTTCTCAAAGCACAGACTATGCAGGCAGGTGTATTGCAGGCTATGGGGGTCAGCTGGCGTTTCCACTCTCGGCAACAAAGCAAAATCAGCACATCGCCCTGATCTAGTCTCGCATTGTTTCCACTCTTCCGACCCCCCGACCCCGACACTTGTTTAAATGTCAGAGCGGTGGCTTATCAACACGGAGCCGCCATCACACGGCGAGCATCCCTCCATCTCCTCTCCTCCTCCTCCTCCTCCTCTCCTCCCCCCTTGTGTTATTTGTGTTTAGTTCAGCTCAGTGAGCGTATTGCAAAAACAACGTGAGAAAAATGGGATAGAGAAGAGGTCAGGACCGGTCATCCCTGGGAGAGAGGCAGAGAGAGAAAGATAGACAGCCAGTGGAAAACAAAGTCAATCACAGCATCTGGTATCTGGTACCGACTAACTGCTCTACTCTGCTTTTTCCTGCTATTTCTTCCTTTATTTCAATAATTCAGTAGTTGAATCGTTTGATAATTGAATATTGCAAAAAATGTGTTTTTTAAATAATTTAGTTATACTGTGTTAAGTATAGATTTGTTTTACAGATTTGTTATACAGTCAGACGGTACCATAAGATACGTCTTATTCTGCCAATATGATACTGTAAAGTTAATCAAAACTGAATTGATTTAAAGAGAAATAGAGTGGGAGAGAGAGGGAGAGAGAGAGTGAGAAGTGATGGAAACGTGGAGAGATGATGAGATGTGCGATGGAAGAGAGGTGAGCGTGGGAGTGGGACCTCTGTGCTGTGGAAGAGCAGAAACACATTGATGTGCTTCCCATGCTTACAGGTCAGGTGTTAGGGAAATATCGGAGTGCGCGTACATACTGTACGCTATATGAACCGACAGAGATGCGGCGCCCACGCAAAAACACACGTACACGCCGTTTTTTTCCCCCGCTCTCGAATGCACAGCTATACGTTCGCGCTCGGTACACAAGTGCTGCGAAGCTCAAAGTCCTTTTTTGAAGCACCGCATCACAGAAAGTGCATGCCGAGGCTATCGTATACACTTCTCCCACACACTCAAACACAAACGGCACACACATATATACATGCACGCAAAGACTAATCGTACCCCCGCACACACTCCTCATCCATCTGCCCGAGGTGTGCTCGGCTCTTGCAGCAGCAGTGGCCATGCAACAGATCTATCAATCCTCCTCCTAACATCACAGCATGTGTGCCTGCCTGTCTGCCTACTCCGGCTGCTCTCCTCCGCCACCGCACCACGCAGGCCTCTCAATGAGCCTCTCTATCTTCCCAGCGCTGACTCACTCCCTCGCTCCCTCTTTGACACACACACATACAAGCTTACAGGCACACACACACACACACACACACACACACACACACTGGCAGGCACGCGCAGAGACACACAGAACCGTACACATGCCGGTAAACACACACGCACATGCTTTGGATGTAGCCCAGTTCAGAGAGAAATGGGAACGGAAGTTGTGAAAGGGCTTTAGGGCTGTCAAGCACTGTGGGTAAGAGGAGGCATTCAGCTCTTCATCTCTCCCTCTTTTCATCTCTCTCGCTCGCACACTGCTTTCTCTTCCCTCTCTCTGTTTCGCTCTCTCGCCGTTACGCTCCTTTTTCTCCCTATATATCTTTCTCCGGACGTTCACATTTACTGTAGAAAGACAGCGGAGATTTGGGGTTTGCATCAGAGAGGGGGGGATTGAGGGTGGCAGAGGGAGGGAGAAAAAGGGAGAGATTGCGAGAACCCAAAACCACTCATTTGCCATCCATGCCCACAAGGGCCTCTTAAAAGGCAGCGCCGGCATTTGAAATAAAGCAGGGCTGACCGAATGGAGACATTTTATTTTTCCCTGCCGGAGCCCGGAGGCAGAGGAAATGACCTCAGCCCTTTAAAGGACCTCCGTTTCCTCCTCCGCCACTGGGAGATAAGGCCGCGGCGAGATTCACCGGCCCCGACTGGCGCTGTGCCGCGACGGCCCACCGCGCTGGATTGTGGGAGATAGATGAGATGAGAAGATAGTCTCCTGTGGCTCTGTGCTCGGCAGTTTGTTGTTGTTCATTTCTTTGCCCTGTAACCTGCCATCCATTTTATATGAAGATGCTTAAAACTCACAAGGGCGTTACATAAACAGGCATCTTGAAAGAATTACTGCAGCTTTAACTCTATTATGTGGGTGACTGGATGTAAAGCACGCTAACTTCCTATTGTGTCCAAACAAATTTAAATCATTTTTGTGGTGTTCGAGCGTGTCATTTTACAGATTTAAGCAATGATATGAGTTGGTTCAAAGCAATTTATGCTTTTGAGTAAAAACCCATGTAAATAATGTTTAGCAATTCTAAATTCACAGCCTCGGTTATGCACTGTCCTTTGTTTTTTTCCATACCTAAAATGTCAGCCACACGCATTATCTGAACCCCTTGCTTATCAAAACTGAATTGATCTTGCCGAGCTAGCTGCATATGGACCCATGTACAGTGTAATTTAAAAGCTTGTCATAGGCTTGACCATTACAATCTGAAGCATCCCTAGGCCTTACCGCAGAAGGGGACTAATGGAGAAATATAGGCAGTGTTACATTCTATAAAAACAGATTTATTGCTACATCAATGGCTGAGTGGAGTATTGCATGACTCTGAGCATAAGGGCTATTGATGAATGAGGTGACGCTCTCTAAAAAGGCCTGTTTCTCATTGTCTTGTGCGTGTGCGTGTGTGTGTTTGGTAGAGGGGTGTGGCGGGTGGGGTGGGGTGGGGTGGAGGGGGCAGAAAAGGGAGAGAGTGCTTTTTGCATCCGTTATTGGTTTCTCATTAGAGGGCCGAGATATAAACATTTGTCTATGTTGTACACGGTGCCGGCGCAATTAAGGATTCTCTTTGCCGCCCCCTCTGCCCTTTGAAAGTGAATTATGTGCAGATGAGAATCTCGACTGAAGTGTGGCCAACGACGGACCTTTTCCAAATGCCTCTCTTCCCTCAAAGCCATTCCAGAAAGAGGCGAGATCGGCCGAGGGAGAGAAAGAGAGAAAGCATGCGCCGTTTCCTGCTTGCATTGCGTATTAATGACTCTAATTAGCAATCGCTGAGGGATAATCACATTGATTGGGACGGATTCAGCATGCAAAACCTCGCTGGATAACACCCGCAGCCTTTGTTAGAGACCCCCCTCCCCTCCCCTTTCTTCCCCCCTCCCCCTGCCCCTTCAGTCTCCATTCCAGTAAGCCAGAACGCTTTGGCGTTCCAAGTTGGCTGTTCACCAAGTAGGCGTCTGATTGGCCAAGCTTGTCGTAAATAGAAGCCGGGCCACCAGCGCCACATTCCTCCAGCTCTGACCTTTTGTACCCCCTCCACTTCCTGTGCAGCTCCTGCAGGCAGTGTGGTCGTCGTCATTGTGTTTTGTGTGTGTATTTTTAATGCTTGTGTGTGTGTGTGTGTGTGTGTGTGCGGGCGCATGCTCGTGAGATTCCAGAGCCGCAGGATCAGTGCCCCCAAGGACCACACTCCAACCATGCAAGCAAAACAGGCATGGGTTTCCCAAGAGCATTTTTGCACCAAGAACCATTTTATATTAATAAGAATTTGCAGAATTTGCTCATATTTAAGGCAGTAGCGTCAACTGTCTATGTTGTATGTATTGTCTGGATCCAAAAAAGAAAAAGTATGCAATAAATTTGAACACAGTGCTGACAGGCTCTTGGGAAACTTGGATGTAGCTCTCTGTCACCACCAGCGCTTTCTTCTCAGGACATTGGCTTAATCCATTTCACAACACATCCTAGAAGTCCCTTCCCCTGTCTTGTGCGTTGACAGATGTCCCAGAGGGCACCGGTGGAAGGTGAGGGGGCGTACCTCCAGTCATCTCTTATCCCAGACCTAACCCACGGATGGCAGGGGAACCACAATGGGAGATACGGCCTTCCACTGACCTGCCAAGGCCCTGGCCCCTGTACATCCCCTGACTAATGATCATACCCTTGATTAGTTAAGGAAGGCATAAATCATAACTGCAATGAAGAGGAAGGCTAGCTGGGGGCGGCCAGGCCGTTCCTCATGAATGAATAACAGATGCAGGACAAAAAAAATGGGCTGCGTAGTTGTTCTGAGCAATGGAACACTTTGTCCTTGTCAGGATTTTAATGTTTGTCTCTACCTGGAGATTTATTCCTTTTTTTTTTTTCCCCTCTCTGTTCCGAGGCCGCTTGATTTTCATTGATCCGGCTTTGTTCAAATATTTACCCTGTCCTCTCATCTCGGCGGTGGTGCTTTCGGCCTTGGTAGCTGATGTGATTACATTGCTTATTACAAACTGCTGCTCAAATGGGCATAACACGGTGCCACACAAGATGGCACCCAGCGTGAATACTAAAGCCTGCAATCTCCAGGTATAGTTAGAATGAAGTGAGGGCAGTTATTTTGAGGTGCTCTATAGGTGAGGTGAAAGAGATGTGTGAAAAAGAACTGCACCTGCTCTTTGTGCAAAAATGTGCTTATACTGCTTGTGGCAGCGACTGGTAGCATAATGAGCAGCTATTCAAGGTTGTTTGACATTCTAACCTGTGTGTGTGTGTGTGAGTGTGCGTGTGTGTGTGTGTGTGTGAGAGAGAGAGTGCGAGAGTGTGTGCAGACTTGCATACATGTGGATGTTAACGTGTGTTTGTGTGAGTACTTGCATGTGTGTGCATGTGTGCATTTACCTGTGTAATTGTGTTTGTGAGCACATGTGCAGGTTTGTGCGCGCGCGTGTGTGTTTGTGTGTGTGTGTGCGCGTGCGTGTTCTGTGAGAGATCTGTGCGAGGGTTCTGTATAGCCACTCAGTGTTTCGCCCTGGGTCTCATCTTAACAACCTCTTGACAAGTAATTAACACCCTTCAGGTCTCAAACCTTTCTCGAGTGCTCTTCACATGTTGCTCCAAACACATCAGGGCTTCGCTATTAAGCTAGCAAGCCGATGGAGCTACCGGGGAGCTGAGCGGTGAAGCCAATTACACATCTGAATGGAGACCAGGTCTGAACAATTTAGGAGACTGTTTTTCTTTCACAAAATGTTCTGCCCGTCTAAATCAATTAAAGACAGCGGCTTGGAGATATTCTTTAAATGCTTGAATACTTGTTTATTTCTGAAGGCTTGTGTGTGTCTGTGAGCCATGCTAGACATTCTGAACAGGATTGGCCCATTTAGAAATCTCTTGTATCTCCAGAGAGCTTAATGGTAATGTTAGAAGCCGGGTCTCTTGGAACCAGAGTTCTCCTCCCTTTTCCCAAATTGTTTTGATACCATTTATTTAATGTGCAGTACTGCAGCTCCACAGTGAGGATTATAATATAAATATAGGCCTCTTCTCTAACAAATACACACATTTTGAATGCTGCCTTAACAGGCATGCTGGTTTTAGAGCCGAAAATGTAGTAGGAGCCATATGGTGCTGTGCTATAACTAATGAGTGTGAGTGGATATGAATTAATTAAGAAAGGAAGGAAGGAGGGTAGGAAAGGAAGGAAGAATGAATGAAGGGTGGGAAGAAGAAAGGGATGATGGGGTGAAGGGTGGAGAGGAAAGAAGGATTAGTGTGAACCCGTATATAAAAATACTTTATTTGACTTGTGAAGATGTTAATCTCATATAGTACCTACTGTACACATTTCATCCCCTGCCTCATCATTACCACAATAGCAAAATGCTTAGAAGGCATTTTTTGCAGTGTGAATTGGCAAAGCTCAATAGAGAATTTGTTACTATAGAATTACAGAAAAATAAGAGAAAATCTGCAAGCATCATTGACATCAGAGTCATTTCATCCCTCTGTTTTTTACCCATTAGCTTTCTATCCATATGGATTAATAATATAGGTACATGGCTATTAAACAGAACTCGCGTATGATATTGGATGAGGATTTCTTCTTTTTTCTACTGCGTCTCCAGTTTGTCTCCGGCACAATGAGCTGCCAGCGGCCTCCTTGGCCCTTCGCCCTGGCACCCTGCCCTCTGCAGATCCCGACTGCAGCTCCCTGACAAGGACACTCCTATACCTGGGAGAGAAGATGACAAGAAATACAATGCAGCCAATAGCCTGGCTGCCTCAGCCCGAGACGAATGCCTTAGCTATAAATCCATGTTGCAGGGTTGATAAGTTAATTGCCTGTACCGCTATCTCCCTGCCAGTGTCTAATATAAAAGAGCTCTCCGTGAGAGTTATTTTACAACAAATGGGTATTGTCTCCAAGCGTAAGGCAGGCAGGATGGGGACACTGGACAAGTAAATGAGGGTTCTGTAGTTTGAGGAGTTCTAGGAGTTGTAGTGTGTGTGTGTGTGTGTGTGTGTGTGTGTGTGTAGTTGCATATGTGCACTTTCAAGTAACTGTGCAAGCTATGAGTGAACATGCATACATGCCTGTGTGTGAGTGCAAGAGCGTGTGTGTGAATTGTAGGGCTGAACGATATTGAAAAATCTAATTGTGGTTATTTGACAGAATATTGCAATTGATTTATTTAAGCTGTGATTCATGTCATCACAAGTTTTTCTTGTCATACATTTTTTAGAACTTTAAAATAGTTTAAAATAGATGTCAGTGTGCAGGATTTTCCGAGTTTAAGTATGACGAAAGGTTTTCACCAATATTGTACTTGATTCATGCACCAAAGATTACCTGGAGCACTAAAATATCTTGTTTAGAAATCCATTTTAAGCAATTAATTGCAGCCTCTGCGATTTGGAAATTGCAGAAGTTCATATTGCGATTTCGATTTTTTTTTTCGATTCATTGTTCAGCTCTGGTTAATTTCCTCCCATCTACGTGACATGTCTGTATCCCCATGCGTGCAAAAACTCTGTGCGGATATGAAGTTTGTTTTGTTAACAAATGGAAACACGGTTGTTTCTTTAATAGCTTGTCGGATGTGGATGTGGCTGTAGTAGTAAGGAGGAAGTGTTGCCGTATGACTTGTCAGTTCTCTGTGGTGTTAATGCTCTGACGGCAGTGATGTGGTCAGGGGTCTGTAGCCCAAAGCTAACATTTTCATACACAACATTAAAAAAAATATGCTTTGCAGATGTTCGTCTGTGTGATCCTCCAACCCAAAGATATATTTATGCTCCTCCCCTGTTTACTCATGCACACACACACACACACACACACATGGAAACAAACACAGACCCAAACAAGTTGGAGCTCACACACACAGGCAGTTGTACACGCCCACCCAAACAAACACACACACAGATAGACACGCATTCACGCACACACCGCTGCGTGGTTTAGTGGATGGCAGCCACAAAATTTATCACCAGTCACCCGGTGGTGGTGCAGGATAAATGGGGGAGGACAGAGGAATGCAACCCCAGCGAGGATGCTCTCCTCTGGGTTTGGAGTGCGACCAAGCCGGTCTTGGCTTGGCCGCAGTTAGTCGTGGATGCCATCTCGCTATTTAAAACCCCCATGCACTGCCTCAGTGTTTGTACAGCTCACCACAGCCACCCAAAACCACCACCCACCCTCCCTGCAGGCGAAAGGCTTGGTCAAACCCCCAAATGGACCAAACACATCTATAAATGTACTCACTTTAAAATATTTCAAGGGCTCCTATGTTTTTTTCTTGTTTGTTTGTTTTTGTTTTTTTTGTACGCAAGTTTTTTTCTGGATTGTTTCTGCAAGGATTTGGTTCATGTCAAATAAACAGAACAGTTTCTCAACAACAGAATTGCTCCGGTCGAGTGAAACAGCCATTTGGTTTTATGAGTTCAGAGATTGATTAAACAGTAGCATGCAGCGCCAACAGTAATGTCACCAGTGTCCTCCAGACTCAGTCATATGTCATGGATGATTATTCCACAAGTTAAAGAGAGGGATGTGGTCTTGGCTGAAGGACCAGGGTCACTCGTAAAAACAACTGTGACCCTGAGTCTGACTCAAATCGTCTGTGCGTTTGGTAGAACAGCTCTAACTAGCTCCTTTTGAGTCAAGCTGCAGCAGGGATGAGGATTTTTTTCAGCTTTTTTGACCAAAATCCGGCTTTTTGTACACATAACTCCCATTCTTTTGTAATTCAAGAATTTAATTATTGTTTTCCCAGTATTTCGCCCCATTAATTCATGCTTTTTTTTTTGCATTTGCCCGATCACATTCCTGAGTAAAACTGAGGTCTATGAGCAGAACTGTTTTCACTGGTGGTTCATTTTCATGTGTCAAATTAATATGAAAAAAAAAGAAAGAAAAGAAACTGCCGGGGAGCTTGAGTGCTTTTATTTTTCACGTATGAATATCAAGACCATGTGAATTGTAAAGATGTAGCTATAGTAGAAGCTTTCACTTTTCTGTACTGCCTGCTTTACATGAAGCAGTACACTGCAGCACAAGTGCCTTAACAATTCCTGAGGAGACTTGTTTGCAAATTTTAAAATTCTGAGCTCTTTCAGCCATTGGTGATTGGTGTTTATTTATTTATTTATTTTTTTGCAATATACTAATGAAAAACAAATGTCTTGCTGCATTGACTGCTGCAATACTATAGGCGGAGCTGGGTTTAAAGGATAGAGGCAGGATAGATGTGTGCTGTTCCATGAATCATAAGAATCATATTACAGCCGCTGTTACGCATATTTGTCCATGGAGTGGCCCATCTATCTCCTCCATTAACCGTAATTACTTTCATACATGCAAATGTACCAATCATTAACATATGTGTAACCGCAATGATTAATCACCCGTGTGCAACAGCAGCTTCAGAACTCTCCTTGATGACTCACAAGGATGTAAACAATTACACTGTTTACTCCGTACACTATTGTAACGCTCCGTGACTTGTCGCTGATTCATTATTCATACTTAGGGCATTATTATTCCATTGTATGCAGTGCAAAATGGGATCATTAGAGCTGAATATGAGAATGTGAAAAATGGAAATATTGGGGAAAATGGTGGTGGATATAGTGGGTAGGAAACCCCAAACAATCCCGACTATTAGCAGATAAAGAATGGTAATTTCCCCAGAAGTAATTAGGATTAGCATAATTTGACGGTGAATGCATGAATGATGCATGGATGATTGATACGTCGATACATGCACTGTAATGAGTCCCTTATCTCCACTCTCCACTGAAGACTTTTGTGTGGAGCTTAGCCCGAGGTGGCATCTGGCTCTATAGACCTCCGCAGGGGGACTATGGTACGGGGCGTCCTGCTCTCTCTCTCTCTCTCTCTCTCTCTCACACACACACACACACACACATGCACACCCACCGGGGCTACAGTAGAGTGACGGCAGCATTGCACCATCCTACAGTAACTGATTGAAGATGGCCCTTTTATCTCGACAGGCTCCCTGTTAGAGCCAGACCAGGAAATACGATATGGCAGCTCATGTTCTCTTTATTCCTCTCAGAGAGATGTGTGTGTGTGTGTGTGTGTGTGTGTGTGTGTGTGTGTGTGTGTGTGTGTGTGTGTGTGTGTGTCTGTGTCTGTGTCTGTGTCTGTGTCTGTGTCTGTGTGAGTTTGTTGCCTGTATGCCTGAGTGCCTGAGCATATCTGCGTGCCTGTATGTGTGAATGTGTGCCTGATCATTTTTGTGTATGTGTATTAGGGCTGAACGATTTAGAAAAAATATCTAATTGCGATTATTTTGACTGATATTTCAATTGCGATATGATTTGCGATATTAGAGGGAATGATCATTTTTACATCATTATTCTCGTTTTAATTGAAAAATGTATTAAAATGATTATGGTGTGATTTTTGCGTGGATCTGTACCAAACAAAGATATTTTCTTAAGTCTGTAGAATATGATGTGTAGGCCAGGACATCTCTGCAGCACGACAATATTTAATTTAAAATGGTATTTTGACACACATTTCGCCTTTAACAAATATTGCGCCTCCTGCGATTTGAAAATTGCAGTAGGCCATATTGCGATTTCGATAAAATTTCGATTAATTGTTCAGCCCTAATGTGTATACATGTATGTGTGTGTGTGTGTGAGTGTGTGTGCGTGTGCATAGTGTGCAGCTGCCCAACATTATCAGCAACCATGCATGTAGTCAGTCACTTTGAGCTGCTTATAAATGACAGCTATTTATTGGTTGTTTGCGTTGTTGCAGAGGCTTCAAAGCAACACCTTCCCGTCTCCATCCCACTTTAGATTGTAATTCTAGAGTACACACATTAAACACAGTGTAGCAGAATAGCACTATCTCCATGTACTTGGCTTTAGATAAGCGTACCTTATGCAACAGCTGTGTGCGTGTGTGTGTGTGTGTGTGTGTGTGTGTGTGTATGCGTGTGTGAGATGTGATGTCTTAAAATGAGTGTAACATTGTATCCTGACCCTGCTGTATCCCCTGCAGCTTCAGTGACTTTGTCTTTGTCTCAATGACTCACCAGGGATCGGTTTAAGATGCATACACACTCACACAGACACACACACACACACACACACACACACACACACACACATTTGTGCTTCTATCCTTATCAGGGCCTTAATTGATATTCATTGCCTAACCTTAACCCTTACCCTAACCTAAACTTAATCCTAACTCCCACCTTAGACCTGAACCCAAGTCCTAGCCCTAAACTAAAGTTAACCTTAACCCTAACCTAATTCTAATTCTATCCTTAAACCTGGAACCAAGTCCTAACCCTAAACTAAAGTTAACCTAAACCTAATCCTAATTCCAACCTTAATCCTAAACCCTACACTAACCCATTTATAGAAGTGAGGACCGGCCAAAATGACCAAACTTCACAAACATATCCTCACTGCAAGGATCCAAAAGTCAAACTTGTGCTCACAAGGATAGGAGCACAAAAAAACACACACACACACACACACACACATACACACACACTTGTACCACTTACAACGTGAATACAAATAAAACCTTCAACATTGCAGCATTCTGTATTCATATATCAGCTACAATAATGGTACAGAAGAAGTGCAAGCTTGCTGAATGGCAGTTCGGTGCTCTTCGCTGCATGCATCTGACCCCAAGTAACCCCGTCCCTCACTCTCTCTCTCTCTTTTTCACCACCCCTTCCCTCTCCTTCTCCTTCCATTCAGAGTAGTCTGAATATAGGTCAGCATTCTCTAAAATCCTCATCCTGCTGAAAGTTTGATAAGTGCACTCCAGGTGGTAGTGGAGTGAATATTAAATTTGTAATTTGGGGTCCTAAATATCTACCCATGGAATATTCTGATTATGAAAGAGAACCAGCCTCAGCCCACAGGGCGTACGTAGGTAGGAGTAACATTCTGGGTGCTTCTGATAATAAGTGGTTAATATGTTCATAGATTTAAAAAGGGGGGGAATGCAATATCTACTTTCAGTTTGCTGAAATTAAAAAAATCTTTATTAGCTGCTTTTATGTGAATCCAGCCATTTCAGCTGGTTTCTTTATATATTCAGTGAAATGGTTAGGTTTACAAAGGTAAATAAATCGTTGAAGCCTATTTGCATTTCATTTTTTTCTAAAAGAAAGAGTAGAGCCTCTTCTGTCTGTCACCTGTATTTGAATACAGCCATTTCACTCTGGCTCTTCATATTTCCACAATTAAACACCTACCCCCCACCCCCACCCCCCCCCCTGCCCCACTCTAACAGCTGGCCATTAATCAGACCTTGCGCTCAATTTCTCCTCCGCCACAGGTTATGATTTTCACATTACTTTACACTCCTTCACCTCCATCCGACAGGAAAATGACCCCCCCTCCCTCCCCCCACCACCACCACCACTGCTCACAGACTCACACCCCATATGTGTGAGAAAATAAGGGAGATGTTTGCTGTGTGTGTGTGTGTACATCTGTGTGTGTAATGTGAGGGGAACCACACACAGGCCATATATGTTTGTGTCGTGTGTGTGTATGTGCATGTTCATGTTCATATGTGTGTGTGAATATGGTCATGTCTATGTGTAACATGATGGGGAAACCGCACCGGCGAGCGCCCCCATCCCCCCCCCCCCCACCCCCTCCATTATCCTCTTCTAATTACACTTTCCTTCTGAAACAGTGGATCAGAGGGCACCATTGACTGCTTTTAATCCGCCACCAAATTTTAATTAACACCGACGCGACCCCCGTCTCCGATACATCCCGGGGAACGTCGGGATCACAATAACTCATAAATCACAGCCGCAGATTTCATTCCCTCCGCTTTCCTCCGCTGATGGATTTCCAGAGGGGGGCTGGTGGCTGCTAATGTCGGGAAAAATATGAGAGAGAGAGAGAGAGAGAGAGAGAGAGAGATGGAAAGAGAGACAGAAATGGACGGACAGAGAGGGACAGAGGAAGAGAGATGGACAGAGATGGGGAGAGAGAGTGGGAGGGGGGGTGAGGAGAGAGTGTATATGTATGTGTGAGAGAGAGAAAAAAAGAGAGAGAGAGAGAGGGAGAGAGAGAAATGGCGGCAGCTCTGGTATGCCGTCAACCTTTGAGAGATTTGTTACCGGGGAGAGGATTATGGAGGCTGTGAAATGGGGGTGTGTTAATAGGCCGGGTGTTGAGGAACATGATGAGGGCCAGCCTGCTTCACAGTCTCCAAAAATCAAAAGGCTGAACGACTGAAAACTGAAAGCGACTCAGTGATGTTCTGAAGAATTAATTGACGCGTCTATGTGTGTGTGTGTGTGTGTGTGCGCGCACGCACGCGTCCATGCATGTGTGTACATTTTTTTTCTATCACAGTTCCATTTGACTTCAATGCTTTTCATAAATTAACATTACATGAATTATTCTACTTATTGAAATGAATGCGTTGTGTATGAGTTGCCATTAAACTTCAGTACAAATAAGATTTCTTATTCAATAGAATCGCAACAGTGATGATTTTATTTTCAGGCATGTCTGTGCGCGCGTGTTTGTATTTATGTGCGCGTTTCTGTTTGTATGTGTGTGTGTTTGTGTGTGTGTGTGTGTGTGTTTGCACATGCATGTGTACATCAGTGTATGTGTGTGTGGAGGTGGAGGTGGAGGTGGGCTGGGTGCCGAGGTTTGTTATTGCTAAATCGCTCATCCGTGCTACTAATTAAGATGCATAGCATCCCCCTATGAACGTCAGTGTCGCTAATTATCAAACAATGTAGTGCTCACTAGATATGAGAACTGGCAGCCTCTGTAGTCGTGTTACCAACCTATTACTGCTACAATTACCAAGTGCCTGTCATTCTCCTTGTTAGTCATCTGCCTTCATTTTTTCTGTACTTATGCCCCTCTTTCTTTCTCTTTCTCTCTCTCCCGCTCCTCTTTTCTCTCTCCAGGCTATGGCTTTGTGGATTTTGACAGCCCAGCTGCAGCACAGAAGGCCGTGTCGTCTCTCAAAGCCACCGGAGTGCAGGCCCAAATGGCCAAGGTAAGGAGTGTTTAAAAACAAGTTAGCATTGCCACTTCCTCTTGCATTACCATTAGCAGTTTGCTGCGCTCTTAGCTCCCTCCAGGGATTTGAAATTGTACACTTAACACATTTGATTGATGCTGATGGATCTGAAAGCTCCCACATATGAACTGGTTTTGGTCCGTAAACACATTTTTACAGAATGCAATTTTCCACAGTGCTGTATTGTTTAATGTCCCACTTGCTCACTCGAATATCAGAAGTCTCTACTGTTTAGTGAATATGGGCTGTGAAAGTGCCTTGCTCCTGACCTAGGGTGTTGCATGACAAGGTGGGAGGCGACTGGGGGCCTTTCCACTGTAGTGCATGCAGGTCTGTTTTATCTTGCTGCCACTCTGTCCCACATCTCCTCTCTCACTACTCTACTGAGTGTGACAGGCCGAGGCTGTGGTCTCATACAGGCCGGTATCAAGACTTTGTACGTGTGTGGACGCGTGCATGCATGTGTGTTTTTGTATGCCTAAGTGCTTATGTGGACTTTGGTGTGTGTGTGTGTTGCATTATTGTGTGTGCGTGCCCATTTCCTAGACTGGCCCTGCTCTAACTGCGGTGTGACCAGCCGCCTGTCCTGTGTTCTGCAGTATTATTAGCCTGCTAAAGTGGAAGCAGATGAGACAAGCTGTTTCAGTACAGCACCCCAGTGGGCTGCACAATGGAGCCAGGTTGACAGACATGTAGATACACATGGAAAGGCATGGCTTAGAGGGAAAAACATGTTCGCAGGCTATGTACTCACCCCCGCTTGTAGATTCACATGCAAACCATCTATATTATGATTGTCGATGAACCTAATCTGAATATCTACATTGTATTAGCCATGTTGAGTCTTACACCTTTGGACTGTCAGTGTCCTCAGACTGTAAAATGGTAAGAATTTATAACGGCTAAGTGGTATAAAGAGAGACTGGTAGCAAGGCGAGCAACTGGACATCCATGATAGATGAGACTGCTTGGCTAAACCAGGCTATTTCTGTAGCTGTTGATGTGTTGCTAGTGACAGAATGACAAAATAGGTGAAGGTAATGTCAGTAGCATAAAATCAGTGAATATGGTGATGATGATGAGGGTACACGATGAGTGATTTACTCAGCCTAGATGTTCTGCATTTGATCTGATCCTGAAATTCCCCCCCCCCCCCCCTTGAAGCTTTCAAGCCAAAGAACCCTGATGAGATGGAGAATGGTGATGGTGCCAGCGAAGATGACAGAATTGACGATAACGATGAAGGTGGCAATTATTTTGATCAAATGGGATGAGATGTGACAGGAGGAGATGATATTCCGTGCGGCGCTCAGGTGTGCCATTTCTCAAATGCACCATTTGGCCATTTCCTCTCCCCACCAGTGTCCTTCTTCCAATATTTATAAGAGGGCAGGCTCTCAGAATACAGATAAGAAGCCATGCTCTTTGCCCATCTCATTTTAAGAGCATACTTTGCATCGCTCCCCTTTTCTCAGTCAATATTTTCACGAGAGGGGTCTTGTGTCCCAATACAAAGGAGCTGACCTTTTTAAGAATGTTTGTTCGTGTGTGTGTGAGTGTGTGTGTGTGTGTGTGTGTGTGTGTCATTGTTTGGACACATTCACAAAATCGTTTTCTATTAGCATTTGTGTATCAAAGTTTATTTTTGAATGTTCCCTATTCTGCTCACATAAATGGAAAGGCCAGCATTCTGTGCTGCAGCTCTGTGCCTTTATCACACTTCTGAGAGACATTTAGGAGTAGTTTGCTTTTATAGACTCCCTCTGCATCTCTCTCTAATGTCTCTTTACCTGCTATCACTACCATCACTCTCTCTGCTCCTCCTCCTCCTCACCTTTTCTTCTCCCTCTCTTTCTCTACCTCTCCCTTGCTCTCTTATTCTCTCTCGCCTGCTCTGTCTTTTGCACGTGCGCACACATACACTCACATACTCACACATTCATAAACACATTTGTATTCACATCCACCATGTGTTCACCTGCCAAACATCCAATGACTGCAATTTATTCCCATCAATAATTAACAGGCAGGCTGTCTGTGTGTCTGTCTATCTGCCAAGGTGTCTCTGACACCCTCAGTTCCGTAATGGCGGAGCAGCATTCCCCAGGCGGGGTTGGATGAAAAACCCAGGTGAGCATCAAGGCAGGTGTAAATCACAAAGACGACTGCTAACACCACTGATGATTTCCACACTAAGAGCATTCAGCCTCATTCTCCTGCTCCCTCAGCTCCATTTTGTCACATATATCTCCCCGCAACAAAGTAATAAACGAATAGCGAGTCAGAGCCAGAGGCTTTGAGCTCATTAAATAAAACCGTCACAGTAATCAAGTTGCATCTGTTTTTCTTTTTTTTTTTCTGCCTTGACGCCATTAAAAGGCTTTTATTAAGGTGCCTTATTTTAAACACAGCTGCAAAGGAGGCAAGAAGAGAGCAACAGAGGGAAAAAGGAATCGTCACTTGATTTCCTCTTCCTCCTCCAATGTAACCGCCTGCCGTCTCCTGCCTCTTACTCCCCTTGGAATTTGAAATACCAAGGCAGGAGAGATGAAACATCGCCTTCCTTTTGTCTTGCCCTCCCCTGGGGATGGTGACAGCGAGAGGGAGGAGAGGAGCCATAATTAAGACACCTAAAGGACACTTCCCCCCCGCGCCTCCCTCCCTGTCACTCACCTCTACACAAGCCACAGATAAGAGTACTTAGCGTAGGTGTGTGTGTGTGTGTGTGTGTGTGTGTGTTTGTGTGCATGTGCGTGTCCGTATGTGCATACATGAGTATGTGTGTGTGTGTTTGAGAGTGTATATCTGTGTGTGTGCGTGCGCATGTATGGGTGTGAATTTGAGTGTGTATATCCGTGTGTGTATATGCATGCACTTGTCCATATATTTGCGTGTGCGTGTATTTCAATGTGTATGTCTGTGCGTGTCTCCGTGTGTTTGCGTGTACATAAATGTGCGTGTCCGTGCATGCGTGTGTGCATGCGTGTTTTATATTTGAGCGTGTATATCCACATGTCTGCGCTAGTGTCCGTGCGTGTGTGTGTGTGTGTGTGTGTGTGAGAGAGAGAGAGAGGTACTGTACGTATATCTCTCCTTGCACCGTGGACTCTATTCTCTGTGTCATTTTGTTCAGGTAGCTTTCCGATCTGAGAAAACTGACACATCGAGGAGACAGAATGATAACAGGTAAACGCTGCGTCTGGCTCCGCAGATGCAAACCTGTCAACGAGCCGCTCGCCTCACTCTCCACAGGCTGCCATTTTCCCCTTGAGCCAATCAGACTGAATTATGGGAAGGGCGCCCTCGATTGTGGTGTCTGTGTCGGAGAGGTAATTCCGCCTGACAGCTGCTTGCTTTCAGACAACAGCCAGTCTTTATGGAAATCATCCCTCCCTATTCTAGCTGCAGTCGGCTTCTGCTGATAACAGCCCGGATGAAAACAAAGCTGTCCTTTTCTCTCCTCTCTTTTTCACTCTCTTCCTCTTCCTCTCGGCACGGACAGCCTACAAGTAGCAACACACCTCTAACATCTTATGGAGTCTGACCGTGTACACCTTGCTTTCAAGTTTATATATTTAGGGCCAATACAAACTTAGTGCTAACATATTATGTCTTTGAATTGAACCAAACATTCTCTTATTCTCATAGAGATGCATGTGGATTTGTATCAGTTCTGTAAATAGTGTGGTAAAATTTAGTGTTGGTTCCCATGTTGGATTCTTAGTATATGGCATCTCCGGTTTTCTTCTAGCCTAAGGGCATTTCTATTAAGAAAATAAATTCAGCGTGGTTTCTGTTTCTATTTAGAAAAAGCAGGTGGCATTAACAGATTTTACACAGAAAATACGTATCATATAATGTTTTCAATCACCATAGAAAGGTATCAAAAATTGCATCATTTTAAACAGGTGTGAAATTTGAAGCATTGGAACTGGTATTGGTTTTGGGAAGTTTCCACTGATGCCCAGTCTAAGCAGCAGGGACGGAGGCTGTGGTGCAGCGTGTCTCTACCGCTATCCTTGTTCCAGTATCCAATATTTATAAGGTTCACAGAGGCTACAGACAGACAGAAAGGCGCTGCTTGCCCTTCACTTCTTGTTCACATTACAGCGGGGGGAATTATGCTAAAAGCATCATTAAAGTGCCTCCATGAAGTGAATCCCAAATGTTTGTGATACGCAATGCTTGCCTCGGCCCATCGACCAGTAGTCACCAGCGGGTGCTTCAGATGGTTAAACGGTGTGAAAGGAACCGCACTATTCAGTCCCCTCTCCTTATTCTCCTCCTATTTCACTTGCTCTGTCTCTTTTCCTCTCTCTTGGGGAAAATTTCCTGTCAATATCGCATTTATATTCATATGAAAAGCACGGATCCCCCTCTGGGTGGTCTGCAGTCAGTCAGCGATCTTCTTATTATCCTTTAAAGGTGACTCCTCTGATGTCTTACCTCCATTGACACCAAGGACCCCACAGTTCAGCTCAACACAGGGTGACCTCTGGGTGCTAATCAAAGGGACGGCTGACAGTGCTGTTACAGTTGGTTGCTGAGAGCGGCTAGCCTGGCGAGGTCCGCCTCCCACAAGCACAGGTTAACTCTGCGGGGAATGCAGGGAGAATACATTGTGTTGCGGATACAGCGGTCTAATTGGAGAGGCTTTGGGCGTACAGGTGCTCACTCAGCAGCATCAGTCACCTCTCCGGTCGACGCGCGCCACCTTGGATGCGATGCCATTCCCACTCGACATCCGCCACATTTTTTTTTTCCGCCAAGCATATGGTGTCAGACGGCACTGTGGTAATATCAGCACATTCCCCCGTCACCGCGCGTATGAGGCTGCCATCGACAGGGGCGTCATGGCGATTGCAGTCTCTTCCCGCTTCCCTCCATATGTTTTTGTCTACCATGCTCCACATTTGAATGCAGTTTGAAAGGTGTCTGAATGGTGCTATAGTCAGCACATAAGCGTATTGTGTATCCTACATACTTCACTCCTTTGTTGTCATGTATAGTCTTATCTCTCCGAAGCTGTAATATGCTCTCCCAAGGTGACAGCATGGCTTTCCGACAGCATGTAGCACAAAGCTCACCCTGCTTTCCCTACACATGTGCTGTGTGGCTCTTTCCTCTTCACTCCATATCTCCCTGAATGCATAATGATGCACCGAGGCGTCATGTCAACTCCTCATACAGCACGCTGCAAAAGACAACAAGCTTGGAATGTGATTTTATCTTGAATTCAAACTCATCAAGCTTATTTTATGTTAGTTTGTGATATTTTTTTTACTGCACAGGCAGATACTTTTGCTGGTTTCGGTGAATTTAGCTTTTTTTTCCCAGGATAATGTAGCTCGTTTCAACAGGTAAAATCTTTCAAGATGTTTTTCTCTTCTTCCAAGATACTATTTTCTTGCCTCGCCTTGTCATAATTCCCTGAAGGATGACATATTGACGTGAATCAAGGGAAATGTCTCGATACCAACGGAATTATCTGCACTCCAGCGGGATAATCTGACTCAAACGTGAAAAGAGCTTGATAAGTGTGATTACGAGATAAAATCACTCGCCGACGTGTCATTTTTTGCAGCGTAGTTAGCTGCGGTGAGGCTCTGCACACCGTCCCCTCCCTCCTCCGCCTGCAGAAGTGATAGTTTTGAAGGGCAAAGCC
The DNA here is from genome assembly GCF_048128805.1 of Centroberyx gerrardi. NCBI lineage: Eukaryota > Metazoa > Chordata > Actinopteri > Beryciformes > Berycidae > Centroberyx > Centroberyx gerrardi. Next base: position 17,810,663 of record NC_136015.1, read on the forward strand.
AGTGAGAGTGAGACGGACCATCTGACGAGCACCGGCTCCCAAGCCCCTCCGTTGGCTTCCACTGTCTCTGCCGTCTAATTACGCTTCAATCATCCGCGGGAGCACCGCGTGCGGTAAATTATTTCGCCGAGCAGTGTGGAGACGTGCCGAGCTGAGAGCGTGAGAGAGACAGAGACAGAGAGTAAGTAGAAAACAGTGAGAGTTGGAGTGAAAAACAGAAAGAGCAAGAGAGGGGTAGGAGAGAGAGTGAGAAAGAGACGAAGAAAATGGAGTGAGAGATGGAATGACAGAAAGAGAGAGAGAGAGAGAAAGAAAGAAATTACAGAAAGAGACAGGGATGGAAGGAGAGAGCAAGAGGCCTGCCAGCCATAATGTCGCCTCAGACAGCCTCTGCAGCAGGAGACAGGCCAGCACTAATGAACAAAGTTACAAACTTATCACTTACCAGGCACAGCGAGAGAGAGAGAGAGAGAGAGAGAGAGAGAGAGAGAGAGAGAGAGAGAGAGAGAGAGGAGGAAAGGGATAGTTGGCATAACTTGTAATGGACAGCATCAGCATACCTAATCCTGCACTAGATGCAGGCTAGTACATGACTGCTGCTGTGCATAACTTAGCATAGATACAGAGGAATCGTACAGAAATTATTGTAATTTTTTTCATTAAAATTACAAAGTCCGTCATTAGGCTCTTTTTGCCTGTGTTTTTATTGGTTTCCAATCAAGCTGCAGACAATAGGAATCTAATTAAAGCACGATTTGGAGTGGTTGTTTTTTGTGTGTTGTATGTGTGAATAGCTTCTATTCTATTACCAAATTGCCCCACAATGGCCTTGTGCCTAAATTTTATGTTTGAAAAAGGATAGTGAAGGCCTGCATTCTCAATATGTTCAATGCCGCCATGCTTGCTTTGAAGCAAATATAAATATGGCTTTTTCAGGCTTGGTAATGGCCACAGTGTGCAGTTATTAGAATCTCTTTGATGTGGCAACTGTGCCAACCCGCTCGCTGTCTCTGTCAATTGATCTGGCTCAATTAGCAGGCCCAGGGAGAGAACGTTCAAAGGACCGGGCTTCCACACTCAACACTGACACACATAGACCAGGTGAAGCGCTTTGCATTCATTTACTCCGCTGGCTCTGAGAAGACGTCCAGCGAATGGATGTGAATATTGGAAAATCAGTGGCGTGACTTCATCTTAAAGAAAAGCTTTCACCAGGAATTCTCAATCAGTCCCAAGTTAATTTCCCGCCGTTGTAGGCATAATTGTGATTGAATTGAAACAGCGTTCTTCAAATAAACTTTACCACACCCTAAAAAAATCTGGTATGTATTTCACTTGATCTGGCTATGTCTTTGTTTGCTTGTTTTTGTGCTTTTGTGTGAAAGTGTGTGTGTGTGTTATACACCCTGAACCCTCTCTGCCTGCCTTCATCCCTTTCCTGCGAGCTCCTGATTCAGCTGACCCGTTTCAATTTGTCTTCATCAGTCATACCAATTAACTCAGGGATTAGATTCCTCAGTGCCAGCCATCCCCATCCTTCCCTACATTCCCCACCTCTCCATTCATCCCTCTATATGTCCCTCTATTTACCCCTGCTTCCATCTCTCTGTTCATCCCTCCATCTACCCCTCCTTCCATCTCTCCATCCCTCCCTCCCTCTGCCACTGCCCACATGCAGTGCACTCACTGCACATGTTTTAGGTTTCCAAACTCAACAGCCATAATGGACTTCTCAGCATTGCTGGTGGACTGTTTGCTATGCACATTAAGGGAGAGCACAAAGCCCTTTTCTTTCATTGGATTTTATATGTCAGAGATACTACTACTACTACTGCAGTACTACTTACTGCTATCCTCTTGAGAACTATAATTTTACCTTGAGCTGTACTTTTGAAGCCTATTTTTTTGTCTGTTTCTTTCTGCTGCTTATATCTACCTTCAAGAGGGGAAAAATGGCCTTTAAACCTGGAAACTGCCCCATGACCAGCTGGAAAACACCAGCACCTAGTGGCATAGCGGCTATTTAAAGCAAGGGACAAATGAATGACAAGTCTACCCCTCTAGCCCCTCACCCCCCTTCACACACACACACACACACACACAGAACTTATCGAATAAACAGTAAATCGTTAGATTATGAGTAAAGATACATGCGGTGTCACACTAAACGCACTAAACACTCCACTCTGCATTTGCATTGATTGAGTTAAATAGAATGCACGCGTGAACGCAGCAATAATGAATGCACATTGGAGCATCGTCTCCTCTCTCACAATGGCCACACACACACACACACACACACACACACACACAAACACACAAAGCTGCTGCATTAAAACACAGGACCATCTTTAATTCACCAGAAAATGTAATACGATTAAGGTAACCCTCCCACTGCAGCAGCATAACTCCACATCCCAGCTTAAAGTTCCTGCCTGCATCTAGTTCATGCCAGTGAGTTCATATTTCCTCCTCATAGCCAATATTTAATGCTAATTCCGGGCGTTGCTGCACAGTCAGATTAAAAGTGGTGTCAACGCTATAGCACTAATTAATACTGCTACAGTTTTTACAGCTGCACTGCCAATGGAGATAGGCTGATAACATGTATTTCCATGGATTTTACTATTGTTTATATTATGCGCTTAATGCACAAGCTCGGAATTGTGGGTAGTAATTCCCTAGGCACGTTTTTAGGTAATGTGGATGGGTAAATAAGTGAGACACATGGCAAAAAAAATCTATTCAGAACTTCCATCGCTGAGTGCAATAAATGCACAATAAATGTGTTTCCTAGCAACAAGCAGTAGGTGACTAAACCAACAATGCTTCGGCAATGCCGTTTGTAATGTTGCCAAACAGAGTTACCCAGATAGTTGCCTGTGATTCACTGCCTTAGCTCTTACGGATCAGTTACTGTCATACCGTCGCCCATGCCTGTCCTTGTTTTTTAGCCACAGTAGCTGTCCTCACACCATCAACCACAACTCAGCACTCTTTTTCATGACTCCTCTCTCCTTCCCTCCCTCTCTCCATCGCTCCCTCTCTCCCTCACCACGTCCCCCCTCTCTCTCTTTAACGAATTGTACAGGCATGCCATGTTAAATTACACTGACTGCTTCCATTTCCAGTGGCTTCAATCATATGTGAGAGGTCTGCGGGAGGAGGGAGCGAGTGAGTCGGGGCAGGGTGGAGCGGGGACCGGGGCCGTGTCAGAGGGTCTGTCCTGCTGAGAGTTGATGAACCAGCTCCCTGACACCAGCACAGTCTCTTATTCTGCCTAATGAGGAAGAGGAGAGCCAGAGCAACGGGTCCCTTTTCATCCTTTTCATCTCACTGACTGCGCCCATGTGCCTTTGTGTGTGTGTGTGTGTGTGTGTGCATGTGGCTGTGCAAGAGATGGATAGATAGAGACAGGAAGAGATAGAAATAGAGAGAGAAAGAAGTGGGAGAATGAAGATCCGGTTGATGCTGCCTGGTGAAACAAGGTGGCAAAATCACCCTCACATCGGCGTCTTTTTCAAAAATAAGACTCTTTTGAGTGTGTTCTGGTAGAACTACAGACTATTTCTTTTGCTTGTGATGTTGTGGGTTTCCATCCGACTCAGATCTTTTTGTTGGGCGCCGTATCCTCTCCTTGTCCATGAAATAATCTGAGATAAAAGAAAATTAGCCTCTCTGACCTTTTGTGCCTGGCTGAGAGAAACAGGAGAGATCCCTACCTTGTCTCTGAGGTATAAAAAGTCAAGGTCAGCTCAGTTTATCCAGGCTCAGATGGGGCCTATAGCCCTTATGACCTCAGTCCCTATGGGAACACACACACACACGCACGCACACACACACACATACTCACACACTGCGTGACTGTTGCTTTGCAGAGGAGGAGAGGAAACGGATGCGGAGGAGAGAAGAAAGAACAGGAGCGAAGCTTAGAGAGGGGCGGCGTGAGGGGTATTTTACCCATGATGCAGTTTTCTCTCCAGGGTCTGGATGGAGCAAGAGATGGTCAGCAGTTCAAAGAGAGAGAGAGAGAGAGAGAGACAGGTAGATAGTGCATGCGTATCTTAGCACCCTGCGCAAGGTGATTTCAGATCGCTGCCTCTCCTCCAAGGTGTTTTACCTCAAATACCGACCGTCAGCACATTCCTAAAAAAAACACACACTCTCTATATCCTCCATGGTTTCAGCTATGAATCTGTCAGGCGGAGAAGCACACATCGACCACTTTACTTCTTCTCTGAGTCATTAGAGCCTTTTACAAACTGTAGTATTTTACAGTGTAGCTTAATATTTTCGTATTAAATTGGTGACTGTTGCAGCGATGCAGTATTTTACGATTTCCGGGTTATGTCTTTGCTATAATCCAGCAGTTTATTCGAGGAGCTACCCCTTATAAAAAGTCAAGTCATGCAAATTTGGCTTTATTTTTCTCATATTTACTCATCCCCCACAACCCCTCCACCCTCAAAAATTCAGTAAACCCTCTGCTGCCCTTTTTTGTCTCTGCACAGTGTCAATATTTTGTCTGCATGGGTTGTGTTGTCTGTTGTGTGATTGCCTGCTGGTTTGTTGTGTTGTCTCCCTCTGCGATGGCCCTGTTATCTCCTTTCGTCTTTGTTATGTCTGCCGCTGTTTCTCATTCCTCCACTCCACCCTAAAACGCTGTTTACACTGTCTCATTCACTTACTGTACGTTTGAAGTTTGGCCCGGGCGCTGGGTTCTTGCGCTTTGTTTTTTTGTCATCACGGCATTGTTTTCAGCGTTATCTCGGTGTATTCTCGGTGCTATCTTAGTGTCGTTGCTGTGTTGTGTTAGCGCTATCTTCCTGCCATCTCCGGCGTTATCTTTTTGCATTATCTTTTGGGGGTTATCTCACCGCCGTTGTCCCCCGTGTTATCATGTGCCGCGATCAAGGTGGTGACCTTTTTCTCTCACAGCATCTTAAAATCCTCTTGGGAATATCGTAGAAATTCCTTCTGGGTTCACCCGACTGCCACAGATTCTTACTATAACTCTGATGCTTTGCATTTTGTCAGAACTTTCTCTGTCTCTTCATGTCTTTTTTGGATGTTGATTGTTTAAATGTTTTTTTTTTTTTTTTTAGGTTTGTTTTACTTCCATGGCTGTTAGGCTTTGTGTATGCTTCATAGCCTCGTCTTGGATGTGTATGTTTTCATATGCGTCAAACATGTCTGGTCTCATGGTTGTCTTCGTTTCCGCCAGCAACTGTGATTTGTGTGTTGCCGTCATTTGCGTATGGCTGTGTTTACATGGCTACATGTCTGTGTTGTTCCTGTGTTGTTATGTTTGATTCAGAGCCTGGTCTGATTCATAGCAGATGGCTGCCTTCGTTCAGAGTAGCCCTGACAGCTGAAGAAAGTAATAGTGGGAATGGTAGACAAGATAGAGAGGGAGGAAAAACCAGGGAGGAGATTACCATCAAACCATCCGCTCAGTAGAGGGAGCATCCATCCGCATCCTTCTCTCTCTCTGCTTGGTATGTGACACAGATACAAAATGTCTCCCGCGCTAATTTGCGGAGCAGCACACGCGCCTCGCAGATACATTTTGAAGTTAGCAGTCAAACAGTATCAGCTCTTTAGCTTCGATGTAGCGAAATAAGACCGGAGACCCCTTAAATGCTTCAGGCTGTTTGCGCATCATTTGATCTCTTAATGCCTCTTTCCCTTCCCTGTTACTGTGCATGTATGTTCCTGACAGTGAAGTTTACGTCTTCCTCTGGAATTGTATACAGTTACTTAACCGGATACCCAAACGAAAAAACCTCAAACCTCGACACGGCTTCTGCTAGTCCTCGTGGGAACGGACCTGTATGACGTGTATATGTTTTCATAGAGCCTTATTGGGGCCGCGCTATAGGAGCCGGTGAACCGCAGCACAGGATCAACATTCCCTGATTAACTGTGTAAGTGCGCCTCATAACTGTCAGGAAAGGGAAGAGGCAGCCTTGGAGGGCCAGCAGCCAGCCGGTCGGGAGGCATCGCCATGTTGAATAACGATCAGTCCCTCTTCAGCCCCTCAGCGAGATTGAGTTAGCATACAGGGATGCTCCTACCGGGATCTGGTGTATGATGAACACCCCTTCACTGCGTCACATCGCTCCCCATCTGGATCGCTTACCCCTTGGTTGGAGCTAACTGTGTTTGATAACTGTAGAGGAAGCAGTTTTTCATGGTGCAAGAACACAGAGGTTACGTTACATTCCTAACTTTTTTCCCCTCATACTCTGACTTCCTTACCTGTCACACATGGTTATTCCAGGGAAACAGGGATATTTGGTACTTGTGGTGGACAATGTGGCCTGAATATCTTTACAATTTTTGGACGGTAATGGTATATATCACGGTACAGTCGTTTTTATGGTAATGTCATCCCCCAAAATGTTAAGTAAAACAACCCTGTGGAAATGTCTTTTTTTTTGCCTGAGGTTTCAACAGTGCAGTAACTTTAACATTTTGTTATTTTAAGGGCAGGTATCACAATTACGTTTTCTGACTTTTTTAAAATTCGGAACACTAATTTACACTTTTCTGTTTGCAAAATATCTTACAATATTCATACACGCACACACATGTTTTGCCTTCAGGTGGTGAAATATGTTGCTGGTGTTACCACTCCTGGTGTCTGTCTTTTTATAGCTCCCTTTTTTAGACAATCTCTTTTTCATCTTCGCTGACTTTCATTTGGGCAGAGATTAGGAGGTGCGCTCCTTTCACTTTCACTTCTCTCCAGCTTCATGTCTGTGCTTACATAACGCACATGGGTGCTACTGTTAAAGCAGCTCTACCCATGTGTTTTTAGCAATTTTGTGACTAATGCCAAATTACTTGATGTTAAGTCTTGTAAGAATGTAAATACATCTGCATGACTAATGTTCAGCCAAAGATCGTTCACCTCACCAGTAGAAACGGTATGGGCAAATCTAAACCTCAGCACAGATTTCTACCAGTGAATTGTTTCTGCCTGTATGCCACCCACCACTATTTGGTATACGTATTCACAGCGCACTGTGGCTCTGACCTCTGCCTAAAATGAAAATGTAAATTACTAGCTACTGTAATGATGAACCCTCGGGTACCGTTAATCCCCATCTGGACTGACTATACAGTCAAATGTGTAGTTATTGTGACAGTGAGCTAAAGTTGGTCTTTTTATGATATTGTTTTACCATGGAGGCCAATAAAGACCCATAATCAAAAGCTAACAGCATGTATTTGCGCCTCATATTGCAATTTTTATATTACACTGTGGATGATTCAACAGCAAAAAAAAATAACTTTATATCACTGTCCTAATAGCTTTACCTTCTAGGTTAGTAGCCCTAACCTTGTTTGTGCCGTCCATCAATATCTATCCGTTTATCTGTTTTGCAGGTATTCAGTATTCAAAGTGAGTTTCCTTCATACAGGAACACAAAGGTTATAGAGTGCCATGCTGCCACAAGAGAATTTGATGTAGAATAGTCCTTGTTTTGTTTCACGGTTTAAGAGGTTGCATCTGACTCTAGATGACTTCTTTTCCCTTGATAAGTCAGTTCAGCAATCCCCATGGAAACGGTCACACCCTGCCTCAAAAGCTGACAGCCAGCCTTGTTGTTGTTGCCTCAAGCGAGAGAGAGAGAGAGAGAGAGGGAGAGAGAGAGAGAGGGAGAGAGAGAGAAGGGAGAGAGGGAGGGACGGGGAAGATGGGATCTGAAGAACCAGAGGAAGTAGAGATGTGCCTCCAATCAAATTATTGGCCAATCTAGTCATAACGTGAGTAATTCAAGGCTTACATCGACGGCCCTAATCTGATTGGCTGTGCATTAGGGGCTCAAAGGAGGGCTCTTAGTGAGCACGCTCAGTGGGGGGTCTTGGAGGAAAAGGTGCTTTGATGGGAGACGAGAGATTCACTTTTGGTGGCAGAGTGTGTGTGAGTGAGTGTCTCTCTCTCTCTCTCTCTCTCTCTCTCTCTCTCTCTCTCTCTCTCTCTCTCTCTCTCTCACACACACACACACAATCTGTAGGGGTTGTTGAAATGATGCCTGCCTCTCTACCTTTTGGCGCAGTACTGTAAAAGAGAGAAAGCCAGGCTAGGGGTAGTGGGAGGTTTACGTCGCCTCTCTGTTGCCATCTGCTTCAGTCCCATTGTCCAATGGCAGCATCTCTCATTTTCCCAATTACAGAGGAGGATTATGATGTTTGTTTCCTGCCCATGGGCTCCCTAGTCACATCTGACTCATGCTTTAGGTAGAGAAGGATCGCCTGTCCTCTAATGGGTCTTGCCAGGATAGCCTAATTTAAAGTGATATTATTTTTGCTTCCAATATAAACACACATGTATTTTTTAAATTTTCTTTTTCAATGTCACATCCGCATGTCAGAGCAAAGCAGTTGAAATAGTCTTCATATGAAGTTTGGTGCTGTCATGCTGTAGTTCTTTGGCACAGGATAGTCTTTTGTAGCGCAGGAGTATCTGGAGCGTTTTCCACTAACCCTCGGCTTTGATATCTGTAAGGCCAAAAAAATCTGGTGCAGCTGGTCTGTGGAAGCAGCTCACCAGGAGAGCTTACACCTGGAAAATCATGATGACGGGGCCAGCCTTTGAACGGAAGGGGCTCCAACAAAAGGCCAGGCCCTCAGAAAGCCCGGGGTTTCCGGCGTTTGACACGGGCGTTGAGTGCTAATCGGGCTGCGTTTCAGCATCCCAGGGCCTCGCAGTGAAAAGGCCTGACAGTTTCCGTGCTGATTTGCATGTGGAGGGTTCCTGAATTAGTGACCCCCCCACCCCCACCCCCACCCCCTCCCCAACATACACACGCACACACACACTCCAACCACCCCCCGCGCTTGGGGATCCGCATTGTCGAAACAGCTGCCAAGGGAACAGCTTGTCTCAGAGAGAGAGAGAGAGACAGAGAGAGAGAGAGGGAGAGGGAGAGGGAAGGTAATCAGTTTTTGGAAAAATACTGCCTCTCCATCCCCTGCCAAGAGTTAGTTTGTGTTGTGGCTTTTTTCTGGGCCAGCGTAGCCCTGGCTCTCTGGCTCCAGCCACCCACCCCTCTCTCCAGGGTTAATTCAACAATGGGGGGTTTAGGTCGTAAACTGACAAAAACAACAGCCAAACAGAATGGGGTTCTGAAGTGTGCGTGTGTTTGTGTGTGTGTCTGCGTGTCTGTGCTTAGGGAGTGCTGAAATATTTTGGCTGCCATTTCAGCCATATGTTTATTTGTGGATGACAGTTAGGCGTCCGTAAAAAAGGCTTATTGTTGTGATACCACAACAAGTATCCATAAGTGAGCAATCACCTTTTTTTTTTTAGACCAGCGGCAGTCCGACTTTTCACAGCATCGTGGCATGCCTCCCTGTTCTCCCACACACTTATTCTCAGGAACAAATCTGATTCCATCACAACTGACTGACTAAAGCCATTGTACCAATACCAGCAGTTGAACAAATGTAACAAGCTTATGCATGGTGGATCTGGTTTGAAACACGCCGCGTGCCGTAGACCAAGGATGAATAAACAGGAGCATCCTTTCCCGAGTCTAATAAAGCTTGTCAGCTCGAGAGGAAGTGACAGGTTCAACAGTGTTCCTGGTTAACACAACAACCCATGAATAACCCCATCTCATAAAACATATGGCCCTTCGATCAAGCATGCTGCAAACAAGCATGCTGCACGTGTGAATTAGGGTGTCAATCAAATAGGAGCTCTTGGTGGCGGCGCTTTTGTGTAGCCTATGAATATTATAATGCATATTGACTGCGCAAAAACATGTCTTTAATACCAAATGTTCTGGGTTTGATTAAAATATTATTATTATTACTATTTACATTATCGCCTCTGCATTTGTTAACATTTCACAGTGAGTTTTTAATAGGAAGCCTTGGTCCGAGCATCATGAAACATGTATTGCGTATGCCAAGTGGCAATTACAGTACATTTCTAAATTGTGGATTCAAGGTTTCTGCTACACATTTTATAGCAAAAAGATGTTTTTTTTCCAGCTTGTAGCCTGGGAACCAGATTTGACTGAATAATCCAAGAGCCAGCGTTCACCGATGCAACATCAATTAGGCTCAAGTTAAGGGTCGATTAGGCTTCAAAAGGACGGAAAAGGAACTGCGCTGCGAGTCATGTGAGCCTGGTGCAGCATCTCCGGCTATAGGGACGGGGAGAGACAGGAAGAGAGGGAGCCGGTGCAGTAGCCAGCACAGGGAGAGGGAGCTGTTTACATGCTGTGTGGACGTATACAAGTGTCCTCTGTCAGACTTTTAATCACTCTGGAACCTTTTGAGGGACTGTAAAGCAGTGGGGGAATAGCTTTCACTTCTGCTGTTTAGCTAGGGAGGGAGGGGAGGGAGGGAGAGAGGAAGGGAGAGAGAGAGAGAGAGAGAGAGAGAGAGAGAGATATGATTCAGATGCTCCGCTGGCTACTACTCCCCCCGCTCCTTTTCTCCATTTCCCTCTCTTCCTCTCCTCTCTCCTCTCCTTGCTCTCTACAAAGGTATGTTTAATACATAAGGGTCTAATCGCTATCGCAGCTGTGGCCCCATCGCCTGTCTGTCTGGGTTTTGCGCTGTGCGCGCTCTCCCTCTCCTCCTATTCTTTCTTTTGTCCTGAAAGGAGAAAGGCCATTCTAATAGACCTCTGTCCCCAGGTCTTCTCCTTCTTCTCCTTCTTTTCATTCCTTTCTATGTTTTTTTCCATTACCTTTCTCTTTCAAACTATCCCCCCTCTCTCTCTGTTTCTTTCTCCCCCTGCCTGTAGATATTGTCTTCCATGAAGAAACAATGAATTTAAATACCTTCATCTTACCTGGTCGGGGGGAAATCACTGGCGATTCCGCTGAACTCTGCATGCTGCGCCGACTTCCTTCATTCTCCAGCTTTTCGCCATCTCTCCTGCTCTCACCTCCTCCATAAGAAACACAAAGCCCTCTCTCTCTCTCTCTCTCTCTCTCTCTCTCTCTCTCTCTTCACTCGCTCTCTCGCTCTCTCTTTCTCTCTGCATTAATGGATGCAAATGGAGGCGTGTGCGGGGGAAAGGAGCTGACATTTATGCCTCTGATTAGAACATGCAGCCCCAACACTTTGTAATTGATTGCAGCCGTGGACAGCACACACTCACCCATAGCCTCTCAAAAAGGCCCGTACCTCTCTCTACATCCTATTAGTGTGTATGTGTGGGTGTCTCTTTTTCTCTGACACACACTCGCTCCCAAACACTCAAATGTGCACATGATACGCATGTACGCATACACACACTTGCTCATACAGTTACACACGCAGGCTCACTCACACGTACACACACACATATCCGCACCAGCCCACATAGTCTGCCTCGCTGCATCCATTTGAATAAGAAGCTTTTAATGGTTGCTTGGTTTGGCTTTAAGTCATTGTGGAGAAGCCGAGCTAACATGACTGGAGATGCTGATCCCCCTCCTCTGGATCAATGCGTGGGCCCGACCTGTGAACTTGGGTAATCCTAGAAACTGTGTCAGGGGTCAGGGCGACGCGCTGATGTTGACGTGACGGGTCAAAGAGGCAAGCGATGGGAGAGGAACACGAGTGCAAACGGCGAAGGGGTGGATGAGAGAAAGGGCAAATAGACGGCTGGGAAGATCAATGAAGAAAGAAAAAGAATTGAGGTGGACAGAGTGGAAAAAGGGAGGAGTGGAGGTTATGTTTGCAAAGAAAGGAGGAAAACAAAGCTCACAGTGAACCGAGACAGGAGAGCAGTGAAGGAGGGTGGGCTGAGGGCAGAAAAGTGCTGAGTAGCGTGTCCTTGTTTTTTAAATTTGTGTGTGTGTTTGTGTGTGTGTGTGTGTATGATTACACATGCATGCCCATTTGAGTGTACGCTTGTTTGCTTGTGAGTGCATTTGCATTTTGCCTGCTTGGTCACATGCATCTTTGCAGTCTGTGTGTGCGTGTGCGTGCGTGTGTATGCGAATGTTCATGTATGTGCACATGTACATATGTGTGCAGGTGTTTGTGTTTGTGTGTGAGGAGGAGCAGAAGAGTATGGCAAGGTGGTGTACAGTAATTAGCATTGTTCTCACCAGGGAGGCTCTATGTGTGGAGGGCCCATTAAACACATAGCAGGGAGAAACACTGCGCCACAGCCCTGTTCCGCTGACTAGCATGCCTCTCCCCCTGTGTTACACACACACACACACACACACACACTCCTAAATCACCTTGGCCTGCCAACACAAGGCACCACATAGCCACACACACACTTACCAACACATCATGAGGCACACACACACACACACACACAAACACACACTGCTGCATTCATACAATGATGTAGTGGTAAATTAAAAGGTCGATGAACTATGACCTCCAGTCACTGATCATCATGAGGCAAAGAGCCACCAATATAAACATATAAGAATAAATTATATTTTCAGAAAAGCATGAATTTATGCTTATATTTCCTTAAAAGTCCCTATCCTCATATAACTTGCAGTTTGTATAATGTATGTATTTATGTCGTAAAGATTTGTGCCAGGCTAAAATAATGAGTAAACCCTATTCCACGAATAAAAAGGTGGGTAACCTCAGTTTTGGTGGATTTACCCTGCACTACATACACATACATACACACATTTGCAGACACACTAACAGGCACACACTGACACACACACACACACACACACACTCGTAGAGGTCGGGCGGGGGTGTAAAATTATGCCGCGTATGCTGGCATACTGTACTCGCACTAATGAAGCCCTCTGTGTCCACATAGGCTGATAACTTGCTGATAACTCGATACTGCTGCCAGAGCGATCTGAGGCGCCGTTTGAATACTGAAGCGGGCGTATCCTGTGGTGGATGTGTTAAGATCCCTCTATCTATATTACACAAGGGGAGTGCTTTCTGACATAGAGAAATGCCATGGGACAAAACAGAACATGCGTGGTCGTCCATGGGCCATAAAATATAAGATATAATAAAATATAAGATAGCATGGCAGGAAAGTATTAGCTGATTGGGTCCTAAATCCCTCTTCAAATATGAAAAAAGAAATAACCTTTTTATTCTCTGGATCTCTTGGCAGGTCGAACAGAATATTGGGAGGGGCAAATATTAGCCCACATTAATGTTAAATATGCCATCCCATATCCCTCCTTCAAACAACCAGATTTAATTTGTTAGTTTGCATTTGCAACAAATTTTGCTCTACAAAGATGTTCTGATTTGTGTTAGAAAGAGGGATACCAATTCAATTCAGTTCATTTTGACTTTATTAGTCCCCATGGTGGCAATTGAGTGTGTGTCTGTTTGTGTGTGTGTGTGTCTGTGTGCGTCCCATTCCCTCTTATCCTGTAAAAATCAGCCCCATAACACTCTGTTTACTTCTACTTACCTCCAATTTTTGTACCTGTCGTAGCTAGTAAGGGCTTGTTACTGTTGACTCGTATGTGTGTGTGTGTGTGTGTGTGTGTGTGTGTACCGCATCTGCCTGTCATCTCACTACGGAGCTGATGCACAAGTTGAGCCTGACCTTTCAGCAGCAGTGCTTTGTCATTTGAAACTGTGTGTGCGCTCACTCTCACACACACAAACTCACGCACACACTCGCACAAAACATTCAGCAGACATCACACACACACACACACACACACACACACACAGGGGCATACACACCCTCACCACATCCCCTATCCAACACGGGGAACAGTAATTAGGTAGTGCCCCCGGGTCTCTGACAGCCTCTTTCTGACAAGAGGAAAGGGCAGGGTGACATTTTTGGGCAGCAAAGTGCCACAGTCATCATGATGCATACTTCACAAAATTACCAGTGGGGTTGAGAGTTCAATTCCCTGAGCCCACACTGTGCTGATAGAGCCTTCAACCTTTTTAGACAACACTTTGCACACGGATGACATCCTGGCGTTAACGGGCCCGGCGCCGCGCAGCCTCCGGGACGCCGGCACCTCATCTTCGGCGTTCAGACTTTAACGGCCTTGGGAGAGTCGAACGCCTCCTAAGCACCATCTATAAACGATACATTCTCCACTTGAACGCTCAGAAGCTGATGAACTCTCGCAAAGGGCGCTTTACGCGGCGGAGTGTTATCCCGAACGCGTCTCTGAATGTCTCTGTCTTTGTTGTTTTTTTTTTTAAATGAGCAGTACCGCGTAGCTGGTGGTGTAAAGAGTCGCTGCCCTCGGGCTCGTCCAAGAACGAGCAGAAAAGAAAGAGAGAAAGAGAGGAGAGCTTGGGAGAAAGAGAGAAAAACAACAAGAGCGAGACAGACAGTCAGACAGCGATCTGGAAGGAGACAGATGGTGAAGACCTATAAAAAGAGGGAGCTGTAGCCTCTTAATCTTATCTTAATTTTTCTCAGTAAATAAACAGAAACTTAATGGTTGTCGTTAGCTGAAATTACCGCTCCATGCATTATACTTCCATTCCTGGCCAGACACTCTCTCTCTCTCTCCCTCTCCCTCTCCACACCAGGCCCACTGCCCCTTCTTGACCTAGAAGCCCCGACTAGCCCCACGCTGCCACTGCCAGGCTATGGCGGCTGTCAGTTTAGATTTAGTCTCCTCTAACAGCTTTGATGGATGGGCCAGGATCATGACTAACTGGCTGCCCGCTAACTCCCCAATCCCCATGACCTCATCATGGACTGGCTGGCAGGGTCTCGCCTTCCCGTCATGCCCAACCAATTATTAGGTCTGCCTGGCCACTGCCATCTCACCAGGCCTTCTGGTACTGCTCTGCTGGCTCTAATCCTGTTTTTTCTGTCTGTCTGTCTCTCTTTTTGTCTCACTCTGTTCTCTCTGGTTGACAAGAAAAAGATCTCCCATATTACACACACACACACGCACACACACACACACACAGTTTTGACCAAACATAGGTATGTAGATATTAAGTCTTTACACCCTTTCAAATTGTCTACTTAATATAGCACGTAGGCCTAAAATGAAAAGTCATTAAATAAGCCTTTCTTCACTGTCATTTGATATAGTAGCCAGAATAATAAAGGTAAATATAATGCTACTCATTTATTTTTTCTCTTTTGTTTTGAGTCAGTAATTTTACTTTTACTTAAATGCGTTTTCACTGAAGAATTGTGTTTCGCTACATTTTAAATCACATCAATTGCTGAGTACAAATTTTGTGGCTCTCCATAAGCATCAGAAACTGAAAATTGACAAATAGTGAAACCTGATTGCAGTGAACAGAAGAGTAATCTGGCCTTGCTTTGTTTGTGCACTTTATTTTGCTATTTTCAATTTTTCCAATTAAAAGAATGTAGTAAAAAAAAAAAAAAAAAAATCTACTAATTTCAAACAATTTAATAAAAATGGAAAACCAAAACACCTTGGTTGCCTTAGTGCCCACACCCTTCAGTTACCACTTAGTAGAAGCACATTTTCCTTTGATGACAGAGAATCCTATTGAAATTTGTAAAACAAGTGTTAGAATGAGAGTAATCCTTTAGTTTTATAGGTCCGGTGGCTGTGGAGTCACTGTTCTGGACATCGCTCGGTCCGTGCATTCTGATGCATCCATTCATCAGCGTTTCACTACACTCTGTATTATCATGTCAAGGTTCTTACTATCAGTGACCTTGTCACTGGAACAACTCTCTTAACACCGTGTCACTGCACCTACACTCCTCTCCGCAGCAGAGATGCTACGTTCTGACCTTGGCCTCCCGCTGAGGGTAATCTATCTATTTTTCTAGGATACCCTATTACTCCGCCTCATCCAGAGTTACGGCTGTCCTCCCTCCCTCCGCCCCTCCCTCCTTACCTTCTTCCTTCTCATTTTTCTTCTTTCCCTCCCTCCCTCCCTGCCTCTTTCCATCTCTTCTTTCCGTTCATTGCCAGGCTCTTTCCCCCCATCTCCCTTCCTCCCCTCCCTCCATCTCTCCCCCCCCCCCCCCCGCTGCCTGCCGCACCCTAGCAGCTCGGAGTGTGTCTCGTCCACTGTCAGGCAGGCGGAGGCATCACATGGCAGGTTGGCAGGCTGACCTTGTGCTGCACTTCCTAGGATCTCCACCGCAGCCCGGCTAATCCAGCTAGCGTGGCTGGCCTCGGAAACATCTGCTATTTTAATTACCAAAATGATGTATTTTAATCCCACAATCCAATCGAGGAAAGCAGTGATGATTTGTGTGTGTGTGTGCGTGCATATGTGCGTGTGTGCGTGTGTGTTCATGCAAGTGCATATATGTGTGCATTCGTTCTGGCTATGCTTTCACAATCAGTCTATCAGAACAGAAGGAAGGATATGTTCCTCTCCAAGGGAAGTGGGATCGGGCCACAGAGAGCAGCAGAACAGGAACCAGAGAGGAGGGTGTCTCTAAATCTAAATCTGGACTTTTACTGGATCCTGTGATCTAAATGCAGACAGATGGACACACACACATACACACAAACACAACACACACACGTGTCCATGACAGGCTGGGATGTGGAGATTTAAAGCCAGCCTGTCTGTGGTGTCTCCCAGTGAAATCTGGCTGTACTACTTAAACTGAACCCAGAGAGAAGTAAACACAGGGAAACCAGATGGTCACTGCTCCCAGCTCTGCCAATGGCAGCCAGGAAACGATCGCCTATACAAGCAGGCAGGAAGGTTTCATATATGTCTGTTTGTCTGTCTATCTATTGTTATATCTTATTTCAAAGCAGGTTTTTAAAGCGGTTATACACACTGTAGGTAAAAGGACAAAGATATATATTTTCTTTGGTTTTTGGTTTCACTTTCCTGCCCTTTTGAAGGACCCAAGTTGCTTGGTTTCTCCATTACTATGCTGCGGGTCGCCCTCCAAGTCACAGTGTGAGGCCTGTTCTCTGAGCCCGGACGCCATTTTGGCTCCGGCAGAGGTCTGTGTTTTTCATCCAAGCGCTCTGTGACAGACCGTAATCAAATCCAGGTGTCCTCCTACACGGGACACCAGACGTCTCCCTCTGTCAGCCGAAGGAGATGCCTTCCCTGGGCAAAGGAGATTTGTAAGCTTATAATGTTTTGGTCAGGGCGAGTTTTCTACACACCTACTGCCAGAGGGGAGGCGAATTGGAGGTGGATGGAAGGAGATGGTGTACCCCTAGTAGGAGGAACATATTAAATGCATCCCCCCAGCAAATTTCCTAGTTCCCTTGTTCAATTTGGACAAATCCCCAACAGGTTACTACCTATCACAGTGATATATTTCCAGAATTTCTCCCATCAGTAGAATCATTCTATGCCTTTATTTGTTGTGTTTGTGTTTGCTTATCTAGAATCCAGCTTTTTAATATTCACAACCAAGCTCCGTAATATGAATTGTGTCACCTCTGAAACATTTCGCCATACATTTTGAAATGGGAAAAAGTACAGCCTGTACCGCTGGCAGCATGGAAATAAAAAAAACACTCAGTTAAGATGCCAGTGGCATTGCTTGGCAGGCCAGGGGTGGCAGAAGACGGCGGCTGAGAATCGCGTTGATTGATGAGTTTGAGGGGGTAGCAGCAACCATATAGTGATTATAGAAGGGTGGAGCTGTGTGTGTGTTTGTGTCTGCACTGTGTGTTGTGTGAACGATCCCACGCCACTTGCGCAAGTGTGACTACATGTGCAGGCATCTCTGCATATTACAGACTGTGTTTGTGTGTGTGTGTTGTGTGTGTGTGCACACGTGTATGTCTGTCTGTCTCTCTGCGTGTGTGTGTGCCTGTGTGTTTTTGTGTGTGTGTGTGTGTGTGTGTGTGTGTGTGAGTGGGTGTTTGTGTGCGACTTACTGGGTAAGTGACATAGTGGCTGAGAATGAAAACTTGGCCCGCACACCAAAAGCATTGTGTCATGTTGGAGTGGCTTTACTCGGGGCGCCGCTCACTCACTCAACTTCCCAGCATTTCAGCTTGTTTACAGTGGCACATGCCAAAGCTTTCCCTCCATTTAAAAAGCCTTCAGCGTGCCGTTAACTCCCTCCCGAGGGAAAACCTCCACTTTTTTTCCCTTCTGGGTATACAGCTTGTCAAAAACACAAAAGAAGAAAATTGCCACAGCTTTGCTCCAGAAGGTACTGCGTCTGATTCTGATTCTATGTCTGTTGTTTGTTTTTTTTTTGCTGAAAACTGACAGACTTCAAGTGGTTTCACTTCTTATCGGCTAACTTTGTATGTGTAGAGGGGGAAGGGTAAAGGTAGGGCGGAAAAAAAAGGAAGCTCAAATAGTCTGAGCTTAAAATCAGATGTGAAGTCCCTGCGCATTGGGATGAGCATCTGTGCAGCTCAAATAACACAGAAAGGTGTGAGAGAGAGAGAGAGAGAGAGAGAGAGAGAGAGAGAGAGAGAGAGAAGAGAAATCAAAACAAAAAAAATTGCAGCGAGAGAGAGAACAAAAGGGAGTGAGTGAGAGAGAGTGAGAGAAAGAGAGAGAGGACAAATCCTTTTGATGTGCCGGGGAAAGTTTCACCCGTTTGCCTCCAAATCGCTGCAGATAGCATCTCAAAGACCTGGGCGTAAGACGAGACTTTCACGGTGGGCTGAGCCCCTGCTGACGTCAGAGCGCCCCCCCCCCCCCCCCTCCCCCCCAGACCTGCCCCGCTGTCCAGGGCTTTCCAGGAACCACTCAGCAGCCCAGGGACCAGGCTCGGGTTAAACCACCTCTCCTGGCACAACTGTTAGAACAGAGAGCAGAGAGAGAGAGAGGGGGAAGCAGGGGAAGTCATTATCTGTGTGGAGGTCCTATCTAGAAATCTCCAGGGGAGGATTGGATGGATGGAAGAGGGTTTGGGGGTGGGAGGCGGTGGGATGGGGGTATTGCTGGGCTGAATTTCGGGTTTGGGGAAAGTAAGCCAAGCTCCTGAACACAGGGAATGTTTGGCTTTGGCCCATTGGCCTATTGTTCATGTAACATTCATGCAAATAAAGCATAGTGAAAAAAAATATATATATACTGTATATACAAACGTTCGCTTTCCTTCACTTTTTTTAAGTCTAGGAACACGTTTCACGATGAATAGAATTAATAGAAGATATAGGTGTTACCACAGATTATGCAAACATGATACTTCGCACATTTACCCTTTAGAAGTATTCCCTCCTTGCAACAGGCCCCTCGGCCGTGGTGCTCTTAGTGAACTTGCCTGATTAAATAAGGGTGAAAAAAAGTAGTGCTGCAACTGTCTTTCTCTTTGTATCTCTCTCTCTCACACACTCTCACACACACACACACACACACACACGCGCGGTCACACAAACAGAGTCACCTGATGTGGAGCGCTTCCTCCGGTTGGTGGGGTGCTCCCCTCATCAGTGTCACTACCTGGAGGGTGATGTTTACAGCGTGGGAGTGAGTGATGATGAGGAGAATGGAGGGAGACAGGGAGGTTGGGGTGCATTTCCTCCTGTACGCCCCCTGATCCCCAGAACGCAACAGCGAGGTCACACAGCAGCACGCACACACACACACACACACACACAAATAGCGAACGTGTTGACACATTGGTAAATGAGGAAGAGGAGAATCTGGCTGAGGTGTGTGTGTGAGAGAGGGGGGAGCAGAGAGGTTGACAGGATTTGATTTTGGAACGGAGACCAGTTGTTTCAAAGCAAAACAGAATTGGAAAGGACCAAGTAGAGCCGAGTAGAGCGGAACAGAACAGAACAGAACAGAACAGAACAGAACAGAACAGAACAGAACAGAAGAAAAACAACATTCCCATGCAGCTACATGGCCGGACTGTTGCTTTTGTCTTACAGCTGTTGTCTGTTCCGCATTTGACTCAGAGGATACACAGACACACACACAGTGCACAAACAGTTGAATAAATGAAGTCACATTTACAACACGAGACAAAACAAAAGACTCTTTCATCAGCGAAGGCGGTAAACATGGATTCTCTCTAAATTTAGATGTTTTTTGTTTTTTTTCTTGCTATTGACTTGGCCCCATCCAAAACGACTTTGGCCCCATCAAAAATAATAAGTGTCTTCATAGGAATGCTGTCAATGTTGTTCGTCCCTTTTTACAGGCTGGGATTATTTTGTTTTGCGGTGAGGTTATGTGCCGCGTTCTATTTTCTGCATGTATCTACTCTAACACCTGAACATATGTACATATAAATGAAGGTGTGTAGACTGCACACACACATACACACACACACACACACAAACACACACATACATATATACACAGCTTGGCATGCATGTTGCACTCTATCAAGTAATCCCTAACAGCCTCAGTTTATCTCCAACAGCTTGCAGGTGCACTCTGTCAGCTGGCACACATGCTTATAAAACACACACACACACATGCACACGCACACACGCGTGCGCACACACACACACACACACGCCAGCGCGCGCACACATATACAAAGACATACGCATCACATGAATGCACACACATACATGCATAGATGAAAACGCAAATGCACAAACACACACACACACGCACGCACATGCACACACATCATCCGAGGGGCGAAAAAGAGAAGCTCCCTTCCACCCTAACAAGTCATTTCGCCCTATCGCTGTGTGTAATCCTCACCGTATCTGACAGAAGGATCCTATTGTCACCAAAAACTCTGAGCCTCTTTCATGAAGGCCTAATGATGTTTTATCACGCTCCCGACGCCGTGTTCACATTTCCCTGCATGTTTAAAAAAAAAAAAAAAAAAAACCTCACTTCAGAACACTTGTGTCAGTTAAAGCGGGGATTGATATGCCGTCTTCCCGCCACCCTCCCCCTCTTTCTCTCTTCCTCTCTTCCCCTCATCTCTCTCTCTCTCTCTCTCTCTCTCTTTTCAAGATCTTACGTTCTCACTAAAGTCCCCTTCTCTCTGTTATCATTCCACCAGAGGCTCTCAAAAGGAGCTTTGATATTGAAAGCAGGCTTGGCATGAAAGGCAAGGGTTTAGGGGAATGTAAATGCTGGGGGTCTTTTTAAAGGAAGAGATCTTCCAGTTAACGAACACCTCACGCTCTGGCACTTTCCGCACTGCTGACTTCTTTTTTTTTTTTCTTTTTTCACTTGCATTGCGACAAAATGGGGATGAAAAATGGATTTGTGAATGTGTTTTTTTAGTCATTTGTATGGATTTGGGTCAATTGAAGTTCATGAAATATTACCACAGCAGCTAAAGCTAAAACAATGTCAAAATTTTATTGTGATATATTGCGCACATGCTGCACTATATCCTATCCTAGGCATTTTAAACTCCCAGGTAGAGCACTTCAATCACTATACTATACAGTGTTATTGGGAATTTGTTTTGTCACACATACGTACACTTACACTACCAGTCAAAAGTTTGGACACACCACATTTTTCATTTTTTACACATATTTGTACTATTTTCCACATTTTAGAATAATAGTAAAGACATCAAAACTATGAAATAACACACATGGAATTATGCAGCGACCAGAAAAGTGTTAAACAAATCAAAACTTCTTAATATCTTCTTAAAATCTTATATTTTAGATTCTTTAAAGTAGCCAACCTTTGCCTTGATGGAAAGGCAAAGGCTTTGGAAAGAAATTCATACATAGGCATCAACTTCACTATTTATATTTGTCTAAGAAGCACATTTCAAGCATTTAAGCATAAGCCTTTAGATCAAAAGGCTTTAAGAT
This sequence comes from Centroberyx gerrardi, assembly GCF_048128805.1. Classification (NCBI taxonomy): domain Eukaryota; kingdom Metazoa; phylum Chordata; class Actinopteri; order Beryciformes; family Berycidae; genus Centroberyx; species Centroberyx gerrardi. The sequence continues at coordinate 17,832,268 of NC_136015.1, forward strand.
AATGAAAAACATAGTACATTCAATCAGGTGTGTCCAAACTTTTGACTGGTAGTGTATTTCACCAGATGAGTCAGAGTGCAGGGGCGGCTCTATATTGCACATAAGAAGAAAACTGAATTGAAGAGCCTCTGCTTTATTGCATTTTGGGCTTTATTTTTCCGAGCTGTCATGGCTCCCATGGCTCCCAAGTCAAGATCATTCAGTCCCATTAGCAAATTGCAAGATGAGGCTCATGCGTCCATCCTATCCGGGCAGGCAGCAGCCCCCTGTCATGGTAACGGTTTCTCCACGGATCAGATTGATGTAACGGAAGCTGAAGTCTAATATACTTGTCAGCGTGTACGGTCCTCGGCACATCCGTGACGGACACCCTGCTCCGAGTCCTGCTGTGAGCTTCTGTCGGAGCTCGGAGACGGCATCCTGCATAAAGCTCCGGCTTTTCTCTCTCTCTCTTTCTCTCTCTCTCTCTCTCTCTCTCTCTCTCCCTCTCTTTCTCTCACCCTCTCTTTCTCTCACCCTCTCGCTCCCTCTCTCTCTCTCGCTCTCTCTCTCCCTGCCAACACATCACATTCTCTCTATCCAGGCTTCCCTCCTGTGGCTGGTGGTGCTACTTCAGCTCTCTGGCATCCCTGCCAACTTCTGCTGCCCACAACAAGCACACTCAACCAGTCTGTCCCAGTATGCCCTCATACAGCGCTGCACTCCTGTGGATTTTTTGGAGGGGAAAAAACTATTGAAAACATGTAAAAAAAAAAAAAAAAAACTCAAGAAGGAAAAAAAAAAACATGGTTTCTCCGCACTTTCCCATACACAGCCTTCTTCAAATAGCTCCACTCCTCGCTAATGAGTCCCTGGAGGGTTGTAGCCTGCAAACGCTCTCTTCAGACGCCATTACGGCCAGGGTGGCTTCAAAGAGCCGGGCGAAAGTGTTACCATGACAGGGGACTGCTACCTGCCTGGATAGCTTAAGACATTAGCCAAACCTGCAGTTTGCTAATAGGACTGAATGGACTTGACTTTGGTATGGGAGCCGTGGGAGCCGTGGAAGTTCATATCCTGGAGTCTGGCCTTCTTATTTTTAGATATTCGCTTTGATGTCTCCGTTGATTTAGATTAAGATAATAGGCTTTACTCTGAGTACATTGTTAAGCAGTGTTTACTCTACGCTCCTCTATTCTGTTCTACTCTGTTCTACTCCGTTCTTTTCCGCGCTATCATCAGTCTCTGCCCTTTCAAGGTCACTGCTCCTGATGCAGATAATTCTATGGCTAATTAAAAACCTATCACCCCCGTGATGAAAAGATAATATGATCAAAAAAATATTTCATATATAGCCTATAAAGCCTCCTCATTATAAGACTCTGTGACAGTATGGCGGTGCTGCTAATTTGTCGGTATCCTCTGCCAACCGACTCGATGTGCAGCAGCAAATGTCAAGTTAATGCAGCCGCTCACCCATCAAGTAGGTTAAATTAAATGCTAGGCAACGGTGTGGAAGTCCCAGTGGTAGCTGCCTCTCAACTCTCCGTCAGGCCCCGATGAGGCTTCTCTTTCTGGGATGGCCGAGGAGGGTACGAGGGTCTGACGTCCCGCTGCGCCTGGCAGCTGTTGGACCCACGGGAGCGCTGGCCGCACTCGTCCGGCCCGAGAGCCCCGCCGGAGCTGTCAGTCTGCTAGGCCGCCTTACCGCTCTCACTGCCTCTACGCCACTGACATAGACCTGAAAGTCACACCAGACACGCTGCTGTACTCTACTGGACTGTACTCTACTGCGTTGGCAGTTGGGACCCACTTTTTCGCTTTTCTCCCCACCACAAAGTGATTTTGCAAACACTTGGTTAGGGCAGTCTTTGAAAGTTTAACTTCTTTTTTACTACATTATTACTAAAACATATTATTCATTTGTTCAAGCTGCCTTATATAATTTTAACTTGGGAAACCTTTTGGGAAGTCTCGTTTTAATTTGCCTGTGACCCACCTCTATGTCCCTACCCAGACTTCAAAAAATATAAAAACAATATAAAAACTATAAAAACCAATGTACTGCAGTGCACTGTACTGTACTCTCTGCTGTCAGATCTGTTAAACAGCGTGCACATGTGGGACGCTTAGTGGAGACCAGTAGCAAGATATTTGATGTAAATAGAAAACCAGACGTCCACCCTGCTGTTAAGCTCTTCTTTATTGCTGCACTTCAAAAGACATCAGACGTATAATTGTACAGAATAGGACCTTTAAGGGGAATAATGAGGGGAGGTTTCCTGCCCTCTCCTCCATTGACCAGTGAGGGACTCGGTGATGCCCATCTTCATTTTACTCAATCTGTCTTCAGCCTCCTTAGGCCAGGTTGTCGAATGAATACACCCATTTTTCAACAATAGTTTGAGTATTTTCTCCTGCTCTGAAGAGGCAATTTCCTTTGCAGCTCAAGTGGCAGTTGTCTTTTTTGCCTCCTTGTTCAATTAGAGGGGAGGAGGAGAGAGTGAAAGAGAGAGAGAGAAGGGGGAGGGGGGAGCAGTAGTACTTCTGGTCAAAATAAAAGCTTTTTGCGGAGACATCATGTCATCCATCTCTCAGTAAATGATACATCTTCCTCTTACAGCGGTCTGAATGACCTTGTTTGTGTGGCCCTGTTAGTAACAAGGGAGACTGCGGGAGGGAGTCTGGAAGATGAGTCTGGTCATTGTCTGGAGATGCAGGCAGGCAGAGAGTGAGAGAGAGGGAGGGATAAGAGAGAGAGAGAGAGAGAGAGAGAGAGAGAGAGAGAGAGAGAGACACACACAGAGAGAGAGAGAGAGAGAGAGAGAGAGAGAGAGAGAGAGAGAGAGAGAGAGAGAGAGAGAGAGAGAGAAAGCGCACCGGTCACATCTTCGACCTGCTGCACTCATCAGGGAGGCACCGTGGCACCTCGCATCTGATTAGCCAGCCACTCATTAGACCTGACCTTGGATCACAACACCGCAAAATGGCATTGTATGTTAAAAAAAAAAGGGGAAAAAAAGGAAAAAATACAATAAAACGGACAAACTGTTATTGCATGAGAGGGCGGAAGCAGTTATTCCCCCCATAAACATTTTCTCAAAGAATTAAAGTTTGGGTTGGGAGGAAGATTAATATGGGGCGAGGAGAGTGTGCCAGCGAAAAGCAGGCTAGTGGATTTTAATGAGTTTTGTGTGTCGGCTGGGGAGCCCGCTCGCGCCACGCTAATTACGCTCTGTAACGAACTGAGATCTGGGGAGCATCGCAGGAAGACAAAGGCTCTGAGCAGTCCAGCAGCAAGCGGCAGGCGAAACAAAAGAGCTGCGTGCACACATTTCTAACCCACATGGACGGACAGAATGAATGTGAGAGAGAGGGAGGCATGAGGAAGGAGGTTATACCGCTCCCGGTTTTCTCGAAGCCTGCCCCGGTTACCGCCCCCCATGTTAAGGGGATCAGTAATGAGATGTAGACGGAGATAGAGAGCTTGAACCTGACAAACGAGCCTCTCTATTAGGCTCGCCAGACACGTGGCGCAAACACCGGTGGCAGAAAATGAGTTTTGTAGAGACGGTGGGATTGCCAAGATAATTAAATCAACCTCTGTTGACTTATTCCTGTTGCAGCTCTTTAACTGGATAAACAAAGAAAACACACGCACTCACACACATGCACACACTCACTCATCAAAAAAAAGCCCACACATGGAAGGCAACGCTGCCCCCTTATGATAGGGAGGCCAACTGCAGTGCGCGATCCCCTAGGGTTCAGTGTAAATGAGGAAGCCCCAGCTCTCTCCAAGCGGGTGTGTGTCTCTTTCCTTCATTAAGTTGCCGGTGCCTGCAGGGAATCTAACACTCTTCCCACGCATCAGTGGCCACAGCACACAAACAGCAAACAATCAGGCTGACTTTCAACTGTGACTTTCAGCAGAATGAAACCAAGCTCTCCTCCTTCTCTCTCCCTCCCTCTTCTCTCTCTCTCTCTCCCTCTCTCTTTCAACTTGGTATGGGAATATGCTTCCGGCAGGGTTTAAATGAAACTTGCCCTCATACCGATGGATTCTAACCTTTAATATTCTGGCCCTTTGTTGGCAAGTGTATATCCAGCTTTCATCATGCAATATGTACAGAAATGACCCTGCAGTCCCCTAGCCCTTGCTATGAAATGTTTGTGCATTGCCATACCCAGCGACCGAGCTAGCTCTCAGATGAGAAGATTCAATCTTAAATTTGACTCGTTATATCAATCACGCTCCTGTAATGTTTATGTTTTCCCGAACTCAGTTCACGTGCATGCCCTTACCTGACATCACGCTCCCAGTATTGCCAACATACGACAGCATTCAGACTCCATCAGGCCTCGTAATTTGTTTGTGTGTTTACGACAGAATCCCGCCGATTTTATTAAAGCCAGAGCAGCAGAATGCGTGACTGCGGACCTCGTCCTCCTCCGTGCCTCCCTCCTGTCTCGTGTTCTCTCTTCCAGCTGATTTTCCCGTGCGGAAAAGCCCCGTAGCCCCGTCTGCATTCCTTTCCAATTAAGCCGGCATCATCTGATTCCAATTACTCTAATTATAGAAGCGGGGGATGTGAGTGAGTGAGTGAGAGAGAGAGAGAGAGAGAGAGAGGGGGAGAAAGACAGAGAGAGAGAGAGAGAGAGATGAGGAAAAAGACAGAGAGAGACAGAGACGTAGAGAGAAACAGAGAGTAGAGAGTGGAGTGCCTTCACACTTAAGAGACAGCAGGAGCGCTAGTGCAGTCAGGCCATAAGGCCACACCAATGGCAACAACAACAACAGTAACCAACAACAATAAGTGCACCACAGCAACAGCTGCAAAGATTTTAGCAAACAAATGCCGCAGTCACTAATGGTGGAAACACATGATAGTGACGGGCCGTGTAATCACGCCACCCAGAGACTTAACAAGGTCAGGCTAATAGAAGGACATGGGTGTTGTTGATCTAACGATATGACGTGATGAACACTAATCCCCTTGGTTTGTCTCGTAAAAGGACATGGTATAACAAATTCCCTCTCCCTCTCTGAGGTCATGTTTGACACCTGCAGGCCCCCGTAGCGATCTCTGATGTCATTACACAGGGTGACACCACCCATACGCTAGCTAGCTGCCAGTGCTGCGAGTCATCATGGCTGTTTTCACAGCCCACTGCCCAGGAGGAGATGCCAGGCGCTGGACAGCCCTGTTTTTAAAGGCCTATCTGGGATGGTAAACACATTCCTCTCTCCCTGACTCTTTCTACCTCCCTCAGTGCCTCTCTCTGTGTCTCCACCTCCTCCCTCTCTCTCCACAAACCTTCTTCCCACCCAGCTCCTAAACGGCATGAAATCAACCGTAACATTTGACCATTACATTTATTCATTTTCCATCTCATAGTTAACAGATACATTACCTTTGCCAACAGTTGTCTTCTCTCTTTAAGAATGTGAGCTATTGCCACTAAGAAGGGGAGTCTAAGTGGACTGCACACACACCGTATGCGAGAATTCTTTTCACACACACACACGCAATAATACATGTGTGCGCACACACACACACACACACACACACTGCCTGTCATAGCGTTAAGATGAAAGGCTTATTCGAGTGCTGTGTCTTCAAACAGCAGGCCCTGTTAATGATGCAGACACACTCAAATTAACAACTCATTAGATGCCGCCCAGATAACACATTGATGAGCCAAGACTATTTGTTGAAGGATTTATAAAGTAGGCTGGTTTTATACTTTGTGTTGGTGTTTTTATTGTGTAGTCATGTGCAATGAGCCTTAGCATTGCTTTCTAGAGATTTGTTATCATGTTTTTCAACGTCTTCATTTTGGTACGGTCTCAGCGAAAACTGCTCTGCACATAGATACAATCAAACAGATCTTGACCACTGTAATGACAACGGCGTGGACCAAGATAATGTCCTCTTGAATGGCAGTGATAAATGATGGAGTGATTATGGAAATGCTAAAACCCGCAGGGACGCATGTGACAGTTCATTATCTCTAGACGCGAAGCAGGTGTTGACATCGGATGACTGATGTTTATTCAAAGTCACCTCGCTTTACGCACGTGAATTTCCGCTCTCCCTCTCTCTCCCTCAACCCCGTGACCTCTGGATGAGGTGACCCTTCTCCATCTCGCTGGGTGTTCTTCCTTTCCTTTCAGTTTTCCCGTCCCCCCCCCCCCCCCCCCCCTCGTCTCGAGAGTCTAGAGGTTCGCTCACTCTGTCATGCTGTCATGTGGACACTGACGTCCCTGTCTCTGCTGCCAAGACCCATGACATCTGTCTAGACGCTTCTAATGCTGTTGGCCTACAAACGAGGGACTCCTTCCCCCTCGCTTCTCCCTCCTGATTGCCCAGCAACCATCTCTCTTTCTCCGTTTCCCTCCTTGCCTTCCTCCTTCCTTTACACCCTCGCAGAATTCCCTCCCTCCTTACTTTTGATACTTTGTGCTATCGTTATTAGGTGCTCAGGAGTTTTTAAAGTCAACATAGTTACACTCACAGCAATTATGCACACACCTCCACCCCAGCACCTTTTAAACTGCTTGTTGTTATTATTATTACTGCCGTATTTTATTACCACCTTCCTATCTATTTTTCTCTCTCCCTCCCTCTTTTCACCCCTCCCTCCCTTTCTGCATTCCTTCCTCCTGCCTTCTCCCTTTATGCCTTCACCAGCCAGGCAGAACAGAGCGAGCCTCATCTCTCTCTCTCTCTCTCTCTCTCTCTCTCTCTCTCTCTCTCTCTCCCTCCATTCTGTCCCCTCCATCCCTCCCTCTCTCTCCGGTCAGAGGAAGCCGTTAAAGAGAGTTTTCCGAGTTTTCAGAAACGGGGAGTGATGAAGCCGTAGATCTCGGTGGGACACCCGGGGTGGGTCGTTAGTTCGCTTCCACTGTATCATTAGTGTCCATAACAAACACATTATCTCCCGCTGCACCACCCCTCTTCCAGGCCATTTAGGCGATAATTAGACTGTAACAGGCAGCCGTCCCTTCTATATAGGTCATCTACTGCTAATGACGCCCTCGCTGAAATACACACCGATGAGATTGGGTTTGGTCCGGGTCCGGAAACTTAGACTGTGCTGTTTTTGATGGTCCAACTAAATCACTTAGCAGACGAAAATTACAGCGGAGGATTTGTTCTTTCGTGGTGTAATGGTTGCAGGTTGCACACTATTAGGCCTTCATCACCTACATGTGTTTGTAGTTTTTGGTAGTTTTGTTGTTGGTGCAGTTATCTATAGAAGAGACATTGCATTGAGAGGAGGCATTTACAGAGGCATTTACTGATTCTTAAGACCTGGGACAAAACAAAACTGCTGCTGTTGTTGAAAATTAATATAATTTGAAAGTTAAAACTCATCAGAGGTGATTATCTGAAGGCCCACAAATCCTCTTCATTTTGTAATATTTTATATTTTTTGGTAAATTATATGATTACATCTTAGCCCAGTACCTGTAAAACCTCCTGTCCTCAGAGAAGAGACAAAACCTACCAAACATACCTAGACCCAAAAGCAGTGAATTTTAAACAATATTTTCTATTATTATCTGGTTATTAAAAGTGTGCCTTGTGTTTTCATCAGCACCATCAGATATAAAAAAGCAATAAAATCAGGAAACCACATGGTCAGCTATAACCCTACGGACTCCTCTTCCACTTTCCACTTGTGCTTAAGGCATCAAAGGCACACAGGATGTGGTAAGTTGGTTATGTTTTGCTCATTTAGACATATTATATTGATATCACTGCTGCCACAACCATAATGTGTCAACAACATCTCTTTATAATGGAAATTTCCATTTCAAATTCTGAACTAAATGTATGCATTTGAAGTAAAGCCCAGAGGCAGCTAGCAACAGAGGGGAAACAAAATGGCTCCTGTGTAGAACATATGGATGAGATGTAAAGATGTGGTGGTGTCAACACCGTCAGATGTCAACACTGTTAGGTTTTCTGTCATGTTTCATTAACATGTTAATTTAAAATAAACATAATTTTCTTACCATTTTTCTACATATACATAACAGACAAACCTGATGTTTCCTTATTATGAGATTTGATGTACACCATGCAGTAACCATTCAAAATATAGTGGTAAGTAAAAGTATAGTGATAAGTAAAACATAATTTTATTGTAGACTTGTACATGGTTTTTAATTTGTATATATAGACTTTATGCTCCCAGATATGATGCTTTAAATCAGATCCCAAGACCTTGTTAACTCCATTTTTGGTGATTTTTAAGTATTTATTTAAATTGGAGGTTTACATAATCCTTTGGATTTAACAGCAGCGGTTTAATGACATCTGACATCTGTCAGATGGACTTTTAGCTGATTTTAAATAAATGTGCTTATATCTTCTTCAGCCAATCTATTAAAGCATTTATCTCTCTAAACTTTGCTTTTTGATGTTGGAGATAATTATCTTATAACTTAAATACTAAAGATTTGCATAACTTAAAAGGAACTTGGGGTGGTGTTACCAATGAACAAAGATCAACATTCAACACCCAGTTGCACATATGTGTAACTACGGGACAGAAAGTAAAATTTTGAATCTGTGTTGGTGAAAAGAAATCACAATAGCATGGTTTTTACTGTCTGACGGTGTTGACACAAACCAAGTAATGACATGAAAAGCATGGATTTTGTGAAAAGATTGTAAAATCAGGAGGTTGCACTGAAATATTACTTGATAGCAGAGAACTTGCTCTATAAACATATCAGATTAGATGTCTTTACATGTTTTTTTTTAAGACCTTGTTTATCCCAGTTCAAGAATCAGTGCTTTGCGACGGAAGGGGAAGTAATATTCCATATCATTCTTTGGCAGCTGAAAATCATTATAGCATCAGTTCCACCACTGAACCTGACTGACGTCACGTAAATGTTGATTCGTTCTGAGCGGCTTTCCCTGCACAACACTTCCATTATTGCTTTTTTATTACTTCTGTTGTTGCTGTTTTCCGTCGAGAAATAATTCTTTAATATATATTTCAATATCTCTGTGCCTCTCAGTCTCACCGTGTTGCCTTGTGTGTTTGTCATTCCTCCGTACAGATGTGACAGAGCAAAGGCAAGGTATTTCTGTTGCGGTTAGACATATGATGCTCACATCGCAGTATAGTTTCACATGACAGCCCTAGTGTTCCCCGGTGAGTAGTGGCACATTAAGGTAAAACAAATGAGACCGTGACCCTGGGTAGTTATTCAGGGTGTGTTTGTGGAGCAGGCAAACAGCATATGCTATTTGCTTTGCGGTGGATTCATAAGTGAAAATTGCATTGTGCCTCCATTTGGAGAGCAGGTGATGGAGTGTGGGGGGGAAACAAAGAGATTGTCACTCTCCTGGTTTCTGATGATGCTGTGCCACTCGACAGAAAGGCTCACACATCCTGGCTTTCATCTTAACGCGGCATCTGAGCGTCTGCATGTCCTCAACATACTGTGCTGTACGTGTGCTTTCTTAAAGACCCCACGAAACGGCATCTTTACTTCCTGGATTTGATGTATTTCCTGTTGGAACAGGACGTTGGGGCGGGACATAACGCAGTGAGGGATCAGTCAAACGTCTAAACCAATGGAATATGAGTCAGGGAGAGAAAGGCGGTTTTATTTGATGGGAGGGGGGCGGAGGGGCGGGATTGTTCAAAAATCTGACGGTTTTATTGGTTCGAAAATGTATATTTACGCCTACTAGTGCAGCATGAGGTCACCATTAAAGATACTTTGTTTTCCAGGAAGTAAAAGTAACAGGAGTTCATGTCATGGGGACTTTAAATCTAGATTGAAATAGAGATGCTACTCTCTGCGTTGTGTTCATGTGCGAGCAGAACTGAGCATGTTGAAAAAAAAAGAGTCTGACATGCATGTGACTTAGCCTTCCTCCCTATCTGTAAAGTGTGATCCCCTGACCCGGCCCGTCTGGGGATCACATTCTTCGCATAGACATGTGCTGGGAGAGACGGGCAGAAGGTGGGGTGAGTGGACGCCGCCTTTTGAAGTCGCTAACATCCACCGCCACGGCTCATTTGACCCATCCGCGCTGGGGATGACATGCGTGGCGGTTTTTACGATGCCGCGGCAGACCCCCGTCCAGCGCAGCTTTGAGGATCGTATATGTGGGGAAAAGCATGCGTCGAGACGGGACGACCTCTGTGAAGTGTAGGAGAGACTGGCATGTTGGAGACACATGGGCTTGTTAGGAGATTTTTAAGTGCTTGGGTCACTGCATAGCTGGTATATGGGATGTCCACGACCCTGGGAACCCAGCGCACACTGAACGCTCGCACTCTTTTTGGCCGTCCAGAGTGTAGGGAGAGTCAGAGATTCACCACATTACACGTGATTCACAGTTTTCAGTGAAGCGGTCTGACAAAATAAGAGAAAAATAATCATAGTTCTCTCTGTTCAACTGTTCATACTTTTTGTGTGCGGGGTGAATTTGTGAGTAGTCTACAATATAGCTGAATTGGGCAATCACACATTTGTCCAATCACTTGAAAATGGGTGTTGTTCAAGAATAGAATGACCACTCCTCCACAATACTGGACTGGAAGGGCTTACGTGAATGGGAATGTTAGGTGTGAAGTGGCCAATCACCAAAAACAGTGGGTGTGTTGTCGCTGGGAGGAAGGCAAACAACTTATAAAAGTTTGTACCCACCGCCCCATGATAACGACAAATCAGTGTGCTCAGACAGGAGTAGCAGATTGTTCTTTTTGAAGCATGAATTCCCGCAAGGCGACCATGGAATGAAATATGCAGAATGCTACTGAAATGTTGTTTAGAGTCTCTGCCGTCCCTCTGTGGACTTGAAGGATGTTGCTTGAACGTTGTTGTTTTTGGGGTTTTTTATTCTGGGTTTTTTTTCATCTCGGGTGTCTGGCTGTAGAAAGTCAATTACACCATCACAAATCAAAAGCTTCACGATGGCATACTTCCCTGTACATTATAGCAGTTATGTCATATGTTCAATTAGATATTCTGTCTCATCTGTACCCAAAGAAAATGGGAAAAAGTTGTTTATTTTCTTTCATTGGATTTTTTTATTTTTAACCCACGGGGATTGCACGGAGAAGAAAAAAGACGACGAGTGGAAGTGTGACTTGAGGAGGAGGAGGAGGAGGAGGGGCGGGGGGGTAGGAGCGTGTGTGAAAAGGTTTCCTGGTTAACTGGGTTAAGAGACAAACCGACAAAAAGACAGACAGGCAGACAGAGAGGAGGGATAGACCTCTCGCACAGAGTGAAGCCTCATCCATAATTTATAGATAGGTTTCCTGCATCAGCTCACAAAGGCCCTCATATTGGTCAATATTGGAAATCAAACAGCTCACCACTACTTCCTCTTAACCCCCCCTCCTCCTCCAGCCCCAACCCAAACCCCCCACCCCACCCCACCCCTCCACCGCCTCCACATGATGTCAGCCAGGAGGAATTCAATCTCCGAAATGATATCATGAATGATGCATAAGACGGAAAACGCATTTACCCTGGCGACAACACAATGAGCTGTTGTAGCAAACACCGTAATGGAAAAATATGGAGGTTATGGTTATGAAAATGCGTTATGAAGCTGGGAAGACATTAGTGGATGTTGTTGTATTCCTGAGCTGAGGGAACATGACAGTGGACACAACCGGGCTTAATAAGGAAATTCCTCAAACGTTTCTACGAAGGGGCGATCGTTTTGTCTGTCTTTTTAAGTCGCCCCGGGAGCGTAGAGCAGAGTGTTTTGGTGTGTGTGTGTGTGTGTGTGTGTCTGCCCACTTGTGCTACGCGCGCACAAGTTTGTCTCCCTTTGCCGGAGCACGGGGGTGAGGCCCGGCGTGCCCGTCCTCCATGTTAATAATGGATTTTTGATATGAGCTCCACATGAAATTTTAATCTCTGGAATATTAGCTCACGGAGGGAGATACAAAATCAAATCAGGGGTCGTGATTAAGCGGGTGAAGCGCATATCGACCCATTTAAATTCACATTAACCCTGCATCAAAATGTATGAGCCATGACACTGATGGCAGACATAATTTAGTGGTGTTATGTCTGTTTTGCCAAGAAAAGGTGTGATCTCTCTCTCTCACACATCTCCAAAAGGGAGAAAATGACAGTGGGAAAGGTAGGAGAGACGGTCTGGATGCTGGGGGATGTTAGCTTTATCCATTTTTTTAAGCTGCGCAAGTCATCCAGAATCTTTAATTTTTTCCATCTGGTACAGTTACCCACAGAAAAATACATGAATTATTTTTCAGATGTAATATATATCAAAAACTTGTAGGAATCAATCAAGAATTCGATAGCACAGTATCAGTATTTTGCTTGTATTTACATGCAACAGCACAGTTGGATGGCACGTGGCGGGACATACCAACAGCCTGTTTTGTGCCATAGCGCTGTGCCTTATGCCGGATGAATATTTTACCAGCTAAGCCAGCAGAGAGCAGGCCCAGCTGAGAGAGAGAGAGAGACAGAAAGAGAGAGAGAGTGTAAAGGGAGGGAGAGAGAAAGAGAGGGAGGGAGAGAGAGAGAGTAAAACAAAGCCCCAACGCTGTGTTGGCATACTCGAAGACTCAATAATGTATCACCCACTTTTGTTCCTTACACAGCATCTATCATCTTAGCATAATACGGACTAGCTAGAAAGCTATTCTCCATAAGCAGTAATAGGACATAGATTGAAAATGTGCGCGTGCGTGTGTGTGTGGGCATGAATTTGTGCACATATGCCAAGGGATGCAGGGCTGGTGTGTGTGTGTGTGTAATTAACTTGGGTGAATGAGTGTAGGCCTTATACCAAACTAAACGCCTCGGTGCCTTTGGGCTGCTAGGACACACTCAGTTGTCACTGGCTTGGATTGCACTCATGGGAAGCACGCTGAATAATGTGATGTATTAAGCTGTGCTCTGCAGCAACGTATGGTAATTTGTAGGATTTTTATTTAATCAGGTAACATTGTATTCCAGCCAAACGGAACATTCTCTGACCAAGGTAAACCTGTAGTCTTTTGCTCTCAGGCTTTTTATTCCGGTGCTTTTCTTTTGTATCTTGTGGAAAACTTTGTGTTACTTTGTGCCCTGTGAAGAACTTTTGAGTTTTTGAGAAATTTGCTACTGAGAGGTTAATTAATGGATATTTCGTAAGCCGCCATCTGTTGGTGAGCAGCACCTCTAACAGATGAGTGGGTGATCTTGTTGCAAGTACTGAGACTGATCAATCACGTGAGCATCCTAATGCGATTAAATGATATGATTGATCAGGTTGACAGCGTGCAGTGAGGCTGGTGACATATCAGATCTGGGAAGCAGTCTGACCTCTGTTGTGTCAATATCATGTCAATACACAGGAGAGGAAGAGAGGGGAGGTAATCATTTTTTGACACACAAATTATCGGTGAGATGGATTTTTTTGGGCATGTGTGTGGAAGCACATGTTTACAGTGCAAGACGTACTTGTGTGTGTACATGTCTTATGGGTGTCATACGTGAGTCTCTACTGAGTCTCAAACATACAAGTTTACATGCCAGCATGATAGATGGCAATGTCACTGAGCTAATTCAAAATTACACTCTGAATCAGGGGAAAGAAAGTACTTATAACGGAAAATTGAGTTTAACCGATTTCTTCAGCTCTGGCAACTGCACACTGTATGCATGCATGCTTTATCTTATTCCCCTGCAAATAGTCCTTTGTTGCTGTGCTATTAAAGTCATGTCTAAATGACAGGTGTTTTAGGCTCTGTTTGTTCAAACGTAATGTGGTAATTGGAATGAAAATGGCTGCCCTGGGTGATGGCACAGATCCTCTGCCTCACATCCCTTTGTCTCCAACAGAAGGCTTGCATTAGGAATGTGGATTTTGTCAGCCCCCTAGTGAGCGGCAGAAGGACCTCACACATTACCAGCTTGCGTTCTCGCTGTCTCTCTTTTCCTCTGTAACGTGCTGATCTGTGATTGAGTGCGTCTAGGAGACATATTTGTGCACATTATGTTGGATTATACTGTGTGCTGGTACATCTCTCTGTGTATGTGTGTGTGCGCGTCACAGAGAGAGTATGAGATACATTGTTTCAAGCCTACAAAGTTCCACCGTGTGTCTGTACGTTGACTTCGTTGTGCAGATGTAGAAACCTCACTTCTTACATTTTTGCTGCCGCATAACACTTTGCGTTATGCTTGCATAACGCCATTTATGTTATGTACACAAACTCACCAAAGCGAATTCTCATGATTTAATTCAGATTCTGCCTCTGACCGTGACAACTGCTCTGACTCTGTACATTCTTGTTCTACTCTCAAGTCTCCCAGAGCCTGACACCGCTGACAGCTCCGCGGCGTGTAGCTGCCGCCGAGTGGCTGCGGCGGACAGCGGAGACGGGCTGTGATGGGGACACACTGCGGCGTAAAAAAATCCTGGATGCGGATGGTTTTCGAAGCGGAGTGTCACACTGGGCTTGATAACAGACAGAATGGCAGAATGTTGAGGAAATGTTTGACAACAGCCTCTACAAAGCGAAAGTAGAGAGATCCTGCCATCCGCTCGTCACTGGCAGCAGAAAGGGGCGGGAAGCGCTCATCAAAGGGCGGCAGGCTGGTCGGTCGGGAAGCGGGCTGACTTCGCTGGCTGCTTTTGCCGGCCGGCCGACATTCCGACAGAATGATAGCGCCTTTGTAGTGCTACCTTTTTGTCTCCGGCTTCTCTGGCTGCTGACAAATTAAACTCAGACTTTTGAAGTGAGCTGATGTGCTCATATGCTTCTCCCTCTCCCTCTCCAGCTCCAGCCCCCTCCCCCCCCTTCCCTCTCCTCCTCTCCCCACTCCTTCCTTCCACTCGATTGGCCTGGTTGTCTTTTGAACAGATTCCGCAGACTCTGGCTCCCACAGCAAGATCTGAGCACAGATCCTCAACCTATATACAAGAGAACGGGAGCGCTCCCTCCGGCATCTGAAACTTGACAGCAACACATCCGCACGGCAACAATAACACGGCAACTGCTGCTTCCTTGCAGTTTTCTCCAACCAGACAACACAAACTGGAGCTGAAACTCCATTGTCTTAGGCTGTAATTGTGCCCCTCCAGGCTGCTGGTTAGTCGCACAATAGGCCAGAGTGGCATACCTGAGGGAAGTGAACGGTGTGGTGTTACCAAAGATCGGGCACCCACACACACACACACACACACACTCGCGCACACACACGCAGAGTGTGTACTGGCACTCCGAGGAGCAGCCGAGAGGCCCTGTAGAGCCAATTACACACACAGCTCTAATCTCCTGAGCAGGCTGAATGGAGAGAGAAGGAGAGGAGAGAGAGGGGCAAGGATGGAGAGGGGGGGGGGTGTGATCGAAGGAAGGACGAATAGCAAAGGGGAGGAGGGAGTGATTGAGGAGGGATGGAAGAGGGAAGGATGGAAAAAGTGAGGCGAGGTAGGAGGAAAGGAAGGGAGGGGAGGGGAGAGTTGGGGAGGAGCGAGGGAGGGAGGGAAGGTGCTGAACAGACTAACAAAGCAAAAGTAGTGAGAAAAAGAAGAGCCGGAGAAAGAGAGGGTATGGAGAGGTCAGTGTTGAGGAAGGGGGAGAAGAAAGACAGAATGGGGTAACGGAATAAGGGAGAGCCGGTAAGAGAGCGAGGGCAGCTCCGAGCATCAGCACGGTGTTAAATGCAGCGCCCCCAGTCAAGACACATATCTATCTGTCGAACTTTTATCAGTTAAATGGGTACAGCCCCGAGAGCCCCACAGGCGGGAACGGCAGACTTCTAACGGCTGACGTCTCTTTTCCCTCAAGCGTTGTCGAAAGGCAACAAGGGCCTCCTTTAATGTGTTATGGCTGCCTGTCATGTCAGCTACCTCAGTCTCTGTCTTTCTCTCCAGCTTTCTCTTTCTTACCTTTTCACTCTTTCACCTCTTGACCCACGATCTATACCTCTTTTTTCTTTTTTTTCTTACACACTTTCTTTCTTCCTTCCTTCTTTCTCTCTGCTAATACCCCCCCCCCCTCCCCTCCCCTATAGCATGGTAATATTCTCAGAAATTACAGTGAGGTAAACAGAGCAGGGTGTTGAAATGAAATAACGGCTACAGGGCTGTCAGCTCTAGCGAGGGGGCCATCCGTCAGGGGAAATGACACGTCTGCCCCCCCCCCATCCCCCCCTCTCTTTCACACATACACACACACACACACACACACACAAGCACAGCCGGATTCCTCCTGTCCTCCTGGTGGCAAGGTGAAGGAATTATGCTCATCAAAGGCCCAGCGCAGCCTGGAGCCTTTCCATTAACCTTCTACAACACTGCTCAATGGCGAGGGGACAGACACAACTGCCATCATACACACACACACACACACACACACACACACACACAGAGTCATTTGTGCTTGTGCATCTCCCACACACACTCATACATGTATATACGCATGCACGCGCACGGATGCACACGCACACAAAGATAAACAAAGATACATACAACGTTATATATATATATATATGATGACACAAGCATGCACACACATAAAGACAGGATACATACACGGTCACACACACATACGCACACACACACACCTCAATTACCGTTTCATTCATAGCCTGACGGCGGAGCATGTGCGAAGGCTGACATTAAAGGAAATTAAATCTCCTTGTGGAATGGGCCAGCCCATCTCACCTCCCGTCAAAACGCTCTCATTCCCACTCCTCCCCCTAACCTTCTCATCTGGGTATTTAGGGCTTTGTGGTGCGGAACGTCATCAAAGAGGAAACTTAGCGAGGCGGCCGTGCGTAGACGAGGCCTCCCCGTGATAATCCCTCTGCAAACGGAGCCCTCTTCCATTAGCCCTCGCACACATACACAAATTACTGCTGCACGTCCTGTCACACACACACTGACACACACTCTTTCACCACATGTACTGTCACACGTATATGGGAGCAAGTACTTTCCTAGGAGTACACACACACACACACACTCCCCTATCATTGGCTTAGCCCAGCAAGTGAGTCACTCAGTTAACTCTTTGATCCAGACCTCCTGTCAGCATTGCAATATGAAGCCTATTTGACATAATCCTGAAAAACGTCTCCTCAGATAACCAGCGGAACTCAAAGGGAAGCGCGGCTGCGGTGCTGCACACACCAAAGGGGACTTAGCAGGAGAGTGACACGTGTACAGTAGATTTTTGCGGGGTAGAATTAATTAAGCCCCATTCACCGCCAAATCCTGTGCGATACAAACTCTCGTGAACTCCTTCTCACTCTTATACTAATGCACATAAGTGTGACAAAACAGCAGAATTGCAGAAGAAGAAGAAGGAGCCGTTTAGTTGCCCTGGAGTTAGGTAATTGAGTTCCTGGTTAAAAGGAGAGAGAGGGCCGCTGTTTTCCTGTTTTCGCGTCGGCAATGGGCTTTCTCCCTCAGGCTTTAATCAGATCAAACATGTCCTGTCGGATAAGACGGCTAATTAATCAGGGGAGGGACCAGCCTTCTCCTCTGACAGACGGAGAGACGGAGGCAGGGTGCTGGTGGAGGCACTTCCTCTCCTCCTCTCCTCCTCTCCTCCTCCTCCTCCTCTTCCTCTGTCGACAGAAAGCAAAGACAGGGTGAGACAGTGTTGCCTGTGGCGCAGTACAGATAGTCTGTAAAGATTCTCTCAGACGCTGTTTACATGCAGGCTGCAATTGAAGAATCTCCAAAACCCCCCCGACCGAGCAGCAGACAGACTGCTGTATTGAAGTTGCTGTTTACAGTATATGCGTGTGAGAAATAAATCACAATCACTGAAATTTCAGTCAGATTGCTGCCAGGTTAACACTTCCAGTCTGTTTACGGTGTTTATTTGAGGCCAATTCAACTGAAACAAAAGTAAATTAGTGCTATTAATAGATTACAAGGCTGCATGTTTACATCTTGTAATCTATTTTGTAACATAGGCACTGTGGTGGAGAACAAGAGAGAGAGAGAGAGAAGTATTGGGTAGTTCTTTACCAGGAAAGAGCAAGATGTTAGACTAGATTTCAAATCAGTATGTATATTTTATGTCTATTTTCTTTTCGTGTTGGTCATGGTTAGTCATCAGCTCTCCTCCTACTCAGGTGTTCTGTCTCAGTTGCCAGTTCTTGGAGTTTCTAAGAGTAGACTATCCAACTTAGTCACTCCAGAAGTAGTGCTACTAACATTTTTCTGTAACACTTATATCATCCCATCGCTTTCTATGGATTTATGTGTTACTCCATTATCTTATTCAACTGGGCTCTATGTCTCAGGCTGGATTCAGTGACCTACCTAACTCGATGATAGACCCTGCCCATCACCCAGATTACTGCCCTATTGTAACATGATGTTAGACCTCCATGATTATTGATCTAAAGTTGAGTATACCGTAGATCCCTGTCCAAAGCGTACGCTGCCACCCTGGTCACTGTCACCAGCTAATAACAGAGATGTTCTTATTATTATTATGGATGTTTAAGGCTGAATTGACAATTCACTTTTGACTCATTCAACTCAAAATGTAAATTAAAACTGCAATTTAAGGCTTAATTCTCAATAATTATTTCATAGATTGATTATGAGAACATTTTCATGACAAAAGATTTTTTAGCTTTTTTGTATTTTGTGGACAATACATTGAATTAATTGACTTGAAAGTGAATTGACCCCAACCTTGATGAAGACTCTACAAGATTAATTTCAAGTGTCTTGAACCACTTATCATCGCTAGCAAAGGGAGCTGGGAGACAGCCACTGCAATTTCCACCCTCTGTCTTCTACGAATGACTGTGACTGTGGGCTTAATTGGATGTAAATCTTATCAAAATGTTGCGGTATTCATCCACCCATCACGTTACATTGGCCACCAACTACAGCATAGACGACTTGCTGTAATATTGGCCGTGATAGCCTCAGTCGAGGGTGGTCCTGGCTGCTGCAGGACAAAGGCTGGGAGATGTGGATGTTGGATAAAGGAGATGTGGTGAATGAGAGCTGGGAGTTAGCCAGACTCTGGCTGGCTGCCTGATTGGATAGTTTACTTACTACTTGGGTGGGTGGGTAGATGGTTGGATGCATTGAATTGAATTTGATGCATTAGAACACAATACATTAACATGCTTACAGCATTATAAGGATGGGATAAGAATGGCACATTAAAGTTGTATGCCTTATTTGGATGGACGGCCAGATGGATGGATGGATGACAGGCTGGTTGGCTAACTGAATGAGTTGGCAGGTTTACTAATTTAGTGACTGCCTGACTGACTTACTGGATGAATGGATGGATAAATGGATGGATGGATGGATGGATAGCTGAATGATCTCCATGCTGGCTGCCTGGCTCAATGACTGATTGACTGGTTGGCTGGCTTGCTGGCTCTAGCTGCTGTACTGTCGAGTTCACCAGGCACCCTGCTTTCCTCGGGCTCAACCCACCACCAGCTGTGCTGCTTCAGCTAGCTAGCAGCAGCCTCTGGGCGCTACACAGCAAACACTGTCACACACTACACACTAAACAGTCTCTCTCTCTCTCTCTCTGTCTCTCTCTCTCTCTCTCTCTCTCTCTCTCTCTCTCTCTCACACACACACACACATACATACATATAAACATACCATGAATCTTGGTGTCTTGGCACACTCGCAACCTGGTGTAACAGAAACACACCCAGCAGGCTACATACTAAACTATATATGCACAGCACACTTCTGCTAGCATTCATACATTTAAATACAGACTTGCACACGCTGTCACATGCAAGTGTCAAAGATAATACCACTCACGCAAATCCATAATGTCGCCCATTCACTCTCTCTCTCCCTCTCTCTCTCTCTCTCTCCCACACACGCACGCACGCACACACACATACAGACAGACGGACAGTCAAATATTGACTTATCCATATTGCATGTGAGCAGATGAATGCGTGCGAGTGTCAGTGAGGCCAAACGTCATGCAAGTTCAGCCAGAGTTTGGTTGTGTTGTTGACAGCTTTGCTGTGTGTTGCGTGATGGCTCACGACACGGAGCTGATGCATATTTCACAATTCCTATGTCTGACGGTGATACATTATTTCTCACACAGTCTCCTCTTCTCTCTCTTCTTCTCCCCTCAACCCAACCACCCACCCTCTCTCTGTCTCTCTCTCCCGCTCCCTTCCCACCTCCCGGCCTACAGCAACAGGAGCAGGATCCCACCAACCTGTACATCTCCAACCTGCCGGTGTCCATGGACGAGCAGGAGCTGGAGAACATGCTGAAGCCCCTCGGACACGTCATCTCCACGCGGATACTGAGGGACGCCAACGGGGTCAGCAGAGGGGTCGGCTTTGCCAGGTATATATTGATAATACTGATAATAATTATCTTTAGTTGAAACAGTCTTCCTACTCACTATGTTACCCTGCTGCCTATCAAAGCATTACCTATCAGTTTGAGTCATGGCTGTAGATGTGCCCACACACTAGACCTGGGTCAAATATTATTTCCAGTTATTTTTTGTGGTTTGCTTTAGCCTACTTAGGTGTCCCTGCCCATCTGGTACTCCATGTAGGCCGAAAAAAACACCAAGAATTATTTGTAAATGCTGCTTGATCCATGTTAGCAGTGCACACTCACGTGTACACACACTCAAGTGCACACATGCACACGCACACAAGCACATGGACTGGTGTACATATGTAGTCACACAGGCTCATGCACAGGCGCCTCTACTCACATATGCGCCCACACGTACACACACTCGCTCCTCTAAAAAGACACTTGTCAGATGAATCCTGCCTCCAGGCAGTGGAAACTTTAATGGTGATTTGTTTCTTTGCCAAGCTTCTTTGACAGTGTGTCTGCCTGTGGCTGAGTTTGTCTTTGTGTATGCTTGTGCCTTTGCATTTGAGTGTGTATGTGTGTTTGTGTTCGTGTGTGCTCACATACCTGTGCATGGATGCATTTACACCCTTGCCCATACAGTATATGCCCTCCTACTTTATTCCCAGTGCCAAGCCTATCACTGAACTGTTTTTACTTAGAAAACTTTCCACTTTAGCTTGTTAATCCCCCAAAGTCATAAACTCGTCTGTCCTTGTCCTCGCCAGCAGCCACCAGGCTCTCATTCCTCTCCCCACATTCCTCCCCTGTTTACCCAGTGGAGGCCACTGACGGCCACTGCACCGCCATCTTGCAGGGATTTTTCTTAATCACCTGCTCTGGCTGAACTCCCCTCCTATTCCCTGCTCTATTACCGGGGGTTAGAGCAGGACAGACAGGCACAAAACAGACAAACACACACACACAAACAGGCACTCACGCACAAACATGAGCATATGCACACATATACACACGCATACAGGCCTGTGCACATGCCTACACACCTGTGGATACACACTCGTGCACAGGCGCACACACAAACCCGCGTGTACACATGCCTATACGCCCAGTCACAACCAGACACACACACAGACAGACAGGCAGCCTCCTGCAGACCAACAAGCAGAGCACAGCAACAACCTGCCACAGGCCACCTGTTCAATCAGCCCTCAGTGGGAGGAAGAGAAGACATGATGGAGAGAGAGAGAAAGAGAGAGAGAGAGAGACAGTGAGGGAGAGAGGGACAGGAGTGTGAAACAATGGCCAGGGAAAAAGATAGAACTAATCATAGAGGTTATTAAAAGAGAAAGGGGAGAGCGGTGTGAGATGGAGAAAGATACTTTCCCAAATTTCACCACAATTTTGAAAATCTTCCCCTAAGTGGTAAAATACAGGATATTTTTGGGGGGAAAAGTGAGTATGCCACATTAGCTGCTGGATACAGTATGTCTTTACCTGTCATAGTTGACAGGTAAACCATTGTCATTAGATGCATTGTTTTAATGATTATTTGGTAATGGAATGATTTGTTAATTGTACTACTTTTATTGTTAGTACTGCCATTATCATTTTGATTTATATATGCAGCTTTGGCAATAAGTTCTTTTGTATTACATACCAATAAAGCTCATTTGAATTTGAATTTGACTGAGGGATGGAGGGCAGGAAGAGGAAGCGTGGGTGGAAGAGATTGTGAGAAGTGAGCGAGGGAGACTTGAAGGTTGATAGAGAGAAAACAAAAAAATTGAGAGGCACAGAATGTGTGTTTGTTTGTGTAGGAGAGAGGAGGAGAAATAAAGGGAGGGGGCTGGGGGTGTTGATTGATAACAGAAAGAGAGAAGGTGAGAGAAAGGAGCAGGCAGCCAGAGAGAGACTCAGACAAACAAAGAAAACGAAAGAGCCATGTTTTTTTCTGAGCTGTAGGATTCTCCGTAGCTGTGTCAACAGACAGACGGACAGACAGACTGACAGACAGACAGCTGCTCAGGGTCGGGCCATGAGGGGCATTAGAGAGAGTAAACTGAGCTAAGTGTTTGTGGGCCGATCCATTACTGTTATCAGAGCCCATTACTCCAACCCCAGCACTAATCATTGCAGACAGCAGCACCTGATGCCATTAACCAGCAGCACACAGAGAAAGGCCAGCCTGCCTCACTGCCTACCTGGCCGGCTGGCTGGCTGGCAGGCTTACTGACTGGTTAGCTAACAGACCGCCTGCCGAGCTGCCTGTCCACCTAGATGACTGCCTGCCTGCCTTATTTATTTCCCGTCTGCCTACCTGCCTGTTGTCTGTCTATCTGCCTGCCCGAATGCTGAAAAGAGTGAAGGGGAGGAAGGCATCGGGGAGAAGGCAAAACAGCAAATAGCCAGAGGGGGTGTGAGAAAGATGGATAAAGAGCGCTGGGAAAGAGGGAGAGAGGCTAAGCATAAACACTTCCAGTCACAGAATCACATGCAATTCAGGAAGAGGGTGATGGATTCGCCCTAATTCCCAGCCCCTTTTTAAGATGGACAACAAACACATCCAATCTACCGTCTCACAACAGCATTTGTGTTGATAATGCAATGCACAGCAAACGCATTCTGCCACCTAAATCATCATTTCACAAGCACTTAGTGGAGTGTGTACTGAGTTGTTGGGATTTGGAGAGGAGTGAAAGAGAGCCAGAGAGAGAGAGAGGGAGATAAAAAAAGAGTGAGAGAGACAAAGAAAGAGAGAGAGAGAGAGAGAGGTTAGTTCTGCTCCATCCAGATCCTCTCTGTGCCACTGGGCCACTTGCTATTGTGAAGGCACGAGGGAAGGTTTAGTCGCATGTTTGTATAATTGTGTTAGAGTACAAGTGTGTGTGTGTGTGTGCCAGAATGTGGTGCGTATCCGTGTGTGTGCATGCATGCATACAGACGGCATGTGCACATAAACACGCTGTATATGTGCGTATATGTACAGTGTGTGTGTGTCATTCGGCCGCAGCGATGCGTTTAAGGCCAGTCATCGTGAAAAGAGATCAGTTGACTCACACTGGCACAATGTGAGACACAAGGAGCTGACCCACATACTGCTCAGTTTAAGCCTCCCCGAACAGTGGGGAGAGAAAGAGAGAGAAAGAGAGAGAGGGGGTTGGATACGGGGTCAAAGAGAGATAGATGATGGGTGGAAGTGCGAGAGATTACATATTCGAAAGACAGAGGTAGGGAGAGAGAGAAAGAGAGAAAGATGTTGGTGGCAGATAACGGTGAGGCAGAGCAGAGGAACAAAAGGATGGAGAGAGAGAGAGAAGGGAAGACAGAGGGAAGGAACAGAGGGCGAGGAAAAAAGTGAGAGAGAGAGAGAGATGAGCGGGGGGAGAGAGAGAGAGAGAGTCAGGGTAACGGTGAAAGATGGAGGAAATAACCAAGGATGAAAGACGGAGAGGAATGAGAGAGAGACGTCAAAAAGAAGAGGTGGAGACGGGCTTGGGAGTAAGATGGATGGGACGGAGACAGCGATAAAGAAGAGATGGTGAAAAAAAAAAAAAAAAAGAACGGTGAAAGTAGAGATAGGAGAAGGATGAGAGACAGAGGACAGAGGAGCGAGAGGCTGACAGAATGATATGAGTGTTCCAGGAGGTGAGAGCGAATAAAGCATGAAAATCTGGAAAGCAATGAATTCTGCACATTCCAACAGCATATTACCATAAAAGCATAGCAATCGCTCAAGCCTGCATTTAAAAACTGTCACATTTTAATATGAGTCCTTTGTGCATTATGCCTTAGAGAATCTGCATGGTGTGGCATGTACACTATGCGCGTATTCATGCATACGTTTACGTGTGTGTGATCTGTTTTGTCAATATCGTATTGTAATTTAACACAGTTCAGCTGTTTGACATAAAGTAATATCCTTATACATAGAAAAAAATATATCATAGTCCTTACATGATCTAGAATACGCCGTGATCAATGTTTTTAATCACTTTTACAGTCCAGATGACCCCTCAATAATCAAAAAACACAGAAAAGTAGTCAGTATTTACTGAGTTATTGGGAATAAAGCTATTTTTAAGGTTAGAAATTAGGAGAAGGTTAACATTATATCTACAGTTACAGTATGCTAAGGGGTTGAGGGGTTAAAGTTAATATAGGGTGGCATTTAAGATCAGGGGAATGATTTGAAGTTAGTAGTGTTAGTGTGTGTGTGTGTGTGTGTGTGTGTGTGTCGCTTATGTGTCGTGTGTATGGTTAAAAGTTAGGAATTAGAATTAGGTTGGCTGATGGAGTGTAAGTTTCTCCTCGCAACACAGCAGAAGGATGAAAGATTCTGTGTATTTGTGTGGCCGTGTGTGTGTGTGTGTGTGTCTGTGTGTGTGTGTGTGTGTGTGTGTGTGTGGGGCGATGTATGTATGTGTCTCTCGATGTGTCGTGTGTATGGGCATTAGCTGTGTGTGTGCTTGTGATGTGAGAGATCAGAGCCGTCCCGCTGTTCAGCTCATCGGCGCTGGCCTAAAGACAAGGTTTGATCTCACGGCTGGAAATGGGGAGATGAGTCAGTCACACTCCCACCAGCTTCCTATCTGCGACTGCTCTCTCTCTCTCTCCCTCTCTCTCTCTCTCTTTCTCTCTCTCTCTCTTTCCTTCTCTTTCTCTCATTCTCTTGACCCTCTCCTTCTCTGTTTCCTTCTCCCCTTCTCTCTCGCTCACTCACTCCCTTCACAGTCTCTCCCTTTGTCTTTCCTTCTTTTTATCTCTCGCTTCCTCTGTCCTTCTCTCTCTCGCTCACTCACTCTTTTTGCCTATACTCTCTCCCTCTTTTCTTCTTCGTGTGTCATTTTTACTTTGTCTCCTACCTTCTCATCTCCGTTCGTTTTGTCTTTTTTCTCTGTCTTGATCTATCTTATCTCTATATAGCACCCTACATCTTTCATCCTCTCGCCAACCCCCCCCCACCCCCTCCTCTCTCACTCTCTCGCTCTCTCACTCTCTCGCTCTCTTTCTCTTTCCTCTGTCTTTTCTATTAGGCCGGGGGAGGCTGCATAATAACTCTCTCTCAGCATAGCCTGAATTTCATCATGAAGTCGAACATCTGACTCACACTCACAATGACCTTCCTCTCTCTAGCAGATAGACAGACTATGGATAGTTGTGCTGGACTTTCCTGAATTAACAATTTGTATATAAACCAGAAGGACGCGGTTTGGTGGGTGACTCATTAATGCGGTGAATTTGTCATCACTGGTATTAACCTCATGCTCCGTGTGAAGGGTTTCCTTTCACAACCCACCAATGGAAATGGAAGTGATGCCTGCTGTTTATTTAATTACTGCTGACATGAAAGCAAAAAAGTTTCCGGGAGAAATGTATTTTCCGTATGAAAAAAGTGTTAAAAAGTGTGTTAAAAGTGTTACGTGCATTATTTTTAAACATCCATACAGTATATACGCATCAAATTAATTGCGATTCCTTGGTGTATATACCGTAAATAAATGACACCATGGTCCAGAGGATTGGTAGCCTCTATCTCACACCAATGTTACTGTTAGTTTTAGTGTTTCTCAAAATGAAGACCACATTTCCCACAAACCCCTTCCCGTTGCAAAGAGGATGTTGCAGCTTGCCCAGTTTGCGTTGGGAGAAAAGTGACCATCTTCCTGTTTCGTGCCATAAAGCAATCTCCTGTTGTGCCGTAAAGCAATGCATTTCCCACAAGATCTGTCCCGGTGGCACACAACGTAAAATGCAGTGTACATTACAAACAATGTTGAAATTATGCTAATGTCTCAAAATGGTGTGGTGAATGTGAGTGGTGAATTTCAGCTGACATTATTTTGCTAAAAACTGATAGTAATAGAAGTATTTTTGAATGAAACCCTTTGTATGGCCTTTTGTTGCAGGATGGAGTCCACAGAGAAATGTGAAGTAGTGATACAGCATTTCAATGGAAAATACCTGAAAACCCCGCCAGGCATTCCAGGTGAGTCTTTCCTCTCTGCTCTGCATTCATCTCGCGTCACCTCTTTTCTTTCTTTCTTTCTTTCTTTCTTTCTTTCTTTCTTGGAAAATCATCACTTTTTCGACAGAGGAACCTCCTTTCTGATTCAATTATGGTAATTATTTGTCTCAGATTCGCTGGACAGCTTGATAGATTGTGTACAACGTTGTTTCTGACACCTGAAGCTAGCTGGCGTGGCTATGGCTGAATAGCTGACGTTTCTATAGGTCTCTCTCTTTCTCTCTCTCTCTCTCTCTCTCTCTCTCTCTCTCTCTCTCTCTCTCTGTGGTGGTGCTGCTACAGGCTGGAACTTCTCGGGCAGGAGGAAACCCTCTTAATATTCACACTCATGCCTCTGTGCTGTTCTTTGCAATCTACTTAAGAGCTTGCACTCTCCCCTCTTTCCTCTCTTGCTCTCTCTCTCTCTCGCTGTGTCCTCTCTCCTTCCTATCTCCCTCTCCTGCAGTCACCCCAGTCAGTGGAAAAAGCTGGCCAAGGAGAGAACAGAGACAGGGAAAAGAGGGTGAAAGAACGAATGTCAGAAAATGGAGACAGAGATTTAGAGACATGATTGTACCTCATTCTGTGCTAACGCAGAAATTTGTCTTTTATTCAGTGTCCAAAGCGACAGCTACAGAGCCACAAGTTGAAAACCCAAAGAGGCAAAGCTTTAGAGAGAAAAGGGAGAGGGTAGGAGACTGAGGGTATCAAAGAAAGAGACGGAGGGAAAGGCCAGGAGGGCGGGAGTCTACCAGAGAGGGGAAAAAAAAAGCGCTGCCTCAGCAGTTTTGGGGCCAGGTGCTGCGGAGCTGGAAGCCTCGTGTGCGTCCCAACAGGAGCTGCAGGCCAGAGAGGGCGATACCGAGGAGATCTCCTTCACCCCTCTGGCACTTTTATTAACAATACTCACACCTCTGTCCGCCGGGACAGAAGCGGGCCCATAAATCGCTCCGCACTATCCAGTAATACAGCAGAGAGACTGGATTTAGAATCTCCATATTCGCTCAGCCACTGCATAGCCAGCAGCCATTAAAGGCGAGGTGGGTGGTTATATTGAAGTTGAGCCGTAATAGGAAACCTTTAAAGCGGTAATATCAGGCTGACCTTCCCCTTTAAGGGTCCATCTCCCAGCCGCTCAGGCCTTATTATTGTTAATGGATTGTTCAGGCTGGTGCCAGGCAAGGAGATTTACTGCCATGATCTATGAAATCTGTCCCCGGAATTAAGAACGGTTAGGTTTACAAGGTCTTCTCTGGTCGCGTACTATACTGTGGTCCATTCTCAAAGGTTCGCGAAATCTCCCTGTTTATTGCACTGTGCCTGAAAGCACCCACAAGACCGGCTGTTGTTGTTGCGGCTGCTCGTGTCGTTGTTGCCGTTGGTGATCTGAGGCGATGCACCACCATAATAAATTCCTTTAAGTCTACATTTATTGTACTTCGGTGAACAAAGTGTTTCTGATTCTGGCTCTGGTTCTGATTCTGATATGCTCTCCCTCTCAGATGTTGGTTCAATTGATGAATACTGACTCATTCTGTTATTGCTTTTCTACTTCGCACCATAGTTTTCAGTCCATAGGGAAGGGGAGGAGGGGTTGAGGAAGCACCTTTTTTTTTTAATCTTTCCCCTCTCTGACATTGTCCATGTTGACTTGCTCTCTACTAAACAGAGATCTCTGGACATTCCTGAATTATCAAACTCAGATGTTCCTGTGCGGAGGACCCCAGAGCCTCGGCGAGCCCCTCACAGAGGCAGCATATCATATAGCTCTGTATGTGTGTGTATGCGAGCGTATGTGTTAATATATGTGTCTGTATGTGTGCTCACTGCATTTGTGTGTTTGTGTTTGTCTGTGTGTGTGTGTGCTCATGCATGCATGTTTATATATATATCTATATATCTATATATGCGTTTATACTGTAAGTGTGTGTATGTATGTGTTTGTGTGGTGACTGTTTATGTTGGTGTGTGTGTGTGTGTGCGTGTGTGTGTGTGTCATGTTGGTGGTATTTCCCCAGAGCCCGTTGCTATGCAGGGCAGCTTCTTCATCCATCCTGCTTTGACAGCTCAGCGGCACCCCCCAGGGGGCCCCGCCACACACAGCACAGCAGGAGTGTGTGTGTGTGTGTGTGTGTGTGTATGTGTGTGTGTGTGTGTCTGTGTTCTTGTGTACGGGTATGAGCAATGTGTCAAGGCTCACACAGTGTAGTCATGACTGTCACACAAGCGCATGCACATGCACACACAAACACACACACACACACACACACACACACGCACACAAACACCCCACACAAGCGCAAATATAGTCATGCACCACTAGCTTTGACCTGAAAGCAATGTCAACATCCATATAATGCTAATGAGATCCCTTTCTCCGCCATTTAGCGTTTGAAACATACACACACAGACTTGTAGTTGCACACACTACGCCTACACATACACACACACACACACACATGCACACACTCTTCTCAATGTACCGAGCTTGCTCCACAATCCCCTGTAGCCCATATCTGACAGGCCTCTGCACTGCGAGCTTAGCCACTCAATCACACTGCGTCGGGAGGTGTGTGTGTGTGTGTGTAGGGGGATGGGGGGCCGAGGGGGGGTGTCTCTGGTTATAGCTGCCCTCTCCTACTCAGGTGTGTCCAGTGGCAATACAAAAGGATATTGAGTTGTCACCCCGCTGTCCCGTACCAGGAAGTAAATATCCGGACGTCAGGTGCCAGGTCATCTGTTAAATTCAACTGACCACAGGAAAATAAACCAAAAGGAAGTCACCATATGGACAGGAAGTTCACGTTGACTTAACGCAGATAACGCAAGGACACAGAGAGGAGGGGCATACAGAGGGTTGGGGGAGACGCTAACAGATGGCAGCTAATGGCACCGTAGACGGCTTCCATACACTTCCCGTTTAAATTTGAATGTAATCACATCTAAGTTCCCTGTGCTTACATGTGATATGGAGATGATGTACAGTATGGGGAGATGATAACAGATGGCAGGGACACTTAAACAGCATACTTCACTGTACTTGCTGTTGAATTTTTAATGAAATCATATGTAATTTCCAGGTGATTACATATGATATTGAGACGATAAACAGTTTGATGTATGTGTTATTACTCAAACAGACTTGGCACATATTTGAAGTATCTGTCATTGTATATCGTCGCCGGTGGGTGAAAACCGTTGTATCTCCAAAATGTCAACTTTTGCATTTTTGAGTTTATCCAAATGGTTTTGAATGGGTTTCATCAGTCCAAGGGTTGTAGAAATTTCTCATTCTGTAGAGGAACATGTGATCCTTCAATTGAAGTTAAAATCAAATCCGTAGAATTGGAGTTACATGGTTTCCACCTGACAGCGGCGATAAGTATTCGGATTACATCACAGTGTCCCACCCATAATTGTAGCTATCAGACACCCTTGATTACTGTAACACAAGTAACAAGTAATAGCTACATAGTATAGTAACTGCTGCACGTGACTTTTAGGCAAAACACTTTTTTATATTTTCTCATAAGCAGTAAAACACGCCCCTGTGGAAAAAGGACTGGCACAGAACTTGAATTGAGTACTTATATACGTATAATCCAACAAGTTGTACACAAATAAGTAGCACGACACTCCCATGTGGATGGATCTAATCAGCTATCCAGGTCAGGTTTGTTTGCTGAGGCCTGGTTTATATGAGACGTGGGTAGCAGTCGTCTAACAAGCCAGTCGCCGAGGCCCGCTCCGCCCGCTCCGCTCTGCTCTGCTCTGCCCATGTCTGATTCTGATTCAGAGACAGGGACATGATCGATAGCCCTGATGGAGCACTACAGCTGTTTAGATATTCTGTGCAATGCGGCAACCGCTCTCCCTGCCGCTGTTCTCCGTTGTGCACATGCACACACACACGCACAGGTGGACACACTCATACGCGTACGCCCAAATACACACACACACACACACACAGATGGACATGGTCAGACACTTATGCATACTCACATGCACACGCACATACACGCATATACTGTATGCGTTTGTACGCGCACACACAGGCACATGCAGACATACAAGCGCACACACATACACACATACATATACACGAATGCACATATGCACTTGCACACACACACACACACAAATGAAATAAATTATTTTATCACGTTCTTTCAGAGAAATGGGTTTGTAGTTATAGTTAAGAAAAAAGAGACATCCTAGTCCTTCAGTGGCTGTGGATCTACTCAGTACATGAAATAAATAGAATTTATGAAATGTGACTAAAGCAATAAACCATATTGAAGTGAGCCCAACAGGGATGCATTATGATTTACACCGCAACCCTGAGCATTGGGAAAGTCAAAGGAGGCGCTGATAAAAAGTGATTTAATCCGCTGGCTGCACTGTGCCTAGCTGATTAAGGCCCTTTGTCCCACAATGCATTAAAACAGCTTAGAGCTGACGCCCTATGGTAAATGTAATGTGAGCCGGAGATACATTAGCCATTGTTTGGTTTTGGCAGGTGAGTAATCTCATGTACAAGCCATATTGTGTGTCAGCAGTGGCAGGAAGGAAATTGATAACATTTGATACACTGTATGTTCAGTGCTGCTCAGTCGCATCGCTGTTCTTTGCTCGATTTAATTTGATTTCATAGTCAACAATCAAACAACAGCTAAATAAACAAGGAAGGAAGGTGTGTGTATGTGTGTTTTCAGAAGGGGTAGATAAAAGCAGTGTGGAGCTTTGCCAAATGACAGCACCAGCCTATGATGAATCTAGCATCCTCATGAATGCCTAGCTGTACTAACAGAGATTCAGACCAGATTGAATGTGGAGTATTTTGTAACATCGCAGCTTCTTCCCTTTCACTTCCTTTGTTGTTGCTCGCTGTCTTCTGCCTCTGCCAATATGGCAGCAGAGCTGAAAGTCGGCTCCAATTGTCCAATAGATGCTGGATAAATAATGAAAACCACATCAGGAAGCAGCCGCAGTGGCCCTGGGAGATGGAACCAAACGGAAACATGCAATATGTACGAGCTTTCCTGCTTCTTTTTTTTCGCAGTGCTCCGCCGTCTCTTACTCTCGCTCTCTCTCTTACTTTGTCTGTTTTCACTATTTCCTTGCAAACCGCAATGTCTGTCTCTGTCTTCTCTCTCTCTCTCTCTCTCTCTCTCTCTCTCTCTCTCTCTCTCTCTCTCCCTCCAAAGTACTTTATCTATGCGTAAACATTTCAGTGAGGCCTACAGTAAAAGCCATGTTCCTCATGGGGACTTGTGGGCAGCAGCGTTGCTTTTCCCATGTAAAGCGCCCCCACATATGAATGCGATTACATTCGGAAAATCCCGGCCCAGTTCCCAGTTTTCTGATTTACTTCCCTGATCCGCCAGGGATCCAGATGACACCCAGGCTTTTGTGGAACCACCGCAGCTCTCAGGCTGATGCCAGGTGGAGTTCATGGGGGCCACCCTTTGGCACGCCTCCCTCCACCAAAACACAGCATAGACCAAGAGACAGTCTCTAACCCCAAGTGCTGGCCCAACTACACATCCCATCATTACTTGCAGAGCGCGAGGCTTGTGCCCCTGAGGGTGAGGGAGAGTAGGGGTGCCGTTGCAGAAAAGATTCCCTCCCTGTCGGCGTCCTCACCAAGGCAACCGCGCCAAGATAGCCGAGACAGCCCACGGTATTAAAACGTCCCTCGCTGAATTAAGGCAAGTCCCAAATCACTTGGTAAGTCACAAAAAGCCCTTCTGAAACTGTCAGTCATACTTGAGTAATCCATGTTAATTTCCGCAATCCCTCCCACATTCCCCTGGCTAATAGCTGGTCTGTCGGCGGGCCCGTTTCTCTCCCCTATGGCGTGTAGATGTAACATGCAGCCAAGTAGGTTGGTGGCTTGGCTGTCAGCGTGTCTCAGACACGGCTGCCTCTCCAAGTGCGCCCGAGACACGTTTTTTTTTTTTCCCACGACGCACCTGTGTGTGGGCGCTGGATGTGCCTTGTTAAGTGCTGATGTGTGATTTGTTTATATATAATGCCTCCGTTCCGCATTTTTTGACAGAAACAAAAGGTCAGATCCGTGATGTATTGAGAATTCATTTACTGCTGTTCATCTTGCGGAGATGGACTGTCACCCAGTGTAAGCTAGATATCTCTCTGTCTCTCCGCAATCGCAATCACATTATTTCCCAATCAGACAGCTTTTCAATATACAGTGCAGCGGATAAGAATTATCCACCAAAGCTTCCTTTCAAATGCACTTTTCAAGATATTGCATCTTAATGAAATCCGTCCTCGTAGGGTGACACCCCCCCCTCCCCCCCACCCGCATCCCCCCCACCCGCATCCCCCCCACCCGCATCCCCCCCTGGCTCCGCCCGTCTCCCATTAGAGCCGGGACACACAGGAAGTTATTATTGGCATCCCCAGTAAATCAGACAGCTTCCTGAAAAAAGGATCAATTTCCCCCGATGCACTTTCTCATTATAACCTTATCTCGCCCACAGACAATAATCTGGATTTGTCACGCTTTGTTTGTTTTGCCACTGAACTGTATCAATCACAGGCGAAGCCGTGCCGACGGTTAGCGCGGAGAGGAGGAGGAGAGAGGAGCCGCTCTGGAGTGGATCTGTCACTGAAATATAAAGTATTCACCTGCTGCAGTCCCCTTCCACAGAAAATAATATAAGCCCTTTGATTGGCTTCAAAGTTTGTTTAGGCAGAGGAGAGGAGTTCTGGCTCCTGGAGGGGTTTAGGCAGGAACGATTGACTTTGCTCTCCACTCAACCACATCTAATATGGAGAGAGAGAGAGAGGGAGAGAGAGAGAGAGAGAGAGGGAGAACGAGAGATACCGAGAGAAGAAGATACATGGAGAGAGAGAGAGGGAGAGAGTAATAGAGAGAAGTAGAGTGGGAGTGTGATGGAAAGAAGTAGATTGGGAGCAGAGAAAATGTGACAGGAATAAGAGAGGCAGATGAAAAAGAACAGATGGAAAAGGGCAGAGAAGGGGAGGAAGGTGAGGGGCGGAATAGGGAAGGAGTGGAGCGAGCGGAGGAGAGAGGAGTGAAAGTTGGGAGGCGCCCCGTGCTTTTGGAAGGTTAAATTTGAGTAAAGTTTGGGCCGCTTCGTCTGCGGCAGAGGAGATGAAAGGATGACATTGACTGTGTGACTGTTTCCTGAGCTTGACCCCGGCGACCCCGGCCCAGCTGTCCACCGCATCCATCCTCCTCTATCTTTCTCTCTCTCTCTCTCTCTCTCTCTCTCGCCCCGCTCACGCACCTCTCCTTTCTCTTTTGTTGTCCTTGCTCTCGCTCCCTCTCTCACCCGTCCCTCCCTCTCTCTTATCGTTCCCGGCCCCCCTCTGTCTTTCATCCCTCGCTCTCTCTGCACGTCCTCCCTTCCTCTCCGCTGCCTGTCTCTCCCTCTCCGCTCCCTATTCCATGCATCGCACACATTCCTGCTCATCCCTCCCTAGCGCTCAGCTATGTTACTGGATACAGTTCGGTGCACACAATATTAGTGCGAGCAAAATAAGCACCTAAGGCTGCTGTTACTTATGAAGTATATGATACAATATCACAAAATACACAGTAAGATTTTTCCCTGTTCTTTCTTTGACCTGTGTTCAGCCTGCACTTTTTTCTCAGTTGGACTGTGGATTTATTCATTTTGTATGAGGAGGGTTGCGTTTGTTGCACATGGCAAATCTTCTTTTCTTTTCAAATCATTATTTATCCCTTGAGGCAGAGGAGCACTGAGCAGCAGGGTCAGAAATTAACGGGGGCTTGGGGCAAGAATGCCCTTGAAATTTTATAAAATGTTCATGAATTTATAAGTAAGGGGGCAAAAAATCCCCCTAATAATTAGGAGAACCCTTTTTTTGCATTTCACCCTGGTCACATTTTATTCGTTGAGTTGTAAAATGTTCACGCGTGAATGGGCCTACTGTCCCTTATGGGCCACTGTAGTTGGTTTGTGGGAGCCTATGATTGGGCAATTCTATAAAAGTGTCTTCTGAGCGAAAAACATGGAGCAGTTTTTGATCAGAAAACAACTGTGCATGCAACCACTGCGTCAACAAATTAAAAAAAACATTATTGTAAAAAACTAAAAAATCGAGGGGTTCAAGATGGACTGGTTGAGGACAGAGAGGGGAAAACAACACCATCCTCTTCTGTAAGGCCTACTGCGAGTTTCCAGCAGTGGGAAACTGGGAAAGTGGGATGTTTTTGGTATATTATGATTTCAAATAAAACAAATCTTACCAATTGTTACAAATTGATTTGCCAATATGCAATGCAAACGTATTATTTCATAGTTCTATAAAATTGGCCCCCGAAAAGGACCAACACACCCCTAAAAATCATATCAAGGGGGCAAAAAATACCCTCTGCAAAAAAGGTTAAATTCTTACCTTATCAGTCAAGTTATTGTTCGGAAAAGCCCTACTTCATTCTGTTATACATGTTCACACTTGGGAGCTGCCCAGTAAAGACACAGTTGGCTACTTAGCAGTTC
This sequence comes from Centroberyx gerrardi, assembly GCF_048128805.1. Classification (NCBI taxonomy): domain Eukaryota; kingdom Metazoa; phylum Chordata; class Actinopteri; order Beryciformes; family Berycidae; genus Centroberyx; species Centroberyx gerrardi. Next base: position 17,867,100 of record NC_136015.1, read on the forward strand.
CACTGGACCAATTGCGGTTCATGGTCTTGCTTAAAGGATAAGGCCGGTGTTTTTTAATGCTTTGCTTACCGTCAACAAATCCTATGAAAATAACAAAATCAACAATGCGTTTGCTCTACTCCCGTTACTTTCTGACTTCCCACGTACCGTTTTTAGCCGTCAACCCGGAAGGCATTGGCTCCAATTGTAAGCTAAAAATCTTGAAATACAGCTCACAAAGACATAGTTTCAATTTTAAAAATCGCTAACTGTTACCACAAAAAGTCAGGCTGTTGTAGTTATTACCAAATCAAATTCAAAGGGGAACAAATTCTTCATTACGCCGGGGACTATTTTCGGTGCTACGGAACTACTTTCCTGAGATCGCAAACGTGTTTACAGCCGGCTTATTAAGTTGTTTGAGGAAAAAGTCGGCTGGCCCGGTGCATCGTGATGATGAAATATGCTGCCCAGAGCAACGGCATGGCTCTTTGACATGTTTTTAATAGTTTTTTTAATACAATGGAGTTCTATGGCTGCTGGGACATGGCTGCATTGGGCACCGGCTACATGGACGAGACTTGTTGGCAAAACAAAATCATTGCTGATTTTCATAGGATTTGTTGACGGTAAGCAATGCATTAAAAAAACACCAGTGTTATCCTTTAAGGACACCTGAACAGTAAGAGATGGGTGAGCATTTCTTATTCATTTTCCTCATGTAGTTTCTCCCAGCCAGCTCAAGATTCAGACAGGCAACTTCACAGTCATGAGAACGCTTCACTAACCTCTCAGCTACTGCAAGGTCAATAGACAAAAACATTTTTTTCACCTTTTTCTTTACCTCTTTCTAGTTCGGACTGCTCCCAGCACCGCTGTTATGAGCCAAGTCTTGTGATGTGCATGCTATCTTCATGGATCTCTAAATTCCAGGTTTCAGGCGTCGATCTACTTAATCTAATGCATGGCCTAAGGCAATGCATCTCTTTTCAGACAATAGCTTACAAAAGAATAATATTCAGCCTCTCAGCAGATACAGTAGGTCACTGAGCTCATAGCCCTTCGGCCACTGCCTGTCCCGTAGAATGAAGATTAAGTTTGCTGAGGAGGATAATCATGGTCCAAGGCCTCTGTGGTATGCGAGCAATTCAGCAGATGTGCTTTCTGTGGTTCACTGCTCGACTCCTCTCTCTCACCCACACCGTTCATTAGGTTAGGGAGTATCAAAACACGTGCATGTGATAAATTAAAGCTTTTTTTCTTTTTTACACCCTTTAAAGTCTGTACTTTTAAGCTAAGGATTATATGGTGTCAGTGTGTGTTTTTGTATATGTTTGGTGGACAGCCCAGAATTGACCTCAACGCTGTTTGTATCCTGTGTGTGTGTGTGTGTGTGTGTGTGTGTGTGTGTGTGCACGTATGTATCTATGTTAGTGAGTGTGTCTGTATTAGAGCGAGAGAGAGCGTTTATGTGTGTATAAACATGCATGCGTTTGTCTGTGTACTTGCATTTGTCTTAGAGACGGTGTGTGTGTGTGAGTGCTTCTGACAATCCACTGATGTTGCATCCTCTGTGCGTCTGTGTGTGTGTGTGTGTGTGTGTGTGTGTGTTTGTCAGGGAAGCAGGAAAAACACGGGCATCAGTTACACCCCGGCCACGTCATTGTCACCGTCCCAGGACACAGAGGGCAGTGAGATAAATCTAACAGCCACCCCCAAAATAGAGCGTGGGCCTCCATTAGAGCAGGACGCAGGCTGTGTGGGAACAAGCAGAGGTCACTGTGGTCAGAGGAGTTATTTCTGTAGCTCCACCGGACCTCCAGCAGTGGACGCCCATTCATTCATCCGACTGCCTGCCAGCAAGCTAGGGGACACATGGACACACACACACACACAAAATACCAGAAACACACCTACACACACAGCAAGTGGACAATCAGTCGGACTGGGCTGCCTTCCATTTGGTGAAACCTAACTGCGACAGCGGCCGAGTTGCCAGTGTTTTTCCTCACCTGGGTCTATTTGCGTCTCTTTTTCTATGTATGTAAGTGTATTTTTGTGAGAGGGATCGCCTGCTGGTGTTTCAGTGACGATGAAGGGCAGTGGAAACACACCTGTGTCTCGCTGACCTCATCTCTGTCTCTCTCTCTCTCTCTCTCTCTCTCTCTCTCCCTGGCCGGTAGAACAGTACATGGTGCTCTGCCGTTCTGGATCACACTTCTGGTCTATTTCTGGTGTTTTTGCTCAGCTTGTGGACACTGTGATTTAGTTTACAGACACGGATGCACACTTTGCCCATTGCGCAAGCACAGACACACACACACACACACACACACACAACACGTAAAACAAAACACACCAACAGAATGATTCCTCACAGTCTATCTTACTTCCTTTGTTCTTTGACTCTCTCTCTCTCTCTCTCTCTCTCTCTCTCTCTCTCGTCCTCTCAAACCCATACACACGCACACACTCACACACACACACACATCAATAGACCATTAGGAGTGTGTTGCTTTCATTACCTCCAGCTTGGCCCTGAGACAGTCTTCACAGTGGAGTAGAGCGGAGCAGAGCTGGCCAGGATTGCAGTATATATAGACAGAAGCCTGGTAATTGCCAGCTCTCTGTTCTCTCTCTATCCTGTGCGTCAGGTGGAAAGTATGAATCTGTGGTGTCTGGGGACCACCCCTGCCGCGCTGCACCGCATCTCGCTGGAACTGTCCGCCCCCCCCGCTGGGCGCTGGTAATAGGGGGAAAACACTGAGCTTAACGGCCTCAGAGAGTCCGACCACTGCCACTCTAACAACACACTGCGCCGTGGGAATCAAAAATCAGGCAGCCCACACTAGCAGTAGAGAGCCACCTAAAGATATACTGTACCCGTCCTAGAAATCTCACTTTTTACATTTTGCTTGCTGCGCAATAGCAAGTGCTATTGCTGTACTATAGCTTCCTTGTCAGAGAGGAATAGGGAATAGTCTGTACAATTAAAATTTTGTGGTCTTTCTACCTGCCAGAAAGCGCAAGGCAACAAGACATTTGAGAGGTCCTAAAATATGTGTTCAAATATGTCAATTCAGTTGTATTTTATATTATTTGAATTAATGAGCTGCTGCAGCGTAGGTGCCTGATGGATGTTATGACTTATATTGATCTGAAAAGGCAAGTATGCATTACATTTTCTTGGAAGAAGTATTTAGCCAGTACTACGCACGCACTAGGCAGCGTGTAATTTAAGTATAGTACCCTATTGATATGCATTTCTGAGTACTAGCATATTGGCTTCTTTAAGTGGTGAGTGTCCTTTCATTCATTTACAAAATGTCATTGTTGCCTACAGACCCAATAAACAAATGACTTATTTCCCCTATTTGTGTTTATTGAATTGCACTGTACAGTATGTGCCTTACAGTGTAATACAGTGGTGTATAATATATGGTGCTTTCAATGGGATGCCTTTAGTAGCCTGTAGCATTTGTAGAGGTGTTGACATATTGGCCTCTTTGCTGCAGCAGTCTTCCAGATAGTAGTGATCTAGTTATGATAATACTACCAGTGAGTTTTCCCATTCACCAGGCCCTGTCCTGATCCTCCTACACATACACACACACATTTATGAATTACCTTGAGCAAGTCATATCTCTCTTTTAGCCCTAGACGTAATCTCGCCACGGATGCATCCAGATCAATTTTTCAGGATGTCTTATTTGTGGAACGAGCGGCGGGCTCGACTCAGCGGGGGTGGGAGGGGGTGCAGTCAGGGTGTATCCAATTTCAGGCTGCAAAGCAAAATGGCCTTGGAGATCAAGGATTATACAGCAGATTTCTAAGTCGAGCTGATATTGATTCGCTGCGCCCCTGGGGAACCCCAAGCCGCACCGTCTCCGTGTAAGCTTTTAAACGCTGCTGCCTTTTAATGGCCTGCCTCGTCACTATCACCCCTGGATCTAAGGCGCCGTCAATTGACCCTTGTAAATAGAATATTTTTGTTTTTCTAGATAGGTCTGTGCATATGCCTTGGACCAATAATGCAGTGAAAAGTATGCTTATGTTAAGAAAAGGTGCTCATTAGTTGTGCTAATACTTACCGTGTGCTTTAGCTAGTGCTATGCTACATAATAAAAGATCAGAATCAGAATCCCTTAAAATTGCCAAGTACAAAAAATAAACTGCAGTTGGTCATGGTGACACTGTTGCAGAGACATATTGACAGATTACGGTGTAAACAGTACAGGGACAGCAGGACCTCACATAGAGTGCAAAGAGACGATACATGTATACTTATACATGCTTTCAAAATTCATGGTGCAGATGACAGCAAGTCAATTTCCATTGTTTTACAGCTATCTGACTGCCTTCATTATGGCCGCTCATGAGTATAATTATCAGATATTTGCATTTCTGTGTCATCCTGGCAATCCTCATCATAGTAAATTTGCCATGTTGGAGCTCCTCCACACTACAGCTGGCACTGATGAATATCTGACCACCCAGATGCTGAATTTTTCCATCGATACTGTACGTTTGAAATTCAGATCCGCCACAGTTCTGTGAAGCAAAGGCATTAATCACAAGAGTTTTCATCAGTTCTAATGCATCTTGATGTGCTGTCTCAAACTGAGCAGCACTCTTGGCCCCCCTCTGTGACTTTACCTACTCCATCTCCTTCCCCACTCTGAGGCACAGAATTAAAAGTTTGTTGTCCTGCCATTTAGCCATCTGTTCTGCAACTTCCGCATCTCTCTATTGTTTTTTTTTCTCTCTATCACTCTCTGACGTTCACACTCTTTCTCTCTCTCTCTCTGTCACACACACACACACACACACACACACACACATTGACACATTGAGCACACGTTGTTAACCAACTAAAAATGCATAACCACATATTTGAAGTTTGGTAATTGCTTTTGGAAAAGCTGAGAAAAGGAATAGAATATTATTTCAGAGCCTAATCATTCAACAAAGATCCCCCAAAACAAGGAGGAGAAAGACAGGCGAAGGGGGCCGGGCTGGGTGTTGGGATCTGGTTAACTCGTCAAATAGGCTCATTATGGGGTAAAATCAACAGTGGGGAGTGTTAGATGTGTGCTAGCAAGGAGAAAGTGTGTCCAAATCCCCTCGGCTCGCACAGCCATTACAAACAAGAGTGGATTAGCCAGCAGACCCCTGCTGGGCCGCTGAATGGATGAGAGTGGGAGAGACGAGGGAGGCCGCTCCTCTCCAGCATTATCTAAATAACAGGCCGGGGAATTCAATAAGCACCGGCCTCATCAGACCTCATCAGCCCCCCCAATTAAGCCGCACATGATGGCGGCCGGCGGGCTGGTTGCCGCTGGTGACAGACGAGAGTCGCCACGACGACTCGCCTGCTTCCGCAACGCTGCTGTGCTGGCCTCACATTCCCGGCGTTGTTTGAGTGGATGGGTTGGTATGTGTGTGTGTGTGTGTGTGTGTGTGTGTGTGTGTGTGTGGGACAGGTGGGATGGGTGGGTTTTTGTTGTGTGTGTGTGTGTGTGTGTGGGAGGGGGGGTTACGAGTGCAGTGTAGTTTGTAGATCAAGCATTGTTGGACATTGGTTTAACAATAGTTTTTGTGTGTCTTTTTATCTGACAAAGGTAAAACATTTAGACATGCTAATTTACCATAATCTCACACACTAAGAGACAAAGACACCCACACATACCCAAATATATATATACACACACACACTTTTAAACACTCAGGACACACTCCCACTGTACTCCTTCCACTGCCCTCGTTGCTGCACCGATGTGTCCCTGATAGCCGGCCTCTCCTCCAGGTAAGAAGGAGCTGCCTTCAGTGTGCTAGTTGTTGAACCCTAGTGATATCGACGTTGTGTGTCAATATCTCACCCCTCCCCCACTGTGTTTCCCCAAGGGTCAGGGCATGTGGAGAAAAAGGCTGCTCTCCCGCATCGATTGGGGCCCATTAACGCGGGATGAGAAAAACAAAGCCTTTCATCACGGCTGAGATGTTTAGGCAAGGACTTACTCAAAGTTTTTCTCCACAGGTCAGCCTTTCTCTCTGTTTATCGCTCCCATGTTCGCTCTCTCAGGGGGACAGAGGGTGCATAGCTAGCTAGTACAAATAATGCTGAAGAGTTTGCTTATTTTTTGCAAGAGAAGAGTGTGCCGTCAAACTGCCTTTGTACTTTTTTTATGCATTGACAGTGGGAAGGCTGAGAGGGAAACGGTAGACTTGCGACACAGGAAGGAAGGCTCTGGTGGGGTCGGATCTAGGCCAAGGAGAGTTTGTTTAGTTTCAGAGGCAAGGGTCTTAACCGCTAGACATCTCTCTAATTACTATTTTCATGGCATTCCTGGATTATTGGACAGTTTACACTCTAGAGTGAAGGGAAATATGAGACAGAAAAGCAGTATTCAGGCATCTAACGTTGTAAATACATGCCAAATGAACAAATACATGCTATGCGCCTTATCTTGCTGAGCCACCAACATGGGCCACTCAGTGTTTTTGTAATGCATTGTATTGGGCTGAACTGTGAGCAGTAAAATCTAATACAATTTAATACAATTCAGTATTGCAGTACAATACATTCATGTCTACTTAATCAAGCCAGCAGATATTGCTGAATTACAGTTTCCTTATATACAGTTTATACAGTGCATATATTCAGCATGCACAGAGATGCTATTTAGTGCATCAGCAACATTTCTGGAAGAGAAAGAGAGGAAAAATGGGTGTCAACGCTTCTTGAGAACAAAGAGAATATATAAGAAAGAGAGTCAACAGGAATTATAAGCATTGGAATATCTGATGCTCTGTTTGTAGCTCAGTACAGGACATCACATGTCATCGTCCATGATATGTAAACTAATCAGTTAATATTTGTAATTTTCCCTAGCCACATGATGCATTTGATGATGCATATATTTTTACATATATGACTGACTTGACTGAAGAAGCAATCACAGCCCACATTAACCCAAAAGCCTGCCCAAGTCATCCACATTTATGAGAATACCAGCAGACCAAAGAGACTAATTATAATTGTGCAGACCTAGCAGACCAAACTTACGTCTCCACTTAACATCCCCAACTTGGAAAGTTTGCCATCTTGCTTCAGAGAAAATAGGAGAGAGTTTTTTTGTTCCCTACAGATGGACAGTGGGCCTCCATATTGTGGATTAGAAACTTCTGAGAAAGAAAAAGACAAGGAATGTGTCTCAAGGATACAGTAGCTAGACACAATGAGAAAACACTGGAGGGAGGGTGTAGATGAGTGATGGATAAGATTTATATGTGAGAGAGTGGCAGGAAAATAACATGGACCTTCCTGTGCTGCCTTTGGGTGTGCGTGCATGTCTGTGAGCGTGTGTGAGTGTGTGTGCGTGTGTGTGTGTGCTCTTTTGAAAGTAAAAGAGCAAAGAGACCTGCACCTGCTGCTGCTATCAACCGGTGGAAAGCTCCTTTCAACACAGCCTTAATTACAGTCTGTGTGGCTATATGCCTGGTTCAGACAGGCTGGTCTCCACGCAGCCAACCAAGGCCTCTCGCACACAGCTCCCTACCTCTGCCACAGAGCCGCCTGATCCCTAATCAGCCACAGTGCCACTCTTCATTGATCCCCAATCAGTTACAGTAAAGGGGACGCTATAGAACCGCCCCCACCCACGCCCTCCGCCCCCTCCCCCTTATTAGTCGGGTGCCCTGCTTTCATCGATCATAAATCAACGTCTCTGGCAGCATCGATCGTCAATCACCCCCAGTGACATTATCGATCGGCCGGTCCCACGGCTATAGGCCTGCCCCCAGCCCTCGGCCCACATCCCGGCCCGGCTGTGGCAGTATTGATCCCCCCTCAGATACAGTATTGAGGGCTCTCTATTGATAATTCATTTATTGTGCTGTAATTTCATTTTCTTTCCTGTCCATACTGTTGTTACTGGAAGCCCCTACGGTAGAAACCTAGTTAACGGACACACAGCCTTTTGTTCGCTTGCGTCTGTGAGCGGTACACTGCCCTAAGTGATGTGGCTTTCTTGTATTTGCAGCTTGAAGCACATACGCTGCCTCTGTTGAAACTTCATTAAAATTTGCAGGCAGTGGTAGTCTAAAGGTTAGATAAGCTTGCTTGTGACAGGAAAGTTGCATGTTTGAATCCCTGGGGCAGCTGGGAAATTCTGTGCAGGAAAAATGAATGAGTAACACTCTTCCTTCCCTTAACAACGACCATCAAGGTACCATTTAGCAAGGCACCTAATTTTTCTTTTTGAGTTACGTTATGGCCAACAATAGAGGACTGTGGTTGCACTGCGTCCTGGGTATGAATTTGTGTAACTCCATGAATGTCAAACAGGGCAGTGCTGAAAAAGACCCTGCGTGCTCAGCAAAACCCCTGCCTTGATAAATATACATTAAAAAAAGTTAACCTCTTTGCAGTAACGTTATGTGGTAGGTTTGTAAAGCTGAGTAAGAGAGCAAAAATATACCAGAAATAGCAGGGACAACCTCCGATTTGATTACATAATGATGTGAATAACACAGTCTTCAAACTATACTTAAACAAGGCCTATAGAACATACAGTGTGCCTACTTACATAGCTGTAAATCGATCTATTCTAATTCTGTGAGTGTAGTATATACCTGTATACACTTGGGGAATATTTGCAGTAGGTCTAGTGGATGAGTCGAGTTCTCCTCTTGCATTACAAAGCGCCCGTCTGTATGATTCATCTCTATAGATGGGAGGTTTCACGGGTCACTGGAGGCGTTGGCACTGTTATAATACTCTGCTAACAGGGACAGAGCTAGCTTCACTGTCTGCCCACACAGACAGCGGCAACACAAGTCAACCCACAGGCAAAGTACAACAACAGCTGCTCTTAAGCCCATCTACCACAGCCGAAACTGTTTGCCACGAAAAGAGAGCTACGTAGGCAGGCAGCCAGGCCAGAACCAGACTAGTCTGGTTTTACACCACACAGCCAAACAGAACCAACGAAGGCATACTTATTATTCATGTCACTCAATTCCCTCTGAAAACAGCAACTCTTAGGCCAGGTTCAGACTTAATGCATTATATGTGTTGCTGTCTGATGGAAGTTCATTCCTTTCAAAGTTCATTCATTTCATGTGAGAATCTGCTGCTGCTGCATCATTGTGTTGCAGAAACATTGCGTTGCAGTGCAGAGGTTGCATGTTTCTGGATTTATACTCGTGTCGATAATGCATGCATGAACTAAAACAAGTGATTTTTCGCCCCGCTGTTTGCTAGCTCTCCATGGAGTTTGCATGATAAAAATGTTTCACCAGTGAGTCAGAGTTGCATGGAAAATTTAGATTGTAATACTACAATCCATAACATTCTCTTATCACTTTCTGTATGTTTGAGCAAGGGGATCCTCGTGTAGAAATCTGCACATAGTTTGTAGCAGCATAAATTCATTATGGATTAAGTGTGATCTCAGTCTTGGATTCTCATACGCAATTAAAGTGCATACATCAATTTGCGAAATGTGAACACAAATTGGAGACAGTGGCTACAGCTGAAAACAACCTCAGTGTTCCATTAGCAACTTTGTAACTGTCATGTTTTGAAAAACTGTTCATTAGTTTTCTCTCCAATCCGATCACAACTGCAATTATGTTTTCTCTGTTGTTTTTCACAAACTGTGAAACGTAAGAAATGAGACAATTTAACAGCGTAGCATAATAGAATTCCACACTTGTCTCCAGCGATAGCAGGCGATCTCCAAAATGTATTTAGAAATATGCATGGTGACGTAGTGACTTGCGTCGCCTATTACATGTTGTGGTGTTTTCTCAGCTGTTCTGTCATTTCAAATGGCGTCTACAAATAGTGCTTTCAATCTCCTGCTGTACTCTTAACATTTTGAACTAGCCACAGCCCGGCCGCTGGTAATTCCCACCCTGGCCCTGCTGTGTAAAGTGGCCAGTGGTACCCAGGCCTGCTGCAGCACCAGAGCTGTTGGCAGTGTGGAGCAGGGCTTGTGTGGCCTTAGCATTAGAAACATCTGCCACAGCCACTTTTAAATTGCAGCCGAGTGCAGGGACCAGCGACACTCAACTATGCCGTTTGGAAATAAATGTGGTAAGGGCTGTCTGCTTGTATAAATGTTATTGAAATGCATATGGCTGGGGGATCGAGAGCAGTCCATTAGAGTTGGCACATCTACACAGACGCACACACACACACACACGTACACTCACTCCCACTCACTCACTCACACACCTCTGTCTGCTCCGTTGTGTTTATTTATTTGTTTATTCACCATGGCAACCTCAGTGTCGGGAATGGCAAGTGGAATTAGCTGATTAGGCTAAATTGAAGTTCCTCTCCTTTAACTGTTTTAGTGGTACCTCAGAGCTTCTCCCAGAGGAGTTGGCTAGCAGCTCTAAACCCGCTGCCTGTGTGGCGCTACACTCGCAGCTCGCACTTTTAACTGCAGACTAATTCACAGTCAGTACTTGAAAGCCTGTAGGCACGAATTTCTCATCTTCTGCCATATTTTCATCTGCCAAAATTAATTGCAGCTCTGGGTTTATGTAGAAAAAGAAGAATATTGTTCAACACATCTTTGATAATGAATTTATTTGCATTTGTCGAAATGAAATGCATTTTTGCCACTGATTCAGAGTGCTCTACCCTGTGCAATTGCTTAGCACATTTTACATTACTTTAATGTGTACATATTCATGAACTTAAGCTTCACTCACACACACACACACACACACACACACACATACACCCACGTTGCTTTTTCTAAGTATTCCCACACCCATAAGATGGTCTCAATCAATTCAAGTTGTCTTCTGCATTATAGACTGACTGTGTGCCAGGCAGACATGGAGCTCATCTCATCCATCAGCTTTGTTTATTTGTCTGAATCTGGTCTGGGATCTGTCTGTCTGTGCAGCGGTGCATGAAGAGACAGACAGGGAGAGAGATGGAGAGGGATAGATAGATAGATAGATAGATAGAGAGACAGAGAGATGGAGAGGAAGAGGGGAGAGAGAAAACAAGTGAGAAAGAAATGGCGAGAGAGGTGGGAGACACAGCGGCAGAGAGAGAGGGAGACAGGCAGGGAGAGTGAGAGATGGATTAGCATGGCAGAGACTCCCTACATAACATTACTCTTGTTAAGTGTGCAATAGCTCATCGATCAGGCTTCCACCGCCCGCATCCAGGGCCCTTCCCTCCTCTTCCCTTCCCGTAATCCATAATATCATCTCAGGCCTGGACTGGCTGGCGTGCTGCAGGAGCCCTCTATGGGAAAAGCTGGGCAAGGGCCGATCAATAGCCATACAGTGTGTATATAGTGCAATACTGGCTCGATGGAGGCAGGGTGAGGGACAAGGTGTTGTCGACATCCTTGTCCCTATGCTCATCTCACTCACCCATCTATATACGCTATCAGTCAAAAGCTTGGACACACCATATTTTTCTTTATTTTTACTATTTTCCACATTTTACAATAATAGTAAAGACATCAAAACTATGAAATAACACAAATGGAATTATGCAGTGACCAAAAAAGTGTTAAACAAATCAAAGCTATCTTATATTTCAGATGGCTTTGGAAAGACATTCATACATAGGCATCAACATCAGTATTTATGTTTGTCTAAGAAAGAAATTTCAAGCATTTAAGCGTAAGCCTTTAGATCAAAATGGCTTTAAGAGAATGAAAAACATAGTACATTCAATCAGGTGTGTCCAAACTTTTGACCGGTAGTGTATTATGGATTGGAGTGGGAAAACTGGACTGCGTCTGTAACTTACTCTCTCTCCTCTCTCTGTCACTGTCTCCCTGTGTCTTTTTGTCTCTCTATGTCACTGTATCTGTCTGTCCATCTCTCTCTCTCTCTCTCTCCCTCCCTCCCTCTCTCTCCCTCTGCCACGCTCTCCTCTCAACATCCGCTCCATTTATCGGGGCCGTGTCATTGAGCCGCGTGTGCCGTCCCTGTCAGCGAAAAGGCTGGCAGACTGTCTTCATTTCCATGCTGAAGGACGCGAGGCCAGCGTGGCAGTTGTGAGAGCTATCGACTGGGATCCGTCAAAGCGCTCCCTGTAGAGCGGCTGCTCGGCTGCTGCTGCCTGCCCTCCTGCTCGGCGGCCATTCTGAGCTCGTCCGCTTTGCCTCTGGAAATGGCGACGCACGTGCGACGCCGCTGCGGTCCCGCTCCCCGTCTCCCCTCCTCTGTCCTGTCCACCTGCGTGCTGCCGTACCGTCTAAATTGAGTCTTTTTTTTTTGTTCGTCTCCATCTCTATCTTCATCTGTCTCTACAACCCTCTCCCTCGCCCTCTCTGTCTGTCTCTCTCTCTCTCTCTTTTCCTCTCCCTCTTTTTCTCTCCCTTTCCCATAAGACACAGCCTCCTCAGTCTGGGCAGACAGGTCAAGCCGGCTGATGGGAATCAGACAGTTGTTGATCCAATTAGAGATCCCCTCCAGCAGGTTCTGAGTACAGCCGAATTCCAATAAAATACCATCCCCGTTCTTCCTTTTCTCTGTTCTCTCAAAAAATGTCCTTGCAGTAAAATGCAGCGAGCGAGCCGAATGACTTTTCAGGGGCGCTTAACTCTTAACTACATGAAAAGCAAGCCGAGAGAGCACATTTTAACCAAAGTTGTTTTTGAGAAGTGGAAAGCTGCCTTTCACAGAATCTTTTCAGAGTGACATATTTTGGTACAAGTGGCTGAACAGCCCTCTCTATTCGGCCTCTTTAGGGCTTCGCACACTCTCAGAGCAAAGCAAGGCCAGCCCGGTTTGACTCCAAGCCCTCTGGCTCATGCTCTGCCTTGTGAGAGGCCTCTTTTGTAACTTACTTGATGGTAAAAAGCTGGCTGATTCAGTGAGCGAAACCTTCCACCCAGCCCCTCTGCAGCTCGGGGGCATTCCTGCATTGATTTCACCATTCAGGCCAAACAGATGTACAGACCAATTCTGCGCTACGGATGAATGTCTGACGTGCTGACATTGATGTATTATAATACATGTGCTGATTTGCATTCACGGATCAAGATGTTATTCCGCTGGCCTCGCGAGACCATCCGGAGCACGCAGGCTCTCTTTGTCTTCGGATACCAGAGAGAAAAGAAATGGTGAGATCCGGTGTTCTCTCTTCTCTGGCTGTTATTCTGCAGACAAAAGGCTGATTTCCCCCAGATGCTGGCCCATAGGAAACAACAGTAACCGCAATGATTACTTATGCACGCATGCTTTACCAGCTACGCTAATAAGTGGAACTTGTGACAAGCTTCAACTAAATTGCTATTGTAATTGCACTGTCACATAGAGAAGTACATCTGAATGTACTTATTGGTTCCTTTTATAGGGTGATAATGTGTATATTGATGAGCAGACAGCCCTGACTATCTCTTCAAAGCCAAGCACAGCCACACAGTCTGGAATATGACTGAGCTGGAGCTCCCATCAAGTGAAGCCATTACCAGCAGCACAGACGTCTTGCTCTCAGTAAACTGTTTCCACCATTCCTCCTCTTGCTTTTGTGTGTGTGTGTGTGTGTGTGTGTGTCTGGTTGTGTGTGTGTACATGTATGTGCATGCACGTATGTGTGTGGTCACCCCTCGCTAACATGTTTACCTGTTCCTATGGCAACCCACATAAAAAAACAATTAAGAGTTCCCATGGAGCACCTTGTTAGTGGCCGTCGTTGACCCCGGACCAGAAACACTTTATGTCTTTTTCCCCTGATTTAGGATCATTAAAGGGCAGCAAATTGGTGCATGAGTGAACCTTTTTTTTTTTTCAAGCAGCCCCCTACAACACACACTATGACTGGAGCCAGTGTGAAATGTGTTGTACTTGGAGCCTGTGACCTAATGACACAACATCAGCAAGCGAGTATGTACAGCCAGTGGCCTGGTTTATTCTGGGCTGCACCAGTGGTGATGGTGGGTGGTGAGAGGTCCTAGAAGGGCTTTTAGGCTGGCTGCAGTTTGTGTTGTGAGTGTGTGTGTGTGTGTGTGCGCGGGTGTATGTGTGTGTGTGTGTGTATTCTAGGGTTATAGCAGAAGGACTTTAAGGGCAGAAGGAGGGTGTGAGTGAGTGTGTTTCGGGGCTACAGAGGGGTGAGTGTGTTCGCAGGGTGGGTGGGGTGGCGTGAGGCTGTTGGTTTTGGGCTGGAGTCTTAAACAAATTGGCTAGTGCGCTGTGGGAACTGGAGACGCAGTCACAGGGGGAACGTCAGCGTGCTCCGTGTCAGATTCTCCAAATTTCTCCGATAGCTAATTATCTCCCAGAGAGCCAGAGGAGAGTTTTGGAAAAGCTTTTGTTGTCTTTCTCTTCTCTCTTCCCTCTTCTCTCTTCTCTCGCTGCACTCTCCTGGGCGGGCTCTGAAAAGTTTGGTCCCTCAGTAGGCCCTAACGCCATACACACACACACACACACACACTCACACTTTTTTTCTGTCAGAGAAGTTTGTTTTGCGTGTGTTTGGTCCCTTAGTAGCCCCTGTAGCCACACAAACACACACACACACACACACACAATTTTGTTCGCTCCATAGCCCTCTGCTCATTTGCATCTCACACACTCTAACTAGCCAAACAGGGAGGCAGATACAGTACTGACATGTCAGAAAAAGAGATCGGTATGAATAAACAAATCATGTTAGCTTATTAGTGCCCGCAACGTTTCATTCAGCTGGAAAGCTCCCTTGTCATACGTTCGCTTGACTTCAGGTTGACATGTTGTATTGCTGTCGCTGCCTTGTCAGTGTAGCCAGCAGTTCTTTCTCTCCTGCCGTGCGATCGCGTCCTATACCGCCTTGTTGTGGAGGCCCACGCACCTCTAACATCTGGGAGCAGAGATTAAAAGCCATTCTCTCTGTGGGTGTCAGCTGCGGCGCGGTGAGATGAAAGGCCTCGTCGCTCGGCGTCGGCCTGTATCGCCACAGAGCGGCCCGTGTCACCGGGCGCCGGGCCTGTAATGCGAATGCGATGACAGGACAGCCGTCAGGTCTCCTCTCTGAGAGCACCAGCTGCAGGTGCAGGGGAGCGGCGGTTCAGTGTTTGCTGGCTCGACATGCGGTACTGTTGCTGGACTGTACAGAACGGGTGTTTGATCCCGGAGTAGTTTCTCTTCTCCTCTGTTTTCTCCTTCTTCATCTCTCCCTCTCTCTCTCTTTCACTTTCTTCCCCCTCCTCTCTGTTTGTTTCTTGTTTCTCTTACCCTGTCTCTCTTTATTTCTCTCTGCCTCTCTCAAGTTTATCCCCACCACCACCCAACCCTCTCCCTTCCTCCCTCTCATCTCCACAGTCCACTTCCAGAGAGAGATTCCGATCTCGCTGACGCAGACTAAAAAGGGGACGGACACTGTAAGACCCCCAGATCCCTGGCCAAGAGAGCCACCCGTTTCTCACGAGAAACGCTCACTAAGGCCTTTTTTTTCCTCTTTTCTCTGGCTTTTTTTTTCTTTCCCTCTCCTCTTTCATTGAGTCCGTCTTTCTTCAGATGTTTTTTCTCTCTCTCTCTCTCTCTCTTGATCTCCTCTACCTGTTTTTTGTCTCCTTTGGTGCTCACCTGCAGCCCGAGTGTGAGAATGTGCCCTTTGAGAAGTTATCTTTAGAGCGACGTAGGTCATCGCAACACTTTCACTAACCTTTTATTGGCAATTATGCATACAAAAGGCTGTTGATACCGAGACAGCTTAGATTAGGTCGCTTTCTTTTTTCATTTAGATTAATAACAAGGTTATTTCATGTCATGTTTTCCTGTTGGTGAGAGGTTGGTGATAGACACTTGCCAGCTCTGTGTTGAGTGTGTTTGTTAATACCATGTCTGACATGGTTAGACTGCCCCTGGTGGCCACACTGAGAACAGCACCCTCAACATCCACAGCAACCTTGCCCCAAACAACACAGCCCAGTGAGACATTCGCACTGATGGTTGCGGAGTGGAAAAAGGCATAAAAATCCAAAGTCAAAGGGAAAATGGCTGTTAAAGTAAAACACGGAGGGATTATACTTTGGGAACGGGCACGCCTTTTAGAAATGAGCTTTGGCTGACAGAGCGGTCCTGCATTACCATCTCAGAGCTATTTACGAGAGCGATTACTCTGATTATTATTTCAACAATACCCTGCAATTCTCTTTCATGGGCTGCCAGCATGGGCTGGGGTAGGAAGGGCTTGCCAACACCGACGGTCTGGGAATTTCTCAAGGAACTCCATGGGAGGGGAGAGAGGAAGGAGGAGGGAGGGAAGGAGAGATGCAGTGGTAAAAAAAAGAGAAAGGCGACACACTTCAAAAGGGCTCATGTCCTTCTGAAGGGTCACTGGTTGCAGTCCTCTTAACATGTTTTTGTCCTCTCTCTCTCTCTCCCTCTGCAGCCCCCACGGAGCCTTTGCTGTGCAAATTTGCCGACGGAGGGCAGAAGAAACGCCAGAGCCAGAGCAAGTATCCCCAGAACGGGAGGCCGTGGCACAGAGAAGGCGAGGTAAGATGCCACACCCATGCAGCTGCCATCCGCACTCCACATGTCCTACAAACAGTCAGCTGAATTTATACAACATATAACAAAATAATATACTCATCAATTGAAAATATCTAGACATTAAAACAAAGTAATCTTACTTTCTTGCCTGACACCTTTACCAGACTGGCTTTCTAACTAGTTATGCAAATCGTTGTCGTAACTCTAATTTTGGTAATGTTCAGGTTTTAACTTTTTTAAATTCTACAACTCTTGGGTTTATGAAACCTTTTCAAAACCAATTAGAACTCAAAAAATGCATAGCCGTCAACCTAAAAACAAGGCTTTTTTTTGTTAGTTCCTAAAAAATTAACATTTTGGAGATACACAATTTTCACTTGACAACACCAAAATGCTATATATACACATGAACTCCTCAGTTGATTTTTGAAATATACATATATACCATAAATTATCTGTAATAAAACTGTATTTATTTTTTTTATTCAACACATATTAATTCACATAACCAGGGGAACCAGACATGGCAAAAACAACCCCCCCAAAAAAGTCAGTTAACACTGTTAAACGCAGCCCTTTCCATTCCTGCATGGTGACGTTCAAAGCAAGGCCTTTACCTCTGAGGTAATGGCATTTCTAATAACGGGCCCCCCTGCTCACAAGGCCCCTTGAGAAGTTGGCTATAACATCTGGCTTTATGTAAACCATCGCAGCCTGTCATTTTTATTTACTCTAAGGTATGGAGCTGTTAAAAAAGAAAAAAATGGCTGAGGTATCGATCAAACTGCCCCCGGATGTATAGGCGCTGTCAGGTAAATTGCATCTCAAGGCAAACGCCTCACTGAACACGTATATTCCCATCATTCATCAAAATGCTGGGAAACCTGAAATTGGATACAGCGCTATGGTAACGTATTCATCAGCAACATGTGAAGACACATAGAAGGTTAAAGTCTGCTCATGGGCTACCTACCAGCTATACCAGGAAGGACAGATAGAGGAGTTTTTCAGCCTGGACTATATAGAAGAGAATGAATGTAAGCACATGTGCAAGCACACACACACACACACACACACACACACACATTCAGTGGGGTTGACAGTTGTGCTGAAACGGCAGGGTAGGGGAGAGAGAGATGAAATGTTTGTCCTTCAGAAAACACATGCTCTCTGTGTGTCTGCGTGTGTGTTGAGGTGGGGGGGGGAGTGTGTGTGTGTGTGAGTGTGTGTGTATCTGTCTATCACGTGTTCAGCAGCCCTAACACCTATAAGCCAG
This sequence comes from Centroberyx gerrardi, assembly GCF_048128805.1. Lineage (NCBI taxonomy): Eukaryota > Metazoa > Chordata > Actinopteri > Beryciformes > Berycidae > Centroberyx > Centroberyx gerrardi. The sequence goes on from NC_136015.1 coordinate 17,884,825, forward strand.
TGAAGCGTGTTTAACCTAAATCACATTGCTACATCCCCTCACAGCCCTGCACATTGACAGGGTCAGCTCAGTTGACTTGAGGTAAGGCGAGACAAGTGTGTATGTATTTGTGTGTGTGTGCGTGTGTTTGTGTACTTCATCTTGATGGGAGAAATAAGAATAAAACCAAAATCCTCCATTGTCTCTTTCAGTCCTTTTGCCTCTATTTATCCCTCGCCCCCTCTGTCCTCCACCTTTTACACACTGCCATTGGCCTGAGCTTAAAACAACTGCTTCCCACATGTCTCACACACACACAACTACAAAAACACAAGCACGCATAGATACACACACACAAGCTATTAACATGATTTGTGTTTTTATCTTTGTGAAAAGGCAACTTAAATTAGATGCTGTCCGTCAGAAAGTGGTACCGCACACACACACACACGAAGGCTAACAGTGATTTGTGTTTTTGTCTTGGCGGATGCGTTGGCCTCCATGGCCTCAGAGAGAGAAACCCAACATCTCTCCTCTGTATCCCCCTCTCCTTCCCTCCATCAGGCCCCCTCCCTCCTGCCATGCTTCACATTACCCTGTGTAAAGGCATGAAGGCATGACTGAGAGGCCGAGGTTTAAGTGCTCGAGTTCAAGGGAGCGTGTGTGTGTGTGTGTGTGTCTGTATCTGTGTGCTTGTGTTTTTGAAGTTGTGAGTGTGTACAATATTTACTGAACATGCTAGAGTGTGTCTGCATGTGTATGTGCGTGGTTTGCCTGTGTGTGTGTGTGTGTGTGTGTGTGTGTGTGTGTGTGTGTGTTATTTGTTTTGCTATCTTTGTGGGAACCAGTTTGAGTTTTACACCTTCAGAGTGAGGTCATTTTAGCCGGCCTCACTCAAAGAGGATAGACTTGGATTTAGGATACAGGCTAGAATTAGGATCAGGTTTAGGTTAGGACAGCGGCTCTCAACCTGGGTGTTGGGCCACAAAATCATTTTGGGGGGTTGCGAGATGATTTATGGGATAGGAAAAAAACCTTAACTTTAATCTTTAATCTTAAAATAAGTTTCTACTCAAATCTCTATGAACACAAATTCATTATCAAGTCTATTTTTTCAGATTTTTCTCTAATCTTTAATCTTGAATTGTTCAGCCTCTTGGCCTCCTCTGACTTTTGATAATTAATTCAATAAAACAACATCATTCTTCGTTTGAACTGATCACCACTCTGCATATGCTCACCTGTAACCGGGGGTCGTGAGTAGGCATCGCTTCCTTTCAAAGGGTCAGGAGCCATAAAAGGGTTGAGAACCGCCGCCATGTCTCTCTCCCTCCTTCCCTCTACTCTTCCTCTCACTCTTTTTCCCTCTCGTTCTCTCCCTCCATCTCTTGTTTTCCCCCTCATTCTCTAGTTCTCATTTTGTCTTTCCCTCTAGCGGAGAGAGGGTTAAGGTTAGGGGATATAGGGAATGAATCGAGTCAACGGAAGGTCCTCACAAGTATAGTAAGACAACGTGTGTGTGTGTGTGTGTGTGTGTGTGTGTGTGTGTGCGTCCATGTGGTCATTGATCAGCTCTGCAGGCAGGGCAGGGGGAGATGGGAGATAGGCATCACATGTTAGTCTGTTTATCAGCTGAGAGGCCATTCCTCACCGCCGCCCCCCCTGGCAGGCAGATGAAGGGGAGCGCCAGCCCACGCCATTTATTACTCTCTCCCTTTCTCCATGTCTCTCTCCCGCCTTCCCTCCACTCTTTCTCTCTCGCTCTTTTTCCCTCTCGTTCTCTCCCTCGTTCTCTAGTTCTCATTTTGTCTTTCCCTCTCTCTCTCTCTCTCTCTTTCTCTCTCTCTCTCCCGCTCTCTGCTCGTGTTTGAAGTCAACCCAGATCCCACAGCAACATATGGAGAAAGAGAGAGAGAAGGGGAGAGAGAGAGGGAGAGAGAGTGACTCATTTAGAGAGAGAGAGAGAAAGAGAGAGAGAGAGGAGCACATTGCATGATCAGTCAGAAGTTACAAGGGGTTGAGTGCTGCAGGGTGGTTGGTGGTGAGGATTGAGAAATATGTGACAGATTTTCTTGTAAACTACCCAGAGTGGGAGTCATGAAAGTGTTCCCTCTCGCCGTCTCATGCTGACAACATATTAGTCACCGCTTTTTTATTTTTTTTCTGCTGCACACACACACAACGCATACACACACACACACACACACACACACACCCACACACACACACACGCACACAAGCGCATCTTTAAAGCTCCATGGGTGCTCATTCTCCACTCTCTCACTCTCTTTCTCACTTCCTCGCTCCCTTTCACCAACACACACTCCTACACACAAAAACTTTCAAAGTCACACTTCTCAAGCACCTACTCTGGGGGAATGAGTGTAGATGAAAAAAAACATCCGGCTCTCCACTCTGTGTGAAAGCCTGACAGATGTCCGTGTGTGTGTATGTGTGTGTGAGTCGGTGTGTCTCTGTGTGTGTGTGTGTGTGTGTGTGTATAGGGAGGGAGAAAAAGAGAGAGACTCTGTGTGTGGAGGGCGAAATACAAGGAGGGAGTGGGTCAGTGTGTGTGTGTGTGTGTGTGTGTGTGTGTGTGTGTGTGTGTGTGTGAGGACACAGAGACGATGGCTTGGCTCGGCTTTCCAGTATAAGAACAGTACAGCACAGGTGTCCTTTACAGCTGCGTAATAGGCTGTCCTCACCCGACCCTCTTCAGCGGGATCTGTGTGCCACACAAAAACGCATGTATGCACACACACACACACACACACACACAGACAAATGCATGCAGAAATACTCACATTTTCCCCCGGAAATGTGCCTATTTTTTTTTTATTTTTACCGTTGTTGCTCAGAATTTCTCCATCTCACACTCAGTGTCACTTCAGTTCAGTTTAATTCAAACAGTGCTTTACTGGCATGGTAAAATGCATTTACATTGACAAAGCATGAGGAAGACAATATACATTTATACTGTATATAACCTGTCTTACAAAGAAGACAGATGAACAGGCATTAATGCAAAATGATTCTGCACAGCTTCTAACAAGCTTGAATTTACAACTGACTAAAAGAGGCATCAACTGAATCTCCAGCAGTTGTTCTTAGGTTTTGGCAAGCTGTTATGAATTTGACTGCCATTACACCACATTTTGGCATTTCACCAAGGAGGCATGGTCATTTTTGGATTGTGATCTTGCTTTCGAATTCCTGATATATTTGGGTAATCCTTGGGAAGAAATTCTATCTTAAATGATTGTATTTAGCACGAGGAGAGGAAGTGTAATTCCGTTTCCACCTCGTTTAGCAGGCAGAATGAACATAGCCAGTCCTTCCTTGGAAGCCGTGTCCATCTGTGGCGGCCAAGCCATGTTCACAGAGTCTGTACATAGTCAGGGTTTTTCTTAGTTTTGGATCAGACATTGCGGTCGCAGAATTTCTCCATCTCACAAAAAGACCCACGGACATACCAGTTAAAAGTTTGGACACTTTTTACTATTTTCCACATTTTACAATAATAGTAAAGACATCAAAACTATGAAATAACACAAATGGAATCATGCAGCGACCAAAAAAGTGTTAAACAAATCAAAACTATCTTCTATCGCCCTTTGTCTTGACGGAAAGGCAAAGGCTTTGGAAAGAAATTCATACGTAGGCATCAACTTCACTATTTATATTTGTCTAAGAAACTAATTTCAAGCATTTAAGCATAAGCCAAAATGGCTTTAAGATAATGAAAAACAGTACATTCAATCAGGTGTGTCCAAACTTTTGACTGCTAGTGTACACACGCATGCGAACACACACACACATACACACACACATACAAACACACTTTCTCTTCCTTTCCCCTGTTGCGGATGAGCCAAAAGCCGACTGCATCAGTAATCAGTCATTGGCCATGCAGGATCCCCGGCCGGGAGATTCTCTGCTGTGGAATTCATCAGCACATGGAACCAAGGGCAGCACTTAGGGGAGTTATCAGCCTCACCAGACAGCTGGCCATGTCTGCCACGGCTATTAGCGCGCACGTGAACGCAAACACACTCGCATGCACACAAACATGCGGAGAGGCACGCGCACAAACCGACACACGCACACACACACATACAGTACGGGCATGCAGCGAGACTCACACATGATCAAACATGTGGAGAGAAGAGAGGGCATAAATACACACGCAGAGACCCCTTACACACACACATGGACCCACAGAGAGGGGCCGATGCTGCTCCCTTCATCAGGCCTTTACAGCCCAGAAACCCCCTTTATTTACTAGCTGTACAAATGCTTAGCTGTGCCACGGTCTATCACACTGCGTTGTGAATTGCTTACAACTGTCTAGGCCAGTGCTTCTCAACATGGGGCAAATTGATGAATTGTTAAACTTCACCATTATTTCATTTACAAGAAGTTAACACAATTAGAGAACAGATTTTGATCATAGGTTCACCGTTATCTCTCTACCTGCAATACAGACAGTCATGGAATTCTGGACAAAATCGTATCTAATAATATTCTTAGATTTGAGTCCGAGAGACAAAATCTCATCAAATGGGGGTCTGTGGACCTAATGTGGACTAAATTAGGGGTCCTTGATATGAAAAAGGTTGAGGGCTATACACACAGAAACACACACACACTGGAGTATGCAGTGGATACACACAGTGTTGAGTTACATATGGTAATGTGTATGGATAAACATCCTCACACATGTCGAAGCATACCAAGGTGGTCGTATTCATCACTTGTGCACAAAATACTTTAGCAGACGCATTGCACACACAGTCCAAACCACAGGTGCGCGCACACACACACACACACACACACACAGGCCCACGCATACTTGCATGCACGTGTGGGTACACAGACCCCGGACTCACGCAAACATACACACAGTCACACATGCACACACAAATTGGTACAAACACAAAAGCCTACCGCCACACACACACACACACACACACGCTCACTTCCACACATCCCCAGTGTCGCAGAGGGCTTATTCATCCGGTGTAGATTCCCTGTTTTTGCTCACTCTCGTGGGTCTGGTCCAGGCTCACTGATCCCCCTGCTCCTCTGAGCCTCTATTCCCTCAACAGGATAGCTCACTCTAGGTAGCCCTCTGGAGGAACAAGGGGGGAAGAGTGGTACAGAAAAAGAGGGGAGCGGGGGTAGATAAAGAGACAGAGAGAGAGAGAGGGGTTCAGGGGGTGAAAGAGAAAAGTGTAAGGAATGAGAGGAAGAGAAGAGAGGATGATAGAGAAAGAAAGGAGAGACAGCAAAGTGTGAGAGAGAGAGAGAGAGAGTGTGTATGCTGATGAAATCTGCCATCCTCAGCAGCCTCCCTTTAAAAGAAATCGGATTAGCTCTCCTCCGGGAGAGAACCTTCAGGAATGCAGATGACGGATTGCGGCACGCAGGTTTCTCTCCTGGAGCACAGGAGGGCCTCACATAAACATACACACATACACACACACAAACACACACGCACACACACACACTGTCAGCAGACAAAGAACTCAGTTTTCTGCTCACTCCCTTTCTTTTCCAAAGGGCACTTCTTCATTTCCTCTCATTCATAAAAACATGATTGTACGTGATTGAAATGCAAAGAAATGTCCTCGATACTAATCCGCTTTGTCCTATTGACTGTGCTTTGTCCCACGTTGGCTTGTCACTTGTCACTTTTTCCATTTCGAAATTAGTTGATTTTGATTTAATTAATTTTGGACGAAAAGAATCAGGAGGATCAAAATCACTTCATTTACAAAGTACAATAAAGTTACGAGAAATTGTCTGGGTGACATTGGTGCAGGAGCATATCGACGGAAGTGGCATTGTGAAAACACCACAAGGTACAAAGAAGTGTAAATGTTAAAGAGGATAAGACAAGAAAGATTAAAGGAGCACTTACATCCAATATGGTTGCCAAAGAAAAACAAATGGAACAAAATTTTTATTCAAATTTTTATTCAACAAAATTTTTATTCAAATTTTGTCCCATCCGATTCAGTCTAACTTGTGATTAATCCTGTATGTTTGTTGTTTTCTTGTCTTTCAGACTGGCATGGCGCTAACATACGATCCCGCTGCAATGCAGAACGGGTAAGAGCCTGGCGGTCGATCCGTCTAATACACTCATCTATTGGCCCATAGGACCCGAGTCAATACTACTGTCATACATGTAGATTAATGTACTGTCTGCACTTTGTTACTCTTTGATTAAGGAAATCTATACGGGCTTCAAAGATCAGTTTTCATAGGTGGGGTGAGGGATGAGGGATGGGAAAGGGGAGTTGAGGCAGCTAGTGTGTGTGTGTGTGTTTGTACAAGTATTTGTGTTCCTGTGTTTCTGTGTCTTTATGTCATGACTAAGCGGTGCAGTGGAAATAAATGACCCGGCGACGTGTTTTATTTTTCCCCGCAGTACTGAGACAGGAAGGAGAGTATTGAGGCTCCCCCCTCTCTCTCCCTCTGGCCTCAGGAAGCGTCTCACTCCCTGCTTCCCTGCTTCCTAAACCACTTATCCCCCAGTGACTCGGAGTCAATCTCACCCAAAACTGGATGAATAACGTCACTCATTACACACAGCTTGCCTTGTAAAAGCCTGCTTTGCTGCAAATCTGCCAAATTATAATCCTGCGGTTATTTGTGTTAAGGAATAGAACCGCTAAGAAAAGAGATGATTCGCTCATCCTATGTTCTACCTGAAGTTTATCTAGGCGTACTGTCGCTCCACGTACAGGGAATGGCATGAATTAACTAACAAAGAATATGGAAGTGTATAGTTAACTTTATTCAAATGTAAATGCAAATTGGAAAATGAAAATGCAATCGAATTGAAAATGGAAACAGACATGCCGTTTCACATTTTGTCCGAGAATGTGCATACTAGTACATGGAAATTCAAATGCAAATTGGATTAGTGAATTTAAAATTTCATTATAATGCAAATTATGCATATATAATGCATATATATGCAATTTATGGTTGCATTTTCATTTTCTGATTAGCATTAATATTTGAATAAAGTTAATTATATGCTTTCAGGAGAGAACAGCAAAGAGAGAAAGGTTGGAAGATGAAATCCAGCCAAAAAAGGGCCGCAGCACCATATGTTATCCCAACATCATCCGAACATGTGAATTCTATTTCAAAGTAGATTTTCACAATATAATGTAATGCGCAACATAAAGAGCTGATGCTGTATGTTGAAATTGAAAGTTGAGTCGTCAAGCCCAGTACATTACTCCTCTAATATCCCAGCCCAGTAATATGATCCTCAGCGCAGGTGACAGAGACTAGTGGACATTCCACTTAGCCTCCCGGGGGATCGCACTGACATTCGGGTTGCTATAAACCTTCAGCAATGAGATAAAGTACCGAAGCCGACCACCTCGCTTCTCAACGGCTCAACTCAACCCTTGGCAATAGGCTTCTTTAAATGCATTGAGTTTTCTCCAAGCTCCCTTGATATTGGAGTCAGCGTGCTACCTAAGCCAGCCAGCACGGTACAGTGTAACCTTAATACTTGAAGCTGGGGGGGGGGAAATACAGACAACCTCCTATTTTATATGATGACAAAGCTCAATTTGATGTGATAAAACCCGACTTTTCAATTGAGAATGCTATAAGACGCTTCATGAAACTTTTATGCGGCCAGCGAAACACAATATATGGCCAAGTGTGTGATTTGAGCAAGCTATGAGATAAAACCACTGTGTGCGTGTGTGTGTGTGTGTGTGTGTGTGTGTGTTCAGGATCCAGAAACATAGAGTAGTGTATAGACAGAGAAATCTCTATCACAAGGCTATATAGACAAAGTCTCAGCTACCACCCCGTTGCTATATTGAAGTAATGTGGTTTGATGATGTATGCTGTATGCTTTATGCCATAAAGTAAAAATTACTGATTATATTGACATATTTTTATTAGAGATTGATTACTTAAAATATATATATACTTAAGACTTTCAGACAAAAAATGCACATTGTTGCTAAACTATTTTGACAAATATTTTTAAAACCCCTAATATTTTTTCTTTTAAATGTAGGCTATATACATATTTATTATTTTATTTTTTAGATTTAGATGTTATATTATTTCTAAATCTTCTTATAGTAGATGTATGTACTCAATGTAACCAATTTTTGTCAATAAAATGGAGGGGAAAAGAAAAAAAGTAGAAAGTAGAATTTGCTGTCTAATCAGTCATTTAGAAACATTTTATAGAAATGCTTGTTATGATTTTGACAGGCTGATTGTGCTGTACGGACGCAGAGTCTGACTGTCTGTTTTCCTCTCTCTGTTCTCTGTCTATTATACCTTCTCCACTCCTCTTTCTTCCCTACCTTTTTTCTTTTCTCCACCCTCCTCTCCTCGTTTTTTCTCTTTCTTCTCTCCCTTTCTTCCCTTTCCCTCTCCCTTCTCAGGTTCTACTCCTCGCCTTACAGCATCGCCACCAACCGCATGATCGCACAGACCTCCATCACGCCCTTCATCGCTGCTTCCCCCGTTTCCACATATCAGGTGGGCCATAATGCACTGCATCATGGGAGATAGCCGTCTGTGTGTGCCCGTGTGTGTGTGTGTGTGTGTGTGTGTGTGGCAGGAGGGTTTGCTTTGTGCGGGGGGATGGAAGAGAGGGGGCGGCTGAAAAAACAGCATGGGGTTCTCTCACCGTTTCTTCGCTGCTCCAGCTGTGCTCGATGACATCTGTTTCGTTGGCGGCAAACACAACAGGCATCAGAAAACGTGCAACGAAAAAAAAAGGATTAAAAAAAAAACGGCTGACAGGGGAAGAAAAAAAGAAAATCACCCATCAAGAATGAAAGTGTCTAGGAAAAACAAACATTTTCCTCCCTCCCAGTTCCCTGACCTCTTTTGTGCTCTCTCAGCTGCTAACGCAATGAAGGGGCCTTTTTTTTTTTTTTTTTTTTTTTTAACTTACTTCCACACTATCACTTCTTCCAAAGTGAATTTCCACACTCCTCATGGCTGTGATCCGTGGAATAATGAAACAGAACAGAACAGGAACGTGAAAATTGGCTGTGCGCGATGTCAGGAGCGTTAGCCTTTTTCCGTCAACACACATTTCACGCAGCGCCCGTCGCCGATTCTGAACATCGAGAGGCGCCGCCACTCTGCCCTTTCCCTTCGACGCCGCCGTTTAACATCGGTTCTGTTTGGTATGCAGAGAAAGAGAGAGGGGGGATAGCGAGCGAGAGAGAGAAGAGATGAGGGATAGATGGGACGGAGACGGAGAGAAAGATAGAAATAGGGAGAAGCGGATGGGTGGTGGTGTTAGCTGAGGTGTGTGTGTGTGTGTGTGTGTGTGGGGTGTTGCTGAAGGTTGCCGTGCCCGTCTTTGAGGCACGCTTGATTAAAACTCTGGTCCAGTACCTGGGGTGGAGGGGGTAGAGGAGAGAGGAGGAGGGAGAAAAGTGGGCCAGGGCGCGTCTCTAATCCGCTCTCGGAAGGCTTCCCAAATTGATTTATCAAAAACAATGGCCAGGCTTTTGAGGAATATTAATCCTCACAGTTTCAATATCGGGCAGCTCTGCCGCCGCTTCCTGTAATATTGCCCTTCAGCCAGTCACGGCGGGAAGGTGAGTCCTTCATCTTCTGTTCAAGTACAAAGAGACGGAGGAAAAAGGAAAAGAGGAGACAAGCCGGGCCGCCATACGCGCCAGACAAAAGGAATCGCTTCCTTTTATGATGGAAACAATTTCCTTTGTTACGAAAAGACTCAAGACTCATGGAAATTATATTACATTCCTCCTTTTAGGTTTACGTTCAGCGGATATATTTGAGCTACTGTTCCGATAGTATTGATTTATCAAATGTGGAAATGACCCATGCCAACAGCAGCGTTCTGGTGTTCCTTTAAGACTGGCTCCAGTAAGCTTGAATGGTAATTGGCTTTGTGTTCTGGAAAAAGCCCTTTGATGATCCGCATGACAGTAGCCAGTCCAGACCAGATCACTACCAAGATCTCAGCTGGTCCCTCCAGCCAGCCGCGGCCTGGTTATAACCCGGTCTGCTTTGCATCACTAGCTGACTGTTCACTCTTTTTTCTGGCAGGCTGGCTCATTGGCTGACTTGACTGTGTGGCTGGCTGGTCGGATGTTTGGCTGTTGACTGTCTGGCTGTTTGGCTTGACGGCTGATCGGATGGATGGCCAGCTGGCTGACTGAGTGTGCGGCTGGTTGACTGGCTCGGTGTCTGACTGTTTTCCTGACTGACTGGCTTTTTGGCTTATTGGCTGGTGGGCTGTTTTAAGTGGAAGCACAAGCTCACAAGTTCAGCCAGAGGTGGAGAGCTCCTCAGGTCATGAACACTGTGCTGTTACCTGCCTGCAGAATGACAACTGACCAACTGTTAGAATGATAAGCCAGCCCAAAGCCTCTCTATGAAAAGCCGCTTTATAAATGTGTTGGGATGCCAATATCTGGGCTGGCCTCTTCTACTAACCAGTTTACCAAGTGGTATACAGGCAGTGTTTATGTCACTGGGGAAATGCTAAAGATAAGCGATTAAGAATGAGCCTTCCCTCTCTCTATCTCTCTATCTCTCTATCTACTGTTTTGCTGTGGAGAACAAACACGGCCATGCATAAACAAACAGACTTGGCTTCATGTTATAGAATACCAAGCCTGTTTAGGTAGGGATCCAAATCATGGGTTTGGATTGGCTCAGAGGATTGGTTGCTCTCATAGAAGATTATTCTGTGTTTGTCTTTGTTTAATCTAATCATTTTACCAGGATCAATGGCCAGCCTGCGTGTTTGTCTGCTACAAGCTGTCTAATTCCCCTCTCCAGCAAATCTAAAAGCTCTGTTTGTTCATCCATTCCTTCTATCTCTTGATCATTCTCTGTCACTGTTTCTCCGTCTCTGTCTTTCTCACTCTTTGTCTGTAAATACACATATCTTTGTCTATTTTTTCTTCTCCTTTCTCTGTTAATGGCATGGATAATATTATGCTGAATAACCCTCACGAGGCCATAGAGAAGAAGGGTCTGTTTCTTTTCTAATTTATTGGCTCTTTGCTCAAGTCATACTGCTAGTAATAATGGAGAAACAGGAGAAGGATGGGCCCATTCCAATCTCTTTGTAATTCTTTGGCAAAACTTAATCTGTTTGGTTTAGCCAATCTGGTGCATAAGAACCAATGCAATAGTTCTACAAAACCCTCAAACTCAATGAGTATTTGAACATATTCAATATTTGAACATATTAGGCTTGCATATTATGCAAGTGTTCACTGCTTTATACTGAATCCTGCTTGGATCTGACAAAGACAGGAAGATTTATTTTGACAGCAACATTTTATGTTTTTTTTGTTTTTTTTTTGGTTTATTTTTTTCACAGGTCCAGAGTACGTCATGGATGCCTCATCAACAATACGTTATGCAACCTACAGTAAGTACTCTACCATTCACCTGCAATAGCAGCCGACTCTTAGTTAAATAGCCATGGTTTGCCTGCACTCTCTCTGTAGTGTTTGGCCAGAGTTGTTGAAAGGTTTTAGGAGGGAATCATTAAAAGAACCTTTTTTAAGCCCTTGCTGAAAAATGTTTTACAATATGGAAGAGTTTTTTTTATATCTATATATATTTAAAGCCATATGAATGATTGGAAAAATAGACCGTCTGGAAAAACGTTTGAGACACACATTCTTCCTCTGCTGCAGGTCAATTGTCAAACCAACTCTATTGCATACGTGCACGTGCACATGCACACATATCCATGGGTGCACACACACACACTCTCTCATACACAGGTATAAACACACACACACACACACACGGACACACACACACACACACACACACACACACACATAACCACATACAAACTTCTGATAGCTAAATGATTAGACCACTTCTGTCCTGCAATTACCATACAGACTTCTATAAAAGCATATTATCCCATCTGATAACCACATGCTTCCATCTTCCCTAAGCATACAAACACATTTTGTTTTATTTTTTGGTTGGGAGTTTATGGGTCTTGGATGAGCCAGGGAGTGATTCAGCATCATTTACCAGACCAGACCAGAGCACAATACAGAGAGGCTGCAGACTGTTGCTCTGGGTTACCAGGCTAGACAGCAGACACGGAAAATATTAATATTAATTAGATTCGGTACACCAACAACGCTGTCTGCCACAGTACGACTGAGGTAGTCACATTGCATCCAACGGCATTCAGTTGTCCTGGTTGAAGAGTTCAGTACATTAATTTACTCAGAGTCCAGAACATTGTTTTTCTAGGTCAACCAGAGTCTCGTAGTCTGCAAAGAATATACTAATACATACTAATGAGTTATTTAATCTTTTCTCCATTGGTAAAATCATATTAGAAACTTGTTTCCAATGCAACTCAAATTGTTTCAAGAATCGTATTTCAACAATGAATTGGAAAAGTGGTAAAGAGATCAGCCAAGGGTTTTTTTCCTGGAGATAGGGCGCATTTTCTGGTTTAGAACTGACATCACTACCATAGATTAAAGTTCATTTGGGCATAAAAACTCAAACAATTCCTCTGTGGGTCCACATGGTTCGTTTCCCACTCATTGTCTAGAGACCACAGAATACCGGGTATAATTTTTTAAATTGAGCGGTATTCCAATTTAAAAATATATTGGGCAGGAAAGTTATTGACATCTGCCAATGAATAACAAGTTCTGTTTCTTAGAGTCTGGCGTCTTTGTAATAAACGGTAGTCATGCATAGACTAGGTAGCCATGTTGAAATACTGTTGGACCTGTTAGTGTGTTGGTGAAAGCCACTTTGCAGCCCGGGGCTTCTGCATTAGTAAAGGTGTGAGAGATGGTGGTTTTAGAGCCTCTAATAGGTTTGAGCTTTTATATTCAATCTTCCATGTTTTCAGTGAGGTACCTATTGTTTGGCAATATTCTCAGATAAGCCTTACTAATGTAGAGACAAATGTAGGCACGTATTTTGAAGCTCAAGATTCTTAATTGATCCTAGCTTTACCATAAGTGTTCTCATTTTGTTGCTTAGAGGTCTGAAATCATTGTGCCAGAGGCTCTAACGTTTGCTTGAGACTTTGTTTGGCTCCTGCAGGTAATTCAGTGCACTTTGTTCTCCTCAGCTCACAGTTCAGTCACTGAATGAGATTCGGAGCCAGTTCAGGTCACATATATTTCATCTGTGGCACTACTGTACAGTATTGAGTGCAATGTATGTAATACAATATAGTGCAGCACATTACAGTAGAAATCAATTTCTAATATACACAGACATATAAAATATATATTATATATATAATGCAAATATTGTATTGTGTTTATAATTTTATTGATAAATTATTTTTTCTCATGAAATAACAATTGTAGCCCTGAGGGATACTGCCTAAAATGAATCAAGCAGCCCGAGGCCTGAGAGTTAAAATCATTCTGGCATGGAAGTTCACCATTCTGTACAATTGTGCATATGTACAGTATACGCTTGCAGGTGAGCAGGTATCCCTTCATTTTTAGGATTTATGAGCGAAGAAGTTTGGGAACCGTCTTGCTATAATGCAATACAATACATTCAGTACAATGGTGCAACACAAACTCTGTATCAGTGTTACTCAGACTCAAGGCCCACTGCTGGTCCTTCAGATGTTGCCTAGTGACCTGTAGCAGCTAATAATGTAATAATTTCTGGATGTAATAATGTGATTAACTATGACAATGTCATACAGTGCCCCCCTAAATGGATTGAAAATATAATAAAACCTGGTCATGTAATACATTCATGGAAAATGTCATAACAAATTATTACATTAACTGGCATTTATTACTTCATAAAGGGAGGGACATATTTTCAACTGATGATGTAATAATAATTTGACTAATAATGTAACTACTTGTAAAAATAAGAAGAATGTAATTAGTTGAGTTGTTCCATAATTAGTCAATATTATTATTACATCATCAATAAAATATGTTACATCTCTTTTAAAGTAATAATTATTGGTTAGTATTGTGATGGAAATTATTACATTAAGAGGTTGTATTATATTTTTGACCCATTTAGAGGGACAGTTGTAATGCATTTTGAGTTAGTTATCACAAGTTATTACATTATCCAGGAGTTATCATTATCAGTTGCTACATGTTGCCTAAAACGGTCAACTAACACTTAAGATATGAGCTATTTTTTAATGCTGGTTTTAATGGAAAATGGTGTTTGCCTCAAGCAACCCATGAAGGTGGCGATGTCATTGTTAGCCTGAGTCAAAAAGACAACTGTTTGCCTCTCTGTGACTGAATGGATTGGGAAACGCTGGACTGTACAGCTGATGCAGTTGCAGTAACCCAGCGGAGGAGCGCTCAGCCAGCCGCATGGCTCCCTGCTGTGGCCATTACCACTCAGCCCTACCCATCTCACTTCCCCTCCTGCTGAGGGACACTGAACATGTAATCTGGCCACAGCAGGCCACCAGCCAGGCAGACACACACACTGCACCCTCTTCCCCCCCCCCCCCCCCCCCACCCCCTCACCTCCCCCTCTGTCCAGCTGTCCTCTCCTCCAGCATCTTACCCACCCAACTCCCCCTTTCCAGCTGTAACTACCTTCCCAGTTAGGGCTGCACTTCCCCGGTGACAGATTTTTTCACAGAGGATTAAAGCCGGCTCACTAACTAGCTAACTATTTTTGCTGCTGCTGCTGCTGCTGTCTGCCTGTTGTGAGAGCGAAGATGTCGTGGGTGGTAGACAGCAGCATGACAAGGTGAATGACAAGAGTGACAGGGATTTCTAATAGTCTAACTGTTCAGCATGTACAGTACTCTCTGTCAGCACAAGCACTTGTGTGTGTGTGTGTGTGTGTGTGTGTGTGTGTGTGTGTGCGTTTCTGCATAGGTACATCTGCATGTGTGTGTGCGTGCATGCCTTAGTAAGTGTTTATTTAAACCTACATACCATTTTATTCAGCCTCTGTGCTGTTATGGTTAGCCTGTCAGCATGCAGATAGAATGTACATGGCCCCATCCTGTATGTTTGTGTAACTGCTCATGTTTGCTTAATACATGTTTGTGTGCACTGTATGTGTTATGTATCGCCATATGTGTGGTCCTTACTGGTTATTCCCAACCAGCCCATACGGCCATCTGACAGCCATCCATCTCCCAGCCTTATGTCATGAGGCCTCTTGGAGCCATTGGCAGTCTAGCCAGTAGCCACATTGTACTGTGGTGTACATCCCATCAGGTCTCCATGCCAACAGTAGCCATGTGGCCGTATCAGTCCCCATGGCCCCGTCCCCATTGTGTTCCAGTGGCTCTCTCTGTCACCAAGCGGCTGCTAGGCGCTAACCCCAGCTGTCACAGCCGTCAGTGGATCACAGCTACCAATCTGTCTCCTTTTATGACCCACAGTCATATCCACTACCAGCTATATACACAGCAGACCTCCCTTACGCACACATACACACACACACACACACACACACAGCCTGCCGCCAGCCCAATGAAACACATCAAATTAGCCAAGCGTGCTAGCTTCAAGAGCTCGGGGGGCTACTCAAAGCATTAAACCAATTGATTGTGCTGCAGTTTGGCGGCTCTCACCGTGTGTCGCGTGTTAAACCAATGGAGCATTGTGCGATGGCGCTCCTAGTGCCCAGGCAATATGGAGGCGGCCGAGCATGGAAGGGGAAGAGGTCACAGCTAGCCAGTCAGACTGGGAATCTGCTGTGAAGAATAGATATAAATAGAATAGAATAGAATAGAATAGATACAAGAGGGCCATGAGGGTACTGCAAACTAAAATAGCAATAGCAATGCTATTGGTCCCTTTATTCAGTTAGCATTACAGTTAGTAATTGTAAGAATAGAATGGAATAGAATAGAATAGAGTAGAATAACCTGATCTTCCTGTTGATAAATTGGGTTGTTATTTTAGGAATTGAAATCAAAATTCTGTACAATTTATTTGACAAGGGAGTTTAAGTCCTTTGACAAAGTCTGAGAACAGTATTGCCTTCCAGTCAGGGACTTCTTCAAAGACCTACAGATAAGACATTATGTGCTCATGTGCTTGTAAAAGGCAACACTTGTCTAGACTTTGCCAATATTTGTCATCCTTCAGAGAAACACTTCTTGTGTCATAGAGACCCAAAGAATTTCAGATCCAAATTCTATATTAGGCTACATGAGGCAGACTGGTGACATTCTGGCATCTTTGAAATTCACCTGGACTTTGAATTGTGTAACAGCAAATCACACTTTGGAAAACATTGTCATATTGTCTTCTACAATATCGGTCTGTAATAAACATAAGGAAAGGCAAAATGCAGGTGAATGTCAGTCCACTTTGTTGCTCACTTATTTATATCTTGCTCTCTACTTGATTCTTTGCACAAAGAAATGATTCATCCCCTATTAATGCTTGTTAGGAAGACAATCGTGGTTAAGTGGGTGGGTGATGAACCCTCTTCCACTGGGTTAAGGAACTTTCTAATAAGTGATCTACTGACCTTAGAGAGGTTAAGGTACGCTCTTCAGCACAAATTTAGCTTGTTTGTAAAAAAGATGGAAAGGGCCTGTGGAGTGTTTTAGTGTATAATGTTAGAATCCTTGTAAACTACTAACTGGAATATCTATCTGTGTGCTGTTATGCTGCATTCATGTATTTGTTTATTTTTATTGTACCAATGCCAGTGTAAACCCCCTCCAAATGATGTAACGGTTTCCCCCCCATGTCACTTAGAGCCCAATAAAAAGAATGTTAAACAAAGTAGAATAGAATAGAGTAGATAAAGCAGTAAGGGAAACTGTGTGTTAGAGTGTTGGAGTTAAGAGAAGTGAGATCGACTTGACTCAGAGGTTGCTTATTACACAGTAGACAGAGAGCGTTGCGGCGTGTACAGCATTGGCTGAGGTGTTTGTGTTTATCTCACCAGATTAAGTTTGACAAGCCCAGCCATACGAAGCCGGACCGCTCCTTTCCCTCAGAGGAGCCGGCTCTTTGTTAGCGGAGAGAGGGAGTGAGAAAGAGAGACGGAGTGAGGAAAGAGCAGTTTTCAAAACGTGTTTATCCTCGACACATGGGCAAGATGCACTCGGTGTGAAACCTGATAGAAAGTGACAGCTTTTTTTTTTAAAACGGCCAGCTAAATGAGGCTTCAGCTTGTTCTCCCAGGCCTTCCTCTCTTCCTCCGTTCTCTGTTTATCGCTTGTCTTTCCTCCTCATGTCTCTCTCTTTCTCACACTCTCTCTCTCTCTCTCTCTCTCTGACTGTCTAAAGCCGTGCTGTGTGCCAGTTAGATGTGGGATGCCAGTACAGTATGTCTGCTTGCCTTTTGTGTTCTGTTCTTTTGCCGACGGTACATCAGCCAGCAGACCTTGTACTTAGAGAGAGAAAACTCGCACACATACAGTCACTTACATACAAATGATCAATCACACACACAAATCACCAGACGCACACACACACACACACGGACTCAAATTCACTTCACGCTGCCAAAGAGTGCTGGAGTAGCTGCAGTGCCAGCCAAGCGTAGCGCTGCTGTCTTTCCCCATGACTTATCCATCCCCCGATAGTATTTTCCATTGCCTTGATATGTACTATATGTGCTTCAAGTGTGTACTTGCTGGAGCCGATTGGCCCGTACATACTGTAGGTGAATTATTGAATTCCTCTCCATTGCACCCCAGCCAGTTTTCCCTGGCTCTGACTTTGAATAGACGCTCCCTGGGCCTCTTAGAATTGAACCATAACTATCTGCCCTCATCGGATGGCGGTGAATCGGTGCACTGTGTGATACCCATCTCCCCGCTTGACATTAAGAACGCGCCGCAGATTCAGGAGGGGAACATTATGTTGGTCTCATGAATTCTACTGGCGAGGCAGAATTTGAGACGGGGCTACGGTCGTCCTTGAGCTGCTCTGACTGCTCTCTCTCTCTCTCTCTCTCTCTCTCCCTCTCTCTCCCTCTCGCTTCCTCACTATCTAAACCCTTCTTTCTCTACATCTCTCCCTCTCTCTTTCTTTCTCTTTTTCTCCCTCTCTCTGTCTCACTCCATCCCTCCCTCCCTATCTCAATTTCACTCCTTCTGAGTCGACATCTCTCCTTCTTTCTCTCTCTCTCTCTCTCCCTCTCTCCCTTCTTTTTTCTCCTGCCCTTTCAGAGTACAACTGCAGTTACTGTGCCGGTGCCAGCAAAAAATCGTCTGTTCAGGGTTAAAGTTTCATTCATATAAGAGAGATATTGTTGCGGTGCCACGGGATGACTGACAGAGAGATTGAGCGCTTGCATTTTCACTATGAGGTTTTGGATATTACCTTGAAAATTTTGCGAGAGTTGGAAAAATACATTTTGAGACAAAAGTTGATTTTGTTTGATGGACAAGCTTTATTAGCTTGCTGTGTTTTGGAATTGCATTTCTAATCATTTTCGCTGTTGTAAATGGAATATTGTGGAGAGATTCTTCTCTGTGAAATGATCCATTTGTCTACGGAGAAAGCCAGAGGACGGTTGATAAACGAGTGTAGTTCGAGCGAGCAGAGGACTGGACCTCCCATGAAGACATGACAAATACTGTTACATGCTTCATCTAGCAGCCTTATCCTCTCTCTCACACGCACACACACACACACACACACACACACACACACATACACACACTCACACACATGCACACACACACACACAAATCCCACACAGATTCCATGGCTTCCTCAATGAGCCCTTGTTGGTTGTTTTGTTTGAATAACCTCATTACCATGACAACAGAGAGGCCTCCTACCTTTGCATTTTGCTCATATTAGACTGTCTCAGACATGTCATAATACTGATGATGACATTAACAGTTTGGATCACACACACACACACACACAGACTCACACACAGCAAAACAACAGTAAACATGTCATACCCCACGAATTATGCAGTTTTCCTCACAGCCAGTCATTAACAAATATGTCACCGTGTTTCGACCTGTAATTGTAGCGCCCACCTTGGATCAATCAATGTAATTTTGAAAATGCCAAAAACGCAGTGGTAAGATTAATCATTTCCTCAAGTTCAAATTCATCGTAATCCAATCAGCGTCAACTGAAATATGGCACACGATGGATGGACAGATAGACGAACAGACAAACGAATGAATGAACAGAAGGAGACCGATCCGTCGTCCTCCTCCCGATTTCATCGTGGGGCACGAATAAGCATAAATACACATCTGGGCCGGTGGTGAGGTATCCTTCATCAATATATGCTCTACCTGCTAATCTGCCGACACACACTGTTGTGGCCCTCAACTGCTTCATTTTCATAGAGATCCTCAATCTCACAGTGAGGATCCCCCTTTTCCCCTCTGTTCCTTAGATGTTTGCACTTAAGCTTTCAAAACCCTCCAAAAAATGAGATTTCAGATACCAGCGCGATGGGGGAGGCCCGGGGAAAGCCGCTATCTGCATCGGTGTCAGCTTGTGAGGTGTCGGGCTTCATTCATTGCTATTCATCAGTGTGCGCCACTACTCCTCTGCTCCTTCAGTCTGTCTGTTGGGTAAAAGGAGCAGCTCAGCTTCCTGGCTTAGGCCATGGCACGTTGTGTCTTGTAGACAGACTGTGTTGGTAATGCTAGGACGGCCCTGGAAGTCTGTTTGCCCCAAGGAGGGATTCGTGCTACGGATTAGGGTGATAGACCCAGGATGCTGGCTCCCTTTTCTGGGCTTACCAGACTAGAAAGGTGCCTGAGGGCCTCTGGAAACTCTGGTCTTAGTCGAGGAAGTTGCACGCAAAGTGGTATGTAGTTACTGTGAAGCTCCCATACAGAGACCCGCGCAAACAAACACAGAACCAGGTACATAGGAACTCATGCTTGAGCACATAAACATACATGCAAACACATAGGGATACATAAATACAGACACATATGATGCTTGCCAAGACAAAGACACACACACACACTTTCTACAGTCTCACTCAGTTATGCAACATTCCATATCCAATAACTTTTTCTGTGGTTTCTTTGTGGTTTCTATGGATACAGTTTCATTACCTTCAGTATATACCCCAAAGGTGGGCAAGCCTATAGTCTTAGGGGCCCATGGCCTTCTGCACTGTATATAGTTACCAGTCAATCATCAGCAGATGTTCTGCTATAACGCCAGGCTTTCCAGACCAATAATGACTTCAGTTGAACAGGTCTAGTGTGTGTGTGTGTGTGTGTGTGTGTGTGTGCATGCGTGTCTCACTGGAGGTGAAGGCATATCTATGCAGCGCTAAGGCTTTAAAGCACCAAGCCCTAGTTTTTTTTACGTGCTGGAGCACCGCTGCAAGTATGCGGCAATGCGCATACACGCACACACACACACTCACATGCACACGCAACCTCACAAACACACTAACGTACACACACACCGGCAGTATCCTAACCACAGAGCCTTACATGGAGAAACTAACTGTCAAGCACAGTGAGGAATGTGTCGAGTCGAGTGAGGTTCCTCTTTCATGTAGACGACACAAGCGATGCTTTGTTTTGCGTGAAAGGAGCAGGGATGTAGCCTGGGTCATTGTCTGACGTTTCTTGAGGCTTTTAATGTGCCTCTTTAGTCCTGTATGGAATGAAAGCAGCTTTTTTTTTCACTCTTCACACATCTATACCTGTCAAAATGCACATTCATTTTAAACACTTTCATGGCTCATGCAAAGGACATATTCTTCCTTATTCCTTACCTGGCTTTTAGTGGTTTCGTGTGAACCGAACACAGGAACACTGCAGTTTCCATAAAACAATGCATTCGTGTTTTCACTTTTTTTTTTTTCACCAACATTTACGTCTCTACTGGAAGCATGTTGTTTTCAGCTTGTCTTTTAAATTAAAGCAATTAAATGTTACTGCGTGGCACAAGGTGAGAATAAGTTTGTCTTGCTTTTTGGCACGCTAGGATTTAAATGCGGCCTAAGGCTTTTTTCTCTCTGTCTGAGGGCATTACGCCGGAAGGCAATGATACATGAGCAACGTTTAGCAGCAACATAGTGGATAGGCAATAATATTGGATATTATAACCTGCAGCAGCAATAGAGATGAGCAAAATGGTTGGTTATAATGAGCAGTGATTAAAAAACACTGCTGGCTGTAATTCTTTGGAATTTCTTTAGAAGAGTCCTCATTTACTGTACATTGCCTCAAGTTGTTGAGTGTATATCAATGCATTTAACAACCAGGGGGCTGATATCATCTGTCTCCTGTCTAGAACAGGATCAATACCATCTTTAGCAAGATGGGCTTTTCAAAAACACACACACATACACACACAGGCACACATGCATTAGCATGTAGACGCACAAACACATCAAAACATGTGCATTCATTGAGCAGATCTGTAAACATCATCTCATACATTTGTAACAGATACTCCTAAATGGAGTATCCATTATCTCTCTCTTGCTCTCACACACACATGTGCACACACACACACACACACACACATCAAAAACATATATTGTCTATTTGTGTCAGTCTCTTTCTCATTTTCTTTCTCCTCTACTCAGTCCGTGGACAGACAGACAGACAGACACACACGCGCACAAACACACGCGCACACACACACACACACACATGCACACACACACTAAAACCCCCTCTCTCACAGACACTCAGCCTCACAAACACAGAAAATCGAAATCACAAATCGGCTTAACTCTCCCTGACACGTCTGTGAATTAAGCCTTTCCGTTGCTCTCCCTTTCCCATTATAAAGGCATTGTCAGAGGCTGAATCAGTAACAGGTAGCCCACAGCTCCTGCTGCTTCCCTCTCGCTCTTCTCTTTCTCTTTCCCTCTTTCTTCCTCGCCCCCTCTTTTTCTTTCTCTTTCTCTCTCTTCTCTGCCTCTGTGTGTCCCTCCGCCTTCCTATCTCTCTCTCTTCTCTCGCTCTGTCTCCTCCCTCTCTCTTTCCATCTCTCTCCTCCTCGCTCCCGTCTTCCTCGTGACCTCCACCGCTCTCTCTCCTTAATCATCTCCTCTCCTGTCCTCACGCAATCTCTGTCTCTCTCTCTCCCCTCATTTCCCCCTCTCTCTTTTCTTTCATCTCCCCCTTTCTCTTTCTTCTCTCTTTTCATCTCGCCACTCGTCTGCCTATTGCCGCCCACCCCCCCCCCTTCCCTCCATTCCCACTCAGTTCCTTCTTGTTCGCGTGGAGGTGAAACTCCGGGAAGGAGCGGATGAAGCTCGCATATCGAGTGGGAGAGGGGGAGGGAGAGGGGAGAGAAGGAGGGAGGAGAGAGATAGAGAGTGAGAGAGATAGGGGGGGGGGGGGGGGGAGTGAGAGGGAGTTAGCCAAGTGTGTTGTGAATGCAGGGAGAAGACAAGCAGAGCGATTCTGACAGGCTGTGTCTGCACAGTTTGTTCTCCAATAGGCCCACACAGAGTCACCAGTGGGGTGCGCCTGTGCACGCACGCACACACACACACACACACACTCACATGCACACACACGCACACACATACTGTCAGCGTCTAACTCACGTATACACTCGCGGAGAAAAACATACACATTAGCTTGCACGCTCACACACACACACACACACACACGCAGACGCTGTCAGTCTCTTCTTCACGTATACACTCAGCACACAAATGCTGTTACACATAGACACTCGGTTGCGCGCTTACCCACAAACATACACACACTTTTACACACGCGCACACACACACACACACACACACACAAAGTGAGAAGAGAGCCGAGCCTAGCAGAGGAAGAGGGGCTTGGTTTTGAACGTGTTCCTCCCGAGGCTTCAGTTCTGGGGAAATGGAGCTATCATGACAAGGGATGAAAGAGCAACAATGGTTTCATCACTTTCCCTCATGTTCCACTGCACCGCGAAAAAGAAGCTTCTAGCCTTCTCATCCGCCCGTTAGGGAAAACATGCAGCACATTATACCAGGAGGGGAAGATCGCAAGTGAGTGAGTGAAAGAGAGGGAGAGAGAGAGAGGGAGAGAAGGCATCCGCTCTCATCAATCAATGAACCGCACAAACTCATATTGTTGATACATCAGCAGCAGATATTGACCACTTTGATGGACCATAGACAATAGTGTGTATTGATCTTGAAAATGTCACTTTGTTCTCTTACTGTTTATTGACGGTGTCCCCCCCCCCCCCCCCCCCCTTCTTCTTCTCTGGCTCCCTTGTCCTCACTTTACCCCTGCCTGCACTCCTCCTTTCTCTCTCTCTCTCTCTCTTCATTTCTTTTATCTTTTTGACTATTCCATCTCTTACTGTTTGTAATCTCCACACCCTCCTTGTTCTCCTTCCGGGCTCTCGTCTCCTCTCTCGTCTCGGGCTCCCCCCACTTGCTTACTTGCTCTCCCCTCTTCCCTCTCCTTCCTGCCCCCCCCCCCCCCCCCCCCCCCCCCCTTAATCCCTCCTCCCACACCCCACACCCCCCACCCTCCCCACACACACACCCTTCTTCTCCCTAACTCCCTCGCACCCCCTCCTCCCACCTTCACACCGTCTCTATCCTCTCGCTTTCTTCTGCTCCTCCCCTCTCCCTCATCCTCTCTATCGTCCCTCTCCCTCCCTCTCTCTCTTTCCCTCCCCCTCTCTCTCTCTCCTCCCCCCTCTTCCCTCCCTTCCTCTCTCCAGGGTGCAGTGATCACGCCAGCCATGGACCACACTATGTCCATGCAGCCTGCCAGCATGATGGGCCCTCTCACCCAGCAGATGAACCATCTGTCCCTGGGCACTACAGGAAGTGTGAGTACTCTAAGGCTAGGGCCGGGCTGGACCACACACACACACACACACACACACACACACACACACACACACAACAGACATGCACATGCGGAAGTTGGCATCAACTCGCACAGACATGACGTTTGTTTGCACGCTTGCATATACGCACCTAAATTTGTACGGTTCGCACACACACGAGCAAAAACACAAAAACACACACACACCCATAAACAAGCCAAACGATGTCTCTGTCTAGACAGGGCTTGTGGTCCTGTGTAGCTCAGTGGGTAGAGCATGGCATAAACACTGCCAGGATTAGGAGCTGGATTCCCTCTGGAGCCGTGGATGCTAAAAGTGTATGCAGTCATAGTACTGTACGGTGCTTTGGAAGAGAAACTCTACAATACTCCAGCAATGCGAAACATCTAAAAGTCTACAGAGAAGCAGAGGTTGAAAAAGAAAAACGACAGGTGGCCATTTCATCCCGGTATGGGCCAGGACGACCAGACGACACGAATCCAGGAGG
Organism: Centroberyx gerrardi; assembly: GCF_048128805.1. Lineage (NCBI taxonomy): Eukaryota > Metazoa > Chordata > Actinopteri > Beryciformes > Berycidae > Centroberyx > Centroberyx gerrardi. Next base: position 17,909,056 of record NC_136015.1, read on the forward strand.
CCTCTGTCTTTGGGAACTTGGTCCATTTAGTTCAAACACAAAGTACACATTGAATACGGGATGGATTTTACATTTCCTTTCAAGAAAACCAAACAACCAACATGCGCCGTGCCGTGGAGCTGCCGTATCATTTGCTTTACACCGCATGCATTCACCGCCAGATATTAAGAGAGCATATTTCCTCCCTGATCTTCCACATTAAACAGATTTCCTGCTAAGCTTAACAGTGTGACAAGCCGGCTTTCTGTTCTCTCTGTCTCTCTCCCTCTCTCTCTCTTCCTCACTCGCTTTCTCTCTCCCTCTCCCTCTCCCTCACACTTTCTGTCTCTCGCTCACCCACTAAATCACACATCAAATCTATCACTTCATCAGTCTTCCTTATTATACACACACACACACACACACACACACACACACACGCAGTCACCGCCCCCTAAACCAGGAACTCCCCCCTGTTTCAGGATCAAGTCGACTTAGAGGTGTCACACAGTTCTGAAGCCTGACTTCCTGCCCTAACCCTGCTGCCCCGGGGCAGGCAAGCAGGCGGCTTTGCTCCGCCGCTGCGTTTGATCTCTGTGTGCGTGTTTGTGTGCGTGTGTGCATGATTGAAACAGTGCAGCATTGTACAGTTACCCATGTGTTTCCAGGTGAGCTGTCAGCGACTGTGACGCCATGTTGGCTCTGTCAGGAATGCCCCCTCCCTAATCTGCCCCAGCTGTGCTAACAGCCAGGATTAGAGACAGGCTAATCTATGATGATGGCTTCTGATGTTTGATGGGTTGTATTATGGGAGAAAGTGGGCTAAGGCACTCTTTCTGTGTTTTTTTTTTTTTTTTCCTCATATAGTTTACTCTCCCTCTTACTCGCTCTCTCTCTCTCCCTCCTCTGCCTGCTTAGCTTTCCTGAGGCGATGTGCTGTGTAGAGTAACTCTTCTGTGGGTGAGCTGCACACACGGCATGCCGCGGCTGATCATCTATGGGAATTGAGGGATGTTTCCTATAAAGTTGACTCCAAGCCAGATGTGAGAGCCCCTTCGCGCTGCCTGATTTGAGAAAGCCTGTTTAAAAATAGCTTACGAAACAGCATCCAGAGCGATCCGTGTAGTAAACTGGACTCGACGCCGCATACTCTCGGCGCGCATTCCTCGAGCGTACGCGCATGTGGTGAGGTTGTTTCGATTACCGCCGCTCGTCACGTGACCGAACCGTTGCCAGACAAGAGCACCTGCCATCAGCAAAGCGTCCCCAAAGTCAACAACTTAACATGACTGCCGTTGGCCCGCTGAAGGAGCAGCCACACCTCAGAATACTCTTGGCTGTTCCAGACCTTCCTGTGGCTGTTTGTGTATGGCTGTGGCTTTTTTTTTTTTTTTTTCTTTTTCCCTTCTCTTCTCCCCAAGGAAAGAACCAAATGTTCCCGTCCGCCCAAGCAGCGACACTGGTGACCGTAGCTTTCCGAGAACGCCGTGTTATTTTGCGCCGTTGAGAATGTGGATCGGCATCAGGAGCGGTGAGGAAAACCCTCCGTCGTAATGAGCAAGCGTGGCCCGGTGCCTCCTGAGGGTCACTGCTGAAGAATCCGGTTGCTTCACCTCACCCAGCCCAATTTGCCATGTGAATTTGTTTGGTCTCTTTCTTTTTAGATTATGATTACAGAATGTTGAAGAACCTCAAGCTTTCTGTTTACGAACGGCACACAAACATACAATCCGTGCTCCACACTGATTTATTTTACCATGTTTGATGTGTGTTCCTCTAGTACTGATTGATTTACTCTCTCAGTGCTCTCGCCACTTAACTGGAGTCTATCTATCATACTTTGTGTGTGTGTGCGTGCAGGTGGGTGTGTTGCAGTGCATGTGTGTGTGCGTGTGTGTGTGTGTATGCATGTCAGTGTCTGTCTCTGTGTGTGTGAGAGTCGGTGTTTGACATGACAAGAGGTGACCTTCCCTCTGCTCTCCTCATCCTATTCCTGTCATGGGATGTAGAACCCGGGTCTCTGTTGTCATGGTGACAGTGGTGATTGACAGCTCTTCTGTCCCAGGAAGACAGATTAGTGTGAAGCGCTCTCCTCCATTATCTGGGCTGTTTCTCTAGGTCTTCTATAGGGTAGTATAAGTATAGCACCTTATTCTATAGCATACTGCACTGCTCCTCAACTCTGCTTTGCTATTTTTAACCTTTATTTATCCTGGGAAAGTTGACTGAGCAGGCATATTCTTTTTCAACAGCTCCCTGCTTCACATTTAAACAGCAACACATATTCACACCAAACATCCACGCATTCTCTAAATTCTACAGTGCATCTTGAATGTGTTTTGTGGTCCATAAGCACAATGTAAGAACAATGTAAACCTTTATTTCAAGTCAAAACATAAAAATCACGACAGCAGTAAAAAATGGCTGACAGAGAGTTGGCTGAATAAAAATTGGCTATGTGTAAATGGCTTGTGGACTGAACAGAAATGAATTAATCAGCTTAAGCTCTAGACTTTAGAGTGCAATTGGATCTTGTCCCTGAAACTCTATATTTGTTCTGGAAAATAGGGAACAGCAGCAATTCCGAGACATGAAGCTTATATATTTATGGAGTGTGGTATGAGGTATACTGCATAGTTTTGATTATCACAAGACGCACGTTGATAGATTACTGTTAATGTTTTACCTTTACTTAAAGATAAAAAACTAATAAGGTGATTTTGTCGAGCACTTCTCAAAACAGAGTTACAAAGTGTCTTACAGATAAAACAACAATAAATGAAAGCCAAAAACATTAATAATAAAATGCCTAACAGTAATAAAAAACATGTTTACAGAATAATAAAACAGATGCGAAGGAAATACAGGTAGATAAAAACAAATGATATAAAAGCCTTGCCTGTAAGAATGTGCTTTAAGAAGTGATTAAAAAGATGGCACTGGTTTTTGCCAGTCTGAGCTCCTCAGGCAGGGCGTTAACAAAGCCTAGGGGCTGAGATATGGAGAGCTTTTCATAGTGAAGTGGTCCAGTACTGTAATTCACAGCCACTGGTGTGCAACTCCAGTATTTCCCATCATTCTGAAGCCCCACAGCTAAGATCAATAGTCATCAGGGTCCATCCCCAAGCTGCTCCACCATTAATAACCTGCACTGAGTGGCTAGGTGCTGTTGCCTGGACCAACTGTTATCCTCCACCTTACAGACAATGCAACAGAACAGCATGCTGCCATAGAGGGGATAGATAGATTTATAGAGAGAGGGGTGGATGACTGATGGATATATTCCAATGCAAGTATCGGCACCGGAAGCACAGTGCTGCGCTCCATCCCACCAGTGCCAGAGAATTAAAATATATAGTATGTTTATTCTTGTTGATGTGGGAAAGTGAACGTGTGCATGGGTGAACTCTCCCGTCATCCACGCTTGATGTATCCACCAAACATAAACCGACTGTATTATATCCCCCACGGGCGCGCAGGCCCAAACCACAATGGTACCAAAGTGGTTATGTTCATTTTATGGATTTTAGTCTTGGCATTGCTGCATTGCAGTCTGTATTTATAGTTATGGTTCTATGGCATGGAGAGTGATGGCAGAGGAGAGATTTTAAGAAGTCCGCTCACACCAGCCTCGTTAAGGAGCTACACAGGCCTCCCGTTCATCAAACACACGCACACACCATCTGCTTCAGGCTCAGGTTGTGTGTGTGTGTGTGTTTGTGCGTGCATGTGTGTATGCATATGTACGTGTATGTGCGTGCATGCAAGAAAGCAAGCGTGTGTGACTGCAAATCGGGAATACCATTTATTGCCAATTAGGGAAGCTTTATATTGCCCAAACCTGTCCCCCGACCATGGACAGGGAAGTCTTAAAAGAGTTGAAATTGGACAAAAATCATCATGATCACCATAGCAACCCATTTCACTGTAGCCAGTCTTGACAACCCCTGACTTGCCACAGCAGCGACTGCAGAAATATGCCCCGCTCAACCTGCCACATTAAATAGGTTAACTAATGGTTATGGGAGAAGAAAAAATCTTATCTTATTAAATGTTCTTGTTAAATCTAATTTAAATTCCTTTTGCATTTCTCAGAGAAATATAGCATTTCAAATGGACATTCTCCCTTTGACAGAGCGATTTTGATATTGCTAATTATGTCCTGCTTCCCCTTCATTTGCTTTCATGCAATCCTCACAGGTGAGTTGGCTGAATAAGTTAATGGAAAGGAGCAGCGAAGACAAAAAGTCCTGAGGAAATTGGTATGCATGGTTTCTATTCACCAGGGAGGAGAAGGTCACTTCACCAATCTGATAGGCCCTTTTAGACGATAGCAGGTTGAGAGAGAGAGAGAGCGAGAGAGTGACAGGAGGGTGAGAGGGAAGTGGGGATGACACAGAGAGGTAATGTGACAAGAGTCAGGAAATCTGGATACGCTACCTCACCCCGTCTCGAGTGTGACAGCCCTCAAGGTGTGATAACCTTAAATTCAGACACACACACAGACAGACCCACACAGTCACACTCACATACAAACGCACGCTAACATCCATCGCAGGGCATCCTCCTGGCCGTGTGTGGCGACGGTGGGGGAGTTAATCACCCATGTCCATGGCCTTTAGCTGCTCTCATTAGCGGCGAGCGGTGGAGCCGTACCCGATCCATTAGCAACGCTGCCGGTAATGACACTTCACCAGCACCGCCGGGCCCACGGCCAAGAAAGGCTCCGCAGCCCAGCACAGCCCCTCCATTACAGCCTCCTACAGCACACCGCCGCCACGCTTTTTACTACTGGCAGGGGGACTGAGAGGCAAAAAAAAAAAAAAGACAGAAAGAAAGGGATTGTCCTTCCTTTTTCCTTGGTCCGGAAAAGCAGCAGGAAGAGGAGGAGAGGCGGAGAGGCAGCCTGGTGGCTTTTATCTGGGATCACATCCGTTGGCGCTGTGCTGCGGCATTATCGTTCCAAGCCTCTTTGTCTTTGTCTATCTTTCTCACAGGCGCACACGTCGACGCGCACACAAACACGCATGTATGTACCCACACACACACACACACACACACACACACCCCATCCATACACAAAAGCACACACGAACACGCACACATGCTCACACAGTTGGACAGACAAAGAGTGATATGTCATGTTTTATGTACAGGCATGTGCTAATTAAAAATAAGCACACACGCTGGCAAATCAAACTCGCACTGGCATGCGTGTTCACATCCACACACACACACACACACACACACACTTTCACGGGAAGTAAGAAAAGGCTCACACAAAGTGCCGTGTCCTCATTCATATTGCATGTGAAAGCCCCGTGGCTGTCATGTAACCGAGCCTGTGTCACATCTGTAAAATGGCCATCACGGAGCGAGCTAGCACCCAGTTAAAAGCCGGGGCAGGCATGACTAAAGGAATATAGGCCACAGGCAACAGACCTCCTGCTTTCTCCTTCCTCTGTTTCTCTCTCTCTCTCTCTCTCTCTCTCTCTCTCTCTCTCTCTCATTCCCTTTAGCCCTTTTTTCATGTTCCTTAGCTGCTTTAGCCTGGTGCATTTGCCTGCCTGTGAAGTCTTGGAGGAACAGCAGGACGCCTCTTCTTCTTCCTCCTCCTCCTCCTCCTCCTCCTCCTCCTCCTCCTCTGTCTACCTCGCCTGCTCTCTGCTCCAGCAAACACACCGCTCTCTTCTGCTCTGCTCCGCTCTGCTGAGCGCACACACATATTCTCTTAGCGCCCTCCTAAGGATGCTGGGGGCATAGCAGGCACCCAATCTCACTGGTTCCCGGGATTAATTGCGCGGAATGAGACTTTCAGGGCATGATGATATCGATTCTTGTTATATGCAGCGTCCTTGTTGTCCGCTATTAACGGATTTCATGTATATTATGTGGAAAATGTGTGCTGCATGTGATGTTGGTGTAAATGAATGGCTTGTAAATTATAGGGAACAGAACTGTTTATGATGCAAAACAATAAAATGTTATGGTGTTGTATCGTATCATAACATAGTGAGTAGATTACGCTAAAATAAAATGTTATAGTTGAATGGATATTATGTCTCATTTAATTTTTTGTTTATGGGTGTAACGAGGACTTTCATGTGCAAGGATTTTGATGTGTGTGTGTGGGTTTTGTTTGGTCTGTGTTTCAGTACATGACTGCTGCAGCCGCCGCGGCGCCTATGCAAGGGACCTACATTCCCCAGTACACTCCTGTGCCTCCAGCAGCCGTCCCTGTCGAAGTAAGACCCGCACGCATGCACACACTACTCACCCGTAATCAAAGATCCGCGCACACACACCCAAAGGAGAGCGTCATTACTCCTGACAGCCCACTCACTTACACGCACAGGCGCTCGCACGCACATTTCTAAACCGGCACACCACATCAACAGACCAACACGGTCATTAAATAGACAGATTACAGTTGAAGTGCGCTGCGGATTGCTCTCATTCTCTAAACAAATGGCCTCACACTACCGGCGAATAATGAGGACGAAAACTGCAAGCAAAGCGAGATGAGTCAGAAGTTTTATAGTATTCCGGAAAGACGTTTGAAGTGCAATACAGACTTTGTCACTTCCTCGGTCGCTGTCTGAGCTCGTGGCAGGTCAGGCGGTCCAGCCTGAGAAATGATGAACGTTGGGGAGCAGGCAGGCAGGCAGGCAGGCAGGCAGGCCGGCAAGGAGAGCGGGGCGGCTGTCTGGCGGCTGACAGTGCGGTCGTATTCAGATGGACTATCAGTCGTGTATCAGATGACAGGAGCTGAAGTGAGACACAGTGCCGGCGGTGCTGTCTCCCTCTCCCCAGCCGGTCCGGGCTGGTAGGTAGCTGGAACACACACATCCCTCAGCCACGGGGCTCTGGTTAGCCCACCAGCCACGGCCAATGACAGTTTCCCCTGACAGAACCATCAGTCTCCCTCCTCCCTCCTCCTCCCTCGCTCCCCCCTCCCCAGGAAATGGCCGGCTCGCTCGTGAAGGAGCGGGATGGAGCAGAGAGACAGACGTAGTTGTAGTTTAGCCCACGGCGCCTCTTACCTATTTCATCCTCGCCGCCGTCCTCTCAATGCCAGCGTCAGCGGCGGGGTGTGTATCAGTACATCAGCCGGTGTCTGGAGGGCTGATGTATGGACGGGACGCAGTATCCTTGAGAGCTTGTTAAAGGTGATTGAGATGACTCAGTGATAGGGGCTATCGGTAATGCTAGACACTTATAAAGGCTAAGAGGTTGTTGTGATGAATTGCCTGCTGCACACTGCCATGCTGAAAGAAGTCGTTCTTCTCTGTAGTGGGTATTAAAATGTAGAGGGAAATTTTTGTGCTGAAGGATATTTCTTTTTACTGATTAAGCTTCTGCATTTGAATTCTGTACTGACACGCAAAATCTGAGACAGATCTGTTAAAGTTCTTGTCAAATCACAGTAAGATGATGTTATTTCTGTAATCTGTCTCTTTTAACAGGGTTCCCAGGGGCCTTGAAAACCCTTGAATGTGTGTGGATTTGAGAAAAATAAAAAATAAGGCCTTAAAAGTTTTTTTTGAAAAGGAATGGATGCCTTGAAAGAATTTAGCATCCAAATTGATCAATATGCCTCATCTCCCTCACATCCTGAGGAAACCCTATGATGGATGTTTCTGTTGTGTAGCAGAATGAATGATTTCACCGTGATTTCTTGACAAGATCATGCGGAAAAAAATTGAGGCCTCTATCATTTCTAATTTTGACCGATGTCATGTCTTACCCCAAAACATGACCATTTTAAATCCTTGAGTTTCCCCAAACGAGACCTTGAAAGTCATTGAAAAGTGAATGAAAAAGTGATAATGTAAATAATTTGCTGTCCAAAGTGAGTGTGGGAACCCTGTTTTGATAATGGCAACAGTACATTTCATTTGGTACACTTTTACTCTATACAGTCACATACTTTTCATCAGAAAGTGCCCAATCGCCGCAGAGGAATGCATATTGGAGTTGAAGCGTCCTGCGGCTCTAACACACTTCCTCCTGTGTGTGTGTGTGTGTGTGTGTGTGTGTGTGTTCAGGGAGTGGTGACGGACGCCTCCCCCCAGACAGTGGCTCCCTCGTCACAGGAGGTGGCTGGCCAGCAGCAACAGATCCAGGTGGACAGCGCCGCCGACCATGTTCCTGCTTACTCATACCAGTCCAAGTAAGTCACACAGCGGCTCTCAGCACATCTCCTCTTTTAATTTATTCGCTGGAAGACGCTTTGAAGCCGCGTGTGTTAATTATTCCACAAGAGAACACATCAATCACACAGATTAAAACATGATAATAAATGTGCACATTAGAAATAGATCATTTCAGATTCCATAAATCATATCGCAACCGCTGCTGATCATCTTCTGGTTTAACACGTAAAGTCTGCCACAAGCGGGTTTTTCCGCCCCTGAGTAAACAACTAGCTTCTTGCCTGTGAGTTATTTGGCAAACTGAAGGGATATTATTATACGAAATCAAATTTTGTGAGATGTGTTTTCATTGCAACATATACCCCCTTTGACAAAATATTTTTTTGATAGGCAGCACAGTCCTGAATACTAATGTTTGAGAGTATGAAGAAATGCAGCGCCATTATCAAATTACTCAAATTATTCTGGGCTGCTGTTGTCATTTGTTTGTCATTTTGTCAACGCCGTCTGCCTTTCTGACCCGATCAGAACTGTTGAGCGCGCTTCATTTCGCTACTGTCTTCTGGCGGGGCTGTCAGCTGTCAACTCTATTGCTTTTGTGTGTTTGTAATATTGCGCTTTGATTACAGCTCCTCTCTCTCTCCCTCCCTCCCTCCCTGTTTTCTTCCCTCTCTCTCTCATCAGATAGCGACGGCCTGGGAGAATGTTCCTGTGACAGCGTTGCCTTGAGACAGAAGGTGGCTGCACTGAGAATGTGAGGAAAGGAGAAAAAGAAAGAGATTGCTTCCAGATTGCCCAGGCACCAAAAAAGAGACACTTTTTTCATTTCCTACCTGGCCTACGAGAAAAAAGAAAAAAAAAGCAAAAGAAGGGGAGAGAGTGAGAGCGCAGAGGAAGGGGATGGGGGGAAATTGCTGGGCACAGTGCAAAGAAGTGAAATTGTTTAGTCTGGGAACCTGCCTGAAGGGCTGGGCCGAAGCTTGAAAAGTTTCTCAAAGAAAATTCTCAACCATTTAAAAAAGGAAAAAAAAAAAAATACAAAATGAGTATAAAATGACAAAAAAAATGTTGAATGCGCAGGTAGGCGATGAAGTTTATTTTGTAATTAGAAAAAAAGGGGAGTCAAGTTTGAGATACACACAGAGATTGTCTTCCTCAGATATTAAGCTACTATTTCTTTTCACTCTTTTTTATGTTCTAGTGTTAAATTTTAGTTTTCTAGATATATTCGAAAACAAAGTGTTTTTTTCTTTCTTGAATCTTCATGGCCTTAATTTGAAGGGCGCCAGAAACTTTTTACAGAGTTAAAGTCTGACGTCTGGTTGGAAATAAAAGCAAACAAAATCAGTCTCTTGGACCACTTGGAGGGTACAAGACACTGGAGGAGTTGATCTAAAGAGGAAAAAAAGAATCTATCACATAAGCTGTACAGATTTAATAGAGAAGAGCTTTTTTTCTTTTCTTCGTTAGAAGAAAACTTTGATAATAATTATGTCAGAGGTAACTAAGTGTCAGAAGAAAACAAAATGTCTGTTGGGGAAAAGACTTGGGGGGGAAAGATAAAGCTTTGAAGAGATTTTTCACAATGAGGAAAAAAGAAAACATAAGAAAACACGCTGCATTGTAGAGGATGCAGTCTGTTGCAAATGCTGAACTTGTTTTTTATTATCATAATTATTATTTTACATGGCAAAGTTGCTGTCGATGACATTAGTGCTTTTTATCTGCGACATTTTACCTTTTTTATGAGCTTTAAGATGTTTTTAGCCCGCTTTGCTTGTCACACTGCAAAAAAAAAAAAAAAAAAGAAACAAGAAAAAAAATTCTAAAATGAACAAAAAAAATCTATGGAAAAAATTCTGGCAGTGAAATAAAAACAGTAGATACAGTAGGAGCTTACGGTTTAAACCAATCAGTGCAAAAGCAATAGAAGAAATTGTTGACAATTTCTGTAGTCTTTCCTAGTTGTGGATCAAATGCAGCCCATGGATGGCCATTTTTATACCAAAGATGAAGAGACACTCTGAACCAGAGTTTTGTTTTTTTCCTTTTCTTTTTTTCAGTTTGATTTTGTCGTTGTTGATGTTGTTGATGTTGTTGTTGTTGTTGATGTTAATGTTGATATTGTTGTTGTTGTTGCTGTTGTCATTGTTGTTTTTAATTTGACCTTGATGGCCGGACCAGTCCTTACTATCCTTCTTAACATTTTCTTTTCACCGGTTTTAAGCTACTTTTCCACGGTTGTCCAAACTATCACACACACATATTCACACTCAGATGCACACACTCGCACACACACACAGACATCTAGACACACACACACAAACACTTACAAACACACACACACACACACACACACCTCAAACAGTATTTGAATGTGTGATGCAACCGGTGGCAGTTCTACCAACCGTCCCTTTCTTCACCTCTTCTTCGATTGTCTTTCCATTTTCTTACACGTCTCATCACGTTCACGATGCTTTCACACACCGTGGGTGCATTCCACCTCTCTCTCTCTCTCTCTCTCTCTCTGTCTCTCTCTCTCTCTCTGTCAGATCTAGAGGGGAAAACTTAGGCAGCAGACTGGGGAATGTTGCTTGCTACGCTCCATGGTCGTTGGTGCGTCGCTTCTGGCTTTGTCGTCTTAGTGATTTCTGTCCTGAGGCTGTCTCTTTATCTCTCTGAATCAACCATAACTTAACTAACTCAACCATTCTTGAGCATACTGAGCTTCATTGTTGAACTGGGAATCTCCCTGCTGGCTGTTTGGCCCAGTTTTCATCTCTGTTCATCCAGACAGTACCAAGCCTGGGTCAAATCGTGTTTGCAAATTACTTTTTTGTGTGCGTTTTAGCCTGCTTGGAATACCAGATGAGTGGGGTTTGCCACATACTGTCAGGTAAGTCGCCGGTCACAAAAACATAGACAAAAATTGACTTTCAAGTCTTTTCCGATGATTGCATAAACTTGCTGGCGCTCACTGAATTGTCCCATGTGGCAAATCCCACCTATTTGGTAGTCCAAGCATATTAAAACAACCGCTAAGAAGTAACTGCAAAAATACAGAATACAGCAACATTTTCAAGCCCAACACAGGCATTGGCAGGGCATCCAAACCAAGAAATAAAGTCAAGACGTCTACATACAATTCAAGTAGCTTTGTTTTTGTGCTACATGTCCATAAGACTACAGTAACTCTGTGACACTTATGAGTAAAGACATGGAAGCATGTATGAAGTGTTGGAAAGTACTGTCTGTCTTGAACTTAAAGGGCGGAAGGAGGTGAGGTCAACGCACCTCTGGGAACTAACCAGGTTCCTCACCAGCCATAACAAGGCGCTGATGGCAACTTCTCCATCTACCCAGAGTGTCAGTCTCACCCCTAGCCGTCCCGACTTAGACCACAAACAACCCCGTCTCGTCCCCTCCGGTCTCCGTCCCAGAGCCGCATGAGGGTTCCAATGACTTCATCTCTGAGGATTGTCCCCGAAGAAATTGCCTGTGGGACAGTGGCCATTTCTACTCCCATTACAGCAGCCTGTGTGTGTCTGGAGCGCTGTGTGTCTGCTCTGTTCGGCCATGCCCTCCCCGCCCCGCCCCGCCGTGGTGCTCCGCCACTAAAAAGACCCCGTTTTTCCCTGCTTCACTGGCACCATTAATGTGGCATGGCCAGGCCAGGCTCCCTTGCTCTCATTTTCTCTCGCTGTCATTCTCTCTCTCTCTCTCTCTCTCTCTCTCTCTCTCTGTTCCTCTCTCTCTCTCTCTCTCTCTCTCTCTCTCTCTGAGGTTTCTTCTCTTTATTGGATGGTGCAGAAGCAGAACCACAAACCAATTTCAGTCACTCTCGCAATGAGGCTTGACGGGCCCAATTTGTCTCCCTCCGGGGCAATAGGATCCACTCCAGTGTCCCTCAAAAGACCCCTTTCTTCCCGACAGAGAGGGAGCTTTTTGTTTGGTGACAATTGCAATTGAGCTCTCGCAGTTCATGTGACTCATCCAAAAGTAAGTCTGGCGGTGTGCTGCATTTTGGGGGGAAACGATGGCGCGCTGTGCACATTGCAGGCGAGCCATGTCATCGCGCATGGCCACGTTTGTAAGTAACAATCAAATTGTATATCGAGTGCCTTTAACGAAGCTTCCAAATGATTCCAAAAACTGTATTATCTGTATGATAGTAAAAAAAAAAAAAAAAAAGCAAAAGCACATGGAAGAGCTTGTTTGAACAAGTTGTGCTAAGGAAATGCTACACAATATCGAAGCTACTCTATGGTGCTAAGAAGGAAGCTGTCTAGGGCCTGTGCCTTCGTTGTGTCCACTGATCTCTGTGATGTGCTGGCCACTGTTGATCATTTGGTCGACATGAACTTACTCTTAACAGGCCACCGGTCCATTTGATGACACACAAACAGGCACACAGGTTCCTGTAGTGAACTGCACTGTTAAAGCCATACGTGTGGTGTGTGTGTTTTTTTTTTTTTTTGCCTCAAACAGACAGTAACCCACAGTGAAAGTAACTGTTGTACATTCTGAAGCCAAGCCCACGTCTTCCATCCACTGACGGAGGTCAAAAGTCAAACGTCTCATTCTCACCGTCTCTCGAGGGCCATTCAGCTGTTTATTGTTCAGTCAAATCAACACCTGTCCCTTTCCTTTCATCTGATCTGCCCCTCGCCATCTGCTTTTGCTCGCCTACAGGCCTGATTTGCTCTTATCTCCCAATGAATGCGTCTCTGCCACGCTCTGCTCTTAAACAACTAACGACCGAGTTTAGCAAGTGTCTGGTCTCGCAGCCCCCTGGATCTGTCCGCACCGGCGATCCGGTCGTCATTGTTGCATGAACTCACTATATTCCATTGCTGAATCCTTTTCTTCAGTGTTGTGATTAAACAACAGAGCTGCTACACTATGACTTGACCAGTTTTAAGCTAGCGCGTGTGTGTATCTGTCAAGAGTTGTTCTGCTCAACAGTCCAACTTTTGGGGAGGTTACGAATACAGTATAGCTATAACCAAGTTCTCTGACTTTTACAGCTGTTGTTTCATAGAGTATGGAAGACATTTTTGAAGCTTAATAGGACTCATAATGCAGTAGTTGCACATCAGCGAGCAGAGCGTCCTACAAATGGCCTCAGATTCAATAGTAATGGCATTATGGAAAATAGGATTACAAAGAGCGAAGAGATTATAGAAAAATGCACAACAAACAATATCAGCTCTCCGATTTGCTGTTTGAGATTCAAGAAAGAAAAAGATGTTTAAACAACTGTTTGCTTCTGGTGTGCGGTACCAATCTTTCACAAAGATCTCCAAGATTGCCTAACTGAACAAACAGAAAATGTCTCTTTCTTAATAGCACAATGACGTACCTTTACGGAATACCAATACCTTCATGGAAATGTACAGAAAGCATGCCTGCAATTTTAAAAGAGTCTGTAGCAGGAACGCTCTGCTCCCAGCCAGCCCATGTGTCAGCACAAACCAGCAGCCAGCTATAGAGAGAAGAAGTGTGTGTGTGCGAGAGAGAGAGAGAGAGAGAGAGAGAGAGAGAGAGAGAGAGAGAGAGAGAGAGAGAGAGAGAGAGAGAGAGAGGATCATTAGCTCCTGTTGCCGGGCAGAAGTGGTCGGAGCCCAGAGTTTCTCCGTCTTCATGCAGCAGTGTGTGAAAGAGACAGAGAGACGCAGTGCGGTCGCCACAGTCTCTTCCTCTACAGGTTTCCGGGAGGTGACCAGTTTGACCTCTCACTAATTACTGACACACACTCTTCCTTTCCTATACACACACACACACACACACACACACCGACACAGACTCTCTCTCTTCACATTCACTCATTGACGTGCATTCACTCATCTTTTGTAATACTTCCTCAAGTCATGAGTTGTGTATTTGACATTACGTTACCGTCCCTCTGTCAGCCATCCTTTGCATCAGGTGACATGTGCATCCTCGCCCAGCCTCAAGCCAGCGTCAGCCTCTGTCTCGGGGTTAGGGAACGCCGAGAGAGACCCCAAACTGCTGCTGTCTCGTCGTCGTCGCAGGATCTCACTCACTGTATTCGTCAGACTTCTCAGAGTGGGTCAGACAGGGCGCTGAGCCGGCAGTACAGAACACTTTTTATGGTTTGTTTAAGCCTTCCCAAGTGCCAGAGGGGTGCTGTTTGTCACGCAGGACAGCGCGATTAGTGCCAGAAAGTCCAAAAAGTTTATATACAATCTTAAACAAGTATTTGAAAGTCGATTTAGCGTACTTTTCTGAGATGGACGATTTACCTGACACTGTTTGAATTGCCCTGATGCTGTAAATCCCACTCATCTGGTATTCCAAGAAGGTAAAATCAAACGCTAAGAGTTATGTGCAGCTGCTATTTGATGGAGGGAAGGATAGATTTAGGGGGGAAAGTGAGGTGATATATAACGTTTCATCCCTGCTATTCCCCTTGGAATAAGTCGCACACTGTCTACGAGGTAAAACAGATCATCTGCGAGCTTACCTGCTCTGAGATACCTGACAAATACAAATCTTGAGCTCTGTAGCTACATCCTGGTTTTGTCCAGCGTCAGTCTTTCGAGGCGAAGTTCAAGAGGTGCTTACTTCACTGCCTTTTTTTAACTTTTTCTCAATCCGTCCCCCCCCTCACCCCCTCCCCCTCCCCCTCCTCCACTGTCTCTCACAATCACTGCCGCCGTCCTAAATCTGACATGATCAAAAAAAAAAAAGTCATTTATGCGGTGCGTCTTCTACGCTATCATAGGAGTGAAGTCATTAAGAGTTATTTCATGTCATACTCGGTTGTCGCGAGGAGGTTCTTGTGGATTCACCCTCTGTGAACGGAGACAGGGCCATCCCACATCGATTCCTGCGTTAGGAAAACAGTAGTTCAGAGTTACTCTCACAGCCTGTGTGTCCCTCACAGCCGAGTGTAAAGGAGAACCGTGGCTCGATAACTCAACTCTGCCCAGCACACACACACACACACACACACACACACACTTTCTCTCTCTCTCAACACATAATGCAGTGGGAAAATTGCTCAAACCACCCCCCCACAAGAGTGAGGCCCTATGCTTTTTAATTGATGCTTCGGTCCACCTTTGATGAGAGCTATCGATTGGCCACACATCCCCAGGAGCGCAGCCAGCCAGCCAGCCAGCCAGCCAGCCAGCCAGCCAGCCAGCACACCCCTCACAGAGTTTAAATAGCTCCCAGAGAAATACAAATCCGACCGATGGGTAACAATCGCTAGGAAATGGCCGACCAAATTGTGTAGAAATAGCCAGCACAGAAGGTGCATTAGGCATGGGATTCATTTACCAGATAAAAAGAGGAAATATTTATTAGGACAGCAGAGCGGTTTTTAATTTGTTTTTGTTTTAGTTCAAATTTTTTTTTTTTTTCTTTTTGTTGGTTGTTTTCGTTTGTTTTTCACTTTTCTTTGTTTCGGCGCCGAGGAGGACATGGTCACGCCTCGCACACGCTGCTCAGTGTGTGTGATCTTTGAGAACTATCTGTACATCTGTGGATGTTAGGATTTGACTTCGGTTTTATGAGTTGTTTTTTTCTCTCTGATGAAGCTTTCAATAAAAAAATGTGGAAAAAAGCACCAAGGAGCGTTGTTATCTTTCAATCTGCATCCGCAAATTATTGTGCTTCATCACAGCTTGCTGTTTTACTGTCCTCAAGCCGTTATTATGGAAACGTTTATTATGCACCGAGCATCCAATAAGAAACACACACACACACACACACACACACACACACACACACACAGCCACCAGCAGCGGCACCACCCTCTCCATAGCCTATTATCTATATGACTAAATTGCAGTGGGAAGCAATAGGAAGGCCTATTATTATCATCCAGCCTGGTGGCACCTGCCGCGTGTTGACCTTGAGCCCCCACATCCTCTCATAATTACAGCCTTCGCAAATGGAGCTAATATCTCTCGACGGGATTTCCCCCATCACGGCTCGCACATGCTTGATTGGGCGTAAAGTGGTCATAATCAAAGACGGAGGAGGCTGCTGGAGGGAGAAGTGGATCGATGGCGATCAATCTTCCTCTTCGCTCTCATTTAGGCCCAATCAATGGCTGTCCTTGTCACCTCCTAGGGACGCCTGTCCTGTCAATACCACGGCTGCACAGTAGCCAAGTTTCCACTGCCGAGACGTCTCTGCTAGATCAAGGCAGCAAGGCAGGACCCCCAAGACAAAGGACATCTTAATAGAGAGCAATTGACTGGTTGGATTGGATTGAGTGTGTGTGTGTGTGTGTGTGTGTGCGTGTGTGGGAGCACATGATTGGGCTGCCAGGAGTTATGGCGCCCTCCTTTGGGTGTGCATCCACAGATCTTTGATTATGTGAAAGTACCATCCACACATGTTAGGCATACATGTCTGTTCTCATCCCCAGCTGCCTGACAGTCTGTTTGAGGGAGATAACTGTAGGTGCATTACACATACAGTAATTTAAACATTTCACTCCTCTGAAAGACCTCTCTGTGGTCCCGTGGTTTTCTCCACTACACAAACCACGGCTGTCAAATCGGAGAAAAATGCAGCGGGATCCTTTATCGAATGAAATGCCACAGATTCAATCTCACTCCCTCGGAGCCAAGCAGCCTCCTTATCTGTCGTTCAGGAGAGAGATGTAGCGGCCGAGCACCACAAGGGTGCAGCATACCAACACAGATGTTATCTGGTGTGTGTATTTCACGGAGGAGAGAGAGAACCCCCCCCCCCACTGGATACAGATCAAGGACATCTCCGCTGGGGGAAACTCAACACAACAACACAACCAGCCTTTTCCCATCAAGCATTTGCCGTCTGCTGAATATATATGAAGATTAAGAAGGAAAAGCCTGGACAAGCATTAAAATGTATCCGTCCTACTTGCAAAACAAACTGTCTGATGTGCCTTTATATAGGATAAACATGTTCTTTCAGGTTTCCTGGATGCAGCATTTAGTGCTGATAAAGGAGCTGATGGCAAATCCTGACAAGATCTCCACTGTGACAACTATGAATTACACATAAACAGATAAATCTAGTGTGCTATTCACAGGTGTGCATACAGCGGGCAGCAGTGCCTGCAAGCAGACCTGGGTCAAAGAGTAAATTCTGAATTTTTTTTATGGTTTATTTTGGCTTGCTGGGTGTCAGCGGGGTGTGGTTTGCTACATAATAATACAATAAATGCCAAAAAAAACAAAATTGGACGATAGGAGGAAAGCATTTGAAAGTCAATTTTGTACACTTTTCTGGATGATAAGACTTTAGGAAAATGATGGAAAATGCATTCTTCTCTCCATGCAAGTAAAACATTCATTAGTTCCATGTTTCGGCATCATAACGGTGTCATGATTGCAAACTCAACACTATCTAAATTGCCCTCCACCCACATGGCACTCCAAGCAGCTTTACACAAATGCTAATAATTAGTTGCTAATGTTATTTACCCCGGAGCAACCACTAATAAAAAGCTTCTGTCTTCGCCTGTGACAAACGACCTTTTGTCGATTGCCCTCCAATACCTACCGCAGCAATCTGTACGCAGCTCTGGGGTGACGAGACGAGGCGCTTGCTTCAGGTTCCAGCTAGTTGAACACAATTGATTTTACTCCACACCAAATTGAATAGAGGAAGCTGTGAAATTGGGTTGATTGGGACTGGGACCTTAAAGACCCCGAGCTTCCAGGTGCAGTCCGAGCAGTTTACATTCAATCAGGAATCTGTGATAGTCAGCAACCAAACACACACCTGGTGCTCCCTCATTAGCTGATATTCCACTAAGAGAGAGATAATTAACTGAAAGGGGGTTCTGCGGTGCTGAGCTAAAATCTAAATATCGCCCAAGAGGGGGTTGTTATGGTTTGGGGTAGGGGATTCATTATTTGCTTAATCCAGGAATATGTGAATGCAACATTAGGCCAGTCAAGCTCATTACAAGCAGCTAAATGTGGATATCTCATTAGTGGGAAAATGCATGCTTCATATTTTCACTCTATCTAGGTCTATTGGATTCAGGACGCACTATTGCATAAGTGTCCGGCCCAGGCTAGGCACGAATCCGAAATTGTTAAACGATTCACTGCTGTGGCTTAAATCTGTCCAGTTATTGTCCTGGCTGCAGAAAGAGCGTTATCAAAAGCGGCCCTTCAGCCCCTTATTGATAAACAAGGTGTGAGCACGGCGTTTTCTGCCAAACCCACTCCTCAAACCGACAGGAGAACAAAGGAAAAACACGGATGTCTTGCCCCACATCCACAATAGAAACACCAGGTCCCAGTGGAGATCCAGAAAGAGTCACACACACTCCCTGCATTTCAATCAGACAGCAGCTCCGTTTCAATATTCCCATGATGAATTACTATCATTGTATTGCAGGAATTGGGAGTGCAGCCAAAGCCTATTGAAGTCTACAATGACATTAGTGGAACAATTGTATCCCATGAGATCCGGGGGGCTGCACAGAAGGCATTGTTCCCCAGGTGGCACTACAGCGGGTCTGAGCCAAGGGCCCAATTCTGTTCTCAATACACTGATGACAATAGGTGATAATTGAGGATGTGAAGAGAGCCAGTGCCTTATGACTTTTACATTAGTGGCCCCCCCTTCCTTTCCTTAACCCTTATTTAACCAGGCAAGTTGACTCAGAACATGTTCGTATTTATTTCAACAGCCAGGGGAAACGGTCACATGTGGAGGGTCACACACATTCACACACTCACACCCAATCAAATCATACTGTACTGGCACTGAGGAACTCTATTGGAGCAGCTGGAGGTTCAGTGCTTAGCTCAAAGGCACTAAGACAGCAGGAAAAATGTTAGTCATTCACTTCCCCCGAATGAGTTTTCCCAGCCACTCCAAGGATTTGACCTAGCTCCAAGTCATAAAGTTAGGTAAAGAGAACACACACACACACACACACACACACAGCGAGGTGCAGATCTGTGGCAGGCTTGGGCCTATTTATTTAACTGAAAAAAAATCAATTGCACAACTCTTCTCTGTTTTTGCCTTGTGCTTTAATCCATCGCCAAATGGTTTCATGCCAACTTTAGGTTCACACCGCCTCGTTAAGGTGCTTCCTCAAAAAGCAGAGATACAGAGAAAGAGGAAGGATGGGATTCATAATTCCCATCACTGAAGTGGCCATTCAGGTTAAGCATTCAGACTAGTCAGTTGACAAGGTCAGTTATTACATCCACTTCATCTGTTTCGCTTGTTAATTTAGTGCAAGTGGATAAAAAGATAAAAAATGCTGCTGCTTTGAAGTCTGAAATGAGCGGTGGTCGAGCGTTCCCCAGCCTCTTCAGCTCCCCTCCTCGCTGCTGACCGCCACAGTCGAGTTTTAAGATCTGCCCCTATTAAGCGAGTTAAGAGCACACTTAGCTGGTCAAAGGCTGTCAGCTGTTCTGCTGGTCCCATCTGTATGATTTGGATCTGGTTACGGCCGGTAAGAGGAGCGATGCCAATATCATCTGGCACTCAGACCGGGATCCGACGGGGAGTTCTCTGGCCAACACAGTCAGCCAGCGGGTAGGACACAAGAGCTGCAGCACTCTGAACAAATCTAGCCATCAAATCTAATTCCAATTATGGAAATAATAAGAGTTTGAACAGTCGTGTGCGAGTGTGTGTGTGTGTAGGTGTGTGTGTGTGTGTGTGTGTGTGTGTCTGAGATCGGACACAAGAGCTGCAGCTTTCACTCAGTGAATGGAACATAGAACAAATCAAACCATCGAATCTAATTCCAATTATGGAAATAATGACAGTTTAAACAGATGTGTATGCGTGTGTGGCCAGGGCAGGGAACGGGGGGCAGTGTGCGTGTGCGTATGTGTGTGTGTGTGTGTGTGTGTGAAGATGGCAGTTAGCCACCTGACCGGATACAAGAGCTGACCCTTACTCTCCTTCCCACTGGAGCTGAGTGGGTAACAGAGAACAATGCTCTAATGAAATCTGATGCCAATTATGGAAACAATAAAAGTTTAAAGTGTGTGTGTGCGTGCGTGCGTGTGTGTGTGTGTGTGTGTGTGTGTGTGTGTGTGTGTGTGTGCGAACTTCCCTGGCTGACACAAGCATGCTGACAAGGAGCACTCTGCCCTCTGCTTATTCTAACTTGGACCTAAGAAA
Organism: Centroberyx gerrardi; assembly: GCF_048128805.1. Taxonomy (NCBI): domain Eukaryota; kingdom Metazoa; phylum Chordata; class Actinopteri; order Beryciformes; family Berycidae; genus Centroberyx; species Centroberyx gerrardi. The sequence goes on from NC_136015.1 coordinate 17,929,326, forward strand.
AGGAGACAATGAGATCTGCATTTATGGTGAATTGCTGATTGTGGACTTAACCTAACATACCTGATTCCACAGTATATTGTTTACATGACCTAAAAATATGATGACCCATCAAATTATTTGCAAAGACATATTTTTTGTGGAGAAGACATGGAACATCCTTGAAATTTTGACGATTTTTGCTAGAAAGTAACTAATTACATAAGCTATACTGTTTTACTTTTATATTCATATTTTTCAGACAAACACTTGGACTGGCAGCTTACTAACTCAAGTGACTAACAACCATTCTCCACTTTGAATTCACTTTACGTCAGAAACCACGACCACGGGTTCCACCATACTGAGGTATGACAGGGATCCTATAGAACGCGTCTGATCCCCTAATCCAGTTTCCGCTGAGGACTGTGTAAATTATCTTCCTCCCACGCCAGCCGCTGCAAGAAACAAACAGACATGAAGACACAGGAGATGAAGAAGAAGAGGAGGAGGCGGGCATTACAGTAAAACATCCAAACACGCATTTTAACTCAAGAAAATGTAGCTGAGAGGGAGAAAAGCTAAACAGAATGTATACATGTGCGAACCTGTGAGTGTGCAGTGTATACGTGTGTGTACAGTGTTTGTGTGTGTGTGTGTGTGTGTGTGTGTGTGTGTGTGTGTGTGCGTGTGTGTGCGTGTGTGTGTGTGTGTGATAGTTCTCAGCCTTTCCAGGGTATGAGCCACTGACCCAGAATAAGTAACAAACAGAGAAGAGAGAGAGGGAGTGGGACGAAGGCGAGGAAGGAGAGAGAGTGAGAGAAAACGGGAGAGGGGAAAAAAAGGGAAGGAGAGAGTGAATCAGAGAGAAAGAGAAAGAAAGAACGAAGAGAGGGAGGAAGAGATTCCGAGAGAGAAAGAGTGGGGATGTGGTAGAGGAAGAGGAAGGGAAAGAGAGGCAAAGAGAAGTGGCTGCGATGTGAGAACGAAGGGAGTGAGAGAAATGGAGAGGAGTACAGATAAGGAGGGAGGCAGAGAGGGAATTAAGCATGGGAGAGAAAGTGAAAGAGGGAAGGATGAAGGCAGCAGAGGGAGAGAGAGTGAGAGAGAAAGAAAGAAAAGAGGAAGGATCTAGAGAGAGAGAGAGAGAGAGAGGCAGAGAGGGAAAGAGGCCAAGATATGTGATGTAAGGACAGAGAGAGCGTTTGTGTGTGAGAAAGGGAAGGAGGAAGATAGTAGAAAGGGAGAGAGAAAGAGAGAAAGAAAGAGAGAGAGAGGGGGGATTCATCATTCCACTTCCCCTCGGACCCGGAGGCCGACAGCTCAGTATCTCACCCAGGTCATGTGATGTGATCTCCGGTAACGGCGTGCAGGTGGATAAACAGTCCTCCGGTAACAGGAGGAAGACCACACACACGCTCCGGGGGTCGCCCCGCGCCGCAGATTTGTGGGATTGTAATGGGAATATGTGTGTGTGTGTGTGTGTGTGTGTAGGCTACTGACGTGTGTGGCCGTAAAACACAGATCCAGCCCCCCCCCCCCTCCAGATGTGGCTCTCAGCGGCCTGCTGTCGTGCTTTAAAGGATACGCGTTCAGTAGGTGTTAGAAGCAGAAACATGAGGTCTTAGGTTTATTTATGCGATGATTTCAGACGCTGATATATGCTGCAGGGAAAATACAACAGGAGTATCACAACATTACTGCTGTCGTGGGAACTATATAACAGCGGTGTGATGGAGGGGAAGTCTCTGAGTGTGTGTGTGTGTAATGTGGGGTTTGTTTTCATGAGAATAATGTTTGAATCATATTTGTCTTATGTGAATGTTTAGTGAACGTGAATGTTAGTTTTGTTTAAGAAAAAAAAAAAGAAATCTTCAAGGAACAGATGGAGCAGTAGAGATACTTTATGGTCAAGTTCAACCCTGTTTTGTCTTTTTCCTCACTTAAAGAGATTCAACTTAAATGTATCGTCTTGTGATTTTTTTTTTCTCCATCTTGCAGTGAATCTATAATTGACTAATTAAACTAATTACTTTGGTTGTTTTTAATATACTTATGATGACTGACACTTCTGCTGTGTTAAACTTTAAACTTTAATATTTTCTTATTCTTAGCTGTACAGATTGTATCTTTTCTTGTAAAGTACTTTGTAACCTTGTTTTGAAAACTGCTCTATAAATAAAGTTATTTTTATTATCATTATAATTAACACTAAAACCCACTATTACACTATCACATATGGCCTTAAAGACAAAACTTTACATTGTATTTTAATATAGCCTGATATAACTCCTTAATTAACTGTTTTGCATGTCATTTATGTGGTCTCCTCCCTAAACAAAGCCTGTATTGCCTTAGTGACAATAGCTTTGTTTTATGTTTCCTAATGTAATGCAATCTAATGATCATTTTTGTGCTCCAGTTTCTAAAATCACAGGATCTTCAGTCCATCTGTCAGCACGGTAACCTTGTGCCCTCATCAGGCTGTGTGTTATGAAAGCGTAGTGAAAGAATAGTACATGTACTGCAAATGTCATGCCCTCTCCAGTAGCAATAACAATGGAAGGTGGATTGGGGGTAAGGGCGATGGGTGGGGGAAATAAATACCAGGCTATAAATACAGTGGAAGTGCTGTGTTTGAGTCTGTGAAAGGTCGCTGTTGACTGACTGAGGTGGCCAGGCTTTCTGGATTTAAGACGCCCCAAAGGGGAGCAGAAAGAAACGAGCGCTGCTTATTCTGGGTCAGCGGCCCATGCCCTGGGAAGGCTGAGATCGCATGCACACACACACACACACACACACACACACAAACACACTGTACACACACTTACACCGTGCACGTAGACTAAGGCTACTCACACACAGACCCATACACTTTAGACAGCTTAAGTACACAGCCATACATTTTCTCTCTCTTCTCTCTCTCTCTCTCTCTCACACACACACACACACACACTGCTCACCAAACTCAATACTCTGTTTCCTGAATCCAGCAGAATGTTTTCTAATCTCCCTAGAGTTATGGTACATTACACATGTTATGGCTACGGCAGACTAACCCTCTGTTGAACTACAAAGAAACTCGACATAGGTGAGGCTGGAGTCAGAAGGGGGCCCGAACACTCTTAAGTACTCCCACATGTGGTGCATTCAAATGTGTACATGTGTGTGTGAGTGTGTGTGTGTGTGCCTACTTTTGTTTGCACGTGTGTGTGCGTACATTTCGCAATTCCATTTTAAAATGTGAGGAATTTAGCTGCCCTATACGTGCGTATCTGTATGCGTATGTGCCTGTGTGTGTGCCATAGACCAGGCCTCAGGACAAAACAGAGCAAAACAACCTTCAGTAGAGATTAGCTGGGAGAGGCGGAGGTGCTTTACATAACCTCTCCCTCCACCTAATCTGGAATATGTATTCTCAAAGTCTTGGCCTCAGATCTAGCAGGACAGCTGGTCTGGTTTTCCTCTTAAAAAAAAGTTTTCCAAGAGGAACGTGTGGATTCAGACATACACTCTCAATTTGAAACTTTGTAGATTGGTGGGGCAGGATGGCCCGGTGATTAGAGACTGTCCCATAACCAGAGGGTCACAAGTTTGATCCTTGTAACAGCAAATGCATCTGTCATTGTCAAAGTGTCCTTGAACCTCTGCTTGCTTCCAGGATACTGAAAATAATTCACCCTGTGCCCTGAAATGTTGAAATGTTTGTGTGTTTCAGAGAGATAAGTGTACTGTATGCTTGCACTCTGCAAAGAAACAAATTTTGAATACAAACTCCTGGCTCCAATTTAATGATCGAGTACTCTAAACCTTAAAAATATGGAGCTTTCCTAAGGACTTAGCTCCTTCCTGAGCCTAAAATCTAAGGCTAATACAAGCGGGGCACAGACCCAGCGCAGTGATATGTGTTGGAAAAACAGCTGAGGTCCTGACATATGTGCAGCGCCGCCAGCCCAGATAAACAATGAATGAGCTGCGAGGATGTGAAGGTTAAGCCATGTAAACCTAGTCTCACTTATCTGTCACTGCCCACACCGTCATCATAGGAATCCAGCCTAAAATATCTGCTGGCCACTAAAAAGCAGCTCTAATGTGGAGTTTCCATTGGATTATGTAGCTGGTCCACAGCCTGTCTCAATCCATGTGTTTGGATATCTGCCCAGCCATGTTGCCATTTCCAATTAGCTTTGCTTTTAACAACACAATTATGAATGTGAAATATTTCATTAGTTAGCTCGGAGATCAGACTCAACGACCGGACGCCAGACTCGGTCTATTTTCTGACGTGTGGTGCATCCCCCTGGTTAAGCTCACAGTAAATGGCTAATGATGGGAGCTGAAGGCCGGCCGTCACAGCGAGGAGAACGTCAGCCAAGACCAACAGAGCTGCGCAGAAGTGCCTGGCCTTCTCTCTGTCAGTGTTGGCTCCGGTATTTCACTTCCCTGACTGCTTTAGGAGCTGGCCTGGCATTTTAATGCTTGCTCTTATTGCTTTTCCTCCTTCTTTGTCTGTCTTTCTGCGTTTCTGCGTTTCTGTGTGTGTGTGTGTGTGTGTCTCTCTCTCTCTCTCTCCAGATATCATGGCTAAGGTCTAAGGCAGAACAGAGGCCCGTTGCCATGGTACCAGCTGGACAACAAGTGTACACAGTGGTGAAGATTAAGATGTGTAGGCTGGAGCAGGCAAAGGGCTCTGCAGTGGCTAATGATGCTGTACTTGTGTGCCAGGACATTCCTTACGGCCTTTCCATGAAACTATGAGAGGATTTCAAGTGGGATTGAAAGAGAGAGAGAGAGAGAGAGATGGGAAAGAGAGAGATGGGAGAGGCATGGGGGAAGAGGGAGAGATGGAAATATATGTCTGATGGATACAGCTGGCAGCTGCTGCGGTCAGAACATCTGGAGGTAGAGGCCTCATTAGATGAGAGATGGGACAGGATGAGTTAGAGTGTCTCTATAAAGGTTAAAATAAATACACTCTCTCTGTCGGCTGCACGTGTCTCTGCTGGTGAGACGCTGGGACGATGGCCAGGAGTTCGCTTGTATGGGACCGGGGATGAGCAGGTTACTCTCAAAATGTAATCCATTACAGATTACTGATTATCTATGTAAAGTAATCTACACACTACTAGTGCACACAAAGAGCAGCAAGTGTGTGAGTAGTGAAACTGAGAACAATAACAAAGTTGATCTCTTTTGTTGGGACAGAAGTGAATATACTGTATATAATTTAATCATATTTATAGGTCGATTTTTTTATGCGTAAACCCTAGTCATGACCTTTGACCTTTCAAACAAATGAAAAGTAGTCACTTCTGTTTGCCTGTGCAGGGCAGTGCAGTCCGTCTTTTAGCCCCTCTATCGGTAACACATTGGCTCAAAAAGAGGATATTATAATTCACAGTCATGTAAACTATTGTTTCAAAATATTTTGCATACTTTGTCACTCCGCTTTCCATTTCGAGCGCACCACAAATTGTCTCAGGCACAATGGCCCCATTTGGAAAATCAGAGCCTTGAAAGTGAGCTGTAATTTTGTGGCTGATTTCGGGTGACCGCACTCTTTCCTCTGGACAGCAGTAGCAGCAGCAGTTTTCCTGTGAGTACAATGAAACAATCCACCAACACAGAGACACTATTATCATTGTTCTAGTAGGCTGGCCAGTGGTCAGATAATAGAGACAGGGTCAGGTCAGTCGGAAAATCTCTGCATGATAAGGCCAGATGGACTAACACACACACACACACACACACACACACTCTCTCTCTCTCTTTCTCTCTTTCTCCCTCGCTCTTATCAGATAGGAAACATTCACCCTGTTCAGCCCATGTGCTGCAACAATGCCTCTCTGCCCATTAAGGTCACCATCAACCCACAGCAAAGGGAAAATTGAACTCACCTTGCAGCTGCACTTAAAACAAAGAGCTTAGGCAGCAACTGGGGGGCAGAAGTTGAGCCATAATGGCAGTGTGTTTTAATGAGGCTGGACCGTGGAGGCCATGCCAGCCTGTACTGGAAACAGACGCAGTGTGGTCCATTTCCTCCACAGATGTTCAGCACAGGGCCTCTCAGGGGCAGTCTGCAGGAAAATGGGCTGCTGTGTAGAAAATGGGCTTTTATGTAGAACACGTTATGGCAGAATATATCGGCCTGAATGGATCGTCTTAACAGTGGACCGCTCTGCCTACTCCCACTCGAAATTTAATCTTAGCTCAATGAAAGCACATTTAGGAAAACCTCCGGTGCTAATCTATTATGGCTGAGGGCCGGTCTGCTCTGCTGCTCAAAGGAGAAGCATAAATGTTGCAAATTCAATGTAAGATATTGATAGCTTAGAATTCCCTGTCTTGCTCCCATGGATTTCTTATTCTTCCTTTAAAAGTTCATGAGTAGCCTTAGCGTTTCTCATTCGGAAAGCAAACTTTCATCATCCTTCTAAATCATTTAGGGAACTTCAAGTTGCGATCTTCATAGTGAGCGATAGAGAACAGCTTGAGACGGCAGCCCTCACGCAGAAAAGAGCAGCTGTGTTAACCATGTCAACAAAAGCCAACACATCACTGACAGTATTGGTATTGTGCATGCAGCAGCTGATCATGCTGTAAGACCCATTTGTTACAATGTGATAACCGCTGCCTTTCTTTCCTCTGTATCCCTCGTTCGCAGAGAAGGCCAGATGCAAGGCTAAACCTGGAAAGATGGGAATTTTTTACAGCTAGAGAAATGGCATGCAGCGGGAAATAAGCCACAGGTAAGAAGGGCTGTCATTTCATTTCCAAATATGTTCTGTCAAACACTGCGTTTCTGTTATGGTTTCGAGCAGTTTATGTGTTTTTTTTTAACTGGTGAAGCGATATAAACACATACCAAGCAAGTATTACCTAATGTTGTTTTGGGGGAAAATGTGATTTTTGGTGGGAGGAAATTTTCTGCCAAAATACTGCTCGTCTGAGACACATCATATTGCAGATGGGAGCTCACGATGAAATTCCACCAAAAAAATGCTGTGCCTCACAATTGCGCTGGAGCGGAACCTCGCCTTAGAGTCTGATTTCCTGAAACATCTAAATCATCCCGGTGTCAGGAGAGGTGGTGGGAGTGTTCTGTAAGGAAATGCCTCACAGTGAGAAAGCTGGCAGTCACTCTGTTTGGATAAGCGCACTGGGATCTGGAAGAAAAAAAAAAAAAAAGAAAGAAAAAAGGGGTGGTTGGCTCCCAAAGCCAGTTTGAACTCAGACTTCATTAGATCTGATGAGTAATGTAAAATTTATACCCTTGTCTAAATGGAAAAATCATTTTATCTGGGAGCAGTGTATTCAAAGGGCACAGGCATCAATATTCAGCCATGACATCTGTAAATCTGTGCTCTGCAGTTTTTTTGCAGTACTAAGTGCAGAAAATTTTAAAATATTCCATCAGTGGTTTATTCTGAGCCTCAATTGTCGCACTACATGCCACTGCAATACAGTGGGCGAAGTGAATGAAGCCTACAATGGCTCTATTAAGTGGAGAGACGTCCTTATTTGCCTGCCATTTACATGCTGCGTTGACGCATAGACTGTGAGGGAACGTACCGAGATTCAATCTCTGTCTATGTCATGCACAGTTTGTTTAAATGGAAGAAATTGTGTGCAGGTTTTCCATGATCAAAGCAAATCACAAAAGCTGAGCTTTGCCTGAGTTTCCATGGAGTGAGTGTGTGTGCCTGAAATAAATGCATGTTCACAGTCACGGTAAATTTACAGAGCAGCAAAGGAAAATGACTGCTTCAGTTGAGGAAAAGCCTATGGAATGAGGCGTTAAATTAATTCCATTTGGACTATTGACGTCACAGCGATGCATTTAAACAGTATCTAAAAAATTTTGACATGTTTTCACTAGACCAAGAGAACGAGCATGTTGAGGTTAGTGATATCAAACAAGAGTGGCACACATTCACACTCTCACTCAGAGCAAATACTGTATGAATATTAAATCAGGCAGTAATTCTGCAGAACATTAAGAATGATTTTCACATTGTAAACTTACTATGGCCTTGCACATGTGTGAAAATGTACACTGGTAAATTTCTGTACATTCTTTTGTGATGTTTTTTTTTTTCTCTCTTTTTCTTTCTCTTTCCATCACTCTTTCCCTCTCTTACACACACACACACACACAGAGTATATGGTTCCTCTATTGTCTGGCATTGTTTACCACGTGGCCATGGTTCAGCTCCTTGTCCTTATCAGCGACGGGTCATGGTGGTATTTCCTGCCCCGCACCAAGAGCAGAAGGTGGCACAGGATGAGTGCTGCTTCCTGTTCTGGCACACCCAGCCCGCTGCCCCGTCCCACAGCCCGCATCAACACCACACACACTGCACTGGAGTCAGAGGGGCTGCAATGGGGGGGAAGTTGCTCCAACATACAGCGCACGTTTTCAGCTGATCCCTCATGATACATCTGCTCACCTAAGATCAAAGATAGCTACATGATGCTGACTAACAGCTGAGAGCAATTCATTTTCTTTGTTTACAGGCTATTTTTCTTTGTTTACAGGCTATTTTAGGCATCAGGCTGGTTTGGTTTGACAAGTATGGGTTTTTGAAGGCCAATACGACACCAGTATTTTTGGACTGATGCTGTTGATAGCCAATATTTTGTGCTGATATTCAATATCTTTAAATTTGGCAATTTTCTTGCCAAAAAATTACTAATTATCCTATTAATATCATCTAGGGTGGAATAGCTTCTAAAACAGATCTTCTATATCAGATCATGGGACACTAAAACTTTCCCCTGAAACCCAATGCAAACAATAATTATAAAAAATCATGCATTCTTGTGTGGAATCCAATCAAAATGTCACATTAAAATCAGTTCAGGTTAAGGGCTTCCATACAAGCAGTGTAGTATTGATCAATCAATATGCAATCAAACAAACTGCATCATATCCATCCTGTCAGAGCTGGTGGACTCTGGTTGGCCAATATCCTATTTTAAATATCAGGAGAATATTGACTCAATATATTGGCAAACTGATATATCAGTCTAATCCTGCCTGTGATATCTTCAAAGTATCCACCACTTTCTTGCTGTTCCATTTGCATCTTGTGTGTGCCAACCTCTCACGAGTCCCTCGATTGTGGACGGGCCCTTCTGGGAAGAGGGGGCGGGCTGTTTGTGTGACACTTAATATATGTTACCATTTTTGCTGTGGAAAGTCTTGTTTGATTGGAATGTCGTTTCATCCCGACCGCCGTGAGGTCTTTCCCATGGGAAGTGCACAGAAGAATCTTTGGTCTCATCAGGGGGAATCTGCAGATGTTTGTAAATATGCGAGCGGCCGTGGAGAAGGGGGGGAGGACGGGCCCTTCAAACGCTCTGATGTTGGATGTTTATTAGAAGTGGGTTCCTCCGACGACCATGATCACTGGGCTCGCATGAATATATCTGGAGCGCGGCCTGTTGGATGTCATTACAAATTGGCTTTTCCGTGCACACGCCCATCCCCTCCGTCCCCGCGCTACATCTTACTTACAATGAGCCCACTGTAAATGAGTAGATACTGCTCGCTGTGGCATTCCTGCTCGGTAATCCAGCTGCAGCCTTCAGAGGTCCGCTGCCCCTTCTTTGCCATTTTCTGTCCTCTGAGCAGATGCTTGGTATTGGCAGTTCTTTATTGCACTCTCTATGGGGAAAGCAGCAGTAGTAGCTGTTGTAGTAGTTGTAACAGTAGCAGCAGTAGTAATAGTAGCAGTACTAGTAGTAGTAGTAAGACTTTATTTGAAAGTTTAAAAAAATATGTTTGCAGCTCTGTGTACAGGCAGATGGTAGTAAATAAGAGCTATGTTAAAGTAGTATAAAGGCACAGAAAAGTGGATCACGTGCACATATACTTCTATTGCACTGTGTTGATCTACTATAATCTCAACTATGAACCGTTAAGATGCATGTAAATGCTCTTACAGGCTTTTACTTTGACTTGAGACAAGCAATTAAGACTGGGTCAGACTTTTGCAATGCGAAACAATAATAAACAGTTCTGTTCCACATCATTTACATGCCGTTCATTTACTCAGACATCACATGCAACACATACATGAACTCCTTTCATGTGCTGCTTTTATCCATTCACAACACACTGTGATTGCAGTTGTGTGTCGCTGTATCCTCAGCCCCATTAGGGATCCATATTGAAACGTTTTCATTGGGGCAGGATCGCTAACCCCCCCCCCCCCTCCTCCTCTTGCTGAGATAGTTAGTTCCCTGTAATCTAGGCTTGGTGAGTGGCATGACCCTCATCTTCTCTCTGCTCTCGCCACAGAACTAATGACAGGCCGGGGACAAACTGCAGGACAGGCTCCAACCCGACTCAACTCTGCAACTCTGCACTGCCCAGAGCACATCGTGACCCCCTTGAAACAATTAGATCCTTTGGACGGGTTTAATCTGCGTCGATCTGCGGTGAACCCGCTGAAATGGTTGATGCGTGCCATTATGCTGTTAGGAGAGAGATGGTTTCCAAACAATATTAGGAGGAAGGAAGATGTGGGAGCATTTTTTTTTAGCCAGCTTTTTTTGTTTCTGTTTGTTTGTTTCCTTTCCTCTTTTTGTTTCTTTGTGTTCTTTTTAATTTGGGATGAGAGGCTGCTTTCAGGTTCACAGTACGCGCTAATTAATGGTAATATATGAATAAGTTTTGCACACCATAATTGTTTTTTCGCTCTGTGCTGCAGAATGCATAACTAATAAGCACTTAGCAAGAGTACAACTTTTTGTAAGCTACACCTCGATCCGCAATATGCCATGCTTATGTAAGCCATTAGACAAGGGTGGCTCCTCTTGAACCGAGCCCCTTTTATTTGACCTGACCTCCGTCAATTCATCTCCACACATGCACCGCTGACCGTAGGTGGAGAGGAAGAAACGCCTGCGGGAGGAGGAGTGACATTTCCAGAAACAGGATGTTGCCAAACACACCGAGCTGGGAGTCACACGCTGCTGCATGCGCTCACATGTTTGTTTCCCGACTTGCGATAATACATTCTCGATCAAAAAAAAAAAAGGCTCTGTTTTGGACACCTCTCAAAGTTCTGCCACAGAACAATAGTTTGAAAAGTGTTGTGATACGGTGGTTGTAACCTTTGGAGCTGTTAAGATAAACTTTCCCTTCCTTCACGGTGTCGGACTAATGCTGGGAGACAAAGCCTTTTCAGAGCGGCAGGAGAAGACAGCGAGCGGGTGTTGTCAGAATGGCCCAGTGGGACTTCCTTAGGTTTACCCATGGCACAGAGAAAACTGTGCCAATTGATTGTGCGTAGAATAGAATATGCTAGTCCGACTATTAACTGTTCATTGTGTGTGTGTGTGTGTGTGTGTGTGTCTGTGTGTGCGTGTGTGTGCCGTGTTGACTCAGAGATTTCCCCAGTGCTTTGCTGCCTGACAGATTTCCCAGCAGAGCGCGTGCAGTGAACTCACAAGCGGGAGGTCATGTTAAACAACACCAACTTCACTGTGCATGACCTGGATTCCTGCAATTCTCTAAGTTTAAAATAAATTATTCAAATGTGTTTGTGTGTGTGTGTGTGTGTGTGTTGGTGTGCATGCTATGTTAAGTTATATTCCCCTTGTGAGTTGTTGTTTAAGTGTGCTACCAACAGTGTGAGTACAGGTTCTGGTATGATGAATTTAGTAAACTGAGAGAACTGGAATAGAGCGTGCATCGCTCTGGGACTGTTATGGTTTGCATTGTACAGAGGGATAATGTGAAATGAGAGAGTTGGGAAGGATGATGACATGATAAATGAGTGTTAAAATAATTTTTTCTTGGATTGGCCATATGTATATATGCACTAGGTAGACAGACAGAAAGATAGATAGATAGATAGATAGATAGATAGATAGATAGATAGATAGATAGATAGATAGATAGATAGATGTCCAAAGTCTGCTCTCACTGTATTGCCATTAATAGAAAAGTTGTGTGATACAGTCTATTGTTGTAGATTTCTTCCATTGAAATCATCTAAGCTTTCTTTGGACAAAACTGCGCACAAACTGAAAGTATTAGTACATCCGGAGCTAAAAATTAAATTTTTGTGATACATAGTTTTTGAGGAAAAACAACTTTGTTTAGGTCAGTACATCATGGTCGCTATGGTAACAGTGTTATGTGTGGGTCAGAGGTGGAGGCAGAGACCTTTGGATATGTTTATGCTGTCTCTGCCTGAGGAAAAAAGCACATGTGTGAGGGTTAATGCTCACTTTTGCAGACCGGAAAGTGGGCCAGTTTTTTACTACTGAGTGATTCATCTTCTAGCTAATAGTGTAGCTAATCTTTGGCTAGGTGAAGGAGGGCAGTAAGTGGTGAATGGGCTCATCACGACAGTAAATGATGGTTTGTTTGACCAGCTCACATTCAGTTTACAGTCCTAATAGAAGCTGTTGACCTTCATCTGCTGTGAAGGCACACACACACACACACACACACACACACACACACACACAAACACGTATATATCAAACACCTTCTACCTTTTGAAATTCTGAAGGTTGAAGTGCTTCCAAAGATACATTTACTGGCACAAAAATAGGGAAGCAATATATTGGTGTAGATGATTGACCAGATCTCTCTCTCTTTCTTTCTGTTTCTCTTCCTCCTTCCATCTTTCGCTGCTCTTCTTTTTCTTGCTTTCTCTCATCTTTCCCTTTCTGCCCCACACCTCTATCTCTGTAGATTTTTATTACGAACCGGTATTCATCCAAAATACGTACAAGACACTTCAAAAAGCATATCCTCCTGTGGTATTAAAAAGAGACGATGTGAAGTGAGCGGCCCGGCTCTCTGGGGTGAAGAGGGCATCCTAAGGATGGATGAAACACGTCTCCTCTTTATTCAGCTGGAGGATTGGTGTGTAGCCATTTCAAAGAAGCACTGTAAATGCACTGTAAAAAGCCTCCACAAGTTATAGATTGCGTATTCAAACTGACTAGGCAAGCCCCCTTAATCATGTAACTCAATGTAGCTCCAGAAGGCATTGATTTAGAAATCATCTGATTGTTTTGTGCCACTATGTCTCATAAGCAATTTGCAAGTTGTGTTACATTTCTCTGTGCTGGGAAGCTTTACATGCCTGAACCTGTGTGACTCAATGTGTCTTTCATTTTTGTTTCCTCTGACATGAACTCTACTTGTGCATCTTATCCAGTTGTAGTACTGATTGATAGTGAGTTGAAAGATAGACATAGAGAGATTGCTGGCTGTCAGCGGCTGCAGTGATCTACGTGTTTTCACAGCCAGTCGATTACAGTAACAACATCACCAACAACTCAGTGCCTGGCCCGTCTCTGTCTATTAGCAGTGATATCAGTAGTTGAGTTGTTCAGGTGGGAGTGGACCTGTTGAGATAACTGCTCCAAGCATCTGCAGGCTGCAGAGTGTATATTAAAGAAATCAAATGCCTCCAAGCCGCCCTGAAGAGGCAGGCTGCCTGTCTTGATGCCTGCACTCTCTGTACAACTCAGGCTCTCTTTGTGGGAGCCCCCCTACTCTCAAAATATCTGTCTCTATTAAGGCTTGACAGCAGGATGGTGTTCAGATGGTGGCCTTGATATTTCAGTTGATGGGAAAGATTACCTGCTGAACCTGTCCGACAGTGGCTGAAATCCAGCGGGCAGGAAGAGACAGGGAACAAATGAAAGACGCATTACCGGGCTGCCAAAACTGGGCTATTGATAATATCTTACCTACTTTTTATTCTAAGCCTCTTCAAAGGTGAATACACAAACATAATCTATAAAATTGAAAATCTGGGCAGTTTCAGTCCATTGATACCTCATAGCTTTGTTCTGCTGGGACACACTGGCCCGCTAAACTGAAGTCTAAGCTGATACCAGCAATTGTGACCCTGTGAAAAAGCAAAATGATGCTTTGATATTTTAATTGATCTAGCCTGTGTGTCTTTTGCATTAGGTTTCTAAAACAAACTTGCAAGGAGAGATAGGGGTGCAGATACACTGCGGACTGGGAGCAATACTCTACAACCTGCAGTACTATAACCAATATCAGTGGCTGGATTTCTCAAGTGAAAACTTGAAACTCAGATCTTATAAATGTTCCAATCATCTGCAGTAGTGACTGTGCAGCTGCAGGTTCCCTGAAGAAAAGGAAATGTCCTCTCAGGTTTTGAGGTCTCCTGGCCCTGGAGAAAAGGCACAAACTGTTCATTTCTATAGAGATAAGTGGATGCCTGTAGATTAAAGTAGGGTTAAGTTTGGCTCTCTGTTAGACTTTTAAACTGTATTTCCTCTTGACAAGTGGTTGCCTCTGCGCAGTATATTGCAGGTCTCCCATGGTTTCTTATGCGTAAACAAGCCACCTGGTGTATTTCAGCACAAACCTGCTGTCTGATCAGTCTCAGCTGGGCCGCCGTCCTCGGCTCACCTAGTTCCCCCTGGGGAACCATACATCACAAAACACTCATTTTTTCTGTAATTGTATGACCATCCAGTCGGTACAAAAAAATAAGAATTTGATACAGTTTTCATTGGTGCACTTCTTTATAAAGTCCTGAGATGCCTTCCATTTAACTTTCATAATGGAATGTTGCCTCAAAATTCACATTGATACAGTCCGTAATACACACAATAAAATAGCCTTAAAATGAAATAAAATGGCCTTAAGTAAAATAATAAAATAAATCAAAAAGGAAGGACTCCAAACACAATAACGTTTACCAATCTTGGAAAAGGAGCTTTCCAGGATGTAAGTCATAGGACACAACAAAACTGTGCTGCAAAACAATTAAAATGCATTGAGCCAACTAATCAGCACATAGCATATAACCTGTCAGTAACTGTGTTAAATACAGGAAGACTGTAGCAACATGTAACTTCAAATTAAAATGATCAGTTTCTTGCTAAGCGGAGCTGCTTATCAGGAAATCTACATGAGGAAAGTACATGAGGAAAAGCCTCAAAAAGGCTTACACAGAAACAGAAGAAAATACAACTAGGTGAAATCAAACCTGTTCAACAGAGTATACAGCCAAACAAATCAGAGCTCAACTTTCTCATAACTGTCAAAGTCTTAAGAGCCATAAATTCACTGTTTTAATCAGTGATTCAGCATGTTTCCACTTGCAACTTTGCAATGCCTCAGCTTAGCACTGAGTGATGATTTAATATTCCTGTTTGCCCTCGTCTTTTGTGGCGAACCTCCAGTTGGCATTCAGTGCGGGGGAGAGCGCTTGTATAAGAAATGTAGGAAATGCGCATACAGTATATGCGTATAATCCTGTGTGTGGGAGAGACTTGTTGTGCTGCTGGTTGTGTCTCACAGAGCAGCAGAGAAAGGTGCTAAGAGACTGACATTGCAGAGTGCCTGTTTAATGTGCTGCACGCTGCGGTTGTTTTCTCAAGGCATGCGTCCAGAGATTTGTCATCAGGCTGCTCTGTTTGCCTTTCCCCTCGACCAAAGCGGTTTACAGGAACGCCAAGCACCTGCTATTGAGCATAATACCACTCAGGATGTTTGCCTGCCGCTTGTTTATCTCTGCTTGTGCAATGGGGAGGAAAAAACCTTTCAAAGGTAGAGGAACACTGAGAAACTTGTGCATGGGGAAAGCTAAAAGTAACATTGAAACAAGCGCATGAAGTGACACTAAAAAAGATTGTGTTTGAATAAGCCTTTCTGGGCACAGCGCGGTGCTGTGTATTTTCCTGCTGAAGTGAAGCAGACAAAGTGAAGTTATAAAGGAGTGTGTTTGGGTGTTGCGGTCGGTCAGGAGGATGCAGTGACCCTCTGGGATCCCACATGTGCTGAGGTCAGCAGGGGAGGGAGTGTTTTTGGACTCGCAGCGCTGCCGGATCTCCACCTTGTGGCTTGGACCCCATCTTACAGGGCTGAACGCATGCGGCACACACACACTTAAACAAACACACACACACGCACGCACCCAACCACCCACACCCACCCTGACTCATAAGTCCCTCTCAAACATGTATACACACACACGCACACACATTATTCACAGTGAAATCTTCTCATCTGCATACACACTTGCGAACACACACACAAACTAGATGGCACTCAGTAGAGCGCATACCCCCACCAACGCTATGCAATTGTCAATATATGCCAGTTCCACATCAGATTTTTACCAAAAGTTAATAATTTCTTCCATACCACCTTACCAACTTGTTTCACATCAGGAGGTGCTCACATTTTCATGACTGGACCTGAAATGGGACATGAGATCTGCCTGTTCAAATTCTAGCCACTTTCAGCTGATTATCTCAACACCACATGGCCAATCAGCTGTATATCTGTTCATCGGCCTTTAGGGCTGCCCTTCTACCACTGGAGAAAGTTTTGGAAAATGTGGCAGAGCACTTATGTCTAAACAGGAAATGAGCTCTCCATGTTGTTTGATTGGGCCAGGGTTTGCCTCCTCTGTCTGCTGATAGGCCACAAAGTTTGATGATGTTCCGTGAATCCCTTCGGGAAGTTACAAGTCTTTTTACAAGAAGCCACACTCACCGCCTCACCCCCCTTTTGGCCACTTGGTGCAAAAAGTAATTCAGTAATTCTTGCCCCATGACCAACACTTCCACAAAGTTTCATGGTGTTCTGTGAATCAATTCGGAAGTTACAAGTCTTTTTACGAGAAGCCACGCCCCCCTGTCACGCCCCCTTTGGCCAATCTGAGTGAACAGTTAATCAGTTCTTCCTTGTTTGACCAACCTTTCCACGAAGTTTCATGTGAATTCATTTGCAACTTTTTGAGACATCCTGCTAACAGACAAACAGACAGGCAGACAGAACAGGGGGCGAAAAGGAAATAACAACCTTTCCACGAAGTTTCATGCGAATCCATTTACAATTTTTTGAGACATCTTGCTAACAGACAGACAGACGGACAGACAGAACAGGGCGAAAAGATAATAAAAAACACATATCTTACACTAAAACAGACTTACCATAAGCAAACACTTTAGAAGAAGTGTTAATGCACGGCAGAGAGCTGGTGGGGTACGGAGGAGGAGACACTGTGTGAGGAGAGTTATAAGCTCCGGGGTCAGAGGGTCAGGACTGGAACCTGACATCATGGCCTGAGTATGCAGAGCAAAAACACATGTGTGCAAAGCCCCGGCAATAGAAGGGTAATTTATGGGTGTTACAGTGGACTTAACCTCTGCGTGTCGTCAATAAAAACCAACACTATGAGATATGGAGAGACTCTCACCACCTCTCATGTCATCCCTGATAAACGGCGAGCCTGGAGCCTCTCCAGGAGGCCACGTAGCGGGAGAATGTCGTTAAGAAATGAAGTGTCTGGGAATCAACAGCTAAATGATTGCAGTATATTGCATGTGTGTAAAAGTGATAATTCCATGACAATTTGGTGCTAAAATTAAAGATGAGTAAACCCCAGTACAGCACAATGAAGTGCCGGCAGTTGTCTTTGAAAGTTGAAAAGTCTACATAAGGTCTGAGACATGTTAATACTTTGCAATGCATTGGTTTAAATATAAGTGAGAAGTCTGGGTTATTTGCATACTCTTATAGCCTAGGTGAAGGCTCTGGTTTAACCTATTTTGGAGCGTGCCATTTCAAGTCTTGCTATGTTGAGTGTTGGCCTCATAATAACATGGTTCAAGACTTTGTGAGCCGCATGAGCTTTGCTGAGAAGAAAAAAAAAAAAAAAGCTGTCCAACCCCTCTGAAGATTTCCTGTTTCATGAAAAGTGCACATACTGTGAGTCATATAGGGCAAACCCTGCCTGCTCTATTTACTCTGCTTCTACCCGGGCTGGGAAGGCGCTGAGAGCAACAGGCGGACCAAACTAAGTCCGAAGTGTGTGGATTTATCGTTTTATCGTTTTGTCAAGGCTTTTAGTAAATTCATGAGAAAGAGAGGAGAGCATAGTTCGTTTCTAAATGGAGCTACTTCGGTTTTCCGCTTTTTGGTCTGGAACGATACTCTTTGGTAGTATTCTGCTGGACCAGCCCGGTGAGTAAAACTTTATTTCTTGGAGGCTGTCAAGGCGCTGGCCGCGATTTATCAAAGCCATGAAGTAATTTTAGAAACATATATAGAGGGTTATCGACCGCTTCTAAAGGTGACATATCGCCTCCTTCACGAAAGCATGATAAATTGTCAAATTGTCAGGACTTTTAACGCACGTGGCCATACAGTAGAACACTGGTCATATACAGTACATTGCTTTTTATTTGGGGGGGAGAAAAAAAATAAAATTGCCTCCTCCAATATGTCTTAAAAACAACAAAACTTGCAAATTGCACAACTGTCTCGTGCCTTCCTAGAAGCCCACTCAGCCTGTCTTCCTCATTTAACGAGGACGCTTACGTTTATGCTAGGCATTACTACTGTCTAATTGAAATGTAAATTGAGTTTCTGTTTACACTGTGAACTACTGGTGTAAGCAAGTGCATTGTGGGAAGCTCGCGCTGCAGAGGCACACATCACCTGTTGTAAGACGCAACCTGCATGGCTCCTATCAGAGGGCTTCTGCATCTCTGATGTGCAGCCACAGTGCTAACATTGGCCTCTCACCCCCCCCTGAGGAAGACAGCGTTTTACCTTCATCTGTCTCAGGCTCAGTCCCAATGGCACCAAGTGGCTTTGGCTGCTCCTAATCCTCTCTCCCCCTCTCTGCAATTATATGTAGCCCTGGGTGACAATTACTACCATTCATCCCTTCCATAGCCCGCCTCCGTGGGTTTAAATGACATGCTCTTTGAGAGGAGTTGTTCTAATGATATAATTACTCTGGCTCAACCACCTCGCCACCACCACCAGCACTCACAGGCACAGACGATCCCCTCAGTGCCTGATTTGCTTCAAAACACCTCACACCCGGGGCAACATTTTAAATTGCGCTCTCGAATAGTTTTAGTCTGGAGTTCAGGTGTAACGTTTTTAATGTTTTTATTTGGGAGAGACTTAAGCGCTCCGCAGTCAGACGAGGCCAGGGAGCAATATCCGTCTGCAATATCCTGCGACCCTGCATGCCCAGGTATCTCACTCCAGCTCTGTGTGAGTGCCAGCAGCAACAGTGTGGCTCCAGGTCTGCTCCTCTCTCTTTCTCTCTCTCCCTCTCTCTCTCACACTCTGCAGCTTGTGTTTCTGTTGCTTCAAGCCGCAGCTCTAACTCCACCCTGCAGATTGGGCGAGAAGATACAGTAGGCTTTTTGTCCCGGGTCAGGAGCACACACACACACACACAGCACCTTTTCCTCAAGTCAGTGTGAACTCCGAGTAGGTGAAGAGATAGTCGACTGACACCGTGAGGACGTCTGACTTCATTTGCACTTCCCAGGCCTAAAACACAGTGGCTTAAAGGCATACACATGAGTATTTTGACATTGTGGTCATGTAAATCGTCCTGTCACATTTGCCAGCTTCAGCTCCATAATACTACAGTCTTAACGCCCCCCCCACCTGCCTGTTTTCCCCAACTAAATTCAGTTCTCTGTGACTGAACGTCTTCAGGAAGAAAATCTTTGAGCTACGCCAGCAGAAAGTAACCCACTTTCGCTATTGGTTTGGTCACGAGTGTTGTATTCTGATGCAAGGAACAGGTTCAGCTTCCTGTGCACATGGTGTCAGCTGCACTTGAAATGTGTGGTTATGTGGTGCTGTGGCAGTGCTGTCACATGCTCTCTCCCTCCCTCTCTCTCTCTCTCTCTCTCTCTCTCTCCCTCTCTCTCCCTGTCTCTCTCTCTCTGTATTTTAATGAGTAGGAGATTCAGATTTCAAGTCTCTTTCAATTTGTATTATTGCTCAACATAACGCTGTAAACAACTGGAAGAAGTGCAGTCCTCACCACATGGAAATCTCAGCTACTATCTTGCTCAATCTCTCTCTCTCTCTCTCTCTCTCTCTCTCTCTCGTGTGCACTTGTACCAACTCGTCATGTAAAATCACAGTTGCGTGGGATCGCTCGTCATGATACATGTACATACTTTCCTGATGATGCACCAACCGCTGGTACTAGATAGAGGGAGGGAGAATTGAAATATCCTCTCTTATAACGACTTCCAACTCTCAAAGCCACAAGATCCACTTTTCCGCACATACTTTCATGTGGTGGGGCTGGAGAGGAGAGGAGAGGAGAGGAGAGGAGAGGAGAGGTTGTCTGTTGTGTGCTTTGCTGCTCCATCTCTCCTTTCTCAGCCAAACAGAAGCGTGCTGTCTGTCTGTTTTTTATCAGCGGTGGCCTACTGATCACAGTGCAAGGACAAGCTGATAACTGCAGTCGGTGAATCTTTGTGGAAACACAAACACATGTGTGTGTGCAGAAATAAACACACGCGCACACACATTTCTTTCTCCAAACAGGCTGAAGCACAGTGTCATCCAATTTTTTTTTTTTAACAAAAATCGGCACAACACCTTACAAGACATGGAGACAACTCATCGGCTTGACAAATTAGAGGCTCCTCGGCAAGGAGATGTACCCGCGTTCCCTTTGTTTGTTGTTCTTGCCTGTCTGCCAGTTGTCTCTGGAGATGATTATCAAACCCACAGGCACTCATCACACAATCCTGTCTGTCTCACTGATATGGGGTCTGTCTGCCGGCAAAGTCAAGTCTGAACAAGACCAAAGGAGGCGGATGGCACTGTGAACTGCTCTTATTGTTCAGACTTCACTGGGAAAAAATCCGTCCAGCCCTCTAGGAAGAAATAGTTTGGATTTTAGTGTGGTCTCTTTGAATTCTGCTTCAGGATAATTGGCAAATTCCAAGAGACAACTTTTCATTACTTTTTAAGTTTATGACTTGCTTTTCAAGTTAATGAATATCATGTATATTTCTGTAATTGATCATCTTGGAGGTATTTTGCCTCTCTGACTCAGTTTGTTAGTCATTTCAACGTCAAGAGTTCAGGCCTTTAACAACCGCTTAACCAGGCTGCAGCAAATCGGTTTGTAGGGCTTTACTTGTTTATTATATTTCATGCAGAAGACATAACCGAATACTTTGCATCCACACGAGTCATAATGTTTGTGATGTTTGAGTGTTTTGACTGCTTTAATGGTCTATGGTTTAAGTATCTGATTGCACACGAGAAGATGGGCTCGGATCTGAACCTTCACATTTTTACAGAGTAGACCGGACCTTTTCTGTATATCCGACTCATCCCCTTACCCCTCTCGCTTCCCATCTCTGTTCCAGAGGCCAGTCTGAGTATGATAAAGTTAAGGAAGCTGTGTAAGTTCTGCGACGAGCAGCCGACCAGCTGCACCGGTACAGGGAGCTGCAAGGTGGAGTGTGACATCACGGCCATCTGCCCCCATGTGAACGATGTGTGTGTCAGTATCTGGTGAGTAACCACTGCTCTAACTGCTGGATTTCCAAACCACCATTTTGCCTCCCATTTTGCATGTGGAAGCTATGACTTCAAATGAATGCCAAAGATACATTTCAATACAAAACATTGCACCTAAGGGCACAAATGAAGCTTGAGACACTGAAGTTGGCATCATTTTCTCCCTGAAACCCTGACATTTCTTCTTTGAAATGACCTTTTACTTTCAGCACATTGTCAATCGTCATCCTTCATGTAAACACAATGGGATATTGGCTAGAATTTGACAGCACATGATCGCCTAACCACCCATCAGCATCAGACCAGACTCCAAATGTGAGCTGTAGCATGAAGCAGATTTGTGTGGGTGTTAAAAGCTTAAGGCAGTGCTACTGTTTCTTACTATATTAGCAATGTTGTGGGCATGGTATGAGCTGATGTTAGCAGAAATTTAATGGCACATGGACGGCAGCACCTCTTTAAAATGTATATCATGACAACATGGCCAGCGCTGCCCAGCAGGGGAGCAAAATGGCCTGTTTTTAAATATGTATATTTCTGCAGCTTCAGGGTTTTCCTTGCTGCACATGTGTAACGGTATTTCAAAATCACCCTGTTTGTAAATGCGACCTCTGTATTGCAGTAATTTCCATATTGCTGAGACCGTGGATTGTTGAAAGAGACAAATATGCCATTTCGAATTACCACTTTATCACTGTACGGCTGAAAAATTGTATTATTTGCAGTAGCTGTAGCCCTGCCATCATTACCTTGTTACATGATAATACAGATCTTTGAAAAGGGGACTTAAACTCCAAACAGAATAACCCAGGTGAATTAAGACTAAATACAAATCAAAATAAACCGAGTGTGAATGGAAGTCGTGTTTTCTGTTTTGTGTTTCCAAGGAGGAAGAAAGGTGACAATGCCAGCATCGATACAATCTGCCACAACCCGGGCAGCAAGCTGCTCGGCCTGGACCTCGAGGATTACAACAACAGCAAGTGTGTGATGAAAGAAAGGAAGGGCATGGGCTCCCAGTTCTACATCTGTTCCTGCTCCGAGGAGGAGTGTAATGACCACCTCTTCTTCACCTGTAAGTTTAGACATTATGTTGTAATATTTCAGCTATTAACCCCTTTATTTTCACCAACTCTTTACCATGGTGAATGCATTTTCTGTGGATTATCACTTTAAGGTGATGGTATGATTATCAGCACGTTTCAGAGAAAACTGTGGCCCAGTCGACTGCACCCAACCAGTACCAGATATATTTTGTTCATGCAGGTTTTATAACGGAAAAACCTGGTCTCCCAGACATCAAGTAGTACAGAGTCATAGAAGTCTCCTTACACTGCATCTATCTTGCATTATTATTTCTATACAATTTCTCTTGGCAGTGCAGCAATAGTGTAGTTAACATTGCAGCAAGCATGTAAAAAGTGGGACTTTAATGATGGTTACATCTGTAGAACATAACATGGTAACGTCATGGTCATGGTTGACCTCATATTATTATGCAGTTCCTATCAGCTTGTCATGTAAGGTGTCATGCATGAATGCTAACACGTGTGCACTGTACTTTCTCTCCAGATACATGATTACAAACAGGTTCGCAGCCTTTTAGAGGCATATTCGTTTGTAGACTCCAGTTACAATATTGGCCCTGGAATCAGATGTATTTTGACTACAGCATCCAGGCAATAATAACACCGAGGTACATTTCCGAGACCTGGCTCTCCACAGAGAGCCAAATTGAAAGCATCTGCACAGTGCAAACGACGTCATGGAAACACATTCCCTCACCGTCGAGAATCTCTGAGCGCCCTCTTTAACTCCTCAGTGCATAACACAGGACAGTGTTGTAATGAACGAGCTCCAGCAGAAATTAATAGAGAAAATCCCAAAGGCAGTAATACCAGTGAATGCTTTTAAGAGGTTCCCCTTAGCCTCAGCGCTGGGGTGAATTTTTGCCTCTAGTTCTGCCGACTAGTGACCAGCGTCCTAAACCCCAAATCTAACCTTAAGATTCGCTGTAATGGGGAAAGGATGAAGCTGACCCCAAATCAGTGTCTAGAGTCAAAATCGCCATTTTTGCCAGTCTCAGCCTTCCTCTGTGGCTGCATTCAGAACTTTGAATATTTCATACTGTAAATGAGGCGCGGAGGGAGGCAGGGAGGCACAGTGACAGGTTTGTTGTGAGGAATCGCCTCTCACTCTGCGAAAATCAAAACAAACTGGCTGGGGCCATGTTGAGGATTTCAGACGTGTGGTTTCCTGTCTAGAAAAAAAATTAGAGAGAACCAGAGGGCTCGACTGGGCAGTGAGCTGGATGCCCTCCCCTTCGTCCTCCCTCCTCCTCCTCCTCCTCCTCCCTGATTCCTCCCGCCTCTGCTCCTCCCAGCCAAACTTGCTTCTAATATCTGTCTTACATTTATAGTCACTGATATTATATGGCCAGGGTTCCTATGCAGGTCTTGAAAATCTGGAAAAGTATGGGACATGAATTTGCTCATTTCGAGGTCATGAAAAGTATTGGAATTATATAAAAAGTCTGTAAAAGAATGGAAAATGTTCAGTTTATTTGGACATATTTCACATATTGTGATTTTTGTTATTGTGAAGAACGATCTTCAGCTATAGAGTGATATGGCATAGTTTAGTCATACTGCCCAGCTACTATTGGTGAATACATCATATGAAAAACCAACCACAATCTTCAAATCCATTCAAAAAATTAAGGTCTGGAAAAGTTTGGAATTTCAAAATGGAAAATGTATAGGAATCCTGTATGTCACTCAGAGAAACTAGACGAGACAACATGCTAATGACTCATTTACAAACTCATCAAACCCAACTGAGCACCAGTCCAGGTTTTCCAGTGTGGCATGTTGTGTCTGGAGATATATTTTTACGGGTCTTCTTTTATTACTGCGGCCTTAAAAATAGGACCATAAACACAGCATCGGCATAAACTTTCACTGGTTTCCAAAACCTTAGCTAAGCTTGCAGACACACCACCTCTTAAAATATCAGAATCAGACATAAACTATAAAGAGACACAATGTGTGGTTGACTGGGTCATGGTTTGGGCCAGTCTGCGTTTGCAGGCCAGACGCTAACTTTAGCTTTCTGATGCTTATAGACATTCCTCAGGGAAGGGTCAGGTTCCTCTGCTGTGCTGAGAGTATTACTTTACCCTTACCAAGATGCTGATATAGTCTGCAAACATAGAATGAGAGTTTTATTTCTTTTCATTATGGGAGATGAATTGTTATGTTTATGGTCTTCGTCCTAGAAAAGCGGCGGTGGAAAAATACAGTAACTGTCTTTTAAAGGAATGTCTTGCTTTACTCGAGTCTGAAATATATCCTGCTTTCACAGAGCATAGAACTTTAGAACTAGAACTAGAATAAACTAGAAAAAAATAATAATAATAATAAAAAAATAATAAACTAGATTAGTACACATGTACTAATCGAATCTATAACTACAATACAACCTTCTCTGTCCTCTCATCCTGCTTTTCTTCCTCCTCACCCTCATCATCATCATCCTCATCATCTTAAGCCTTTCCTTTCGATCCCTCAGACCCGCAGGAGCCCCAGGTGGTGTCTGTCATCCTGGTGAGCCTGGTTCCTCTGCTTCTTCTGGCTGTTCTGGTCATCACTTCCTTCTACATCTACCGGGTGTATCGCCAGCGCCACGCCGGCTCCAGGCGCAAGAAGGGCCCTCCGCTGGACTTCAGCGACGGTCACGCCATCATGATGGACGACGAGGGCTCGGACAGCAGCTCCACGCACGCCAACAACCTCAACCACAACACCGAGCTGCTGCCCATCGAACTGGACGTCCAGGTTGGAAAGGGACGCTTCGCGGAGGTTTACAGGGCTAAGCTGAAGCAGGGCTCCTCGGCCGGGGAGCAGGCCTTCGAGACGGTGGCGGTCAAGATTTTCTCAGACGAGGAGTACGCCTCCTGGAAGAACGAAAAGGACATCTTCTCAGACGCGGACCTGAGGCACGAGAATGTGCTGCACTTCCTGACGGCGGAGGAAAGGAAGGTGCAGAAGCAGTACTGGCTGATCACGGCCTACCAGCCCCGAGGGAACCTCCAGGAGTACCTGACCCGCCACATCATCAGCTGGCAGGACCTGTGGCTGCTGGGGGGGTCGCTGGCCCGCGGCGTGGCGCACCTCCACAGCGACCACACCCCCTGCGGACGCTACAAGGTGCCCATCGTGCACAGAGACATCAAGAGCTCCAACATCCTGGTGAAGGGCGACCTGACCTGCTGCCTGTGTGACTTCGGCCTCGGACTCCGCCTGGACAACTCGCTGTCTGTGGATGAGCTGGCCAACAGCGGGCAGGTAAGCCTTCTTGTCCCGGAAAATTTGGGTCAAAATACCACTTGGTCTTAGATTCCTTCAACTTCTGTCCTCAGAGATTCAAATTCTCTCACTTTTGTTATACTTAGTGCCCCAGACATGGATATAGCCAACCCTCCTGCTGTATTTTCTTCACATTTATCAAACTTTGAAAAGGACATAAGAGAAATGAGGAATGTTATCGATCAAACTTTCTAATTTTTGATCCTCGTCACTTAGGGACACCATCCATTAGTGTTTGGCTCTGATTATCTCTCGGCCCCAGATGGATAATGCTGATAGAATCAGTGCTGTAACTGTTCTTAGGTTGTCGTTTTATTATAGTCACAAGATAAACAGGCTTGATTGATTCTTAATGGAGCCATTATGCTGATGTAATAGGCCGGAGTTGTTTTGGACTGTGTTATGAAAATGACTCATTATGAAAAGGCCTCACCCTTTGCTGCTCAGCACACCTAATGCATTGTAATGCCCTTAATGCATTTAGAGGAAGTGCCAGTGAACACATTTTCCAAGGTGCTAATTATGTCAAGAGAAGTAATGTGTTGTTGAGCTTGAGCTACCTTTGTTTATCCAATTATAATATACATCAAAACATATTTTCATTCAAATCAATGTGACATGACATGTTACCACAGAGGGAAATTACCACCTGTCACTTGCTTAATGCTGGTAAATTGCTTTGACTGGTGCGATAGTCTGCTGTGACTTGTAAAGATTGTCTGCACTACCAGCCATCGTTTAGGTCTCCTATTTTGTTCTAAAAATCTAGTTAGCTGTTAAAAAGTGGCTGAATAATTTTGCGATTTACCCGCCACCACCCTACTGAGCAATTTTATTTTGATTAGCTTTCTAAAAGACGTTTAAATGGTTATAGACGTCGAGGCTGAAATGAGGCTACACAGGGCTTAAAAGTGACATTTTAGACATTTATGTTTTAGACTACATTTTCTGTGGTAAATGACAAAAATCAAGCATTATTTTGTAATTCTCTGGTGCATATTTTCAATATTTACAACCTTTTATGCTTGGTTTAAATGTGTAATAATGTATTTACTGCTTGGTCTAAAACTGGGCTATACATCCCCAAAAAGATCCTGGGTTATATGAGAGCTAGAGCTTAGACGCAACTTTGAAATGACATCTAGTGCTCAGTGGGACTGTTCAACATCAAGATCAAGATTACTTTATTTGTCCCTAGGGAAATTTGTCTTGGACATAAAGGCTGCCACATAAAAATACATATAATTATAGTGCAGTAACAGACACAAAGTCCATAGCACAAAACAAGTGCAGACATAAGTGCATTCAAGGACATGCAACACAGCCCCTCATGTTCCCTGAAGCCTCCTGCTCTTTCTGCCATACAAAACATACAATAAAACAAATGTCTTTTTCTCTGTTTCTGCTCGTCTCAGGTGGGGACAGCCAGGTACATGGCCCCAGAAGTCCTGGAGTCCAGAATCAACCTGGAGAACATTGAGTCTTTCAAACAGACCGATGTTTACTCCATGGCTCTCGTGCTGTGGGAGATCACCTCCAGGTGCAATGCTATCGGAGGTAAGATGTGATCACACACAGAGAGACGTGATGGTAGGATGAGCTGTGTTGATTAGAGGCACGGCTGCACAGTAGACCTGACAAATGTAAAACTGTTCAAGGCTCTTAATTAGTTGTGTATGTCGTAAACACTTGGCACAAACATGCGTACTGTGGGAAACCACATCCTGTGCTATGGAGGAAGGTCTTGATCAGTTGGATTTAGGATAGTAAAGTGCTGCTGTGATTCCTTGATGAGAAAAATGATTACATAGTAGGATTTGACCAGTATTGGTTTTTGAAGGCCAATACCGATACCGATATTTTTGGATTGAACCTGCCGATGTTTTGTGGCGATATTGAACATGTTTAAATTTGACCATTTGACCATTTCCATGCCAAACAATTAAAAAAAACCCTCTGAAACAGCATTTAGACCATGGGACACTAAAACTATCCACTGAAACCCATACAAATGTTTTTTTTTTAGGGTTAGCAGCTCTTTAATGCAAGGTGACCCATTCCACCTAGTCAATGGTAAGGCAAACTCTGGGATACACTAGGCCTGTACATGAAGAATTAATTTACAGAAAACATTACTGAAAGATTAAATAAAATGTCCAAAGAAACCTGGTTTCATGTAGCTGTGGTGGTGGCGCTACTGTGTATACAGCATATGTCACTCATGACCTTTAGTTAATAATAGAGATACCCATGTTTTCCTTAGTAATTACAGATCAGTCTGTGTCATTGGCTGGAAAGGAAATCAATATAAGGACAGGTTGATGAAATTCCCTCTTGAGCCTGTGTAAATATCCTAAGAAATACTGTAAAAAGAAAAATTGCCTCCTCTGCTTGTTTGACCTCGGAGGAATACGAGCGCGTTGACGACTTTACCAATTAGGAGAGCGGTGACCAGCTCCACCCTGGGTTCACTCAGGAGGGGTGACAGGACTTATGTGTGTGTCGTCCACGGCCCATTAATCACTGTGGGAACAAAACCTAAAGGTGTCACACACACAATCCATCTTCTGGATGTCTCAAGGATCAGCCTTCACTTAACTAATGTACCGTTGTTCCTGTTTGTCATCCTGTAGCAAAAACAAGGCCAGGATATGTGCAAATAATAGGAATGGGTGATTATCTGAAGGCAAACCGCGGGGCCGTATTTCATGTCGACACACGGTCATTTGTTTTCACTTCCCCTAGTGTCTCTGTGGTCCAGTTTGTTGCTGTGACCGGTCCCGTCTCCATTGTGTCAGAGCATTGATTGAATGCTGAGTTTGGGCATGAACGCTTCTACTTTTTGCTTTTTCCTGTTTTGCCCTCACCGTCCCCCCCGCGGTGGCCCCTCGAACCGTACCACCGCGCTAATGCCGCCCGAGAGTCCCGTGAAGGAAAAACATGGCCGAGTGACCCACAATCCCTCTTGCTTTTTCCCTCCCAGCTGCAAGAATATGCGTGCCCCCGCGGGTACACCTCTGAAAAGAAAATAGTCCCATTTCCTGTTTCGCAAAGAGCCGCGGTCCCGAGACGCTCTGTTTTTAGTGTGAATTTAGCTCGGTAAGCAGGGTTGTCTCCCTTACAAGAGGATGCTCTGTGGCTAATGTCTCCTGGGAGCGGAGCAGACAGGCGACGGAGGCGCAGGTGATGGACTGTACGAACACGGGCTCATTGGATAAAGGTTAGAGTGGCTTCAATTGCTTTTCCTCTCTCTCCGAGGGATTTAAAGGAGTATTTGTGAACGACACCGCTTTTCTTTTTCCCATTTATCTTCCTCCCATCTATTTCAGTCATTTGTGAGTTCACGCTTACAAGTCATTCATTCCCTTACTGCGGAGTTAGGTCTCGGCAACCAGAGGCAGTGTATAGGGCAGTGGACATTATTTCCAGACCCAGTTTAAAAGCCATTTGCTGAAGGTCTTTGGACACAAGCTAGTCTCTATCTCTCTATCTCTATCTCTCTCTGTCTCTTTCTGTCTGTCTCATCCTCTCTCTCTCTCTCTGTTCCTACCCTGAGGCAGATGAGGCAGCAGTAAATTACTCTCCCACTGTACCACAACACTGTGGACGACCATGCAGCCTTGCTCATGCCGACGGCGCTGTAGACAGACAGTTAGGGGAGGCCAGGCTGGCGTGGATTTACGGGAGAGGGGAAGCGGGGGCGCCGTCCCGCCCCTGGATCAGAACAGGGACGGATGGGGAGAAGCAGCTGCGATAATCCATGTGTTTTGGTTTAGTCTGCTCTCTTTCTCTGCGCTCTGTGTATCTCTCTCTTTTCCTCTCTCTAACCTCTAGACTTGGCGTCGCTCCGAGACGAGTGGATGGGTGAAATCTGTAGTCCATTAAGGCAAAAACCCATGGAGACGTTCGCATGTTGAAAGGTTAAAACGGTGTACAAACACAGCCAGCCTCCTACCTTGATACACCCAGAGGAAGGTGGAAAGAATAAGCCGCCCTAAATGAGATGCAGTAACTCGGTTTTGCATCGCTGACTGCTGAAAAATCTCCTTGCCGATAGAGTGCTGGCAGAGATCTGGTATTGATTCTGGAATCAGAAGACCGTGAGAGTGAAACTGATGTGTGTTTACAGACTGTACTTAGACAGTTGCATGCTTTCACGCTGCTGGCCGCCCTGTAATGAAGTTGCCAAGCTATCATTCTAGCATTCTGAGTCACCCGCGACACCGTGAGACCTCACCTCACCTGAGACCAAACATGAACACGCTTGAGCGCTCACTCACACACACACACACACACACACTCGGAGTGACACATCTCAGTGCATCATTATAATGACTGGGGTGAAGCCTTGGCTTCCGGGTGTCTCTTGTCTCCGATGCCGCCTGCCTGCGTGCGCCTGTGAAAGACAGATGTCTGATCAGCGCGCTGCGTCTTGGTGGCAGGCAGCCACGCAGCCACTCTGTCACAGTTCCTGGGGCCCCCGGTCTGATCTGAGATCTGCCAGGCGAGAAGAACGCAGCCATCAGTCGACAGATCCAGTCAGCCAGCCATGAGCCATCACTATGCTTTCTTTATCTTCCAAGACTACACAGACAGAGGGAGAGGGAGAGAGAGAGATCAACATACCCCCGAGAGAAGGAAAGGCTGGATTCGAGGCTTTTTATTTCTGCCTCTGTTCCCTAAAATGTCTCCTGTATAATTTAGCTGGTCCAGATTTAGGAGTTGGGAAGACTTTGAGGGCGTTCCCCAGGCGGGTGGGGTTAAGTAGGGGGATAATGGTGCAGCGGTGTTGAATGTGGAGCTGCAGTAGGAGAAATGCCTTCAGTCCCCAGAGGGAGAGGTTGGGTTAGAGGAGAGGAGAGGAGGAGAGGTTAGGGCAGCTGCTCTCCAGATGTCAGACCATCAGCCACTCCAGGACTGTGTGTGTGTGTGTGTGTGTGTGTGTATATATCTGTGCGCGCTTACATGTCTTTGCTTGTATGTATGTGCACATGCATACTTGCGTGTTTCATGTAATGCACATGCATGCATGCAGTCATGTGTGTTCTTGTGTTTTTGTCTGTGTGTGTGTGTGTGTGTGTGTATCTGTTGATCTGTGGCAAATGATTTTAACAACCTGTGAGGAACGCAAAACAAGTGTCAGAGCCACCACTGCCTAATGAAAACCATCAGAGGAGGCTGGGAGAGGATTTGTCAAGCTGTTGTTGCAGACTCAGACAGACTTATGGAAACAGACATTGTTATTGTGATCACATTACTAATTCATTACCAAGTGCATGTTGAAACTCTGTGAGGATCTGTTTCCCTGCATTATTTATGTATTTAGGTGACAGGATTTCTGTTCTTTTTTTCATTATTTATGCTTTGTTGAGCATAATTAGACAAAAAATCTTAATTTGGAAAGTGAACAGAACAAGAATATCAAACAAAATATCAAATACCGACGTGGGTTATGCATGCCTGCAACTTTGCTGTAATCATTTAAGATGGTTTGCCTTCTCTTCCTCTTTTTGTTTTGCTCGTTTCAACTACCAAGAGTTGTGGTTCAGACTGTTTGGCTTGCTATGTCGACCGCAGTTTGAACATCACAGCCCAAATATACATCACTGAGCTCAATACATCTCTGAGGTAGGGCTGTAACCCAAGCAGGTCAAAGGTTGATGAACGAGGAAAACAGGGTTAGACGCCATGGTTGACTATAATGTGAGATGCAGCAGCGGGCCATTCTGTGAAAGACATAACAGTCTGGCTATGCAGTCTATAGCCATGGAAACATGACAGCGCTGCCAGAAACATACATCACAAAACTCCTGAAGAAGAGAGACATCCATTGAGAAGTTTCACAAGTGGTTGTTCTAGTCGGCTGTTGTAGCTAAATTCGAATTTCTCTCCGAGACGGTTTCTGCAGGCATGCCTCACAACTGGCGTGGAAAAAAGACGGTTGGAAGGATGGAATATGTGCTAGCATTGCAAAATTGTCATCACTACGTGTCAGCTGTCGAAAGAGACATAGTGTAGGTTCCTCATTGTCACTGCGCTGAACTTGTTAAATTGCTTTGCAAAACTCTTGTCAATATGCGCTGTGTGACTTTTGCAAACCGCTGCATTCCTTCCTTGCCCTGTGTTGTATTTTCAATAGCCTTTGCTATTTCAGAGCTTAATTTAAGGTTTGCCTGCAAAAGCCATCTTTCCTCTTAGAGCAGGATTGACCAATCTTTCCATTCTGGAAAAACACCACTTTTGTTTACACTGCAAAGTGCCCATGAGCAGTGCGATTCATATATATTTCAGGACCCATTGTTTGGGAATGAGCGTATAAACACGGTTTTGCAACAGTTTGCAAAATGGATTTGCAGTCTAGCACACAGTTATCACACTCCCTCAAAACTGTCAGAAGAAAAGAAACATCTGTCTCTTAAATATTGACTGATGGTTGAGTGGGGTGTATTTAAGCTTTAACACTAAACCAGGGGAACTATGCTTGCAAAAAAAACAGGAAGTTTGAGCCTGTGGAGAGAGTCTTCTGTTGCATTACTCTGTCCTGTCTGTGTGCATCATAACTTCCTGTGAGCCTCTCTTCAAGGCATTCAAGCAACTGTCATCTGTTCTGGCTCATCCTACAAACCGATCACTATTAAGTGGATACTTTACTCCAAGATCAAAGTTGTGTGAGGTTTGAAGAAACAGTGGTTCATACCTATAGATTTCTTCATTCATCCTAATTGTTGTGGGAATTTACAATTATAATCGGGTGATGAATACTTTTCATAGACTTTTATCTTTATTCCCTCCATCATAATTAGAACAAGTGAAAACTAGCTTAGTGCTAGTTTCAAGCCCTATTTTGTCTGTGAAGCTGACCAATTTAACAGATTAAAGTGTCAAACCCAAGTATATCAAGTGTGCATTCACATTTTCCAGTAATTCCAATAATCTAGGCCAAGCAGATGACAACATTATACAAATGAAGAAGACCCAAGGCAACTTGCTTAGGCCTATAAATGATTTTAGTCTAAGTGCATGACATCCACATTGCGCCGCCCCCCCCCCTCCAATAAACAATAAAGCATAAAAAAAACAATAAACACAGAGACACAGCTCCCCTTGAATGTCTCTCCACAATTATTTCAAGGTTACTCACAGCAAAAAAATACATCCATATGCACTCATCAACATGACAGTTAGAAAACTAATTAAAGAAAGAGGGAAAGAGAGAAAGAAAGAACATAGCCAGAAAGCGAGAGAGAGCCATAGGGGATCATCTTCTTTCATTCAGACCTATTTCCATATCGAACCGAGCCGCCATTTCTATTTGAAAACATTCCTAATGCATATTCAGCAGATTCTGATGTTGAATACTTAGGGATTTCATTGTCTGCTCTGCTCCACTTCTCTATGTTTGAAAAACAAGTGTAAAAGTAATAATTCTAATAAAATGAACTCAATTAACATGCATCGTATTTGTGTACAATGTAGCCTACTATAAAGAGTTTTTACAAGATCAAAGTTGATTAGCGTGTAGCTTACAGTCAGCCACATTGTATCAGTACAAAAAGACTGATATGGTAATCAGAATACTATTTATAATTGAATGACGAAATCATCCTTTAATGCACCATGTCTAGAATGTCATGCAAAATGTATAATTTACTCAATTTTTTTGTAATAAAAAGATAAAGTTACATTTTAAACTGGAAAAGCTACGTTTCTAGGTTCCTGTTTAGCTAAGACTACTATTAAAAACTATCAATGTATTAGGAAAAACATTTTTCACATTAAGAATCCTTACACCTGATCAGCTAAGAGAGATCAATCAATAACATGCCTATAGCAGAAGCAATAGACCCTACAATAAAATGAATCGCCCATATAAAAAATAAATACCTCTACTCATTCCAATGGACTACTAACAAGCCGTAACTTTGGCATAAATGAAACCTAAATGCCATAGAGATAGGTCTAGACCTATTCACCACTTGCAGTAATGTCAGTGTTTTGTTGACACATTCTGCCATATTGACTCCCAGAAAAGCGTTGCATTGTAACCACAGACTGTACAACTCTCCTCAATGTGGATGAAAAGGAACGATATTGAAAAAAGGAAAATATAACCCTTAACCACTTAACCAGTTAAGTGACACAACTCCCTGATCTGTCATGTCATGATATATAACCTAGGTTACATATCTTATATCATATTTTATTCACAACCCATCTCCATATTCCGTATATTCCAGAATATCCTCTTTACAGACGAACCAACATATAGAAGTTCTCCACCTAGTGGCGAGCTTGAAAACATCGCTGTTTTATCATAGTGGGAAATCTACTAGTCTGTTTCTCTTTGCTGTGTCTAAGCCTTTTGTCTGTCTTGGTCAGAGATTATTTTTACAATATGCCATGTTTGACATACTGCTAATTCACCTCCCTGTCATCTTGTAATTATTGTAAATCTGCTGGAACAGATACTTGACTTCGGCTTCACCATTCTCTCCACACACACACATGCTCCTCCTCAGTCCTCTAAAACTTGTGTTTTTTATACAATCACTCCACGCTTCAAAGGGAACTTGAGTTTGATTTGTTGTTTTACCCCTAGGATAGATTAAATCGATGTAAAGATAAATAGTCTTTGGAAACTCTTGACCCGAGTTTCCAGACTGTATCCTCCATGCCAATGCTTGGAAACGCGGCCCTGAGTAAACTCCACTGGTACATTGGCTTTGACAAGCACTCAGGATGCTGTTGTGTAAGAGAGCTGACACGTCGGTGAGATACTTTAAGCCCATTGACGCCGAGGGTAAAAATGTGATAATAGTGAGTGTTTCTCTTCAGCAAAATCTCCCCCTCGGCCCCTCTGTCAGCAACACAGGAGCCTTTAGACGTTTGTGCTGCTGCAGTGCTATTTAAAGTCGCAACCTGGAGTTTTAATTTGGTGCACACACTGTATACTTTTAGAGGTGTTTTGACGTGCGCGCTCCACTGCTTTGCCATCTCTTCTAACCCTTCTGTTCAACAGAGCTGTTGTCTTCCAATAGTTCTGAATCTATTTCAGTGTTTATTGCTTGTTTGCATACCCATAAGAGCGATAAGGTCACAAGCTGTATTTTTAAATACCTATCTCTTTGTGTTTGTGTGTGTTTGCGTGCAGAGGTGAAGGAGTACGAGCCGCCCTTTGGGAAGGTGAGGGAGCACCCGTGTGTGGAGAGCATGAAGGACAGCGTTCTCAGAGACAGAGGCAGACCTGAGATCCCCAACAGCTGGATCAACCACCCGGTAAGAGGCGCCCGGCATCAGAACTAGTCCCACACACAGACATGCTGCATTGAATGATTACATGGCCTTCTATGGGTTGAGAAAATCCTGTGACTCTTTGGGCTTATCAATCCTTTCAAAACCCATTG
This sequence comes from Centroberyx gerrardi, assembly GCF_048128805.1. Lineage (NCBI taxonomy): Eukaryota > Metazoa > Chordata > Actinopteri > Beryciformes > Berycidae > Centroberyx > Centroberyx gerrardi. Next base: position 17,964,410 of record NC_136015.1, read on the forward strand.
GATAAACTCAGAAATGCATGGTGGTCAATCTGAAAACAAGGTTGTTTTTCTTAGTTCCTGCAAAGTTGACATTTGGGAGATGCAAGTTTTTCACCCAACAGCGCCGATATGCTCAGGCATGAGTACTAGTATAATTACACAAAGCAAGCTCTTATAAAGGAGGAAGTGAAACCACTTCTATTGAAGCATAACAAAACCACTTCTATTGAACAATAACAAAACATGTCTGTTTTACTGCGCTAGAGAATTCATCAGAACCGCAGTTTTGAAAACTAAGCAGATCACCAAACGTTTGGAATGGGTAGAAAACACTGTCACCAGCAGTATGATGCTGATTGATTGCTTTACTGTAATTTCCTTGTTGAAACACAAGTAAAAGAATTCATACTGAAAGTTTAGATACAGCAGGTATACTGTAGTAGAGATTTTGGTACAGCAGAGTTCAGAATGTATGAGCATGGACATTTCTGGTTCCTAATAAGCTTTCTTTCAAAACTTTGTTGCCTTTCAGCGGTATGAACATGTCAGTCTCCTGGATGATTTCCAATGGATATATGAGATTCTGGTGTATTGTACTCAAACTTGCAAAACCAAGTTCCTGTGAAATGTGTGTGTAAATAGACACAGAGCGGCATACACAAAAACACACAGATTGACGCACACACAGACCCACATGAACATGCATAGAGTTTCAGCTTGAGGGGATGGTGTTCCGTCTCGATCAGACTTGCCATATGTCATATTAGTGACTGATTATATCTGTGCTCCACTGCTCCCCCTGCAGGGCATCCAGCTGGTGTGCGCCACCATAGACGAGTGCTGGGACCACGACCCCGAGGCCCGTCTGACAGCCCAGTGTGTCGCCGAGCGCCTCAGCGACATGGAGCACCTGGACAAGCTGTCGGACCGCTCCGACTCAGAGGAGAAGATCCCTGAGGAGATCTGTGTGGTGGATGAGAAGTAGAGCTCAACGGCAACACTGCCCCCCACCAGGGGGCTGAGGAACTACAACCGAGCAGCTGGGAGGGAGAGAGAGAGATTCCAGTGGATGTATTGTTTGCCGTGGGTTCGTCAGGAGCGTGTGACGGAGGAGCGAATCGGAAAGTCATGGAGATGAAAGGGAACTACACAGGATTACCAGAGGTGGTGATCCTGATTGCCTAAGTGCTCCAAAGACTGGATCAAGTCATAAATTAACAGGGAAAACACAGTATAAAGCTTTTGTAACCAAATACTGTTTGCACTTTATCCATATCTATGCACACCAAATGATGTATATTCAGTGTCTGTTTTTTGGTTTTGACAATACAGTGCAGTTATAGGAAATAAAGGGACCACGTTTGTTTGGAAAAAGGGGGGAAAAGGGAGCAATGTCATAAAAGTTCAGGCAGTTAGTAACACTAATCCCCCTCACCGTGTATTTGACTGGCTGCTTAGATGTTTTATAGGTGGCCTTGGATGGATGGCAAAGGGACTGGAGGACGGTGCGATGTAAGAATCAAGGTCTTTAAAGGAGGAAGTGACACCACGTCTAATGAAACATAATGAAACATGTCTGTTTTACTGAGCAAGAGAATTCATCAGAACCGCAGTTTTGAAAACTAAGCAGATCACCAAACGGATGCAAGTATCATTTCTCCTGGCTTGAAATGGAAATGACCCTCAGCTATGAAATAGAAAATCCATCCAAAGCAGTACGGCTGCGGGGAATGCTGATGTCATATCCCAAGGACTATGGACTGTAAAATAAAGACAGTGAAATTGGCCTGAAAGAAAAAAGGGAACATACATATATATATACATATATATATGTGTGTGTATTACTCAGAGGACTCTGTGCTATAAAAGAAAATCTGTTTAATCAGAGAATAAAGGGAATAGAGGTATGAATAAAGGACTCTAAACTGGAAGCCCAGTGCATATCTGCTATGAAAGCTGGACTTCTTCATAGACATTTTGTGACAGAAAAGGGAATTCTGATCCCTTTCTCATTAAAGATCTCTATCAAACTCATCTGTGTATAAATGTTTAAAGCCATAATTAAAAGAGTTTCAGTATTCAGTGAGTCAAGATGGTCTTTTGTAGTAATTTTATCATATTGTTTTATACTTTGACCTTGAGTGCTACTTTGGATTATTACCTTAAAGGTGCTTTGTGGAGCATTTTAACATCAATAAACCATTGCCACATTAATTTTGAGACATTAGGATAATTACCATAAACCCTTCGCTGAGACGATTGGCAGCCTCTACCGGGCTCCACTCTGCATTTTACATCGTGAGCCGCTGGGTCAGATTCCACGGGAAATCTGCTGTGCTGCTTCACGCCACAAAACACAACTTTATTCCAGTTCCACTATCGGAACTGCAGTTTCAACTTGACATTAGCTTACCTTGTTGGAATGCATACTGGTTGTTATCAAGGGCTCTTATCCTTCTTCTTCCTCTGCAAAACAAATGCATGCGGAGTGATGCCAGGGCAACATCCTCTTTGTGACAGAAAGCACAGTGTTTATGGGAAATATGGTCTTAATTTTGAGAAATACAAAATGCTACATGTAGCACCTTCAAATACCTGAATATAACATATTCTGCTAGCCTGCATATCTGACTATAGGTTATTATATGAATGACCAAAAAATATGTTTTAGGTGAGAATTTTCCCTTAGCCGAATTCTGGAAAATACAGGAAATTCATATCACCACCCCAAAGTCAATCAGCTCGGCGCTAATGATTTGCGACAATGAGCTTTTAAAATCTCCCCTAGCAATGATGGTTTACTGTGCTTCAAGCACAAGATACTGTCTACTGGGAGGATAGTTTCAAACCTTTTCTCAAAGGACCTAACTCTTTTCCCCAATTCCCTAATGCTCACCGGCCCAGCCACAATGTTACCTTCCTGTGATATTGACTCATGCGGTTCTTTCCTGTCAAAAATACTTTGAAGGCTTTCCAGAAAATCTCAGCGTCACAATGAGTCTGCTGGAAAGCAGCTATCTCAGTTTTTGCAGGTTGCCAGCTCCTATCAGTAGCATCATGATCCTGGTAGCCTATCAGTGGCTCCCAGGCTTGTAACAGGGAGTTTATGTTCCAGTCTTAGCACACTGTCTGTGACCAGCACAGGACTGCAATACCGACACATGTATGCATACCCAAACACATCATGCTTGCATGTATACCCACATGTACTGGCAGGCATACTGTACATACAGTAAGCACACATTTGCATGCTCGTGCACACACACATATTCATTCACTTACTCAAAAACACACATACATCCTTTGATGTCTTCAGACCACCAGGAGGCTATGAAAATCTTAGGTGGTGTCCAAAATATGATTAATGTCTCCGCCTGCTGTGTGTGGCGTTTCTGTAATACACTTTAACAGACAGACAGTTTCTAATGCTTTACACTAACAGAGTTGTGTGTGTGTGTGTGTGTGTGTGTGTGTGTGTGTGTGTGTGTGTGTGTGTGTGTGTGTGTGTTGGATGAGACCAAGGTGAGAGGTTCAGCAGGTTCATTGGCATGGAGTGTGTCTGGAGTGTATGACGCTGACAGACCCTTGATCCTGTGCCTACAGCTGACTCAGACTGGAATGTCTGACTGTCTGTCTTGTCTCTTGTTTGTCTGTCTGTGTGTGTGTGTGTGTGTGTGTGTGTGTGTGTGTGTGTGTGTCTTGCACTTCACCTTCAGAGGCAGCTGCTCTCAGTTCATCCATTGGCTCCCAGCATCCCCTCAGCAATGCTGCTGGAAAAAGCCTTCACCAAGCAATAACTGACTGCTTGGACTAAACTACAAATCAACGCTCACAGTGGGATGGGAATCAACCAGCGAAGGAATGTAGGTGGCATGTGTGCAAGAGTGAGACAGAGAGAGAAAGAGAATCTGTGTGTGTGTGTGTGTGTGTGTGTGTGTGTGCTCATGTCTGCATATCTGTGTTATGTGTGTCTTGCCAAATCTAATGTTAAAAGCTCTCTGCTGTCAAGACATATCTTGAATTTGTATGTGAGAGTCTCTATGTTTCCAACATCCATTCTATTATGTCAGAATTGTCAGAACAGGCCAGGAACCTTTTTCTCATTCAAAACACATGAACCTAGGCGGCGGTTGTATAGCAGCACCACTGAAAATGCATGAACCATTAAAAAAATGCACTTGGGAACAGCAGCAAAGTGATTTATCAGCTGCAGTGGGGTGAGTTGTTGTCTCACAGGAAGATTTCCATAGCCCTTCCTACAGTTTACAGAGTCTATTTACATAAACTGTGCCACTGGCACACTTGGTGTGGGTTGCACTACAGATAAATTGGACAAGGCCTCGGGATATACACGCTGATGATAAATGATTAACTATTTTACGTTCTAAATGGATTACCACCGGGATGTCAAAAGTAACATTTCTCTTCATTTTTCACAATCAAATAATGTGATGCCAATTTTCCTGCAGCAATGGGAGTCAAGTTCTTAAAAGAAAGATGCATTTTAAAAAAGTGAAAGCCTCTAAATGACTGAAGAAGTTCTTTTACTGACACTAACACTCGTTAGTGTCAGTGAAAGAATAATGACTTCATTTTGATACCAAGTCCAAATTCGCTTTTACCATTTTGCCACAAAGTATGGCTCCCCGACACAAGTATGCATAGTTTGGAGGAGACAGTCTCTGGTTAACTGTCTGGGACAAGTAAAGTAAAACACTATAGTAATCATGCTGTACATTCATTCAACCGTTGGTCAGTCAGTTAACATAAGGATTTATTTGATCGTTTTATCACAGTTTATATTGTTGTACTTTGCAACTGAATTCTCTCAAACTTGGCATAGGTCCTAAAGAGAATAAATAAATTACATTTTCTGTTGACTGCATTCAGATCTTTTTTTTTTTCATCTTTTTTAACCTTTATATGCAAATAACCCTTCTAAATATGGTTACTGGAAATGGGATTAATTTGGTCTCTTCAGCATTAATAATAATCATTCATACCTCATAAAACCAAGCAATGCTCAAAACTTAAGACACAGGCCTAATGGCTGCATTTTGTCTTTTGACCAGTAGAGGGCGTAGTGGTTCTATTGGATACTCCACATACAACGACATCATTGGTGTATGTTGGAACCAACTGGGTTTAAACGCTGGAGTGTAAAGTCCAGCAAGTGACAATTCCTGCTTTGAGGCAAAAAAACAGTGAGCCGTTCATATGGTGCTTCTTTAAAAAAAAAGGCCTCCTCCAATGATGTCATTCTAAGCTTGTGTGGAAACCATAGGGCTTGAATGGATAGAAAGTACACTTGTTAATGTATGCATGGTAATTTCCTTTGGTACACCTAACATGGCTTCCATAGAGTTTTAATGATGTTGTCATTGCTGCTTTGATGTTGTCACATTGCTCCATGTGTGGGCAGAACGCGAGACTCAGAAAGTTAGAATGCTCATCACAGCTGCCACTGGAATGTTCCAAATGTCCATCCAAATGATGCCGTTGCCATGGTAACACGTCAGCGTTCTGAGTCTCATGCACCAAATCAACACTGATTTCCATTGCGACATTGTCAAACATTCCATGGCAGTAAGTGAACCCAGCCAAGTGGCCATCCAAGAGTGGAGATTTGAATGGGAACGGCCGCTCTATCAATTCAAATTCTACAGTGGAAACGCTCCACGTCAAAAGGTGATGTCTGGCTACGCTGTTTGTAAGGTCACTTGAGAGAGGCGTTCATATGAATTTTCCAAGACTCCCCCACCCACAGTATCTCATGCTCTGCACTGTGAAAACGAAAGGGCTGAGCTCAAGATGTGACAGATCTTTCCATTACCAAGAGTCACACTCTGAGGCACCGACCAGCCACCAAACACAGGAGTCATTTTGTGTCCTGGTGGGACCTAATTGCATTTAAACAGCTGCTGTTGGCATGCATAAGTTCACAAGTTTCTCTCTGTCTGTTTCTCTCAGTCTGCTTAAGTCTCTCTCTCTCTCTCTCTCTCTCTCTCTTGCTCGCAGTGCAATTCCATCCTTCACCTGTGACTCTGTCACAAAGTATAAGCTTTTAAACCCTCCATTAGTATCAGTGAAACTCCATACCTGTGGCTTCATATCTACTCTTGTCTGCTATTCAATCATGATACTTTCTAACCCGATTAACCCTTTGAGTGGGCGGCAACAGCAGGCAGGGAGCGTTCAGCCAAGAAAAACACGTCATTACTTACACACACACAAACACGCAAACACTCACACATGCATACACATAACCCTTAGGTGGGTTTAATAATCCAGAAGGAGACACTCTCCTGCCAAAGTCACTTATCATTCCCACACGCTGGTTGCCATGGTGATGCCTCATACATCAATCAAAGCTGCCGCCGAACGCGTTGGTGAGAGCTATAAACAATATTTTAAGCCCAAGTAGGGAGAAGACAAGGAAGATAAATTACTGCTTGTTGGACTATCGCCTCCTCTCTCAGCTCTCCAGGTCCAGTCGATGTCAGAGGCCATTTCCCCCAACAAGCCCCTCATTTAGAAATAATATTCATGACTGACAAAGGGTAACATCTTTGATCCTTTCCTCACAAATCATCCCCACGATCCATTTTTTATTCCACACACCCACACGATCAAGACGTTTACTTGTCATATTGCACAGCAACACTTGAGGCGTGCAGTTTTGGCAGCAGCAGCGATAGTGGCAGCAGCAGCAGCAGCAGCAGTAATGCTCTTGGAGGAACTTTAGGGCCCTGGGACACAATTACTTCCATGCAGCCATCGTCCAGGAGTTGATCTGCTATTAAGATAAGAGCACCAGGCAGCCCAGGCCCAGAGATAGAGCGATGAGACTCCTGCTGTACTAGGAGCCATTAGCCCAGCTCCCCTCTCAGACATTTTTGTCTGATGGGAGGGTCAGTCGACTTGATGGTCCAGATATTGCTTTAATTTCCTTATGACTGAATGGACTATTGTGATATTGTATCCTCAGTTAGCAAAGCACTCAGATCCCTTAATAGAAGAAAAGCCCATCAAGGACAAACACAGTTGTGCCATAAATGACTTTATGTTTAACCTGAAGGTGTTAGTCTAGGGAGGAAACATTAAGTGTGTTTGCTTACACTTAACAAGGCCGGTGCTTGGCAGTTATGTTGTTATATTCCCTCCAAAACAAAAAGCTGAATTGATTTGATAATTTGTAATAACCAAGAGGATGTCATTCCACTTAATTCTGCTCATAAATCATCCCCTAGTTGCATGTATAGTGTGATAATGATTTGGGACAAATTTGGCACTTTATATCCGTTAATCTGTGTTCCATGTTAATTCATCTATTCAGAATTAATTTACTGATTGCTGTCCCATTCCAGTTAGTGCTCCATAATAGGCTATAGCCAGCCAGATGTGACTGAAGGGCCGTTGTTTATCTCCAGCCGTCTCCACTGCAGCGTTGTTGAAACTTGTTTGCACTTATTATCCAACTCATCAGTGGCACAGAAGCTAGAGGAGGTTAAACTACATCAAAGCTACTCTCAAGAGAAATATTGTTTTGTTGACTAAAGTTACAAAGTTAATGATCACATCTACATCTGCAATGTTATTATGATACAAAATCACACTAGTGCAAAATATACCACTGATTAGTTTATAACAGCGGGGTGGCCTGGACACAGTGGGTCGTATTTATCAATATTATGCATGTTCAGAAGGAAAATTTTGCACCACAATATATTCAGAACGCAAAATGTACATGGCAACTGTTTGCAGGGACTCGATTATCAAAGTAAAAGTGTAACATTGATTCAAAGTGTAGATTTTAAAAAGCTTTCCGTACACATTTTTGTGCATTTTGCTAAATAAGGTCCAGTGTGAGTGCATTGTCTAAAACTGACAAAAAAATAATAAACTACAAAAAACACCATCCAGATTTGAATTGATTTGAGCTTCCACCAAGCTGCTGCAACATGTATTGAACCTGCTAGTTTATTTACATGTGGTGAAACTAGCCTACTACCCAACACTGCAACTGACTGACTGCCAAACACTACCTCATAGCACAAAGGCCACAGTGTAGGGTGACTGTTACAGGCCAGTTCCCCTCAGAGTCCTGTTTCTAAACAAAGTTGCTATATTGCGGTCTCAGGATATTTTTTTAAGCCTGAATTGATTCATTCTTTATTGTCTTAGAACTAAATTTCCTATGATATCAGGAATATCAGTCAAAACTTTGCTTTACCAGTTTAAACTGTGTGTGTGTGTGTTGCCTGGCAACATTAGGCTACACATTCATTCAATATCAAAAAGCATCAGTATTGGGTGTTTAAGATCTCAATGTTATAGCTCTCTCCAGACAGATGACACTGCATCTACTGTGTCCCTCTGGCATAGAGGCATGGTCAGCGATGACATCACCAGCACCAAACAGCCAGCAGAGGGGTGGCAAGCAGCCTAAACCACCTTTCTCTCTCTCTCTCTCTCTCTCTCTCTCTCTCTCTCTCTCTCTCTCCTCTCTTTCTCTGCCCTCTGTTCTCTCTCTTTCCCGTCCTGCACCCCCTCCCCGTCTCATTCCACCTCTCCCATCCTCATTTTCGTCGCAGAGGCCAGCTAAGTTTAACTTCATTTCTGAGGCGTGAATGGTGTTCTGTCAGATGACCGATCTGGGGCAACCAGGGGGAGAATCGATTGGACACGGGCAGAGCGCAGAGACGCATAGTCCTGACCAAGAGGCCGCTCTGTATTGAGTCCCACTTACTGAATGCTTTTTGATCAGAAAATACACCAGACTTGGCTTCACAGAACTGTGAACAGACTGCCCAAAATAAACAAAAAACATGACTGAAGTTGATGAGAGGTGATTGTCCGTAACAGCCATACCATAAATTGCTCAACATGCTTACTTTTAAAAATCTTAGCCAATAAAGCTTCAGGATGAGAAACCGACAGCGGCTGAGTTTGAATTTACCCGACATTTCAAACATGCCCATTGCTTGTGAAAGCATGACAGTTGTTTTCTGAGTCTTCATACATGCATGATCCCTGCATGAACTTTAAAATGACTGGAAGTATAATGTCAATATGTCAGTTCTCTGCAAAGTGTGTGTCTGCTCCTATTGCCATCAAGTTTTCAAGGCTGTCACTGAGGCAATATCACATAAATCTGTTGTCTTCTGAATTGAGACAGCCAGTGTTGGCCACTCAAGAATGTGAGAGTGGGGCCATTTGTCAAGCTGAGGCAGCTGGGAAATTGGGAGGCACACTTCAATTTTCAGCACGTGAATCATATTTTTTCTCTCCCTCGGGGATGATGTCAGGCCAAGTTCAACTGTGTTCCATGTATTACATTTCTCATATTTGAATGGCAAGCCCCCTCAAAAGACATCACACAGAAGCTCGATCCAAACCAAAGCCAGGAAAGTGTTGATAAGGGAGCCGCTATTCTGCAGGGGTAGAAATGCAGGGCAACCTTCAGTCTGACATTACGCCTGCAGACAATTGATATCTCTGTTGAGCTTAGTTTGGTGCCTCACTCTCTCCTTTTTTTCTATCTCTCGCTCTTTTTTTTTGCTCCATCAACTGAAACTTTCTTATAAAGTTTCCATAGTATGCCAATAGGATTTGAAGTATCACTGCAGGCACTTTGAGCTGGACAGGTCAGGATCAATCTTGATGAATGTAGTGAACTGTGAATGTTTACGGGCCATTTTCTATGTTGATATGCTTTTAAAAGTTCTTTTCGGCAACAAGTTCAACCAAAAGTTTTTATTGCTTATTTGTGTGCAAGGTCTGCTTTATTCTTTCCGATGTTGAGAGGCATTTTTTTTCATTGCATAATTGCATAATTATTGTAGAATTTCATGGGATAATTGTTGTGATTAAAAGCCTGATTAAAATTTAAAACGAATAGGCTCGCTGACTGTGTTATTCTTTTGAATTATGGTGTTGGTTCACAAAAAGACTCAAGGGCCTGACATTTATCAAAAATACAGTGGTACCTTCTCATTTAGTTTTGATTTGAGCTGTCAAAGAGGGAAGCTCTCAGGGAAAGGTTTATTCCATTAATTGCTTTGTTCCCTTTCTGGTGATGTGGCAGATGAAAATATGTTTCTAATCAAATAACATAAGAAAATACTTTTCCAATCAAAACTGTCATTGTTTCAATGGTTCACAGCCTAGTTGAGGAAAATAACCTTTAATATGCTTTGGAAAATGAAAGATGCCTGAATGCCATAGCATCCTGAGGCAGATGCAGCCTCATAAATTGAGCAAAAGCTCTCAAATCTCCAGCATGATGGATCATGCGATATTCTGTTGCAAGATATAGTAGCTTATCCCATTAGTTCATACTTTATCACAACATGTGATTTCCTCCAGGGAGAAAGGATTAGCCTGCGCTCGATTGTGCATGGTACACATGTCTGGCTAAGTGATGCAGTGCCAGGTAATCACAGCGGGTCACCCATGGCATTATCAAGATAACAATCCTGTCATTACAAGGTGAAATCCACGGAGCATGACACGGGCCCGTCCCATGAGGTCGGCACACGTTCCATCACCATCAGCATTAACACACTGTTCAGCCATCGTAGACTATTGCCCAAATGTGCTGCCAACAGAGACTGGGATTAAGTCGGTCCTATTCACACCTGGAAGGCTTTAGTGCTTCTCTGTGCCCCATTGACTGTTGGAGTAATGAGGCATGCTCAATGTGAAATGGTGTGTCACTGATGAGGGGACACAGGTGACCCTGGGCACTCAGTGAAAGAACCACATTGTCAAATAGGACGGCTGATTGACAGCTCTTGCTCTGGGAGAAGTTAACTCAGGTCATTACTCATGTTTTTGTCTTGTATTTTCACCCTCTGACTCAATATGAAGGGTTTTACTCTTTAGTGGCACTTTGCATGATGCCATTAAACTCTGTTGTCATAGAAACCTGTTTAAATTTTGATCCATATTTTTCCAAAGTAATTAGGATTTATTTTTTGTGACGCATTCAACATGGCTTTGTGCTTATTATTATTTTGGTGTTGATCGGCTCTCGGCTTTCTAGAATGCATTTAAAGAAATTGTTCAGCAGCACACACTTTCTAGTTTCTATTGGCCGCAAACAAATAAATTGTTCATAACCGTTGGATACTGCATCTCATTGGGATGCTAAGCGGTTTTCTTTAAGTGCTCTCATTTCTGTTAATGATTGTGGTGCAGATCGGTCTGTGCAGTGGCGATCCCCAGGCACTGGTTAATCATCCTCTTACTGTAGATCAGAGACAGACTCTATGGAGTGTTTAAAGCTTTCTGCACTCACATTGAGCAAACATCCTGTTCTTCCTTGCTTTTTGATAGAATATACATAATGCATATTTCCCCTATTGGGTTGTACATGGAGAAGATGCACAAGGCGATAATGAAGCAACTTCTCACAGTGAAGAGATGCAAGGGGAATTAAAGGACAATAACAATTTAGCAACGATGGCCCGAGCCGAAGCACGTTATGGTCTAACATGCATGAGGTGTTAGCATGATTTGATCATCAGATCTATAATTCTCACTTGTCTTTTTGGGTTGTTTTTTTTAGCTTCCATTAGCTTCCATTTTTATGAAGATGTGTCTTCCAGGGAATCCAGGAACATGCTGTGCCTAACATCCTTTACATTGTCTCGAGTGCCGACCTGAAACAACAGATTACCCCCCCCACACACACACACACACACACACATTAGTTCCTGCTGTGCAATTCTCGCACCGTCTGCATGGGATTGGAGCCTCCGATTAAAAGTATACTGCAACTTTGCTTTTGTCAGAGATAGCTGATTCAGAGCGGATTGTCCGCTTTGTTCCACATGCTTATATAACAGGGCGCACAATCGAGTGAGTGATTAGAGATGATTGTGCATCTTGGGAGAAATTGCTGAAGCCGGTCGATTCTGCGCGTAGGAGATAGATGTCTACAGCTCTCAGGATTCACAGATTGCACCATTCTTAGTGACCCATCACTTTAGACAAAAGGTACAAAAAGAGGACATGATCATATTCTTCTTGACCAACTGTGACACCCATCTCTCTCTCTCTCTCTTTTTCTCACTCTCACACATTCACGCACACACAGAGCAGAGAGAGAATGACAGAGATAGAGAGAGAGAGAGTGGAAGGTGGAGAGAAAGAGGGCTTCTATACGTTTCATCGTGAGCTTTTGCCTGACTGGCCTTTGGCAAAGTAACAAACTGTAGCTACACACCTAGAGAATGCCTCGCATAAACTCTGTGGGCCTCTCATGTTCTTAAAGAAGAAACAGAAAAGAAAGACAAAGCAAACACACTCAAGTCCGCCTCGGGAGACAGAGGAAAGCAAATCTGCCCTGCCTGGCAACAGCACTCATTTTGGCTGGCTTTCATCTGGGCTTGGCCTTTTGACAATGGATGCGATTGAAGCAATCTTCACAGCCTGCATTTCCATTTGTCTCAAAGGTCACCCATTCAGAATTTGGAGGTAGGGGGAAAGAGGTGGAGGGTTAGAGTGTTGATCGTGGGCATAAACAGGCCTTGATGAATGAGAGGCACTGTGGGGAGGCGTGTGTGTGTATGCATATATGTATGTGTGTTTGTGTGTGTGTATGGCTGTGTGTCCTTTTGTGTATACCTAAACACTTGTCTGTTTGTGTGTGATTGGGTGAGTATGCGGGTGGGAATACATGTGATTGCATGTTTATGTATACATATTGCCTATCTGTGTGCTCAGTGTGTGTGTGTGCGTGTGCATGTGTGTGTAGTGTGTGTGTCCGTGTGTGTGTGTGCCTTCTCCTCTGCACTGACTTTTAGCCGCAGCAGTACAGCAGCACACGCCTGCGGTTGTCTGTGTTACAAAGCTTTGGTTTCTGCGATCTCTGCATGAACTCAAAACCCTCATCCACTTCTCCTACTCCATCTACTCTCCATGATGACCGCCATCAATTTTCATAATCATCCTTTTATTCTCCTTTATTATCTGCCTTCCATCTCCCCATCTCTCCTCCGCTGTATTCTTATCTCACTCTTATCTCCTCCTTATCTCTCCAGAAGATAGTCCCCATCCAAAGCCCTATTAAACTGGCCCAGACTGCAGTCGCCAGTTCCCCTATGTGAATATTTCATCTATATTTTTCAATTTCTTGTCTTATGTGTGACAGGGCAGCTGTAAACTGTGTTGATGTAGAATAAGGATGGGAATTTGGACTAGTCTAAAAATCAAAAGGTGCCAAAAGCAAATATGACTGACATCTTCTGATTAAGTAGGCTATTATATTGTACATGCCAAAAACATGTACAATATAATACTCAGCTCACAGCTTACAAGTAGTTATATTGTCCACTAGTATCAACTAATTGGTTAAACATCGCCATCATTAAAGCAAAGCATGGGGTGCTGAAAGCAGGTGTTGTTATATATTTCTTTTTTAAAACACTGTCAATTAATAATCTGAATTTATAATCGTGTTCTTGGAGGTCGTTGATTTAATTACATCGCTGCTTGTTTAGGATTAGGCTCCTTTGATCATACAATGCTCCAAGGGTAACCTCAGAGTGAGCTTGAACTCTGTAATGGATTCAAATATCGCAGCATAATATGCAACAAATGTTAGAGGAAACGTGTCAAGAATTTTCCCCGCACTGTGACTTGAATGCAAAGTTGTTCGTACCTGTGGTATTGTAATGATGTTGATTTTAATTCTTTTTTTCTCCCCTTGGGATTGAATTACGTTTTACCTATCTCAGATAAATCACTAATCCTCCATTGCCTCTGCCTCATGGTTCTTTATGCGGAACAGTGGAAGCGTAAAATGAATGCATACCAATCAATCAATTCTTCAACGTTTATTTGAAATCTTCAGAAAAGGTGTATCATTCCAATATAGGCTCTGAAGGCTTCGGGGAAGTTATGAGAGTACAGCCTGAGTTTAACAGAATGATGAATGCTGCGCTCTTGTCTTTGCTGGGGGACAAAATAATGATGAGACACATCAATCTTTATTACCAACCTACCTCCCAGTCCAGAACATCCAAGGGCAACAGAAATATTGCACTCACAAAGAACATTCATCTTCACACACCTGCCTATAGCTTTCAGCTGCAAGGAAACATCAATTTCTTCCTATGGATTTTCCTCCCGTACTTTATCTTCTCTTTGTGATACTCTATGAGAAATGACTAATTCACGTCTATACAGCTAACTTAGAGCCGAGTAATAAGGGTTTTATTTATAGTGAGCAGCAGAATGACTCAATTTCATAGAGAACAGGGGGATAATCCTTATTTCAATCAGTTTCAACCATAACTTTGTGGAATTCCATTGGTGGACTAGTCTGTCTATCCAGACAGTGCTGTCTCCGGATTGGCTGAGCCATATCTGGCTCCGCCCTCTCGTACCTGTCGTTCTGTGAGAGGCTGACAGCGCTTCCTATCGTCCCGCCCATCCCATCCCATCCCTCTCCTCTCCACCGGCGTTCAATCGTATAGCGGATTGAGTATTGCAGGCTCGATATGCGGCGCATGAGTGTGCGTTTGGGATGTAACGGCTGTTCGCAGTAGCGATTCTGAATTGAAAAAAAAAAGAGAAAATCCCCGGGGGACTCAGAAGGTAGAGGATACCGAAGGAAACCGGGCGATAACCAAGGGAGGGTTACAGCAGGACGGGGCGGAGGGAGACACGGGAGCGTGGCAGGAGGGACGCTCGACCAAATCCAACCGACACCGCACGCAGAAATGGCGGAGCACCACGCAGCCAGCGACGGCAAGCACAAAGCGTCCACCAATGCCGGGGGCTCGGTGCACGGGAACAGCCGACCCGGCGCCGCGGGTGGAGGAGGGGGCAAAGGAGGCCTGTCTGGCGGACTGACACAGCCAGCCGGGTGGCAGTCTTTACTCTCGTTTACCATTCTTTTTCTGGCCTGGTTGGCAGGATTCAGCTCCAGACTTTTCGCAGTGATCCGGTTCGAGAGCATCATCCACGAGTTTGATCCATGGTAAGCTAGCTAACGTTAGTCCGCCTGATTCCCCGGTACAGTTGGTGGTAGTGGTAACCTGAGACAGTGATTCCCAAAGTGGGGTCCGGCCGTCCGGGAACCTTCAGAGGGGGTCCCCAGCAAAAATGAGGGACATTTTAATTTCAGTTTTATTTCACTAGTGTTTCATCCTCTAAGTTAGAAGTTAGCGCAGTGAGAAAATGTTAAGGGTGATTTGAACTCAGATTTCGTTCTTCTCTGTTAGCTCCCCACATACAGTTGTTCAGCTCTCTACTAAATTATATCCAACAACAAATGTCTTCTCAAGTGCCTCGGGACAAAATCCTATTAAATTGGGTTCAGTGGCCGGGTGTGTGTATCTGTTTGGCAGACCTTCACATGAACACCTTTGTGGAGCCCATAGCAACCAACAATGTAGTGTTTTTGCTTTATCTAGCTAGCTAGTCCGGTTTGGCTAGTCGGTTCCCAGTCCGCCAAGTCAAGCCTCATGCTGTTTTACCCTTGACCCAATAATAAAAACAGTATCATAGCTGCAGTGAGCTATATCAGGAGCTAGACGCCTCAGCTGCAGCTACAACTTTCTTTGGGTTGGGGGGGAACGTGTGAATAATCTGGAGCAAGGGCAGAAGACGAGCACGCTCACTCTGCACCTCGCGCTGCCTTCTTTATTCAGGGAAAACAAATTCAGTGTGAACGTATTAAATTGAAATAGTTGTTGCTCATATGGGGATTATCGCGGCAGCGGTGGTCGATATGATTGACTCTTCAGAGGATACGGTTCTGCAGGAATAACGTAGATCTCCTCTGGGATTTCAGCGTAACTTGTTGTTAAACTCATAAATTGTGAATGCTGGTACCGCCGTCTACCCTCCTGCTATTCATTATGATGAAGAAGACTTCCCGGTTTCCGCGCAAATTGCAGCCGGTGCCCATGACAGCAGAGAGCTTATAACCCGGAAGCCAATTGATCCGGTCTGGTCTGTCATCGCCATGCAGGATTATTCTGCTTGTTTTGTAACAGTGTCACAAGGGCCCACAAGTGTCTGTCTGGTTGCAATGCACTGCCATTCTCTCAGTGTTCACACTCCCATTCAACCAGACAGCCCAGCTGATGCATTCATATATTAATGTTCAAGGACAGGTGCTCCATCTTGTTCAGGGTTACAGCAGCCTCTTCAATTATGTTAATAACTTGATTATACTGAGTCATGGGCCAAGGCTCGGGGTTATCACGGGTTCACCAGTTCTGCACGGTCCAAAAGAGTGTGATCCTGCTTTGAGATTGGTTTGTGCATCAATAGATAATCTCAGCACTGTTAATAAGTAACCTAACTTTGGGGACAAGTGTAACACACTCTTTAGAAGCTGCAGTTTTCCACACTGCTTTCATATCTGATTATCTTCCTGGGTGATCACATGGTTGCTAATTTACCTATGGTAATTTGCAACACTACCCTGTATCATAGTGACAGTGGGAGCTGCTTTGCCTCAGTGGGCTATAAAGCGGCATCAGAGTCTCCCCAGCTGCGGAGCTAGTGTTGCACAGCTCCTTCTTGGCAACATGTCAAAGAAAAGAAAGTGAAGGCACTCTTTTTATATTGAAAAGTTAAAAAGCCTTTTCTGCTAACATTTTCTGCTCAGATCCCCCAAAACAAAGCAATGCACGGTTGTTGGGACCCTCTGTTGCAGACTTGAATGGACAAAATGATGAGCTCTGACACAAAGTGATGGTTTTTATTTTCCCTTTCAGGATGTTTCACTTAATTATTGTAAGAAGCATAGAAGCTGCAGATATTCATTATTTTGCAAGTAACCTAAAAAGCATACAGTACCATGTTTTATATTAGAATTCTGCCTCTTATTTACTTTGCATGAATCATCTTGCAATCCCCACCCCAGCCCCAAAAATGATGTCTCGACCCCCTGCGTGGTCCTGATCCTGATTGAACCATGTGAGCCATTTGAACCATGTTTGAGGATGGCAGACTCCCCTAGGATTTCTGAAATGTTTAGGGTTGCCGTAGCAATAAAGGATTCTAAGTTTTACACATAAGAGAGCCTTGGTTTTCTTTTCTTGAAAACAGACAACCCTAGCCTTGACTCTGGTGAGCACTGTTTTTTTCCAGAGGTTTAAAAAAAAAACAACAACATAATAAAGCAAGGATGTTGTATTCTGTTATTTTCTCTCAACTTGCAAACTCCGTGGTACTCTTCGAAATGGGTTCAATCTGTGCATTTTTCAAAACAGCATACTTTTGTGACGAGGTTACATGTATTATCACAGCATGCCTGTCTCTTATCACTCGTTTCTGAGCACATTGGATGCTGATTTGAAGCGGCCGTCACTCCCAGACATGAATGATTGGTGTTGTTGTCGTCTGAATGCTTGGATGCTGTTATTGATTTTGCTCTGCTTAGGGCTTCAAATTATCTGCAGCTAACCGCTACGTTAAACAAGCAGGCAATTTGAAGAACCAAGATTGGATTTAACAGCACTGAAATGTCAGGCTTATTTTGAAATACGCAAACATTACAGAGGCGGCCCTGATTTTGTGAGTGAGTGCCTGACATGACTTGCCTGTTATCAGGCTCTGCTCATTTTGCTCCTAATATTTGGTGATTATTTTAAGACCAGACTACAGCGGGCATTAAAGTGGGATTTTATTTGTCTCCTCCATTCAAGAAAGTAATTAGTTTCCAAAGTTGCATCCTGGCTTAGAAATGATTTGCAGCTCCTTCAACCAACTCCTACTTAACACCCAACCTTCTCAAGTCAATGAGTCAGTCGTGGTTTCTGCTAAGAATATTGTTCTAGCTGCCTACTAGGCTGCACCTTGTGGAGGTGTAACTCCTCCTCAACCCCACTGGCACAAATAGCCTATATCTCCAGCATTTGCCAAGCTGCTAGTGGTACTCCTTAGAGGAGACATTCAATCCCACTCCCAGGGTTGATTTTTATCCAAATTCCTCTGTAACATCTGTCCAGTTTATTGACTTAGTGGGAAGAAAATAGATTCTAACCAGACTGCAAGCTGTATGGTGAGGCACAGAGGTGTGTGTGTGTGTACGGGCTATATATACACTGACTGGAGGGGAGCACTTCTTGGAATCAGTCAAGTTTATTCCACCTTGGTTGTGTCAGGAAGTAGGAGTCCGTTCTGTCAGAAGAGTGAGGGGAGGAGAAGCATCTCTGTCAGGCAAATAATGAGCTGGATACTCAAGTAGAGCGCGCATAGACACACTCATACTCGCACACTTGCTCTCCTACTCCTGTCGGCACCATAACCGCTGCCTCTTCATATAGCCAGTGCCACGACTGGAGCTTTGTTTCAGCCCTGGATGGGTGCTGACTATGTGTCTTATACAGGATGTTTGCTTTTAGTGGCCAACTCCCGTGAGGCTCAAGTTGAAAGATGGAAGAAAAAAAAAGTGCACTGGATTTTTTAGCCAGGCAGCCGGGTTACACTCACAGCTCCTTCAGGATCAGGTTCATTTAACTCTGTATTGATTGCCAAAGCCTCTAGACGTTGCCCTGTTCACCCGCTGGTAAACATGACCCCAGGTTATGGGCAGAAGCAGATCCCCTCATACAAATCTTGGAGCAACATATTATTCCCTAACCAGCTGGACTAAATAAAAGCTGTTATTTTCATAGTTTTAAAAATGGATGACATAAAGCCAGGATTTGAGTTTTCAACTTGACAGAAGATCAGTCAGCATCTTATTATAGTTGTTAAGCTCATTGAGCGATATAAAATGTCCATGGTCCACCTAATTACCTTTTCTAACCATCTTATGGTAAATTGAAAAACATTTGTACACATTAGGTTTTATCCATGCGTGAGGTTTCTGAACAATGTATTTAGACCTTTTCTTAATAATACATTTGCATCAGGCTCATGAATGCTTTTCATTAATACTATCTTTGCTCCTGAAAGTTGTTAAGTGCTCTGAAAGTGAAACCTCCCCACAAGTGATGTTACCACCTCAGCTTTTTTGAAAAGCCAGTGAAATTAGCAGGGGGCAGCAGTCTTGTATGTCCTCTCTCTCTCTCTCTCTCTTTTCTCTCTCTCACTCACTCTCTCTCTCTCTCTCTCTCTCTCTCTCTCTCTCTCACACTCACACACACACACACACAAAACATCACATCTAAATCAAAGTAGATTACGCCAGCCCAGGAGCGGCTGCTAGCACAGCAGTACGTTAGCTAGTGCAGTAGTGTGGGGAAACGGAGAATAAGCTGTGATTGATCTTTCTACCAGACGGTTGGCTGGAGTGGTGATGCCCTGCTTAAACTCCTGACTGACTGTCCAACAGCTTATGAAATATTCAGTGTAGAGACAGCGTCCAATTACCAGCTGTAGAAAATAGATGTACTGAGGACCCATCCGCAGGCATTATGGACTGGTTTCCTAGACACACATTAGCCCGGGCCTTGTTTAAGACATGGGAGTTGCCAGTGCAAAGTCCACATGAGAGTTGTAATTGCAAACTAGCCTTAAACTGTGTCTTAAGAAACAGCTGACTTAAAAGATTCTGTATAATAAGGATGATTTTTGCGTCCAGCAATCCTTTAAAATTGAACCTGTGTTTTGACGCTCAGAGTCTATTTTTATGATGTAACCTACCCTAAGCATGTGGTTGGTTGTGTACTGGCTAAATCTTTCAGAGATGAGGCTGGTAACTCACTAGCCATTTTATAGCTGTGTCTCAGTGCCAAAGGTAATGATTGCATTTTGGCTCCCGTTCCTTCGTCTTCACTCCAGCCTCGCAGGCCAGGCCTCCTTGCGCACAACATTCATATCACACACTACAGGACACAAAAACACACTCAGTGGTACTTTTTTATCCTCCCTGGCAGCACTTTTTATTCTCTGCTTTCTCCTCAATCAAGGGACTTGATGCTAAACCCCTGATGATTAACTGCTATTTCCCGGGCCGGGCCTCCCAGCGGGCAAGTGCCAGGCGTAGCGGGGGAGTCAGTTCGTCCAAGACGTGCAGAGTGTGTGTGTGTGTGTGTGAGAGAGAGAGAGAGAGAGAGAGAGAGAGAGAGAGAGAGAGACAGATCTGTCCCAGGGCACCTGCGGCATGCGTAGGAGATGAGCTGCTTCTGGCTGGAAGAAGCATCAAGCTCCCAAGCCACTGGGGAGCACAATGAAAAGCTTCGTCTGCATACAAACGGCCCCTTTTCATCCCTGTTTTGTTTGTTTGCTTTTTGGTTTTATTTGTTGCACAGAGGCCCAGGATTACAATGTAACTCTCTCTCTTTCTCTCTCTCTCTCTCTAACTCACACACACATGCGTAAGCCCTAATATATAGTCCTCATCTCTCCCCATAATAAATCAATTTTTTCAGCCAGTAACAGACCATTATTACGTGACATTCTGATTGTGCCTGTTTATGTTGAGCTGAACCTTCCAAGCGGCATGTCTCCGTATCCTCTGTGCAGAGGTTTGACTCTTGGCTGTGAATAATGTGCAGGAGCTTGTGCATTCAGCGTTTTGCATGCTCATGAATGCCATTCAGGAGAATAACAAAGTACAATCTCCAGTATGGAGGGGGGGAGCCTGGTTGATTCATTCACATTGAATTGGGGATAGCTGATGCCCCAGTTGTTAGTCCCCAATTTGCCTGACAGGCAATTTGGTGGGGCCATTCTGAAAGTGTTGGCAGGGTTGCCACCTAACGAGAGGTGCTTGTCAGCAGCCCAGAGGCCACATGAATCACAGATGCCTTGATGGAGGATGATGGCACTGAAAAGTAGCCCAATTTGTTAGTGTGATGAATTGCCTCTGCTACGTATCCAGAGGAATATTTGTTTTTGTGTGTACAGCCGCGCATGATAAGCATCAACAGCGATGTTTAGAGCCTGTTAAGTGTTTGTTTAATTTTTTACATGAGAGTGGGAGAGGTTAAGCATAGCCCATTGCTCGTATAACCTAAAATGTAGCCTTGGCAATTATGCATTACAAATTACCATGTCCCGGTCTTCTGCCCCACCTTTTTGGACTGCACACTTCTCGCTAGGTTTGGCAGTCATTCTCTAATGAGATTTAAAGTGCACTATCCTCTGACAGCTTTAAACCCTGTGTTCCAATTCTTCGCTCTTTATCGGAGCCTGAAGAGTGTGATCTTGTACTCCCGTGACTTTCAAGCATGGCAGCAGTGCACACAAGCAATTCATCTCACTTGAGTTTAGTGCTTTTACCTTCACATTTAGCACATGTAGATAGAAGTGTTTCCTTTACATTCATTGACCAACAGTGGGACCCTACAGCTAGAAAATGTCCCCCACAGTTAGAAAAATGTAAATGAAAATTCATCATCTGCCCTTGTTCAACTCACCCCCTAAAAAAATATACAATTAAAATAAAAACGACAAATGTACATAAATCTTTGGACTACAAGATGTATCTTATGCACATCGCAGAGGGATGTGATTTTGCACATTTTGAAGATTACACTCCCCATGCCGTCCAGTCTCTGCAAACAGAATGCAGAAGAGACGACCATTCTCAAACATAGGTGTTGTGCAAAATGTGTCGAGCAGTGGTAAGGACACCAAGGAGTACAGCAAAAAACTCATACAGTAACTACCTCAAATACGACCACAAAGAGCTATATGAAGAGTGCACAACAAAGGAATCTGAAATAGGCAGCATTGGTGCTCATCAAACCTCATTGCCAGCATTCAAGTAGCCATCCATTGCCCAGAGTTTTGCCAGCGTGACTCCCCATGACAAGTCCTTCCAGCACCAGTGTTTCCGCTGCATTCATTCAGCATTCAGGCCCTCCGCTACAAGATTTTTACTGCCGTTCCTGTGGGATTTCACAGTTTAATGAAATGTCAGTCAAATAAGTGGTGTTATTTTCAGCCACTATTCTGCGCGTAACTGAGGCTGCGAGCTATCCGTGGTGATGAAAATGCACGCATCCATACTGGAGTGGAACCAGTATGGACGTGTATGGACATTGCGGTGTTTGGCAGATAAAATGTGCATCTTTTTCTGAGTGGAGGGTCAAACTAGAGCGACACAGAGTCTGTAGAGAACCAGATGAAGTTGCAGGGAAAGCAACAGCAAAAGGTAGTTTGTGACTAGAGTTCACAGTTTACATAAACATTTATAAAGTATCCTCTAAGGTCTTGAATAGCAAAAAATGTACTGAATTACTTTTGTCATTAACTGTCATTTTATTTCTTAGTTGAAAACTTTGCCAGTGAGGCTTTTTTTTTTGCTGCTGGAAATAATTTTATTTTGAGGAACAACATAGGAGTTTAATAGACTAAGTCTATAGATCTAATAAATTGATTATGGAAATAATTAGATTTCATTTTTTGACAGCTGTCATATACTATTGACTTTCAAGGTGTACTTTGGCAATACACTTAAATATTGTGATATCTCATGTCAAATCGTTATATCCAACAAATTAACCACACGTTTATTTCCGTGAAAGCCTAATATGAATATCAGAATATCAGCCATTCTTAAACTGCAGCCCATACTGGAACTGATCTTGGAATGGGCCCAGGCACAATCCTGGTTTGCAGAACTAAAATTAGGCTATCCCCACCCCGCTCATCTACAAAAAATGCTATAGGAAACACTGGATAAGCTTCATGGAAACACACGCTCACACATCAGAGTGCGTCATGCAGAGTGGAGATGCGTGGCTGATGCTGCTTTTGTCAAGCTGCTCGGTCTGTCTAGCCACAGGCGCTTTGATGTGATTGTTGTTCCATGACCGCCCAGCCTGCAGAACCCATCCGTCGAGCACCAACAGAAGGAACGACGTGTCCTCTTAACAAATGCAAAGCTGTAATTGACGGCACTCCTTTGACTGCCTGTGTGTGTGCTTGCGCGTGGTCTCTCAGTGATTGTTCCCTGCGTCAGTAGCACCAGTGTACACCCGGTCAGCGGTTAGTGTTCATACTTCGAAACCCCCACCCCACTCCAAACACACACATGCACGCTACACACATCCTCCTCCTCTCTCTTCAGTCTTTTCTCTCAGTAAACTCAGAGATTCCAGGCTGGGAGTGTTGGTCTGAGTCTACGGGGCGTAGTCCACCGGTCTTTCTTGCCCTGTTGCCAGGTAGATTCAGATTTCACCCTCACAGGATAATGGCCTCCCCTCCATTGGATAATAGTTGATTAGGGCTGCAACTAACGATTATTTTCATTGTCGATTAATCTGTCGATTATTTTCTCGATTAATCGATTAGTTGTTTGGTCTATAAAATGTCAGAAAATGGTGAAAAATGTCGATCAGTGTTTCCCAAAGCCCAAGATGACGTCCCCAAATGTCTTGTTTTGTCCACAACCCAAAGATATTCAGTTTACTGTCATAGAGGAGTAAATAAACCAGAAAATATTCACATTTAAGAAGCTGGAATCAGAGAATTTTGACTTATTTTTCTTAAAAAATTACTCAAACCGAATAATCGATTATCAAAATAGTTGGCGATTAATTTAATAGTTGACAACTAATCGATTAATCGATTAATCGTTGCAGCTCTATAGTTGATAGTTGTATAATAATTACCTGAGGGTCCAAGATTTTTTAAACCTACCATCAACTATTTTTTTTACTATTTTCCTTCAGTCTTATCTGCGTCTTACATGTCAGCTTTGAGTTGACCCTTGATGCCCTATATGGTGGTTTCCCCTGAGGCAGAGCAATGTGAAGGAGACAGAGCCGGTGTTTGAAAGCCGGACAACCAGCGGTCATTTGTGGGATGGGGCTTTGCTTATCGCACACCCCTGGCCTCTTACTGACAGGAGTCAGCATGCAGCTCTGTGGGCGAGCGCACCTGCATGCAGAGCGGAGAAGACGGGAGGAGGAGTGAAAGAGACAGTGGTGTGAGGGTGGGAGGCGGAGAAGCAGAGAGAAGAAATTAATGCCTGCCAGGCATCCAATCTGAGGGAGGTTGTGGTAGGGGAGCCAAAGAAATTTCATTGTTCAAAAAAACGCATTATCAGTTTGTTTGTGTGTGCGTGTGTATTATTTTTTGTACAGGGAGGATGGGGATGAGTTATTATTTTGTCGGTCTCAGCCTCAAGTTAAATTGAATTCCTTGTATGGCTGATAGACTACTTAAAGTAGAGCCCATTTAATAAGATCAACTGCTTAAAGCATCTCTACTGAATAGTTCAAATAGCTCAACTCAGCTTATTCTTGAGTCATTTTTCTCCTTTCAATTTAATCCCACCCATACTCCCCAGCAACTCCCTAGAAATGCACTGTTTAGCATCAGCAGCAAACCGAAGTCGAGAGATAAGAGCCGGCTTAATCAACTAAATCTAAAATCAGAGGTTATTGTGAAGGTCGGGCAGTTGTAGTCTCACTGTGCTGCCTGGTGCAACGACTCTTGGTAGTCGTTTGGGTTTTCCACTCATGGAGCTGATTTTCTGCCATATTCTGTTACCACTGTGTTTCACGTTGAGATTGGCCTGCTCAATTGCAGGCTTGTTGATAGGCCCACTGGCATCTTCCCCAGCAAGATGATTGGCCAGCTGTCTGTTTGGCACCTCTTGAATGCCTTGTGTTCTGTTGTCATTTAGATTCTGTTATCCAATTCAGTTATGTCTTTGTTGGTAATCTTTTTTTGTTTTTTTGTTTATTTGATTGTTTTTTTCTTTCGCTTGTTTTAAGGAGAGGCTTTTGCAAGGTCCTTGCATTTTTTTATACCTCACCTGCACGAATCAGCAATTTGTTTCTGAACTTTCTGTTTTGATTGTTTTATTTCAACACTGTTTTTATCAATTCACTTCAATGTTTTATCACTGTGCAAATAAACCGAACCCAAAATAAACTAAACTTAAGAGCTGATGTTACCGCATTTCCCAGAAAGGGCCTGATGCTACCACTGCCTGTTGTGCTGTCCTGCACTCTGCCCATTGCAGGTCTGCCAATGGGCATCTGTCCATTTTGGCTGCCCCCTCCCCCATTTATTCCTGCTGCAGATGCTGCCATTGTTCAGGCATTGTGCTTGTGTTCATTCTCATCGTCCCATTGAAAAGAGATGACTTCATCGGTGCAGCCTAGCCGCTGGCAAGCCCACCTTGTATGACATTATGCAACATTATGGTCTGAGGTCACAGCTTTGTTCCAGGTTGCCAGAACAGCTGACAGCCAGGCAAGGACATGACTGCTCAGGGCTGCTGTCTGTTGTCCTAGGGCATTGGAGACAGCCAGACGAATGCAGGAGTAGTAGAAGGGAGGAGTGGGTGGAAGATGGCGAAGGGCAGAGGATGAGAAATGATAGATGGAAGAATGGAGTGGTGTCAAGCCTGAAAGAGTGACAGCTGGAATAGGTTGTCATTCTGTGACAGCGTGAGGAAGACGAGCCTGTCAGGCGCCTGTCATATCATCTCGGTTATCAAGTACAGCAGCTGGCAGGTAGTCTGGGCAGGCCAGGCCAGCTATGAAGATGGGACCAAAGAGTCCAGATCGGACCCCATGAGAGGCCGAGGCGGGCCTCAAGTTAAGATGCTATGATGGTCATCCCAATGGAGATGGAGATCAAAGTAACACACGAGACGTTTGTGGAGAATGTTTCATATGAATGGCCAATGAATACAAAAACATTGCCTCAGGGCTCATCTTGGCCTATCTCTCACACTCTGCTTTGGCCCTAAGGGTCACCTTTGAGGTGCCTCTGCTCAAAAGTGAGAATGAATCAAAGGGATTTGTTAATAATACAGTCCATTTGAGGAGCAAGCTTGTTTGAAGTAATTTTTTAATTATTATTACCGAATGACCCGTGTATTTGATTTGTCCAAAGCTCTAATTCTGTTGTCCAAGTATACAAAATAACTATTTTTGAAGATGTTTTCTCTTTCGCTGTCAACTCTTACCAGGTAGGTCATGTGCCCCTTTTGTATTGACTGGCCTCTAAACAGCTGATACTGTAGTTTTGGTTCTCTGCATGGCAAAGGTGAAATGTCTGTTGAAGAGGAAATGGGAGACAAAAGGACATTGAAATTAATCACCCGCAATAAATTAATCAAGAGAGTTCAGACGTGCCCCTAGAAAATCCATTAGAGACCATTTAATATCCAATTTGAACGTATTGTTTGATTTTAATACCCGCAAGGATATAGTCTGACTTTTTTTCAAGCTGTTTAAGCTGCAATGGGTTAGTTCAGACTGCTGTACAGAATCATTCATCTCTAAGATGATTCTCATTAAACTGTCTTGGAATGGTTAAGGTTTAATCCAAGTAAAATTTAGCTTAATTTTAAATGGTGTGTTTTCGTCCCTTTATTTAGCAAGGAAATTGGGGCATCAACACTTGGTTGGTCATGTCTTTGTAAATTAATGTTTCATGTAACGTTTCTTAGCCTAGATTATGAAAAATAAGTAATATTTTGACCATGTTTACATGCCTTGCTAATTTATTAAAAGGCAAGACCACAGAAATCCAACGGGTACCATGGCTGCTTTTACTTCAGCTCAACTTTTAGGTTACATTGTCATTATTTAAGCACCCGCGTTCCACTATTATCTCCATGCACCTCAAAGTGACAGAAGGCAGAATACAATGTGAGTGCTAGCTGAGGACAGGTTTCCCTTGTGGAAAATGTGGGCATTGTTGGCAGCAGCTAACCTGCTGCTATAAAAGTCTAAGGAGTGCTTGGAGAATAGCGTGACTCATTGTGTCTCCAGGCTACCCACAGCAGGCATCACTGTTCTTGCAGGCCATTAGGTAAACAGTTTGTTTCAGCCTTAAGACATCTCTGATTTTTAAAAGAAAGCCTGTCCAATTCTAATGAAATGTTATAGCTATATCGCAGATTTTTTAACCTTATTCGACAGATCAATGTAAATTCTGTAAATTCTTAGATACAGTGACAGCCAAAAAGGCCTTTTGAGGCGTGGAACCCTATAATAAAAGCCTGCCATTTACTTTTCTTTTGAAGATTTATAATGTTCTTGTCATATTCTCTGGTAATATGAGGTCACTTTCTACAGTACTTAAGACTGGTGGTTTTAATGGCAAGAGGGGTAACAAAAGTCTTACTACCGAACCCCAACACCTTCATTTTTGATATACAGTGCAGACAAAGCCATCTGTACACCGCAGAAAGTACCCTAAGGGGAACACACATACACATACAGAATCTATAAATTCACCTGAGGAACAAACTGTGTCACCTACAATTGAATGAATGAAATACTGCAGTTTTACTGTGGCCTTGCATAGGTTCTGTAATTAATTGGATTAATATTATTTAAAGGACCAAAACAAAGTGCCCATTTTGTCTCTGTATAAAATCTGATGTCACTGGGTTCAACTGGGGCATTTCATTACTAGCATTACATAGCCTAATTTATTGACGGATTGATTTTACTTCTACCTAAGTTTTCTTAGGACTATTATCAATTCCAAATGTCACATACATATCATGGTGGCAGGATGGCCCGGTGGTTAGAGAGACCATCTTGTAAAGAGGTCTCATGCTGGATCACAGCAACATCTAATGTCACAATGGCCTTAAGCCCTTCTGGTGACATAAACCTCCATGTCTTAGAGGGATATGTGAAGAAACAAAATCAGAGTTACACTGTGTACTGTTAAGTAATAATGGCTTTAAATTCTTAAAAGAAGCAACAAGATGCATTCGGTATATAATGTTTTTCTCATTCCGCTCTCAGTCTCGTCTTGCAGCATTTCAGTCTGCAGAGACATAACCTCTACCTACTCACTCTGCCTTTTATCATGCCTCCTCCCCATCTAGCCAAGTCTTCAGAACAGATTTGCTGAAATTAATAAATAAAATGATTTTTTTTCCCAGCCAGCTCTTCAATTTAATGTGTCCTTGAGACGTGTAGCACCGCAAAAGAGGAAGTGATTTTCCTTCCAAATGCTAATCAGTGTCCCAAGTTTCATAATCCCTCTTGTCTCCCCTGATCCCTCCACAGTTCCCAACCACAGGACGGACTGACCCTGTTGATTGGCAGGTTTAGTCTCTGCCTTCCACTGATAGCCTGGAAACTGCTTTCATCCTCAGAAGCTCTCTTTTTTTTTATTGATCTCACTTTTGCCAGGCTGTTTTTGCCCTGGTGGGGGAAAGTAAGGCCACCATCCTTGGACTCTTGTTATTGTTGAGTCACAGCAGCAGCTTGGCAGTCCAACTCAATACTTTTCTCTGAGTCAACCGCCATATGGATGTCATGGTGATACCAACATATCCCACGCATCTCCTTGCTACTCTGCTATTTCTCCTACCCACCCTGCTTGGAGGGAGGGAGAGACAGTTGATCAATGTTGTCCTCATTGAGCTGCACCATCAATCCACCATTTGCACACATGAATTCTCCTTCCTAATCTTCTATGAATGGGGAAAAAAGAGGTTTTGTTGGGATAAAAGCTGCTTGTCATGCAGTGTCTTCAGAGATGAGCACAGCGAAGCAAACACCACAGGTTGTCTGGACTTATGCCACAGTCATTACTGTCGCCCCAAGCTGCTGCTCCACATCTGGGGACCACAGGGAAGCTATGCTCCCTGCCCCAGGTACATAATTTAGCAGTTTCTTTGCCTTTTGATAGAACGCCAACCTGCTCCACTTATGCAGAGAACAATTTGAAATGGGAATCTGTAATAAAAAGCTGTTTGCACAGTTTTTTCTGCTCAGAAACTTGAAAATGAGTTTCCATCATTGTTTGGACCCATGCACCAAGAAATTGATCAATCTTGGAGGTATGAAGTTTGCAAGAAAAGAGGAAGAGGGAATCAAGATGGGGTTTGCTTTAGTCCTCCTTTGCTGCTTAAGAAACTGCAAAGAGGGCTGTCTCTTTGTAGCATTCTGTACAGTATTTCATGGAGGCAGTTAAAGTTCCCAAACTGATGCATTGCCCTGGGCCGGGACAGGGAAGCAGGAGCCTGTCCTCGGCTGACCAACATGGAGACCAAGCTGTCACTGCTAAATCCTTGTAAACAATGAATGAAGAGGAAAAGTGAAGAAATCCTGAGGCCCGAAGGCTGCACTGTGCGGCTCCTTTGTTGAATTCTCGCTCTTTCCGTAAAGTCTGTTATTACATCTGCTCGGAGTCTCCTGAGGGCCAGTTTCATGAAGGGCTTTTGGGTCAGATCTAGTTTGGGTGCCAGATTTTGGTGGTTTCTCCCTGCTGTTTCACACTAGCTTGGCCACACTTTAATGAAAACTGATAGTCGGTACTTTGTGCTTTATTGAAAGGCTCCCTTAGCACGAAATATGAGATGGAGGACGCTTTTTCAGAGTGCCCTTTCTTTTATCAAACATGCATATCTTGTACTAACTTCTGCTGTAACTATGGGTTTCTGTGCTGGAGACTTTATATGCAAAAAATAAATATGAACTTTTTTCTTTTTTTATAATGTGGGGGAAGTTTATTTTATATCGAAGTGTAAAGTCCCTAAAAGTGTCCCTAAAAATATAGCAGTCGTTAATTTTCTAGATTAGTCTAGACCCCCTCCCCAACCCAACCCCTCCAGCCTAATGATGCCACTGGTTGATGGAGTACAATGAATTCTCCTCTCTGTAAATGTTTTGAGCACACATCTTCATGTCTTGTGGAACAGGTTTATTGTTTATGGCAGTATTTTACTTTTATCCTCTTGTTGCTGCTCTGTTTGTGACAAGCACCCCATTCCTGCTTTCCCTCCCCGGGCCTTTGCATTCAACACTGAAATCAAAGACTGCGATGAGACGTAAGGCTTGTGGCGGTGTTATCTTCCCCTTACCAAAGTTTTTCATCTCAAGCTGTGACCTTCAAAGCATATTTCCTTTGAATCAGATGCCACTCTTGTTAGTGAGATCAAGGGAGATGTTTCAGACACTTAAGGAATGAATCCCGCTCTGATGACGGCACCCCTCCATTAAAAGTGCACCCAAAGCTTCATTGGAATATATGAAGATCATTAGGCACTTGATATGGTTTCACTCAGGAGAGATAAGTGACCTCAGACTTCTACATTTCCCTTTCAATATACCGGTAGCTCCAGCAATTTAGCAATTACCACAGTCATTAGAATTTCATTTACCATGACTACTTATCTTGACCTTGAAACACACTTCCTCGCTCCTATTGGCAAACTGACTGAGGTTCTCTTCTCTCTGTCGTTCTCAATTCCTTATTTGCCAGTTTGCTTGCTTGCTTTCATGTCTCTCTGTTCTCTTCCCAAGAGCATGTCTTTGTAAGTTACCAAGCAAGTCTTTTTCTCAAACTGTGATCTAACTCCCATCTGGTCCTCCCAGCTACCCGGAGTTCGTTTGAAGCGAGATGAAATCGTGGAGGCCCTTTATTGCTCTGTCACCTGTCATCCCAGTGGCTTCTAAAGCCACATGACAACCTTACAGGACCCCTCCACTGAAGATGAAAACCATGCCTTATTAAACCTCCATGCCTTAATACACGTACAGTGTATGTGTGTGTGTCTGGGTGTGTGCGTGCTGTGTGTTTCTTGTTCTTTCAAGGCGGGTTTTGTGTATTTTGTACCTGACTTTGATTGTACACTAACCCCGCCACATTGTGCTCCCCCCCCCCAGCCAGTGACAGTCTGAGTGCCAACGAGGTTGTTGAGGAAGATTCTTTTTTTTTTTAGTAATGCTGTCACTGTTGCCATTCGGCACATCGTCTGATGTCAAATTCCCCTGGAGATTGACTGGCAAAATTGTTTTATCATCCTTCTCTTCTTCATTAGGCTTTTTCAGCTATTGTGTTTGCTTTTAAAATGGCAAATGGGGATCATTTTGAAAGGCTTGATATTTTGGAATTTGTGTTGTGGAGAAAGAATGGCAAGATGGACCTGCAAATGTCATGCAGAGTTCTTCAGAATGACCGTGTTGGCATTTCCCGTTTGCATGTTTTTAGAATTGATGTTTTTAGTAGGGGCTATATCTGTCACCTTATATAACCCATGCCAATCCCCTAATGGCGAAAGTCTTTTCAGACTACTTCCCAAACTCCCAGAGAACGCGTTGAGCTTCACCTAGCTTTTATGGTCCTGTTCGCGTACTGTAATATTGTGTGCAAGGACTGTACTGTATAATCTCATAATGCTCAGTGAAATTATGACATTTTCTAAATGGCTACTTAATGGTTGAGGTGTGACTTGATTGAGCTTATGACTTTTTTCCATTTACAATATTGTCTAGGTGACTCAGCAGTAATGTCTGATTGCCTGCTATCTTGGCGCCCTTTGAGAGTGTATTGAGCGAGTTTTATTTGAACACATGAACAACATTTTGTCTTGCTATGGGGCTGTTCTGTTTTTGTGCTGTATGTTGGAAATGTTTTGAGAAAGGACTTTTCTATAGACCTATGAAATATAAAAAATATGAAGACTTGCCCTTCTGTGTGAAGGAGTTGGTTTGTTGCTATGCATGCTTGCTATATTTTACACACCTTAATGGCATAGCATACACTAAACCTGCATTATTGTGGATAAAACGATAAGTTATTTTTGCTTTTAGGTATACAGTTGATGCAGTTGATTTTTTACTTGAATATGAGAAGTTCATCTGGCATAGTCCATAGTTTTTGATGATGTAAAATGATGATGTAACATTTGTTGGCACAGTTGAACAAGGGCGCTTTATAGTGAAGTCATAGATTGGGCATTTAGATGGCCAACATTATCCCATTATTCTCCCATTGAATGGATGAGTTATAGGCAATGGTTGGGGATGGTTGGTTCAACCAGATTGACATTTCAGTCAGGCTTGGACAGATCGGGCTGCTCTGGTCCAGCTGAGGTGTTAATAAGTTCATTTAATTCAGAATAAGAGTAAATGAGCCTTATTATTACCAGATCATAAGGCTGCATGTTGGTGTAGGTGCTATGGATTGCTATGGTTATACCTCTTTAAATTCCTGTATATGCCTAATGTTCCATGAATGCTGTTAATGCTGATGAAAGGCAGATGGTACTGTAACCTTTAAAAAATGATGTCCCCCTGCTTGACATAATAGGGGGCACTCTGAAATTGGCGCAAAGCATGTCTCTTTCAAGGATGCTGGCGGTACTGCTTGTGACATTTGTCTTGCTATCGGCATGAGCATCATTC
Source organism: Centroberyx gerrardi (assembly GCF_048128805.1). Taxonomy (NCBI): domain Eukaryota; kingdom Metazoa; phylum Chordata; class Actinopteri; order Beryciformes; family Berycidae; genus Centroberyx; species Centroberyx gerrardi. The sequence goes on from NC_136015.1 coordinate 17,996,440, forward strand.
ATTTGCAGGGGGAAATCAGAGGGAAGATTCCCCCTTCTGGTTTTCTGGGCTGCAGTTCAATCAGGAGACTCGGGCTGAGAGAGTCGTTTCTCTCTCTTTCTCTGTCTCTCTCTCTGTCTCTCTTCCTCTCTCTCTTTCTCTTTCTCACTCTCTCTCTCACACACACACACACACACACACACACACACACACACACACACACACATACACACACACACACACACACACACACACACACACACACACACCCCCTCCCTGCATTTGCCGCAGCATAGAGCTGGCATAATGTCATTACGACACTCCCAGCCAAGGCTGGGCCCTGTTTGATGGGCCCCGCCAGACAGAAGCTGAATTGGGCTGCGAATGAACCCCAGCCCCATCTCTCAGGCTTCCTGTAATGGGGTGCTGGATCTGTTCCCCCCCCTGGCTGGGATTTGGGGATTTGCTACCCAGACAGAGAGCGAAAGAGAGCCTTTGCTCTCGTTCACCACTCCAAATCTATCGGGTGTGGGGGAGAGAAAGAGTGTGGAGTTTTATCCAGGATGAGTTCATTGTAGCCTTTTATGTATTCTCTTTGCCCGGAGCCCCGCTTTCCACTAAGATGCTATCACTACACATTTCACACAGATGCTTTATCTGTGAGTGCTTATGCCGCTTGATTTTTATCTTTGCTAAAGTTTCAAAGCCAGATAAGGACAACTGTTGTGTGTTATTGGGTAGGATGTGGTGTGAATGATTAGATTTCTATTAATTTACTGGGGGTCCAAGGAGAATGTTCATACCATGGCGGTAATGACTGCTTGCCTGGGCATACAATTGATGAGTTTCATAAGTAAGCACTGTGTCATTGGTGACCATCATTTTTGCATTCTTTGTCGGTATCAGATGATCATCTCTGAGGCATTAGAGCAGCTGCAGCAGCCAGACAGAAACAGAAAGGAAACTATAATGGAACACTGATCGGACCAAGCGTGATAAATGCCTTCCCATCCACATGTAGCCTATCTGCTGCAGTGCCGGCCTGTTCGGTCAGGGTGATAGTGTTTTGGCAAGGTCTTTTGTTCAGTTACATCATACAGCTGGGAGGGTCTGGACTGGGTTTCTCATAAAACTGCATTTCTCAAGCCAGGGGTCGGAGCCCGAAATGGGTCACGCAGCTGTTTCTTGTGGGGCATCACATGGCAAGAGGGGTAACTAGGACTAAATTTACTCAGTTTGGGCCTTGGGCTGAAGTAGTTTAAGAGCCCCTGCTGTAAAGGATTTTGCTCCATGGTCTCAGAACAAAGATGATCTCAGCACTTAGATGCGTTTGGGAAACCCTGCCCTGAGTGATGAGCAGCAGTGCACACAGCTATTCTCCTTTTAGCCGCAAGCAATCCTTCATCTTTTGCAGTTTTGACGCCCCAAAGCGTGGAAGCCTCACCATGTCTGGGGTGACATTTAATTGGAGTACCAAAAGGCTCATTGTCTTTCCTCTCCTGGAAATTACTGCAGCAATTTTAGCTCCCCCAAATCAACGCCTTCTTCCTCCGGCCTAATTATGCATGCACAGTCACATTCACCATTATGACGGAGAGGCTTTTTCTGTGTTTTACAAAGTCGGGAAGCCCCCCTGTGGTGATTTCTGTATTTGGCATGGTTACTCATTAGATTGCATGGATGCATTAGAAGTTGCTACATTAAACAAGCACTTCTCTGGTCTGCATGTAGTTGGCCTGTGTTGGCTGTGTTGTCTCAGGCAGTCAAGCAGGCAAACCTTAGGCAGGCCTTAAAGAGCGAATCAACACCAAATCACATAAGACAGAAAATTGTTGTTGCACTGCTCTCCTTGGCTTGGATCTTTCAAGCTAGTTGCTGATGCAAAACACCAGCTTTGACATCACTGATTGGGGTGTGGCCAGACGTGCAACATGCTGGAAAGTTTCAACCCTTAGAGAGCAGTGCAACAATGATTTTCTGCCTTATGTGATTTAGGGTTGATTTGCTCTTTAAGCCCAGAATCCAGCCACTATCTCCCTCTCCAGCTGCTACAACAGAGACCTGACATGGCAGTTGTTATTGCCAAGGTCTTTGAAGCAATCCTTTTTAAAAATGTTTGTTATTTTTTTTAAACCAATAAGTAGAGGAGTGTATGGGATTCATACAGAGGTGAAAGCAAATGAGCAATTAATATGGTTATTGAAAGTAATTTGATGTAATTTGTTTTTAATGTTTAAAATGCAGAACAATGCCTGTAACTGTTTACTAATCCATCCAAATAGCCCACTAAAAAGCTTTTAATTGCTGAAATTGTTGTTTACTCTCAGTCATCCACCGAATTACTGCAGATCTATGGTGGCATCTTTTGTGAGAGTGAGTAATGTATTCTGTCACACTAGTTCACTCAAGTCAAATAAAATTTTAACTGAAGTTAATGTGGGTCTTAAGAGCTCAGGGCTCAGTATTCAAAGAGCATTCGAGCAGTCTGCCAACAGTATGGCTCAGTCACAGCATCTCTTCCCTTTCTCCAAACAAAACATAGTGATGCAAAAATAAGGACAAACAACAATTTCCAATTTGTCATTATATTTTTCCTTTTTTCCCCCCTCTTCTTCACCATATCCATGGATATTGTAGCAGGCTAGCAAAATCAGTTTTGTCTTCTCTGAAAGTACTTGACTACTATGAACAGGCTTTTATACTCTTTCATTTTATTGTTTTATCTTGGATTATGTTTCACTTTTAGGACTTAGGATTCATAGATTTTTCTATTTTATTTTCTTGCTTAAATTTTATCTAGCTTGATCTAATTGTTCTTGCACTTTATGACTTTTTGCTTTTTCTTATACTGTAAAACACTTTGTTTTTTCCAAATTTGTTTTCAAAAGTGCTATACAAATAAAGTTTATTATTATCATCATTAATATGTTTACCACTGATGGGTTTATAGTCAACCCTCAGTTTTTCATTTTAACACTGTAGGGGAAGTATTTTCTCATGCTGAGTATCATTGCATGCCACAGGATCGGCATTGTGACGAACACAGCAATAATATGGGATTTCTGGGTAACTGTAGGCCTATATGAGGAAACATTAAAAGGGAGGCTCCATATGGTTAGTGTTTGGAAGGCTAATGCGCCTCCACTTGGATGTCATGCTTAATCATTTATTCATAGCCTCATTTATTAATTCATCCACTGTGTGCCTTAATTTCCCACCATACATTTCATATATTTATACAGTGGTCCTTATTAAAAGAAAATTGTCATTATCTGCTAAAATGAGGTAAATATAGGACTTTTGGACTCACAGTGTAGTCGTTTGGCTACAAAGCACTTTTATTTTGCTGCAGTTTAAAGAAATTTGGTAATTTTATGCCAGTTTTCAACTCAACAAACAGATCCTGTTCACTTCAGTTGTGTGGGAGAAGAGATCAAACTAATAGCATTTACTATTAAAATATGTACTGTGCAAACATAAAAATGAATCTAACCACTCGCCCGCGGGAGGTTGCGTTACTTGGTCTTTATTATTGGTGTGAACATCAGTGAGACTTCCTCGGGCAAGCTACTCTCTTTTCCTTTATGTTGTGTGTGCGTCGGCCAATCAAACCAATCACATAGTCTGCTCAATGAAGCGTAATTCAAAATGTTGGCGAAAAAGTACTTAAAAGTACTACATATGTTACAGTGTTATAAAAAGAAATGCGGGAGAAACTTTCTTCCCTTATGGAAGAGACAGTTTGATCCCTCCATACCGGAGATGTTTTGCTCAGTTTGCAGATTCTACCCGAACAAGGCGGACAAAACAGGTTTGTTCTTTATTGCCACTATAACGTCCAGCAGTTTCAGAGTCATCACTCGAAAAATTGGTGAAAACATGATTTACGACTAGCACCCATGTGCATTTGTTTAACTAAGCGGCCACACAAAGTGACAGTAAAATGAGCGCACCTCCTTATCTCCAACCAAACGAAAACAAAGATGATATGATATTTTGAGCATATCCCCCACCCCTGTGTGAGTAGATAATGACTGAATTTTTATTTCGGGGTGAACTGTTCCTTTTAAAGTGTTAATGGAACTGTCACATGGAACTCAGAGACTGTCAACTACTTTTACGGATCTCAAGGGGAAGGTTTGGTCTTAAATACAGTCATACTAGTTCGGCTCAAAGTTTATTCAAGTTTGGGAATTTTTTGTTCTTGCAGCCTCATTTAGAAATCCACACCCCATTTGGTGTTCTTCAAAACTGAAACTTTGTGATTTACTTAAGTGTCACATCAGCGTATGTGTGTCCCGGGGGGCTCTCATATTAATCGTTCGCCCGGCCTCGTTATTAGCTGGAGCTTTTGCGTGGTGAGAGAGCCAGCCAAAGCCCCATAGAGGGAGCGGGGCCCTGCTGGACTGGTTGACTGTGAAATACAGTCAGGGCCGTAATAGTGAGGCCGAAGAGGCCATAAGAGTTGGGGATTTATGCCTGCTCAAAGACTCCCCTGTGGAAGAATAAAACATTGTTCCCTCACCACCATAGGAAGAATGAGAGAGGGAGAGGGAGAAAAAGAGGACTCCCCTCTGTCCCCGTTCCATTATCTCACAGCCATAGAATATGGAACAGCAGAGGCAGCCATGTGTTAGGAAATAATGATGAAGGGGCCGCAGTGATACAGAAGACAGTGTATAATTACTCAGCCCTGGCAGTAAATTCTGACCCCTCAGGATTGCACAGCCACAGTGGCAAGCCCATTCATGCGGATATGGCAGCTTTGGGGCAGCAATAACTTGTGTTATGATGTAGCTGCACTGTCTTAATGATTGTCGAGTTTACGGAGAGAGGACGTGGAAAGTGCTCTGTATCTTCTTGACTGGAGTGTTATTGAGCGCCTTGCCCGGTTGATGTTTGAGCCAATGAGGCGTGGATGTCTTACCGGCTTTCTCCGCTGTCTCTTAGTGACTCCACAGCGCATAGGAAAGGCATTATGCTCATAGGCAGTGCAATAACAACTCTTTGTCCAGGGGAAACTATTGTATGTAGACAGCGTAATTGTCCACAGCTGTGTTTTTAACATCCTGTTTTATGGTTTCATTTCTGGCCATCACAGGGTGGTAATAGAGCTTTCTCTCACAGCACCCTGCTTTCTCACAGCAGGTGGATGTTTGGTTGAAGAGAAAATGATTTTTCGGCAGCAGAGGGTTGTGGGCAGCTGCCCTCACTTTGCCCTCGCTGCAGGATATTCAGCCTGGAGCCTCACATCGGGAGATTTTGTGTATTTTTGTTTGTGCAGCCCTAAAATGTGCTGCGATTTGAAAGCATTTAAGGCGTTGCTGCTAACATGCACCTTCAGGAGTTGAGCTTGAGCCCCTCCACATCCATAGCAGGCAGACTCTCACTGAGGACAAGCACAAGCACAAGCACACCATCAGGCTGGGCGAGGTGGAGGCGTGCATGCATCTTAATTGCCTTCTTCAGTACGACGCGCTGATAGGAGTTAGACTAGTTGGAAAGTTGAGAGTGAAGCTGTGCTGGTCTTGATCCAAATCACGATGAAGCATTCAAGCGTGGGTTCTTTGAGAGAGCCTTCAATAGAGATCTCAGCCTGTGATGATTAGGTCTGTAATTATTGCTGCTGTTTGTCCTCAGTGTTTGTGTTTGTGATATCCCATTGATTAGCCGCCCGTTATGACAGCAAAGCTCTTTGTCTGCCAGTAATTACTCCCTATCTCTGGGATTCACTGGTGCCTGCTGATTTTCCCTGGCTCTCCCAGTGCATCTCCTATTTTTGGTCAATGGTAACAGTGGGTTTTGATAAAAGAGAGAAGCCTGTGCCCCAGCGGACTCCTTGGCTAAATGTGGAATCGGCACGCCTTTCATCTATTCCCTTTGATTCACACACTGCAGTTTAAAATTCAGTGACTACATGCTTTTGGGAACGACACATTTCTTATCCCCCTTCTTACCTTTAAACGGGTTCATACGTTATGATCTTTTGTTGCCTTTGTATCACTCTTGTTTCAAAGATGTATGACATAATTCTAAATCCAACATTGCGCTTTGTTTGCCATACTGGGGCTGCAGCGCTCGGCATAGAGGTTAGAGAAGAAGGACTGGCTTGGAAAATGTGGCTGAGGAAAATGAATGAGACACACTCTCCCCTCTCTCAACATTTGGGTGCTTTTGTGCAAGACACGTAATGCCCTAATTGCTCCAACGGAGTAGACTTTGGGTGTACTTGGCAGCTCACAGCTGTGAATGTGCGGTAATCGGTGATTTATTTATTTAAAATTAATTAATTAATTTATTTATTTGAGTCAATCTTTCCTGAACAAATAGAGGTGTAAGAAAAATGTAATTATATATAAAAGTATAAAAATAAAATTAAAGCCTACCTAAGTTTATCAACACAATACCGTGCCAAACTGGGTCAAGAACACGAGGCAGGGCATCCTGTTGGCTGGTGGGCTAAGGCATGTACCATGTAATGTCCTGGGTTTGAATCCAGCCCAGGACCTTTGTCGCATGTCATCCCTCCCTGTCTCTCCCAATCTTTCCTGTCTATCTCCACGTTGAACTGTCAAATAAAAAATGGCAAAAAATAATGTTAAAAAAAAAGAGCACCAATAGCGATCTAATAGCGCTTTTTATTCACTATATTTGCTGCTGTGGAAAACACACTCTGCACGGGCAGATGTGCCTGGTACGCTCAAGTATCTGCGTGCCAGCTGTGCAAGGTGAGTGTGCCTGACAGAGCCTGAAGTTTTACACCACTCAAGTGGATTGCTGTCTACAGGGTCTCCTGCTTGTACATTGCCATATTTTTCTCAATTAATGCTGCCCACTGTGTCCAGGCATCACCAAAAAGGCCCCCTGGCACAGTAAGCGCTGTGTGCGTTTCATGCACCGGCTCATTTCCCATTGTCAACTCAATGTTGGAGTATTCATTTTCAGTCACATTCGCTCTCATCTCGTCCATAATTTTATTGCATACCTCCTTCTTTTGATCTTTTGTCAGATGAATCAAGCAGTGGAATCGTGGGTCGAGGGAGCTGTATTTAAAAGCATGAACCCTCCTTATCTTCCACATACTGCTTTGCAATATAAGTGACAATCCTTGACTTCATTTCTTGTATTGCCTTTGGATCATTTGTGGTTGGTTTGTTTAATTTAGACAAAAGAATGTGCTTAAGCGGTAGCACATTTGATGCTGTTGTGTATCTGTTAACAGTGACTTGGTTGTCATCTTGAAAGGTTTGAGCACCTTGCTTACCTGCAGAAATTAAATTATATTCACTAGCCATATTTGAACTAAACCACAAGCTAGACTAGCAGTGAAAATGATCATGTCATCCACTCACTGTTTAAAAGGTCCAGGCTACTGTGAAAATATATTAATGATAGTTTTTTGATTGAATTTCCTACCTTTTCCATTAGTGTCCTCTTGTTGGTGCTCAGCTCAATGAGGTGGCTTTTTATCAGTGATGACAGCAGCCACTGGCGCCTGTTGCTCCGCTGCACGGCATATCATGTTGTAGGTGCTGTTCACCATGTTGAATAATCTTTTGCCAGTTTGGTCTGTAGGAGGTAGCTGTCGGTTGTTGACTTGGTAAAGTGAAGTGCTGTGGCCTCGAGTCTGGTGATTGGTGTTTTAATGGCTTTCACAGCTGGTCCTTTTCGGACAGCGAGGTTGTGTGTACGGCACATCCATAGCCCTCAGGTGCATTTCCACTGTATTTATATAATTGCCAGCATTATGTGGTAACAGCCATAACGGATTGTCTCTTAATGTTGTACTCATCCAGTATGTCCCCGATGCATTTAGTGACATTCTCAGCTTTGTGCTCGCTCTTAATCTCCAGTGTTTTAAGAACCATGTCCTTAATTTCTCATTCATCATCCACGTAGTGCGCAGACTGTCACATGAGCATCTGCTGCCATTGAAGTCCACCCATCAATTGTCAGCTCAACATATTCGTCAGAGAGGATTTTGTGAAGATTTTCTTTGGTGGCATCATATAGTTTTACAATGCGATTGATGATTGCTCCATGGCTTAAAATTTTGTAACTTTGCTCATGCAAATGGATTAGGCTAACTCCTGAAATCCAAGTCCCTGTGAAATGTTAATGGGTCGTATGTCCTTGAAAATGAAATGCACCAGCTTATCAGTTATGGCAGCTTGGTGAACAGCGGACAAGGTGCTTATTGGAGCTGCACAGAAGTCACAGAAATGGCTATTCTTCTATTTCTGTGGCAGAAGTATTCTGTCATGCTTGTTTAAACGCAGAAGCCCTCGTCTCAGTCTCTGCAAGTGGGCATGTAGCTTAAATGCGGGCCCTCGTGTTGCTCGTACTGGAGTGATATTTCAGTTGCTCTTGGCAAATTGTACAGACAACGGAGTCTTGCTTTTTACTGAGGGGAATCAGGGGAATAACATCACTTCTTAAACTAGGAGGAGTAGTAATCGCCTCGTCGGACTGGATATTTTCTGCCAAGATGCTGCTAACAAGCACGTGCTAATGACAAACTAGCAGGCTGGTAGAAGAGTATGATGAAGCAACAGTGAATCTACTATATGGAGAGAAGGCATGAGAAGCTAGTGATCAATCAGCTGTGAAAAAATATATAGCCTATATATTTTGCGTTCGACAGGCAGGTTGGGACTTTGGGAATTTGTGATTTTTTTTTTTGTCATTCAACTGAAATTCAAATATGGAAATTCGTTCTGACTGCCTTAATTCATGATATTATAGTAGCTGGAAAGCAATAATTTTCTGTCCTTTATGGTTATTTCTAGATATGAACCTGTTACCAAGGGTTTTCACTCTTGAACACCGTTTAATTTCCCACTGTTTGGGGGGATGGCTCACATCCTCGGAGGCCTCAGTGCCTCGGTTGTGTTCCTTGGGGGATGGGGTGGAAGCTGGAGGTCTGACCGACAACCACTGAGAGCTGCCATCCTTGGAATAGGACTCGTCCTTGTAACGGGAATTGTATAAATTGTCCTCAGTGGTCAGTTAAGTTCAAACACCTCTCAACTCTTTCCACTAGTCTGCTGAGGGTGTGTTTACATTTTGATTGTTCGCCATCCATGGGGAGGATGCATCTGTGAAAGCTGTGTTTACTCACCCCATGCTTTGTCCAAATGTCACGTCCGTTCAGTCAGGGACACTCCGGGGAGATGGGAGGCTAAGCTCTGTGGGGAATTGGTCTGTGGGACTGCAGCCCATACTGAGAGGAGCCTGGTCTTTTAAAAGAGGATCAGTTTGCTTTGAACTCTGACAGCTTCAGCTGCATTTCTGCATTCATCTTGCAGTGGAATGATCTGTGATAGTAATTACTTGTAGGCTTATCCACATAATGTCAATTTGACCTTTTCTTTTAGCTAGGCTGCGGCTTACATTAACTTTCCACACTATCTGTTTAATAAGGCTATTAGACTATTATTAGACACTGCCTCATCTTGTTATACCATTACACACATCTTACTTCAGTATGCTTTCTGCAGTGAGTTGTAGGGTAATTGCTTTGGTGTTAAACCAGTGCCTGTTGTGATTCAATTCTCCCATCTTACTTCAGTTTGTGATTACTAATCGATACTAACCTAGCTCCAGTTGGATAATTGTATGCCACCACTGCATAGTGTTATTGAACATAAAAATCACAGTAGCCTGGATTCTCTGCACAACCGCCTACAGGTCTGCAAGTGCTGATAAAGTCGATCTAGCCTATTGGGTCAGAGCCTCAGTCTCAGTTGGATCCCTGTTATTACAACATAATTTTAGGGCGTTTTTTTTTATTTTATTTTTTTATTAACCTTTTCTCATGTACACACTTTATTGCTCAAAAATTTGAATCGACTTTTTCTCTTTTCTTCTCTTCTCACACTCATTTACTGTGCAAGGTTCAATCTTTTAATGGTTTTATCTTGTATACACTAATCATTTCCCCATCTTATCACTCACATTCCTGTTTCAGAAAGTGGATAATGAGGTTTGCCAAGTAGGGCATATTGATGGTCCTTATATGCAGCTTAAGAGTCTTATAGGCTAGATGATTTCTTAAGTGAAGCGTGTACTAACTAAGAGTGAGGAAGGGCATAATTTCAAATTTCAAAGAGAGGAAGAGCAAGCCAATTATTTGCCTTTTTGTTAAGCATCTTTTTTCCCCATCTTTAGAGATCTGCGTGGAAAAAAATGTTTTTGAACTGAATTATTCATTCTGACAATGGATTGTTTGTTGAACATCAAATATTAATGTGATGCAATCTGCATAAAGCTTTCCCATAGTTCACTTGTGGTGAGCGGTGAAGCAGCTTTATATTGCAGAGCCAAGCTGCTGGCAGCTCCTGCCCTGATACTGTGTGGCTTTAACAAAAAATACCTCACCAAAAGTGAAAAGCCCTCGTTATTTACTTATCCGGGCCCTGTACTACCTATGTAACATTATCTGGGATCCAGTAGCTATAGACTATGTCTGTTGAAGGTAAAAGCTGCCCCAAGTGCCTGCCTACCCATCCTCTGCTGAGCTGTTGAGGCTCAGGAAATGCTTCCAAACTCTGCTCTGATTTACAAGAGGAGACAACTTTGTCCCTGATCTTCCCCTTAGGAAAGCTGATGTCTGTATGAATGCCTTTTCAATGGGTCAGCACTGATGCTTGGTGTCTTACAGTGAAACTCCTCCATGCTGCAGGCTAGAACAGGTAAAGATGGACAGTTGTGTTGGTGGTAGCTTGCACTTGTCTAGCAGAAAACACATTTGTAACACTTTGTGTAGCTAAAATGCCAGTTGTGAGGATTTTACCTTTTTCTAGATTTTATTTATTTATTTCACTTCTTTTCTTGCTTGTACATATTATTTCCTGTGGTTTTGTGACACCTCTGTTTTATGGAACGGCTCCAAGAATCAGGAATCATTTCTGTATTAACATGTCATAACAGTTGATTGAATTTTGTCCCAGTGCAGCTCAAGGTAAAACACTCCCTTTCTAAACCTACCCATCAGGCGTTGCCATACATGCATGCTCACTATTTACATCCAAAAGTCCACAGTTAAAACAGCAGTTAATTGTACGTCTCTGGTGACAACATCTCGTGTAAACACAGCATTGATTTTGTCTGGTAGGCTGAGGTTTTCTCCACTGGAGAGCCTCTCTATAAACCATTTGTTTTGCACAAGACGGTCCTAGTGCTACAGATTCTTTGAGAACAATCCAGACAAGTTGGCCTCATTGGGCTTGGTTGACCAGCCACATTCTTCTTTGTCATTCTATCATGGGGAGCAGCTTAATCACACTGGGCAACTGCTTTGTTCAGAGCACTAATCTCCTTATAGTTGTGTTTGGTGCAAAACACAGCAAGCTGTTGGGTGTGAAATGGTCTTCTGTTCCAGACCTCTTTTGAAATTTCTTAATGGAGCTCCACAGCCCCGTGCCCTCCCCTGGCAGCAACAGCAGCAGACCGACACCTCGTACCAGGAGGTTAAACACTTACTGTTTTCTCTTTGTCACAAGTTATGTACATTTGTTTAAAGTTTTGTTGTGTGCCGCTGAATAACTTGTGCGTTAGAATAGTCCTTTACTGTGCTGCTGCTTTCAGAAACAGACCTCCAGAGGAGCTTGGCTAGTCAGACAGTATCTAAACTCTGCCAGTTCCTTTCTTATAGGACCAGGCTGCGCTTAACAAAGCACAACAACGCACAACAGTATACACACAATCATGAGTGTTGTAAGTGAACAGGTGTAACAGGAATAATCTGATTGCAGCAGTCTGATTACAAAATATTGTAATCCATAATGAGATTGTATATACCTCAACACATGCTTGAAAATAGGCGATTACTGGTTGATTTTCTCAGTGGTGGACTGGTGGTAGAGATACTGAGATTTTATACACAACCTGAAAAAAGGAATTAGATCTTTGGAAAGTCTCCCAGCGAAAAAGGAGAGTGATAAGCCGCAGAATCAAACAAAAATAAATATTGCAGCTGCCTTTACTCAATGGAAAGACCTCAAGGAGTGGCAATGATTCTGTTTTTAATGGACAGGTAAAAAAAAAAAAGTTGATAAAAGATATTTTCCAGTTGATTTGATCTTTTATCTAAAAATAAATGGTGCGGTCTAATTGTCTTTGTTGTCTCATCTTTGTCTAAGAAAATGTCCTGATTACAACCAGGAGATGAAGCACAATTTGGAGTGGGGCCCTGTCAGAAGTTTCTATAGATTGGTGACATCACTATAAAGCGCCGGGGAAGGGAATTCATGGGAATTGGAGGCCAAAGCGGCCACAGTTGTCGCCAAAATGCAAAAGCTATAGTGTAGCTTTAATTACTGTTGCAGATTGTGATTTAAACCCTATTCAAATTGAGTTGTAAGTTAAAGTAACTTTTCCATTTAAGTGCATATTTTCGACATTTTTGGAGGCACAGAGATCCAAAAGCAATTGAAAGTGTTTAGTAATCAGTAATCTGTAGCACTAAACCTCCCCACCCCTGTGCAGGGCTCATGACAGAGCTGAGTGTGCTCAGCAGACTCGTGAAGTCAGGCAGATGGATAATGCGTCACATTGTTTCATCAGACTCACCCTCTTTTTGAACTAGTGAGCAAAGGAAATCAGGCATGCATTCTTTAATCATCAGAGTGCGTTCTTGACCCTATTTATATAAACAATTTATTATTCCATTTCTCCCCTTGTTTGCTTATATAGCTTGTGTAGTAGAAAGTAGCCTAATTCAAAATCGATCCCTCGATTTAGGCCCAGTAGGTATTATAATTCTGTGTCGTCGTGATAGTTATTGCCAAGCTGTTTGCACACAGGTGTGAATAAGGGCCCATGCTACTGTGAAAAGGTAATTAGGATGTCAATAGCACTGACTGCGCTCTCCATAAATTTGATGTCAGGAAAATGTAGAGCTCATTGGCTAATTGCCTTCAAATCATTCTCATTGAGTATTTGACCAAAAAAAGCAGCACGTTCCAAGATTGAACAAATGTCGAGCCGCTGGCTTCCTTACGCCTTTGGTGTTAGTGTAATAGACAAAGCATAGACACAGTCACCGCATAGAGCCTAAGCACGGATGAGTCTTTATCAGGCTCCGCTCCATTTCGAAATTGGAAGACTCTGCTCCCAGCAGCTTTTTACAGCCCAAACTCTGTTTTATTTGTGATTCTTTATCTTTACTCTGTCAAAATTTGGAGGTGTTGAAGCAAATAAACAATGCTGGTTTATAGCTTTTCTATGTCTCACGGCTAGTACCAGGCAGAGCACAAGCACAGTTGTGTATTGAAGTTTTTCCCCTAGGCAAGTCAGTATTTCTGCCATTATTATGTCTTTTTACCAAGTACCAAGCCCTGACAGAGCTTGTTATTTTTCATTTTTCATTCATTGGTTTGAATAGGCAGTAGTTCCGCTTATTGCTTTTTGGCATGATGACCGTACAGCCCACCTAGGAAGATGAGGCATCTGATTGTGTTTCTGCAATAACTACTGCCGGCTGGCTGGTTCTGAAAAGTTTAAATTGTGACTTGGAGTTAGACCCTAATTCAAGGAAATGACTGAGATTCAGTCTTAATCTAATGGCTAAGTTCTTGCAGTATTAAGATTAAACCGCTCTTCCTGGATCTCTTTTTGACTCAAAAGATGAGCTGTGCGCTCAATCAGATTGAATCGGAAGAACTGTCTCTGCTGTGTCAGCAAGTGTTTACACATTGAAATTATGGTGATTATATTTTTATTGTCTGTTCAGTAATGCCGGAAATGGTTGACTTGGCAGAATCATTAGCTGTGTATTTGGTATTCATCACCTACTGATCTTGTTCATGTTTTAGTTTTTCTTTGCTGCTGCAGCTTGTGCAAACAACTCTACATCAGCTGAGACAGAGCCTCATTTAGCCTATATGCTGGCGAGCAAGTAATTACAGCCAATATTTAAATTCAGACTTATTAACTAATTTCCTGTAGCATCTGCACAATATTGCCATCACACATCCACAGAATGCAATTACCATACTGGGTCATTGAGCAAGCAGCAGCGTAATTTACCCTCCCCTCCTCCTCCTCCAGAAGCATGAAGCGATGGCACTACAACCCCCTGATGATATGCCAGGGAGCCTCATCTTGTCTTGGTGGTGGCTGGACACTCAGCACTGTTATAAGTACAGCTTTGGCAGCTATCCAGCGAGCCAGTCAATGTGACCCTTTCCTCTCCGCCGGCGTAGTCACATTAGTTTTGGGTCAGGAGGGGAAAGTGCCGAGTGTGTATAGTGGCCGCGAACTGCCTTGGGGGAGGGGCCTCACACAATACTTCATTTAGTGTAATGGAGAAGAACTCCTGTGGTGGGTTCTTGGCTTTGTGTCTTCTAAGCTCCTATGGCTCTCCCACCCACAAACAGCCTGCTGTAATAATTCAATTCTCAGGTAATCCAACCAGAACATCCTGTTGAGAGACTATTAAAAGGCAAATTTTGTATTGTACAGATATAGTTGTAATCCTGTTCTTCGATTGTGAAACAGTGAGGCGCTTGTCTGGATGCCTAACCAGAATGCCAAATTTACTCTTGGGGTGGCAGAGAGGCCCAGTGTTTAGAGAGACCATCCTTCACCCGGATGACCGTGGTTTATGCCCTGTCTCAGCGAGCGTCTGCGCTGCTGAAGTGTCCTTGAGCAAGACGCTGAATCCCTACCAGCTTTAGCGTTGCTATTCTGACGCCGACCCTGCGCCCTTAACTTCCCTGGCAGGGGGAAAGCAAAAAGTGAAATTCCCTGCAGAGATCAGCAAAGTATCAATAAAGATTACTATTATTTCACACATTTGAAATAGCATATTAGCTGAATCTGCTGTCATTTTTCTGGATTCACTTTTTTCAAGTAGAGAATATGCATAGTCCCTTAAGAATTGATTGAACCCTTCTGTTCCACTGGATGACATTTATTCAATATACCAAGGCAGCTCTATTCGTGTGCAAAGGTAGTGGAGAGTAAACGCATCCAGGTAGGATGTGATCGGAAGACATTTCAGCTAAGCCCTGGGGTGCTGTTGGCTCTGTAAATCATACAGCACTGTTTTGGTGAATTGTTTCATGAGCTCACCCAACCTTGAAAACATTGACTTTGACTGAATAAGATGGTAGGGTGAAAAAAAGATGCCGCTTCTTCAAGTTGCTTTCATGTGAACCATAGGCGCATCCCAATGTATTTGTTGTGACTAGCTGCTTGACAAAGGTCGCTACTCGGCACACCAAGGTCTGCGCTCAACCTGTTTGTTTACAGCATTTGTACCCTTGTATTTCCTCTTTCTTGTATTTGTTTATGTTTTTTGATGGGATGTTATATGGGGCCAGGTGATAACTTGTTCGCACATCTCTTTATCCGCTTGCAGTTTGTGTGAGGTCATGTTGTTGTGTCTGTCATTCTGCAAACAGCGAGTAGGTGTTTTCCAGCTCAAGTTGTATGTTTTGAAGCAGTGCTTAGTACTTGCCTTCTGGGTCCCTGAGCAGTCTCTCACTTACAGGTAATCTATTCACAGAGTTTGAGCAGAGCTGGCTAATTAGTCAAGGTGGCGATTACACCCCCGGACCCAGAAGTTCACTTACACGTTCACCAAATTGTGAGCCGGCAGGGAAAAACCAATGATGCATCTTGATTACACAGTTGATGCAGAAGGAGGCATTACTGGCTTGTAAACCACAATGGAGCCCGTTTAGTTATGCTGAGGATGAGGGCTCTGTCTCCACAGCAAACTGGTAATCAGGGAAACGGACCATGATCAAAATTAGTTATGACGCCTGCAGGTGTCCCCAAGTGATGAAAAGTGCACAAGGTGCCACAGTTAATTTCCATTTTTGCTTTGAGATATTATCTATGGAGTTGATGTAGAAGCCTCCTTTTCTCTACTTCATTTTCCTGGCCGCCAAAGCCAGGAGTGATTTTTAAATGGTATCGGGTGTGTGCCGTTTAGCCTGAAGCTCACCTGCTCGCTGGTTGTTGGTGGTGCTGCAGCCGCATCAGCAGTAGTCTGCTCTGTGGCCTGGGACCAAATCGGCAGTTATGCATTAAATTGCTAATGCGCCTGGCAGAGCTACATTATCCGCCCCATCAAAGTGACAAGCGCAGGGATAAAGCACTCCGCTCTGCTGTCCATGAGATCATTGGAAAATGGGTTTTTTTGCGGATATGGTGCGGCAGCTGGCAAAGTTTCTTTTAGAGTGCTTTCTGTGGATTCGCTTTATTTCTGCCTCGGTGCTTTGACAGCTGAAGAACAATGAGGCTGAAGTGGCTGGCCGGTTCCACCTGCGTTGGAAGGCCCTCTGTGGTAGAGCTCTCTCACACCTGGCTGCATCTGACCTACTCTGTAGCTTTGCACTCTGTTACTTTGTGGTTCTTTGTACACCTCAGAATGAAAGGAAAAAGATTCACAGAAAGAGAGTTTTGCCTGGATGGGCGTCAGATTTTGAAAGGGGAAAAGTGTTTGGCTGGCCACTTGGAATTACGTGCAGTAAAAGAAGCTTCGCTGGCTGGAAAGACCCAAGTTGCAGTGGGGAAAAGCCAGATCTTTGTTGACTGATAGTTTTGCTGTGCAGTAGCACCGTGTCACTGGGTTGGAAAAAAGTTTAAATACATTTACTGTCCAAATAGACTGACTTAAAGAATTAAAAGAATGAGATGCAGGGGCATTGGCACTATATTGGGGTCTTTTGAAGTCTGTGGGACTGTTGTGTTCCAGCTGGATGGTTGGTTGTCTTGCCCTTGGTGTGTTGTGTCAGGTCTCAGGCCCTCTGCTGGCTTCAGGTTGTTGAGTAATGTGATCCGATTGCCCAAGGAGCCACAGGGATAAACAGTCCTACTTTTCCCTTCACTCTGAAATCGCTCGCTTGTCAGTGATCATCATGGGCTTATACAACATGAGGAGATCTGAGGATTTCATTTGTGTGTGTGTGTCTGTCCCAGAGTGAAATGTGTCATTCGATGAATTATGAATTAGCCATGACACACACACCATTTTGATTGTATTTTTTTTTAGATAGGCTGCCACAGTTAGTGCAAGCTTAAGTCATACACACACACATGCACTCACACAAAAATCCTTTTTCTCACAAGTCATCTCAGTAGCTTTTGGGACAACAATTGAAAACCTCTTTAAAAGGCAAAATGCAGTATAAGGATCACTTTTGATTATAAACAAAGTGACTGCGGCCATGGAAAACCTTTCAAAGTCACCAAATCTGAAAATTGTTTTCCAGTTCTGGACAAACCATGGAAAAATTTGATATCCAAAAGAAAATATCATGGGATTTTGTTTGTAATCTTGTATTTCAGTCTGTCAAATGTTAAACATTGAACATGGGTGCTTGTACATCTGCATACAAAACAGAAATTCAACAAAACATATAATTTAAACCCAGACACCGGCAATTGAAAATGTGTTGGAAGTTGGAACCGTGCACAATGGAATGAGTGGGTAAAAAAGGGATAATCTTGATAATGAAAGATGGCTCTCAGGATGCATATTGGAAACCACTTGGGTTTCAAATGACTGATGTCTGGCCACCGTCTGCTGTACTGAAAGAAAGAGGCCGAGCCGGGAGTCCAGTGCATGGAGGAGGAGTGCGTCCGCTTCAGGTACGCTGTGGAGGAGGGAGAAAACCAAGCACCTTGTGATGATTAATGAGCTGCACCTCATGCCAGCCATTTTAGACACACTGTCCTGATCGTGAGTCTCGGCGGCGCACACTCCAGCAGCTTTGTGACAACTCTGCTGCTGCGTCTCCCTTCTCACCCACTTGTACTCTCTCACACACACGGATACACGCGCACACATATCTGTACACACAATCGTCAGTTGAATCACTGCCTGCTGAATCATAAACTGTGGATGGAAAGAAGGAAATGCTGTTGATGTGCTTGGGGGCTGTTGACAGACTGGTGTCAGCTAGGCTTTTTGAGGTCACGCTTCTTGTGTTTGCGAAAAGATATGTCTTTCAAGTCTACTATTACCATAGCCCAAACAGCCAAAATGTCGCTGGAATTTATTTGCATTTACTTTTAGTTTTAAATTTGATCTGTGCCTGCTAGAGTCAGCATTGGCCTCCACAGTGTTGCAAACAATAGCGGCAGGGCATATAGTTGACTTTGACATTGAGTGGTCTGTTTCTGAGGTGTGTTAAGTGTATTGTAACCACAAAATGTCAAACGTTAATGTGTCTATTTTTCACATAGCTGCACTGTGTAAACTCAAAGAGGGAGCCATCGCATCAGAACCTGTTTTCGACCAGGCGCTCCTTTGTCTGGTCAAAATGTAGTCTCCTCCAAGGTTAAGCATGGGTGGTGTTTGGACTAAAGATGTAATTAAATGCAAATTAATTCCAGCAACATGTTGAGGCTGTTCAGGCTACTATTATTGGAGCCCAGCAGCAACAATTGGAGAGAAGATGAAACGCAAAGATGAAGGATGTTAAAACACAATCACAGTTAAATATGGTTCTGAATTGCTTAATAGCATCTTATTCTCTTCACTGTAACCTGACCTTGTGTTGGTTGGCGTACTGAAGGTATTTTTATATTTGATAGAATATGATGTGTGAAAGCGCTGATTAGCCATGCTGAGATGAGGCTATCTCCTCCATACCTCTCTATTAGTGTCAGCCAGAACAGGTAATTGTCCTTCAGCGCCCTGCTCTACCTTGCTGTATGTTCTCTATGCATGAAGTGTTTCACGTGAGGCGTATTGGCCTTCGTCTGAACATACCATAAAGCAGCCTGCTTTAATGAGCTAAGCAGGGATGAAGGTGCCTCTGAAAATGTACTGAACACTTGCTTCGTTCTCTTTGGCAGCGGCCTTCTCAACAGTGTCTGCTCTTTCAGTCTGCTCCTTGACAGCGTTCCAAACCCCTCGGCTTACCACAGCTACAGTGTGAATCGAGGCAGATTCGCAGATATTCCTTGTAATTATTCTGTGGCAATTTCTGATCATTATTTTTCTCTGTCTTAACAACTCCAATCCCATTTTTCTGTCTTTGTCACTTCAGCACATGCCAATGGTTGGAGTTGGAAAGCAGATTGGAATTGTTTTGTAGAATAAGAAAGCTTTGTTCAGAAAAATGCCACTGTGTGTGTGTGTGTGTGTGTGTGTGTGTGAGAGCCCTCTGTCTCTGCATTTTTGAACCTAGAGCTGACCTGAGAGTTGTTGGCATCAGCAGAAAGACTCACGTGTTGAATGGAGGTTTTTAACTTCCCCACTCTAACAAGGCAGTCTTTGCAGTATACCCACTCTGACCGCCTTTGGAGAATCTGGAAATAAAACAGCCTGTTCTTTTCCCCAAGTTCAATGGTTTTTGGTCCATCCGCAGCCAGAAAATGTTTGGCAAAATGTAGTCTATAAATGGAAAAAGCAGTCTTTCCTTTTTTTGTGAGTGGTTGTTATTTTGCGTTGTACTCAACCAGCCCTCTTCTCTTTCTCTCCCCTCACTTCAGGTTCAACTACAGATCAACGCATCATCTCACCACAAATGGCTTCTACGAGTTCCTCAACTGGTTCGACGAAAGGGCCTGGTACCCCTTGGGCAGGATTGTTGGGGGCACAGTAAGTTTGAACACAAGCCCAACCGTGCAAACATAATCATCCCAGACAGAACATAAGCACAGGGAAAAAAGAGCTGTTTCCCCACATAGATGCAGACAAGCCCCATGTTTTACATGTTTGCTGCAAGGCTCCCGTTCCACACCCAAAAATAATTAACAAAATGAGGCAACACTAATGCAGGATAGATGGCAGATACAATAACTACAACTTTAGGCAATAGTACAGTGTGCATCTCAGGCCAGAAAATAGGCTAAGCATGGAAAAATAATCAAATTTTCATATATTCGATGATATTCATTTGGGTGTAGGGGGGATCACTCATAGATGCTGATGTGGGGTCAGCTTTACAGTTTCCTCATTAATCGTTAATGTAAGGAAAATGATCCTCAGTCATCCGGGGTCATCCGGGGTCATCCGGGGTCAGGTGAGGCAGTGTAGGGATACTATAGTGCCCTGTAAACCTCTGCTGAGCAGCATGGATTTCAATCACACTCCAGCACCAACAGTGAGCTGTTAACTTGACAGATTCCCCTCGGCTGCCATAGCCTCCCTGTTTACCAACAGCAAGAGTTGTTGTGAAACCGCCACCCTTTTCAGTGTGAAATACTACCTGCCGATTCCACACAATTTATCTCCCATCTCCCCTGCCTACCCTTCTCTGTGCATCCCTTCTCCCAGCCTCATCTTCTCAGCCCTGCGTCCTGTAAACTGGACTGTCGGAGGGCCAAGGTAAAATATGATTGGCTTTCTCCTATCCAGCCTCCTCTCCTCTTCCACCTTACATCCCTCCCTTCCTCCAACCGAGCTCCCCGGACCCACCAGCATTGCGCTGTGAGCTGTAATCGCGGTAGCTAATGGTGCAACAGGACTACATAACCCAGCACTTTGGTGCCAGGCAAACCTGGAAATGGCTCCCTACACATTTCCATTATTGGCTCCAGCTGGGAGGCTGCGATGGACCCCGGCACTTGGCACCTGTGGTCTCTCTCTCCCATCTCTCTCACTGTCGCGGTCTCTCCCTCCCTCCCTCAGCTGCCTGCTATGTGCAGTGTAGACTTAGTACTGGGGGCCGATTGGGGAGTTTGACTGAGCAGTTGAGACAGCCAGGCGTGTCGGCGCTGTGCATTGCTATCGGATGCCGTTATCATTACAGCACCGAGCAGATGGTGCGGAGCAGGAGCTGTAGCCACGCTAGGTGGCGATGTTTGAATGTAGTGGTGACTGCTGCACAAGGGACACAAGGAATTGGAATCCAAAACCCATCCATCAGCATTCATCTGTCATAGGCAATTACCATCAGCTATTGATAATTGTCCATGACAAGGCTAGCTTGTAATAAGGGATGTGGTGGTTCTTTAATTGTCTGTGGCAAGTCTAGCTTGTAATAAGCTATGTGCTGGTTCTGCTACAGTACTTGGATACTTGGATTGGGCCTCGTACCCGTAGGCTTGGAGCTGAAACTCGTGATTAGACTTGTAATCGGACTTGGAAAGCATATAGCCTAGATCTAAGTTAATTTTCATGACATTTGCAAGATCCCTGGGCTGCACAGCACATTGTCCTCTGCATACAAATAAGCACACAGCTCACGTCTCCCTTCTGTAAGCTTGTATTGGCATTTTATGAATGTATGAATAAAAAACACAACTATACCTCCAGAGTAATTCACACATGGTTCATTTGAAGTGGATTATAACCAGTCGTGCTGATCTCTCCTCTGGTCAGATTTAGTCTCGCTTACAAGTTTGTATCATTTGCCAGTTGGAACGTTATTTTAGACATTTTAATTTGCTCAGCAAACTACCCTCTGGCTAGAGTAACTTTCAAATAGATGACACACGAGAGTTTGTGCTGTGTCAGAGCTGTGGCTTAGTGTGAGACAGGAAGAAGGTAGGGCTGCTTCTCATGACTGGAATGTATTACATCCTCTGTGGCAGAGCTAGCTTCTAGCTATTGGGAGCTGCAGGCAGAAACACTCTGTAACAACCCTTTCACTGTAAATGGTGGACTATACAACAACAAAAGAAATTGGCACTTACAGCGTTCCCTTTTGGCCGAGCTACCTGTCAAGAATCCACCTGACGGTTTAATATTTATTTGTAGAGTGATTTGTATAGTCTCCTGGCTAGAGTATATCTCGCACTGTCTTTTAGCAATGCTTTCCAGTTGTCATGTGTCATTATTTCAAACAGTGTCAGTATGTTTTATTGTAGAACCTGCATGCTCTAAAGTGTTAAGTTGTCAATATGTCTCTGCGCCAGCGCAACCAAGACAGATAACTGTATACCTGTTGTACTTGACAATTAAAAAAAATCTGATTCTGGAAGCTATGGGATAATATTGTCTCTAGTGAGCGCTATCTATTGACAGTGGAGTGCACTCTGGTATTATGGAACCTATGGGTTGCTTTACATGCCATTTTGCTAGCGTAATTCGAGGAATTTCAGTGTCTCCTAAGAGGAATGTATCTTGGCAGCAGAAAGGCGCTGTGACATCAAATGAAAGGATGGGGTTGTTGCAAGAGGCTAAGCCTACTGTAACCCACAGTAGACTTGGAAGAAGTTAGTGTGCTACCACTGGTGCCAGATGGCAAGTCACATCCTGCCTCGGAGGGTTCACAGGCATTTCCATAGCAGGTGGGCGGGTCATTCCATGGCCGTACCAAATGCAAATGTCACCCTATAACATGCAAATCTATGCAGAGTAAAGCGAGATCTAGGAACTGATGCAGAGGGGAGATCCGGCAGAGCCACTGCAGAGTGTCGAGCACCTGGCTCAGCGATAGGTCTGTGGTTCATCTCCAGCTTTTATCTGTCATGTCATTATATTGTGAGAGGCTGAAGTCCAATTGGTAGAGATGCTTAAGGACACGGGACACTCGGTGTGAATGAACCCACAGTATTAAACCCAGTATAATAGGCCGTAGTCCTTGCGGACCTGAAACTGAAAGGCTGTAAGGTACTTGTTTTTAACCTTTATTTACCTAGAGAATAGTTGACTGAGCACGCTTGCTCTTTTTCAGCAATGCCCTTGACATTCAGACAGTTGCACACATTCACACCTGGGAGCTGGCCAGTTCAGTCACAGTCGTCTTCTGTCAGCCACTCCACTGCCTCAGCTGCCTTGCTCAAGGGCACCTGGATGGTATTTGTTGAGGTAGCAGAGAGCCACTCTTAGTCACTTTCCATGGACAGATTTGTGTTGTGTTCTGACGAATGTGCTTGTGTAGGCTAGTTGTCAAAATCCCACCTACTGTATTTGCATGACTGAGATAAATCGATAGTTGTTGTCTGAACACACACGGGCTTCGGGAAATGGGGCATTTAGTTTACTCCCACACTGCTTTGGAAATCATAAAATGAGTATGTGAGAGCCGTTGTTTGCATCAAGCCTATGCTTTTAAACCATGCAGGGGCGTGGACAAGTGCCGGGTTCATCTGAGATTGCCGCAAACAGTCTGCTTCAATGGCCATAATGCAGTTACACTCCCTGGCCATGCTTGGGAAAACTCAACATCGTTTATGAATTAGTGACTTGGCTTTATCTGCTCCTTTTTCGTTTTTTTCGAACATGACATTTTAACAGCGTCGGTCCCCTTTCTCCTGCAGAGTGGTGGTCTACGACCCATTTGGCTCCAGGTGGAATTCAAAAAACCACCTTTCCTGTCTCTGAGAGCAGTGACCTAGACTCTATCTGTTGCATTCGACCTCCGCTGCCTGCACTCCCCTCTCCACTCTCTCTCCCCTCCCTGCCTCTTGTTTCTCTTCCCTCATCTCTCTCTCTCTCTCCTCTCTGCCTCTATCTTTTGCTTTCCTCGCTGCTCTCTCTCCTCTCTGCCTCTGCTTTTCTCTCCTTTCTTGCTCTCTTGCCTCACCTCTGCCATCCTTCTCTCCCTTGCTCCCACCCTCACCCTCGTCTCCTCCCTCGTTTTCATTCAAACTCAGGCAGATGATCCTGGCAGTCCTCATTAATTGTGTATGATAGCGTTAAGTCTCTTGGCGCTCAGATGGGTCGCACCGTTTTGAAGACAGACGACAGATATCCGTTAATATGACAGTGAGTGCCTTTCTGCCTAGACCACTTCTGCTGCCCTCTCTCCCTTTTTTATTTCTCCTTCGCTCCCACCCTCCCTCCACTCCCCAGAGGATGACTGTCAGTTGCTCTTTCTCCTGAGCCACAGATAAGGGCTGAGGGCTTCTCTAATGTGACAGTCCATAACAACAGAGTGCTGTCAAGCTAATAAACCACTCTTTGTTGCCATAAGGGGAATATCTCGGGTGCATTTTTTGGTAACAGTTTTTGCCTCCTCCACTTTATAATACATTCATTATGATGAACAACAGCTTCACAACAGCTGCAGTATGTGGTGCATTCTTGAATACTGATTTAGTCCTTTCATGGGGTGGACCATAGAGATATAACACTAGAGGGGACATGTCATAGAGAATTCCTATTTTGGAATGGGACCATATGGCAGCCATCTTACCTGGGTCAACTTCTCAGCTGACTGTAATTGGAATCAATGGTGATAATGCCTTATGCTGCCATTATAATGCTAATATTTTTTTATTGAGACATCACTACTACTTTTTATTTAGCTCACTGTATGCAAGACAACTGTGACTGTCTGAAATGGTACCAAACATGAGCATTTTTTGTAGTTTGTAGATAAAAATAGCTAAACTACTACTAAGTAATTATGTTTTCAATCATAAAGATTATCTTCTGGAAGTATTTTAATGGTGCATTTACTTTACAGAAACTATGAATCCTATTTTGAAGAAGACTTTATAATTCTCAGATTTCTTTGATACTCTTTGGTACGGAGTAGTGACATAAGAGTATATATGAAAATCTGCTTATTTTTAATGTAAAACTCCCAAATGATCTGTTGTTGTAGCAATAGACAGATGTTGGCAACAATTAAATATCACCAACACTGAAACACACCTAATACACCCAGATAAAATATACAATAAAAGGCAAATGTAATGCCATTTAGTGGTTAGTGTGACAGCTTTAAGCCAATTTAAGCAGGTAATAATGGACATAGGCCCTCACATTTTTTTTTTTTTTTTACTTTATTGGCATGACATCTTAGCCTACAATTAAAATTACAATCCATAAAGAAATAATTTATATAGATGCCATCATGTAAACCAGTACTACAGTAAAAACAAACAGCTCTACACTTGAATCAACTTAAAATCCACAGTAGCCTATACAGCCTGAAATGTGTTTTAAGTTGTCAGTTAAATTTAGCATATAAAACAGCCTCTATCTTCTACTCTACTGACGTGTGGAAGGTGATGCAGCTTCTCTGGTCTCTTTGGTTCTTTTAGTGCAGCAGTTAGGTCCAAATCAGGACAACAGTGGTTGCTTCCCATAGACAGCTGTTGTATGTACAGGTAAACTGGACCCAGGTAAGATGGCGGACGGTTATCCCACGCTTAATGACGTCATGTCCCCTCTAGTGTTATATCTCTATGGGATGGACATCTAATCTGTCATTTGTGACACAGCAGTGGAACTGTGTCAATATATAGAGCAGAAATTTCAAAATCTAGCATAAATTATACTACACTACCAGGCAAAAGTTTGGACACGCACATTTTTCTTTATTTTTACTATCTCTCACATTTTAGAATAATTGTGGACATTAAAACTATGAAATAACACAAACGGAATTATGCAGTGATCAAACAAGTGTTAAATCAAAACTATCTTATATTTTAGATTCTAAGCCAAGTGCAGTTAGCTATGATGAACCGGCCAAATCGTCTCTGTAATGTCTTGTGGATGTGGGCCCTACCGCACAGATCAAAATGGCTAATGATTTCAGCAGTGGTTTTGTAAATGGCATGATACTGCTCCATTAGGCTGAGTCCAATCCACGGGGCTGAGAGGCAGGCACGGCTGATTTGGGAGAGGAAGATTGGTTGATGGAGCTTAGGCCTTCCAGGCAGCAGCTAATTAGAGATGTGAAGACCAGAACGGATCAGCAACAAGGCAAAGTTGTGTGGACTGTGGCTATAGCGCACACACATCAGGGACATCAGTCACACGTTAAACATAGCCTAGCCCCATTTTACTTCAGACAGCCAGTGTACTGCACAGGGCCCTAATTAGATCTGCTCTCATGTATAGTAGAGACAGGGCCGTGGGGCCTCGCCTGCTCAGGCCCCAGCTCTGACTGACTGGATGGTATAATTAGTTACAACTTTATGTTGAAGATCGCCTTACCTGGTGCTGCCAAGTGTTGGCCGGGGTCCAAGGCAGATTCAATTAACTTGATTCTCGTGATATACCAACGAGGTGAGCCGTGGAGCGTTTGTTTGACATTCCTCTCTCCTGCCTTGCAATGTGATCCACTGGCTCTGTGGGTATGTGTGTGTTATAATGGAAGCCTGCATGTCAGCCATTAAAATGAATTTATATTTAATATCCACAGAAGATAACAAGCTCCTTTTTAGAGTGTGTTGTACTGTACGTCCTATTTCGAGTGCCACATCTATTATTTTCATTCACTATGCCTCATCACAAAAATAACTCTCTTTCTGTCTTTTTCCTCTCGTTCCCTCCTCCTGCTCCTTCACTCTTCCTTTCTCTCCTGCTCTGTCCCTCCCGCCTACCTCTCCATCACTCACTTCCCCCCACCCCCACCCACCTACCATCCATCTCTCTCCCTCGTCCCCGCTCCCTCCCTCTATTCTTCTCACTACTCACGACCTCTCATCCCTCCCTCTCCACCTCTCGCTCTCTCCCTCCTCCCTCAGGTATACCCGGGGTTAATGGTGACTGCGGGCCTCATCCACTACGTGCTCAACCTGCTCCACATCACCGTCCACATCCGCGACGTGTGCGTCTTCCTGGCGCCGGTCTTCAGCGGCCTGACCTCCATCTCCACCTTCCTGCTGACGCGGGAGCTGTGGAACCAGGGGGCGGGGCTGCTGGCGGCCTGCTTCATCGCCATCGTCCCCGGCTACATCTCCCGCTCCGTGGCCGGCTCCTTCGACAACGAGGGCATCGCCATCTTCGCCCTGCAGTTCACCTACTACCTCTGGGTATGTATACTGGTCTACAAGAAAGATTTCTACTGTCTCAAAGCACAGAATGAGCATAATAATATCTGCGGGGGTTTGGCGGGGTTGTTGATCAATACCAGTACGATTACTTCACCAGGTGCTGAGATTTCTAGCTTTCAAAACTCACTTTCTGGCCAGCATTCTCTGCTTTGGAGCAAAAACTCCCCACCCATCTCTCAGTGGCAAAGAAAACAAGTGAACACCGCACTCGCTCGGATTTTAAAATTATTTCGGTACATTGAACCAGATACTCACACTTCACACTCACTCTTTAGAGCTGTTTTGTATTTACGTGCTGTCATGGGATTAAGTTTTAATACTTTTGAGTGGGAAAGCACACAGTCACCCAGTGTTGGAAGATTAGAAGACTGGATTGGTGCATAGAACCCATGCAACATTAAAGAGATTACCTTTCATCACCAACCTTCTAGTCATGTGCGTTATCTTCCCCCTCTGGGTTCTTAGAGGAGCTTTCCATATTCAGATCAGACTGGTTTCTCTTGCTTTAGCTCTCGGTCAAGGCCAATACTGGAGCTATAAAGCCTGATAGGAATAGGTTTACTACACATGGAAATGTGATGTAGGCAAATATTATGTACATGTAATGCGAATGTGCATCTCTAACATGGAGTTATATTGCCATTACAATCAAGTGACGATCAGACGTTTGCTTTGGGAGGCATCAGAAAAACTGAACATGTGGAACATTGGTTGTTTTATTTGTCTGTTTTAGATGGAATGATGTCAAAAAATATCATTACAAGCAAACAAAGCAGACTAATGTTGGACTTTGCCATTCCCTAGCTCTGGTTAGTGGCTGTGCTAACCATTATTGTATTGACATGTGAGGATAAGTTTGGATGCTCATTCCAGTTGGATTAACAACAATATGCACGTTAAGCTGATCTGTGTCAAAATAAATTCAACTTGACAGTGATTTCACTTGGGGTGTTACCGGCATGTTTACATAGCTTCAACAGATGACGAGTAAGCCAATTATTACTCAATAATAAATTGTTTGGGAGATGCCAAATGCATGAATATTCATTTAGACTTTCACATGCCTTTTCTACCTCAATTTGTAAGAGCTTATTTGTTTGTACTTAGTCTTCAGTTGTTTTAGCAGACAGTCTTTATACAGCCTTTATACTGCCCTATTTTTAATTTCTGCTCGGACTTGGTTGTTAAATTATTTACACAAAGCCTTGAAAGGCAGGCAGGGCATCTATGCCGGCCATGTGGAGGCCAGGAAACGGCATGCTGCTCTGTAAAGCCTTTGCATTTCTGTGACCTTTAAGAGTAGAATTGAAAAGATCTCGGGTTAAAGGTGGAATAGCTTTTTTTCCCTTTATTTACCTTCCTTTCCAGAAAGAATGTCAGAACTCATTTGAACACAGCAGCCGTTTCTTTTTGTACTGAAATGTGCTTTCCTTGCCTTTGTCAAGGTTTTATTGTGTGGTGTTGTGTTTTACCTTTCACAGTAGCTGACATTTGTTTAAGTTTGTTAATATCACTTTTTTCAACAAGTTGATGTATATTATTTAGAGAATAAAGGTGAAACATTTGATTTGATTTTCAAACATATATATACAGTATAATATATATTTACATTAATGATCTCAAATCTGTTGCCTAAATCACATTTCAGAGGTTTTTAATATTTGAAAGTATCTTAAATTTTTTAGCTTTAATCTATCTTGTATATATTTATAAAATATTTTTAAAGCATTTTTGTGTGTCCCCAGCAGAGTGTAGTTAAAAACATTTTCATCGCAGTTATCCTGGGTCTGTAAGGGAGACCTTGCCAGAAGAAAGCAATCCCGCGGATGAGGGGAAAAGGTTATTTGTGAATACAGCTCAGAGGTTTGCAGGCAGTGCCGCACAGAAAAAAGTATTGAAATGGGATGGTCGGTTACTGTAGGTGGAAGGAAGAACCTTTTTCAAGGTAGAAGAAGTCAGAAACATGAAACATCCTTTTCACTTGCCCTCAGTCTGTCCACTCCCTTCAATCACATCAGCAGCTGCCTCACCGCCCCACAGCTATCAGGAGCCTGTGTGGATGCATCTCGGAGTTTCTGTGTGTGTGTGTGTGTGTGTGTGTGTGTGTGTGTGGAGGCGGGAGGCATTGGTTAGTCAGGCTCCAACTCACACTTTGCGCATTTTGTTCTTCTGATGATGTGGGTGTGCCCTCCCCATCCTGCTAGTGTTGTGCAGGCACATGCAATGCCAACACAACGAGATGAAATTTGAGAGCGCTGCTTTGCAAACGCTTTCATCCGTATCCTCCTTATTGGAGTTGACCTTGACGGGCACAGAGGATTTTCTTCATTCAATTTTCAAATGTAATCCTTAAATGATCAATGCTTTATCTTTTACTGTAGAACTAGGAATGAACACACCAAAATAAAATTTAAAAGTGAAAATAGAAAAAGGAAACTCGACAATGAAAGGAGAAATGGATAAGATTAAATGGCTACTTGAAAATTGTGAAAACTGAAATGGAAAACTGAAAATGAAAAGTGAAATCCAAAAAGTTAGGTTTTCTTTTTCACGCTGCCTCTCATTTTCATTTGGCTTTTTCCAATTGTCATGGTCAGTTTTCAAGCTGTATGTAAATGAAGAGGCCTGGTCCTTCATCAGTCAATGTAAGCAGGATGGGTCTCGGATGGAGGAGGGTTAGTGGCACCTTACAGGTCAACATGATTCTGTGGTCTTGGACAAAAATATTTAAAAATCAACAGTACAGCCAGTCTTTCTTTCAACCTTACTTTCAACTCTTTAATAGTCTACAATCTAGAAGAATAAAATTATTATATATTTTATTTTTTTGCTGCCACAACTTCCTGTTATCATCCCAACTGGTAGAGAATTCACTAGCCAAACATTAGCTAGTAAACTAGTACTTGTAACTCATTGCGTATTAAGCTAAAACAGCTTATTGTTTGTGTCGACAGTTTTATTATCTATAGTCATCTGCCTGCTCTTGATTAACGCTTAAACGCCTGCTACTTTGTAAAATGATGCTCACATTTTAACACCCACGCATCAGTGTGACAGCAAACTAGCACCCTGAGATGTCAGACTGACAGCGCTCCATTAAAATGAATGAGAAAGAGCATACTTGTAATCTCTCACTCCTGTAATAGAACCAAAACACCTTTGCTACATGTATTGTGATAGAATCAATTGTGCCTCCTCCAAAATCAGTCAATGCAATCTACTTTATTACGTTTTTCTGTCTTGTGGTTCATGTCATGGATGGACATAGCCTCAATAAACCCAGGCTACAATATAGATGAATAAAGTATGCAAGCACATTGTCTTATCTATTGAAAAGGGGTTATTAACTCTAATAATATGCTGTCTACAAGACATACAAATAATATGCCATGTCTACAACACAGAGCTATAGTGTGATTACCCATTAAGATATAGTTATTGCTTTATCATCTATAATAAGTTTTAATAATGAAGGTAATTGTTGCCAGTGATATTGAAGTAAAAAGTAAACAGCTGGAGTGAAAGAATCCATAGGCCTACCTTGTGCAGCTGTTCATTGAATGTGAACGATCTGCTGTTTTTGTGAGTGAATCCAGATTTGATTTTGTAGATTTTATCATTTTAAGGGAGAGAAAAGATCAAGCAAAAGTCACCAGAAAATAATTTGGAAGCTAAAAAAGTTCACATCAGGGAGTATTCAGGAACAATATTCCCTGTAAGCAGTTTTACATTGCCATTTAATCTTTTCTATTTTATTTTTCACTTCATTCCTTTTCATTCCTAGTGCTACAGTAAAAAAAAAAAAAAGCATTTATCATTTAACGATTACATTTGAATATTGAATGAAAAAATCCTCCATAGACGGGACGTCTCCCTCATATCACCTACTGTGATTAATATCAGCTGGGTTGGAATGGAGCCTCATTTCAGACAGATAATGCGCAGGAGAGCTGCTCCTCTAGCCGTTGTCCCGCTCCAAGGGTGTTTCAGAAGGCGAACGGAGAAGAGCTTCCATTATGCGTGCCACAGGCAGTCAGCGAACAGTAATAGTAGCTCGTAGGCTATTTGTTCAATTTATATCTGCATTTACCTTGGAGGCCTTGTCCTCCCTTTCAACTCGGGGCCCAAGGACATGCCGGGCCAGGAAAGCACTCTTACAGGTAGGAGTCGTGACTCGTGACGCGGGGTATTCCGTCGCGCCACGCTTCGCTGCCGTTTGTCGCAGGCTCGGCAGTGCGGCCGCCGCCGGGCTGGAAGGCCCCTTTCGTCCGACCCGGGATCCAGCCAGCCCAGTTTATGTCAGTTTGTCAAATCGTGCATGGATGCATCTCTACATGCGGCTGTGTGTGTACGATCACTGAGTCACTAGGCTCAAGCGAGCTTGGCGACAGCTCTAAAGCCCTTTCTGAACTCGGTCACTGACACTGATCTGGCAGTGACCTGTAGTGTCCAGGTGGCCGGCTGAGCGCTCCTGTTGTGTCTGCAATTTAAGTCCTGACACAACAAAACTAGCTCTGTGGCTGTTAGCTCAGCAAAGTGCAACTGAACAGCTGATGGTGCCACTCACTCAGAGAGTGTCTGTATCCTCAGACACACATACTTGGGGAGACACACACACACACACACACATCAATACTTGTGAAACACACATGCACATGCACACGCACACTGTCTCAGATTCAGAAAAAGCTTTATTGGCAGGAATCAAGTGGTACTGAGTGTTGCCAAAGCATATTACAATAGTAACGTACAGAATAAAATAAGGTACAATATGAATATAGGAATTGAAATAAGAATTAAAATTAAAATATAGGAATTCCTAATTATAGGAACTCTGTTTTAAAAAATGTTCATATGATTCTATGCAATGCTATGGACAATTAAGTCACAATGAAACATATTATATAAATATATACACACATTTTATTTACTGCTAAAAGATTATTTTTATGGCATTTCCACTTTATTGGACAGCTCAGTTGAGAACGATACAGGAAAGGGGGAAGAGACTTGTGACAAAGATCCCAGACCGGATTCGAACCCAGGACACGATTACATGGTACGCACCTTAGACCACACCCACCACACAGAATTTTAATACTGTTGTGAGAGACTCGCATGTCACAGACTGGCTAGATTCTTGATATTAAAATCAAGTGCCAAGAACACTCTGTACTCATTTTTATATCCTACTCTTTGTAATTTAGGCTTGATTTCAAGGGAGTAATCCATCTAAGGCTTCTACCAAATTGCTAGATAGGTTTCATATTTTCTCATTAGGCGATACTAAATCTTTCTGAGGGCATTCAGCACTTTTAATGCTAACAAGAGAGTCTTGATTCATCCTTTCAGAGGCTGGTTCCAGCTGAGGCAATTTCCTCCTGCATCTGAGCCATTTTTCTTCCTGCGTCCATCTGAAATCATCTTTATCTCCCCATGAGGCTTCTGAAATGATTTTTATCTCCAAAAGGAGCTTTAAAAAAAAAAAAACCCTCACCATTTGACTCGTCAGGACTCATCGAAAGACCGTCGCCATCATCATTTGTCTCACACCAGGAAATGCGTATGAGTGTGTGTTGGAGGAGCAGCTGTTTGTGTCTGCAGTATTATAAAGGCCGCTTGTCATCCTGTGTATGTGGACAATACATCTCCAGGTGAGGCAGGTGTTCCTCGACGCGGTCATCACAGCTTCTTAAGGTGTGATGCGTCATCAGCGGAGCGGCGCCGGCGGAGGGAAAAAAAAAATCCCCCTTGACACGCACGCCGCCGCTCACACTGCCATTCTATTTGGCAAGGGCCCTGAAAAACAATCATCCTGGACACGCGCCACTGCTTCCCATTATCAGTCTCATTTACCCACGTTTGTCTCGGCGTTTTCTCTTTCTTTCTTTCTATCTTTCTTTCCTCCCGTCTTTCCTTCTGTCTTTCTTTGTCTTTGTCTCTCCTCCTTTGTCTCTCTGTCATGGTCTCTTTCTCTCTTCTTCTCTCTTCTCTCTCTTTCTTGCTCTCCCTCCTTTGCTTTCTCTCCCTGTGTCATTATTGCTCGTTCCTTTCTTCCGCTCTCCCCCTCCTTCCCTCCCCCTTGTCTCTTTACCCCCGCCCTCTCCACATGGTGAAACATGCAGAGCCCTTCTCTCAAGTCTCATCCCAATCTTCATTATCCGGCTCCTTCATTTTATCCGCTAATAACCCATTCAACTCCACTCGCTTAATCTCCCTGTGTTACCCCCCCCATCCCCTCCCCTAATCTATAATTGAATCCTCTCACACCCGGGAGAGCTGCCCTTTTTAACACCCCAGCTCCTCATAACATGAGTACACACACACACACACACACACACACACACGGTTGCACTGCCTCCCTCCCTTGCACTCACCCCATGCACCATGCCTACATTGTTGCAACAGTAATTCCACAGTTTCTCTCGGCTCACATTTAATTAGCCAGACTCGTATCGCTGTGTGACTTCTGTGTTTTCACAAGGGGAGCGGAGGCTGGGAGGGCAGCCGGAGGCGGGGGGGATGAGGCACCAGTTGAACATGACTCGCACATGCTCTGAGTCGGCGTCACAAGACCGCTCGCTAGCCGCGGCCGGCTACAGCGGGCTAATTGTCCTTTGAGGAGAGCGGCGCGTGCGTTTTCCGCAGTGGCCTATATCTCTTGTCAGCCCTCTCTCCTCAGTCTGCTCGATATAGAGATAATGCTTGTTTTTACTCCTAAGGTAAATAAAAAATGAGCAAAGGCGCAGCAAGGAACCATTAGAGGGAAGCGTGTCAAGGGAGGCTTTCTGCCGGCTATGCCTATGGCAATGCAAGTTACAACTTAGTCACGTTTCCAACCCAAACCAAACAACAGTGGCCCAACAACCTTTTTTTCCTCCCCCCAAATATTGCTGTTCAGCATACGGAAGTTCCAGCTTTTACAAAGGAGAATGCTAATCAGGTCAGCACAGTGCAACTTAGCTTATCTCAGTTCAGCAGGAAAAACACTGTTTGGAAATGGATTGTTTTGGGCGTTAAGGCGTGTGTGTGTGTGTGTGAGTCAGTGTCAGTGTCTGTGTGTGTGTGCACAGTCGATCGATTGATGGATTGGTGGCTGGTAGAGGGGGTCTGTGTGTTCCGCTCCGCTGAGGCTCTGCTGGGTATTTGGGCGAGGCGTGGCCACCTTGCTCCGGAGATCCATCGATCCCCCTCATCAGCGGATCAAGTGAGCTGTGATGAGTCGCTCAGGCGGTGTTCGATGTGATACGAGCCCCATGACGGCTCCCCTCCTGTCACCGGGCCTCGCTTTGTTATTGGAAGAAGAGCTGTTAAGTTTGTGTATGTGTGTTTATGTTTGAGTGTGTGTGTGTGTGTGTGTGTGTGTGTGTGTGACTGTATGTGAGTTTAAGTTTATGAGTGAATATATCTTTGAGTGTGCATGCGCTCGCCTGCTTTATCTGCCTGTGGGAGGGGAAGGAGAGCTTGTTTACAAGCTGTCAGCAGCAGTCTAGTTTAAACTGGTCTCCTCTCATCCTCTTTCTCTGATCTGCTGGAATTACTAAAGTAATTTTAAAGATAAATTCCATCCATGTGACGGTGTAGATTTTGAGTTCGACCTGTAGATGGAAAATATGTATTTTTAGCACTATATTAACCCATTAGCACTGTAAATACAAGTTTGTTTTTATTCCACAGTTTTACAGATGGTACAGATCTAAAGAGATCTTTCACAGTCTCAAAACACATCTTAAAATACACTCTAATACAATAAATCACAATGTAAACAAAGCCTGTAATGGGGCTACTGTATTTCAACAGGGGGAGGTCATACAACAAACTATGGATTGAGCCTTTAGTGGAGAGGACAGATTGCATTCAGTCCAGATTCTCGATTTTTCAACTGTTACTCAAGGAGATTTGCATGTAGTTATTGTAGAGAATGTGCTTGTGGTCTTGGGTTTCTAGTTTCCAAGAAAACAAACAAATTAGTGAGTTGTACCTGCTGTATGTCTGCACGTCTTATTTGATGTTGAAGCATGCATGACCAACATACTATCCTGACCCTTGAATCATTTTGTGTTGTCTCCTTCTGTCTCAGGTGAAATCGGTGAAGACGGGCTCAGTATTCTGGACCATTGGCTGTTGTCTCTCCTACTTCTACATGGTGAGAATAGTCTACACACACACACACACACACACACACACGTCTACACATACAGAATGGTCTGTGCACAGAAAGAGTCAGTTTCAAGTCCAGAAAAACCCATAGAGTAGATACCGCCATAGACTGGATTGGACTGATTTGATTTAATCATGCAGCATTCCATCTTCAGCTGAATGGGAATTGCGAGTCGTGACTGCATTAAGGTGTCGCCCCTGAGATGGTGCCGCTGGAGCGATTGCCTACTGTCATGAACGGACATGGCACTGCATGGGAAAAGGGGAGGAGCAGCGTAGCCGGTGTGTTAAGCATTATTTATGAATTCAGGCACGACCCATCAGGGGGTTGATGAGAGAGATGAGATAAAAAAGACGATCCAAGCAGACAGAGACAGATAGATTGTGTGTGTGTGTGTGTGTGAGAGAGAGAGAGAGCCTATGAAAATCTCCAGCTTCCTGCTCATTCCTAGCTAAATCTCTCCGGCCGGCCGTGAGACAGATGTCAAATGAAACGGATTACTGAAATCCAGCTTCATCGATCACACTGGGCCACAGAATCTGAGGGGGGTAGAGAGAGAATGGAGAGACAAGATACAGGGAGAGAGGATAGAGAGATATAGTGACGGAGGGGCAAGACAGAAAGAGAGAATGGAGAAATGGGATAGAGAGAACGCGATGGAAAGGCAAGAAAGGGATAGAGAGATAGTGGGAAGATACGACAGGGAAGGGGGACGGAGAGATGATAGAGGGAGATCTAGAAGGATAACAGGTGATAGCATATAGTTAGGCAACATCGTGCTTTTCTCTCTTCCTTCACTACTCTCTCCTGGTTACAGACGATCAGAAACATTGCGTCTCCCTGCTTCCCTCTCTCCTTACTTCTCTCCCTCCTTCACTCTCTCTCTGTTCCTCTGTACTGTATCTGCAGCCCACCCACTGTTGCAGATGCCAGCAAGTAGACAAACTAGGCCTGCATGTGTCCATCAACCTCCACACTGTCTCCTCTTTGTCTCATGCGCTCTCCCACAAGCACCGCATACACTGCAGTAGCTGGTTGATCCACCCTTGCTTTTCTTTACCACCCTATCACCTTCCGCTGTCAATTTAATCAGGATATAGCCAAGGCTACATGCGCCTGTGGGGCTTAATCAAATGTGACACTCATAATGCAGAAATGGAGACGGAAGGAGCGATCCCCTGCCTGGCTACTGGCATAATCAGAGCAGAGAGGACAGAGCAGGGGGAGATGAAGAAGAGGATGAGACGAGCAGGACCGACTGATGGACAGGAGCCGTAGAAACCCCCGCTGTGTTAGCTATACAACATCATCCCTTCATCCCTCCGGGGGGGGGGCTGGAGAGAGGGAAAGACGGAGCGAAGAGCAAGAAGAGATACATAGATTGTTCATTCCCAAGACGCTGGCTCACTTTTTTCCACTCTAAACCCTCCTCCGTCCCCACCACCAGAGCAACCTGCATCATGGGAGCTCTTCAAAAGCTTCTTTTTCCCCTCATAAAGTATTGATGAGGTGCTCTCAGCACAACTCAGCCTCCTCAGGTGATTGTTTATAAGATGTTGCCACTTTCTGCAGGTTATTATTAGAAGTCAAGTGATAAAAATCGCAACTCCACAACTAAGAGGATCTTTTTGATGAGAGTTAAAAGCGACCCGGAGCCTTGGCCTTTGCCCACGGTGCAGCCCTGGGTCTATCAACACCTGCCTCATATACAGGCATTCACACTAAGACACGTACACACACACATACACACACACACACACACACAGGCCTGCTCGCCAACAGTGGAATTAAGCTTCACAGCACGGCGGATCTGTCTCAGTCAAGGCCCTTTGCCGACCCTTTATCTCAAGTCTTTTCATCATGTGACTTCAAGTCTCATGTCATCTCATAGTCCCCTTGATGATCCACAAAGTCAAAGCTGGCATTGCACACACACACACACACACACATACAGAACAACACTTTCCCCCCTACTGTTGCAGTGCACACACAGGCTGAAACACTTACGCGCACGCACTCACACACACAGACACACACACACAATAAAACCCTTCTCCCTCTAGCATGCTCTGTGTTCTCGATATCCGCTCCACGGTGGCCCCATGGTCATCAGATAAGTCCCGTATGAAATGCAGAGAGCGATAGCAGCAAAAGACTTTGCTCCAAACCATGTCTGATCCCTGCCCTCGGCTGTTAGCTTGTGGCTCGGGCGGAGGTTTGGCTGGCGGGGTCAAAAAAAAAAGACTGGAACATACTTTGCGATAGAGCTGGTTCATTTATACACTCATGCAGAGCTGCGGTTTTGTTGTGGGCATTCATCATCGCGTGGTCCTCTAATGTGACCAGATGGCCAGCTTCACCCGTCCGTTTTTCCCCTCTGGCTGATTATGCACTGCGCTGGTTTGACCATCTATTCCAAAGACTCAAGAGGCAAATCTACAAACAAGTTGCATTCTAGAGTTTAGAGAAGAAACTTTTCGTCGCCTCGGGTGATAATGAGGCTTGACACGGCGCCAATATGGCTCATGTTTGATCAGCACCCGAGCCTCCCACTCTCTCGTCCACTTTAAGAGCCGCAGGAAAAACAAACCCTAAAGAAAATGTTTACTTTGACTGTCTGAGTCGATAATGCTTTTCATTGATATCAGGGAGGCTAACCAGATAGATCAATATTTTAAAGAGGCTTTTTTTTATTAGCTTTACCCTGAGAAAGACACTCAAATAAAGCGCCGGTTCGTGTGGTTTCTTTCCGTCAATACATGCCATGTTTTCTCAAACATGCATATCGATGTGAACTGGATGACTTGGCCATTTTGCCTGCGCAGAGCCGGCTTAACGTGTCCTTGGGATTGAGTTGGATCGCACTCCCCTCAATGTCAGGAAGGAGCTGGCCTCTCTCACTGTTTGTTGCCGATACGCTTTGGTGCGTTCAGTAGATTGCGGTCGGCTTTGGCTGTAAGCGGCCTGATAGCAGTGGGGAATTTAGATTCAATTTTCACAATTGACTCCTCCAGACCTCCCGTCACTCCTACACACTCTCTCTCTCTCTCTCTCTCTCTTCATGACTCTATCGTACACACTCGCTAAACACTAAAATATTAACACAGCCGATGTGTCAAATATTTGGTCAAATTGCGAGGACGTGCCCAGCCGCAGAGCCGGTAGCCTCTGTATTTTTTCCCAGTCACCTGCTCTGTGTTTTTTCAGCGGCGTGTTTTCAATTAGTGCCCAGCCAGTCAGCAAGTGAGACTCATTCAGCCGCCTGTGTCAACACTGAAAATGAGCTTTAAATTGAAGTCATCTTTGGTATTCATTCAGGTTACGGTTCACATGCTACTAATTGGCTGTCACCATCTGAGGGAACAGATGCAAATGACTGCCAAAAGATAATTGCACCTAACCACTCAGCAAGGAACTTATTTAGGAGTTTTTTCTTTCACTGTCTCCCTTAATGTAGCATGTTACTGTTTTTATCAATTAGGAATGAGGTGCTCGTTTTTCTCTGGCTGCATAAGTGTAATGAACGCTCTTAACAGGTGCAAAGGGGCTTTTGTTTCTGACAAGCTGTTATGAATAAAGGATCAAACAATTTGCTGCTATGCAATCCCTTTTCCTGTTTAATTTCCTCTCCCTCTCTGCTGTCTCTCCCTCTTTCTCTGTTGCACTTCCTGCCACTTTCTGGCTCTCCCTCTCTGTCGAATCTGTCTCTCTTGCTCTCTGTCTCTTGTCTCGCTTTCTCTCTCTGAACACTCTTCCTCTTGTGTTTTCTGTGTTCTCTCTCTCTCTCCCTCTCTCTGTGCTGCTCTGTCTTTCTCTCTGGTGCTCTCTCCCTCTCCATTTGCCCCTTTGCTGCAGTCAAGCACAGGCAATTGAAAACCAGTGAGTGATGTTTTTGTAGAGTAGTTTTATAGCCCCCACGTCTAGTGCTGCGAGACTTAGGCGGACCTCAAAGGGGTTGAAGTATAATTTTCATGGAGCTTTTAAAGTTATTGGTGCATTTCACGTTTTAGGCTTAACGTGTAAAGTATGATTGCATAGTTTTTATATGCCACTATATATGTCAATGTGTTATAGCTGTGTGCCTGAAGTCTGAAAGCAAAGATCACAATAAGATGTATTTATATCCATCTAGTATGATTCTATTCCAGGTGTGTAAGCTGATTTTTATAGTGTGTGTGTGTGTGTGTGTGTGTGGGTAAATTCACTTTCAATTCATTCAGTTCAAAATGTGATTGAAACTGCAGTTCATATAATAATGATATAGCCCTAAAGGCCCCTTATTGTAGGGATTAAAATGTTCCTTTATGTATGATATATGATCAAAGATGTTTAATGAAAATATTATTAAAATTTGATATGGTTTGAGTGTTTAAATTTTAAAGTTATTGCATTTAAAAAAGAGCCAATCCTTTTTTTACAGGCAGTTTCAGACTAACTCCAGTAAATGCATCACAACTCCACTTGGAATTGATTGGCTCCCCTCACTAAAGAATTACTAAAATCCTTCCAGTCAGGCTAGTTTGCAGCATTTGAACTGAAATACCCAGTGGAACGCCTCAGCAGGTTTATCTCATTTAAATTAGATGAGATAGTGTTGTCGGCCAGTCGGGGTCCAGTGAGGGCTTAGTTAAATAGAA
Organism: Centroberyx gerrardi; assembly: GCF_048128805.1. NCBI lineage: Eukaryota > Metazoa > Chordata > Actinopteri > Beryciformes > Berycidae > Centroberyx > Centroberyx gerrardi. Next base: position 18,035,869 of record NC_136015.1, read on the forward strand.
TACATTTGAAGACTAATTCAATTCAACTTTTAAGTAAACTGTATTTATTTGCAAAACATCATGAAGAACATAATTCTTATCTTAAAATCATGGAAAATTTATATGTGACCTTTTGATTTCTTCATAGATAAAGAAATCATGTTTTATGGAAAGGACATAACTTTTTCATGGGCAAATATTTGCACTTGATCTGAGAATTCACTTGACTGCTACATTTCCCCCCTGTGTGTTCTAGGTGTCGGCATGGGGAGGCTACGTGTTCATCATCAACCTGATTCCTCTGCATGTGTTTGTGCTGCTGCTGATGCAACGCTACAGCAGAAGAGTCTACATCGGTAAGACACACACACACACACACAAGCATTTAACCCATAGAATAACCTCAAGTGCCTGACTTGTTGCTGCGGACTCCCACACACAGCTGACATTGAAGTAAATGAGCCTGTCTCCGGTATCGGAATCAGAGTAGAAACCCGACGGTACGAGAGAAACCACTACTCCTGCCCGGTCTCCTCCCAACATTATTACCCAGGCATTTCACCCTGAAACAACCTCAGACGCCCAGTCATGCCTGTGTTCATCTATCAGCGCGGCACATGCAACCTTAGGCTTTCCATCATCGGCGGCGCAGACACCCACACACCACTTAACAGTAAATGCAGCCACCTGCTACCTGATCCTCTCATTTTTGTGTGAATACCAGAAGCGGAGCGCCGGTGAAGAGGATAGGCTTGTTATTTCGCAGAACATCCCAGTTCCGCTGAACACGCGGCAGCTCCGGCGCAACATCCCTTGGCGGAGGGAACGCGAGCTCAATCCTTCAGACGCTCCACCAGAACACATCCATTGTCAGTTTAGCCGTGGGCAGGCACTCCTGTTGAGGTCAAGATAAATGATACTGCATCAAGCATCATTTACACCTGATTGTATGTTGTACTCACCATGACTAAAAACCATAGTCTTTGAATGCTTTGAAAATAAATTGCATCCTCTTCACAGCGAGGGAGCTTTGACCCGACTCTGCTCCATCTCCAAACAGAAGTTCTCCAACAATGAAGTTGTACTTCACGACACAGGGCTGTTAGTTGAAGTGGAAAATTTCATTCTTCATCGTTCTTCAAGGATATTTACGGCCCGAGCGTCAGCCAGCAACCTCACGGATCTTTTGATAGCAAATGAGAGATGGAGTGCTAGATCTGTAGACATTTTCAGTTGACAGAAAAGGCATTAGTTCTTTAAGTGGTTCCTATACTGCTCACTTTCTCTCCTCAGCTGCAATCTTGCAGCTCTGCTTTTCAGAGCCAGATGTCTCTCAGTCACTCTGAAGGAAAACACAAAAGGGGAAAGAAAAAAAAGAAAAAAATCAGTGTTTAATAAAATGCCTTGCAGTCTATGTTCCCTCACAATTCATCTCTCTCTGTCTTGAGTCAATAGCAGATGTGTGAGAGGGAGATCGCTGAGGGCAGTCGCAGCCACTTCAAAAACGAGGCACACTCTTCAGGAAGAGTATGAAATCTTAATTAAGTTGGTGCGTCTGCGAATCGGTTCCCCCCCAGTCACAAAGGTGGGAGCTGTACTGTTCCAGCACCGCGGTCTCACTCGGGGGCCCCCACCGCGCCGTTCCGCGCCAGCTCCCATTTTCTCAGTAAATGACTTCAGATTAGGTGTTTTGTATTTACTCCCTCTGAAGTGCGACAGTGAAAATCAATAGGCTTTAAATACCTCTGTGGTGATGGTTTCCCTCAGCAGGACCCAAACTGGAATGGTGGTAGAGAAGTGGTAGAGTTCAATAGTTTATTTTGATTGTTTGGTTTCTTATCTTGTTTGCTCTTCTCTTTGTCTCTTTCTCTCCCTCTCTCTTTCTTTCTCTTTTCGCACCTCTCTCTCTCCTGTCCCCTACCTCCCTCCGTCTCTCCTCTCTTCACAGCTTACAGCACTTTCTACATCGTGGGCCTCGTACTGTCAATGCAGATCCCTTTCGTGGGCTTCCAGCCAATCAGGACCAGCGAACACATGGCAGCGGCAGGTAGGTCCCGCCCCCTCTGCCTCCTGAGTGGCACCCATGCTGTAACTGACCCTGCATTCACATGCTGTCGGATATTTCTGAAAAACAAGTCCTCCCTATTTGGAAGTTTCACATGAACGCCATTCACAGTCAGATGATGAAATTGGAAATAATGAGAACATTTTGTGACCCGAGTTCCCGGCTTATGACGCAATGATAACTTAAACTTCTCAACATGGTGGAAAAATCAAGTTTTGTGTGAGTTAACTACTAAAATCTACTTTCTACTACTCTAAAACAGTGATTCTCAACCTTTTTCATATCAAGGACCCCGTAATTTAGTCCACATCGGGGCCACGGACCCCCATTTGATGAGATTTTGTCTCTTGGACCCAAATCTGAGAATATTTTTAATGTTAGATATGATTTTGTCCAGAATCCCATGACTATCTGTATTGTAGGTAGAGAGATAACAGTGAAACTATGATCAAAATAGTAATTCTTCTACATTCTCCAATTATGTTAACTTCTTGTAAATGAAATAATGCTGAAGTTTAACCATTCATCAATTTGACTGGGGACCCTCTGGAACCCCTTCAAGGACCCCTGGTGGTCCACGGACCCCACGTTGAGAACCACTGCTCTAAAATCTACTTTCACAATGACATGAGCACATTTCTGTTTGCCTGGAGCACCGACAAACAGTAATTTACTGCTTAATGCAGAATTTGTCACTGCTAGAACACTGACCTTTGTTAACTTGCGCACCTTGAATTACTTTTATATTTTTACCTTTTAGGCATTTAGCCAACGCTCTTATCTAGAGTGACTTACAGTGATTGAGCACTTCTGGGTTCAGTGTCTTACGCAAGGACACTCTGACAGGATTCGTTGGCTCTTGCAGGGATTGAACGCACAAACTTTCAGTTAGGTGTCGGTGTCTCTAACCACTTGGCCACCCTGCCTCGGCATGATGTAGGCGCAGGTTAATGAGGTCATTAACGGGCGACCTCCATGTCCTGACTCTCTAATCTGTAATCACTACCAACAAAACTATGTCAGAACACAGGGGAAAACAATCCAGGCTGCACTGCTGTAGTTCACGTGTTAAAAGTACGTCTTCACATAAACCATTTGGTGGATGCGGTTATCCAATCGGGGTACACAGGACCTTCTTGGAATCCGTTTACAAAATGAAAATCACAAGACACCCATATGGGTTTAGCACTTTAAGTACTTTTCATTTAGGCTTGTGGGTAGTTTATAAAAGCTTGTTCAGTTTCGCCTCTCAAGACTGGACCCATCTGCTCCCCGACAGCACGGATGGGTGCGTATGTATGTGCGTGTTTCTTGTGTTCATTTACATCCAGACTGCGAGAGGACCGTTGTTGGCAGCGTTAGGTAGTTAGACGGCACCTTTTTGAGAATCCTCTTAACACTGCAGCAGGCGCGCAGTGAAGTGCGCCTGTTTTCCTGGGTGTCGAGAACACAGACGGCATGACGAGAAGCTTTGAGGAATATACAGAAGCCGTCACCACCAGAAACCGTCTCTGCCTGTCTCTCTCTCTCTCTCTCTCTTTCCCTCTCTCTCTCTCTCTCACTCTCACTCTCACTCTCACTCTCAAAGGGCGAGTGTGTTTTTTGTCGCCAGAGTAGCAGCTGCTCAGAACATCTGGCTTTGGCGTTCAGGGAGCACAGCGGGAGACGGGAAGAGAGTGACAGAGCCGCGGACCTCTGGGTGTCGTGGAGATGTCAGCCCCTGAGGCGGGCAAGCAGGGTGGCACAGAGTGACAAGCGTGTTAGCACCATGGCGCCTCTCCAGGAGACAGGCAGGGCTTTAACCTTGGAAATGGTTGAGACCCGCCGTGGGCGGTGGCAGGCTAGCGGAGGATTCGGGCGATTTCACACGAAGTTTGTCAAGGGAAGTGAGGTGACGAAAGGGAGGGAAACCAAGCCCCTCTTCAATTATCGTTAAAATTCACCAGGCGTGGAAGGAGAGACACAGTGAGGAAAAGGGGGTTGAGAAAGAGAAGAGAGCAAGCGAAAGAGGGAAGGTGGCAAGAAAGAGATAGTAGGAAGTAGAGACAAAGCAAGAGAAAGGGAGGCTTGTTTACACAAATCTGTCTCATGCATTCGGAATATGTTGTCCCGTAGTATTTGTCATTCACATCTGCATGTACAGCCGAAGGGGCTATCGTGCGCCGCTTCATCAAAAATTTCCTCTGCTTCTTAGCGGCTAAACCTGCTTTATACCCTGCAGGAGGCAGAATGAATCAGGGCTTTTCTCAAATATTCTGCGTGAGTTTCCTTTGTGTGCTCGCTCATTCTTTTGTGTCTGTGTGTGTCTTTCCCCAGGTGTGTTTGCACTTCTCCAGGCCTACGCCTTCCTGCAGTACCTGAAGGACAGGCTGACCAAGCAGGAGTTCCAGACCCTCTTCTTCCTGGGAGTGTCTCTTGCCGCCGGCGTGGTCTTCCTCACCGTTATCTATCTCACGTACACAGGTCCGTACGCTTACCCACGCAGTTATAACGCACCTCTGGGTAGTCTGAAAATATGTGGAAAATTTCAATTTTTCATTACTTCCAGGTCTGGCAAAGTTTGGGATTTGCACAAACAGTCCGAAAAATTATTGAAGAGTTTAGTCCTGATGCACATATGACTTTTCATCATTTTTATTAATTGTAGATCCACTGTCATGTCATGTATCGTTATGTTATTTGTCCTTCTCAGCAATAATCCTCAATTGTAGATTGACATGGTTTACTCAATGGTGAGATTACTCATTCACCATCAGCATACTTTATATTGAAAACAAGCTAAAATCTAGTCAACCAAGAAATTAATATCTGGAAAAAAATATGGATTTCTTAAATGGAAAAGGTGTTACAGTCCTGTACTCAATAATGATCTACTGTATGTCTCAGATAGAGTATGTTTAAAATGCACAGAGTGATCCAGACATCTCCGTTAAGATCTTATTATAGATTAACTCCCTGTATACATTATGTTCTCATGACTATCCATGCCTTTATACATGAAGAAACAACACTGTGAATATTACCATGGAAACTGAGCTCACTGTGAGGTGCACACAGGACCTCGGCAGCTGTCTTATATCAGCATATCCCAGGTATCTTATTTAGATTACTTAGGAGTCGAGATAAGAGCTCATCTAGGCTGTCGGAGACGGGATCCAATTTTACCTGTACAAACACAAAAAAAGTAATATTTTTGTCTCCCAAATGCAGTCAGGATATCTGTGTGCATGTAAACACACTCATGAAAAGGAAACCTACTCTTCCTTAGTTTTATTTTTGTCGTGCCTGACTTGCATGTGCAAATGCCTCAGAAATGAAGGTGTTTCACTGTAATAAAATATGATGAAAAATAAATTAAGTCAAGGCGTGAAAATGCGTAAGGTGCTGTGATGTAGTAAAGCTGATGAAATTGAGCTTCCTAATGAGGCTGTCAGATCATCTTCTTAAAATAATGTGTAAAAGTTTTAGCTGCTGCCAACAAAAACAATTGAAACTATATTCAGCATCTCCCTGCAATTTGTCCTAGTCCAGTCTTTGAGTACCAGTGTTAAGCTGGCTCATTTTATCACTTAATAAGAGTTTTATATGATTTTATTACCTCCGCTAACGAAGTAGGAAGGAAGTTATGTTTTCACCCGTCTGTTTGTCTGTTACAGCAGATGTGGCTGGAATTTGGTGGACAGAGAGTTTTTGGCCATTTCAGATGATGCCAAAACTATTATGCTGCATTCATGTGCTAGTTGGATAGTCCGACATCCAGAAGTCCCAATTTCATTCACTTGCTACTTTGTCAGAAAATCAAACCCAGAAGACAAAAGATGAACAAACATAAACCGTTGAGGAGTTCTGCTGCTTTGCAAGTTGGAGAACTGTTCAGTGTTGGCGGAGGTTTGCGCTCCACCAAGTGCCTCCTAGTTACATCTGTGAACTTTGATATGTTGTTTTTGACTCAGACTTGGTTGAAGCCTGGTGAGCATAGCCAGCTGGATGAACTTTGTCCCTGTGAATGTATTTTCCCTTTTTTTTTTTTTTCTCAGCTCCCCTAGGGCTAGTGGCCATGATGGAGCCAGACCAGTTTCCTCAGTCTTTCAGAACAGAGTGAAAGAAAGACTGGGGCCGAGTCTATTGATCGGCTAAATCAGTGTCATCCTTTAAATCACTTCTCAAACCCCCTTCTACTTATCACTTTTGTTGGGGTTTTTATTGCGTTTTTTAAGTGCTTCGTAATTTCTATTTAGAAAAGTGCTTAAATTGTTTATGATGATTATTATTAAACGGGTTTGTCACAATGTGTTTTAGAGTGCAACAAAGGATGTAATACAGATAGAATTGAGTGCAGACACATCACAAAATTTAACACATGAGAAAGCCAGAGCTTTTTTATGTGTTATTGTCTGTGCGTGTGTGTGTGTGTGTTTGTGTGTGTGTGTGTGTGTGTGTGTGTGTGTGTGTGTTTGTGTGCGTGTGTGTGTGTGTGTGTGTGTGTGTGTGTGTGAGTGTCTATGGGAGCATCCAGGCAACAGTTCAGAGCTGAAATGTATTGAAATTCCAGATCAAAGCTTAGCCAAAATGAGACATTTGCATGCGCACATAAAATGCCCTGCGCGGTCTAATTTGCAGTTTAAATGCTTTCAGTTACATTAATAAACAAGTCAATTCCAGTAATTAAGCGTCATCAATAGAATATATTTTCAGCATTGACACATTCTCCTGCTGAGAGTTTATTCATGGTTTGGAGCCGTGGATGCAGAAGGTTCTGCTTTACTCAGCTCAGTCCCTTTAATAGACCTGCTTGGTTAATAGCTTGGTATTATGCTTTAGGTCTACACATGAACACTCTCAAATAACATTAGATCTGAATTACCATGTTGTATTGATGTAGTGTATTTCAGTTTTGTTCTACACAGTGAATCGGTGGACTGAACTGTAGTCTAGATTGTGTGTTGTCCTCGGGCAAGCTCTGTTCTACATTATTTCCAGGCCTATAGCTCAGTTAGTATTTGCCAAATTCTTAGCGTGTTTTTTTTTTTTTTTTTTTTAAACCTGCATGAAGTAACAGATGGCCAGGATTTGCCACATAGGACAGGACAAACGAATGCCATAAAATTTAGACAAATACAGGGAGGTATTTTAAAGTAATTTTAGTATACTTTGCTGTGATTGTGACTTATCTCGTCCGCACCCATCTGGTACTCAAAGAAGGTTAAAACAAACTAAAAAAATTATTTGCAGTTTGAGCCAGGTCTGATAATATTTGTACACACACACACACGCAGTAGATCCCTACAGACGGTCCTCACAGTCTGAGGCTCTAATAGTATTTAAAGCCAAGCAAAAAGGCAGACAGAGCTCCCTGTTCTGTCTGTCTGTGTTTCTGTATTGATTGTTTTTGTGTTTGTTTTGAAGGCTACATCGCTCCGTGGAGTGGCCGGTTCTACTCGCTCTGGGACACCGGGTAAGCCCTGCTGACCTTCACACTCTCGCCATCGATGGAACACTTGTTAAATCGAGTGTGTGTGTTTTTCTAAGAGGGCTGCAAAACCCCCTGCACCGTCCCAAAGGGGAAAAACGGTACAGGATAGGTTATCCATTGGGCCGATGTCTTAATTCCAAATGGCGCCGGGCACCCTGTGCTCTCCAAACGCGCCGCAGCGTGTCTGATTTTTCAGCAATAAGACCCGATCAATTCTCCCTCCCCGGTTTGCTGACTGAAGCAGTTTTGGATGGTCTTTTTTCTCTCCTTAAGAGGCTGTTACTCTTTCCCTAATGTGCTGTGTGTTTTCCCTTTCCCAGCTGTAATCACAACACACTTTAAAGAGAAATATTTAGAATAACACAGAAACTGGTGCGCAACAACCCACCATAGTGAATAAACAAGGCTCACACAGATGAGAAAATAAAAGCAAAAGAAGAGCATTACTCATCTCTTGCGTTAGATCTGTTCATATTTTACCATGGGGATGCCGGAGAGGTAAATTATCCCACTCACTCTTTTTTTTTTTTTTTTTTTTCTTCTTCCCAAAATTTTGCAGTTAATTAGGAGGTTGCATTTTCTAATTTGTCTTAACATGCCTTACGCTCTCATCCCAACATAAATAACATCCTTTCTCTTTCCCTCTTTCTCTCTCTCTCTCTCTCGCTCTCTCTCTCCAGCTATGCTAAGATCCACATCCCCATCATAGCGTCGGTGTCGGAGCACCAGCCCACCACATGGGTCTCCTTCTTCTTCGACCTCCACATCCTGGTCTGCACCTTCCCAGCAGGCCTCTGGTTCTGCATCAAGAATATCAATGACGAGCGAGTGTTTGGTATGAACATTTTATTGAAATTCAGCACACCATGGTTTTTTTGAGCATAAGGTTCAAAATTTCTGCATCACCGCGGCATGCATTAATTCTGTCCATCACTTTAACCAGGGCAGTCCTTTCACTAATGATTGTCTTGTGGTTACTGTGAAAATGTAGATCATATTTCTATATTTATGAATAACATTAGGGATGAGACAATATATCGAAATTCAATAACGTGACAATACGTATCGTGGGGCAGAAAATTTATCACGATATTAACTACATTTATTCTGCTGTAGTAATCACAAATAAGACGGCTTGCCCATCACAGTTTCACAAGCTCTCCATCCAAATTACATTATTTGCATTTTGTAGTGACATTCTTAAAATGTTGTTTACATTCTAGCGAGCCAATGCCATCGCTAGAAAGATTTGTGGCTTAGAAATAGACATAATTCTGCACAGACTTTGTTGTCATTGAACTTTGATTTATTACATCGTATCAGAAATCGTGAACCCCGTATCACGCATCGAATCGTATCGTGAGATAAGCATATCGTCCCATACATAAATAACATACATACTATGAACATAACTGTGATTATCATGCATGATTTGTGTTAAAATAGTATATCAAAAGTCATATGAAACATGCCCAGAGACGGCGTAATGATTCAGAAACCCTGCCTCTGCAACCGAAAGAACGTCCGCTGGTCTGGGATCTGTTCCCACAAGTCTGGTCTCTCCTGCGTCTCCCCTGGTATATTTCCCTCTCAGCTTTCCTTCCATCTCAGTAAAGAAAAAAAACACTAAGAGGATTTGACTTCTCAGTCCATTAATAATAAAAAAAACTTTTATGTGAACAGAGTAAGATGGCCTAGATCAAGGGCAGAGAACTTTTGGCTGCCACAACCCCAGTCCTTCAGCAGTCTGTGTTGTTCTCCCTTGGACTTAATCAGCCTATTAATGCTATTGATTAGCCACGCACCTGTTGAGTCAGGTCGGCAGTGTTCAAGGGCGAAAGGCAGCCAGCACTCCAGAGTTGTACACAGCTAACCTAGACTGATTACTTAAACAACTCAATCTCTCTTTTTCATGTCTCTCTCTCCTCCTCTTGCTCTCTGCTCCCTTTCTTTTCTCTCTTTCTACCGCCCCTCCCCTTCTCTTTCACATTCACTCCACCTCTCTCCTTCTCTGACCTCTCCTTCCTTTCCCCTCTCTCTCTCTCTCTCTCTCTCTCCACACCTCTCACCCACCCACCCCCGCCCCTCCTCTCTCTACTGCCCTCCAGTGGCGCTGTACGCCATCAGCGCGGTCTACTTTGCCGGCGTGATGGTGCGTCTGATGCTGACTCTGACCCCGGTGGTGTGCATGCTGTCAGCGGTGGCGTTCTCCAGCGTCTTCGAGCACTACCTGGGAGACGACATGAAGAGGGAGAACCCGCCCGCCGAGGACAGCAGCGACGAGGACGACAAGAGGAACTCCGGGAATCTCTACGACAAGGTCAGGAGAGGGCGAAATGATGAATATGACAAGATGAACCTCAGACATGCACATCGACCGTTCTGCTAGAATAATGTAATAATAATGTGAGGCAGTATTGATCTCAGTAAGGAAATTCTCTTTTCGCTCGCTCTCCATCCACAGAGAGGTCAGATGCAGAACAAGCACAGATGCTTGAACCCGGGTCGTCCGGTCGAAGACTGGTCTTGCTACTCATTTGTGGTGTTGTCACCAGAATTGTTGACACCAGAATTGTTGACACCAGAGTTGTGACTTTGATACCAGTGCTAAGTTGAATATCTTAAAATGTGATACTATGAAATTACCACGTTTCCATGGCAAACAAGAAAAGCCATCCAACAATGTTACAGAACAACGGTCACTGAGATGCTTTAGTTTTGATCTCAGTTGGGTGTCCGTCTCTTTCAGCTCTATAAGCGAAATAGTTCCATATTTCACTCCTGGCACCAGTTTTGTCAACCAGGTGAGATGGACTGGGATCCAGTTCAAGATGTGGTGGACTGTCAACAGCTGACTGTTTGAATTTTGAATCGACTGAGCTGCAGTCCGCTGTCGAGAGCCAGACTGCAGCTCAGTCTATTCCAGTCCTCTTTCTTCTTGTCGCTATATCATTCATTTGTGCCATCTGTGCCGTTGAAATTGGAGTTTCAGCTTGCATAACACATTTGGTGAAAGTGTCAAACGTTTATAAAGTTGAATGTTGAACTCTGTCTTTCACAATGACATTGAAGTTGAAGTAGTATTGTAGTTTTGGTTTTTGTGACAATTCTGCCACTCGTTACACCACCTTGCTGCCCTACACTGGCAGAGAAAATGCAGCGATGCAGAAATCCCTAGTTTCTTGGCTATGCTTGAAGGTTTCCCTGCTAATACATGCTGCCTAAGTATTTTAATCAAACTGCAAATTCAACTGTTAGTATGCCAGTGTGCCAAGCATTGCATTCTCCAGTATGGCCCTTGTTCCTGAGGGTTTTAATATATGCTACATTCTGTTGTAGTTGTCCATTTGCATTACATATTTTGGTATACCCCGCCTTCCTTGAAACGCACATTCAGCTCTCTTGCAAACATAGTATTTTTTTCAAGAGAGTAGTCGGAGCCCAAGGTCGCGCACCCAGTCGTGTCCGTGGAGAAGCTCAGGGTTAAGTGCCTTGCTCAAGGATCTTTTTCTTTGACTTAATAGGTGATGGTTAGAGGTCAGAGTCGGACCAAGAGAAAAGGTTTGGAGCGTCAGTAATCAATTCCCATTAACATCTCACTTGTTGGCAGAGATCAAACGTTATTTCTTCTCTTTACTGTCTGTCAGCCGGCGATTGAGGGGTCAGAACTAGTAATTGGAAGTGATGGAGAAGAATCATGCTCCCGTTGTGCAGATCTGTTCGGTACCAGAGTTCTCCTAACCTTTATAAGGCGCTGCTGCCAATCTAAAATAATATTAACTCATCACCTTATCTCAGAGTCCTCGACCGTGTCTCTTCAGACAATATAGAATACTCGAGGATGCTCTAGGACACTTTGCTCATTTACTTCATTCAATAATTCATTCAGCTCAATAATTCATCCGTGTGGAATGCTACAGGCTTTGCTGTCCGTCATAATAGTGTTTGTCTCCCCCTGCAGGCCGGCAAGGTACGCAAACACGTGTCGGAGCAGGAGAAAGCAGAGGAGGGTTTGGGTCCGAACATCAAGTCTATAGTCACCATGCTGATGTTGATGCTGCTCATGATGTTTGCCGTCCACTGCACCTGGGTCACCAGCAACGCCTACTCCAGTCCTAGTGTGGTGCTGGCCTCATACAACCATGACGGGTAAGAAGACTCACACACACACACACACACACACACAATCCATTTAACCACAAGGAGTTAAGCAAGGTCCAACTCCCTTGTTACAATTTATAATGCAGTAGGCTGGATCGCTCCATCTTGCATGTAAATTAGCGCATATGTGCATGCACAAGCCTATAAGCTTTAATATGATTGCTTAACTTATTGTTTTCTGGGTCACAGAAAACATCTCTGGATTTATAAAAAGCTAATGTATTATTCTCTCTGTGAGATTTTTTTACAGACATAATTATTCTCTTTAACTATTAGAGAGGAAACATTGAAGGCCAAGACTAAATGGTAGATGCAAGTACTCATACATATATTAATGAAACAACGGCAGCTCCCAGACAATGCTTTAGCCATGCTTCTTGCAGCAGCATAGCTGTCACTCTGTTCTTTTCTCTTGCACACACAAACACGCACACACACACACACACACACACACACACGCATGCATGCACACACGCACAGACCTGCATGATTACCGTACTTACAGTTAATTGGTTGCCCGGCTTGATGTGTGCTGCTGTTCCTCAAGGTAAATTTTGGACATGAATGTTCGTTCAAAATATGAGATCGTTTTTACCCTCAATATATTATGCATGAGTGCTCTATTTTCAGCTGTTGTTGCCATCCTAATTCGAAGTCTTAATTGAAATATTAATAGCCTCAGCAGCCATATGCCTGCCATTCCCGTTACCTGTCAACCTTGTTTCTCTTCACAGGACACGCAACATCCTGGATGACTTCAGGGAGGCCTACTATTGGCTGAGACAGAACACGGACGAGCATGCGCGGGTCATGTCGTGGTGGGACTACGGCTACCAAATAGCGGGAATGGCCAACAGGACGACGCTAGTAGACAACAACACGTGGAACAACAGTCATATAGCGCTGGTGAGTTCTCCATCTGTTTCTCCTTCTGTCTCTCTGTCTGCTCTTTTTTTTTTTTGCTCTGTTCCTGTTTTACTCTCTCCTGGATGTATGCATGCACATAGAAACACACACGTGGTATCATCAGGCAGTCAGTGGATGGTTAGCAAGCTCTTCGATGTCTTACATTTTTTATGTAATTGCCATATTGTATGAAAATGCTCCTCCCAACAAACCAGATAATCTCATTTGTTTTAACTCTTCCCATTGAATTCACACTGTTGGGGGATTTCAGTTAATTGCTGTCAGACTCTTTGGGTTTGATTTTCTTTTTTCGTCCCCACTGTGCTGCCAAACATAGAGGAATGTTTTGTCTTTTCGCTAAGTGTTTTATACCGCTCTTCTCTTTTTCTTTCCGTCTACCTGCTACGCGTCTCTCTCTTCAGCATCTGTCAAGGGAAATGTAATTGCAGAGAATGCATGATGGATCCCTGTTAAATAATTGCTGTTTTTTGCCACTTCTTGTCTGCGGTTGCCCACGTTTTGAAGTACCATGTGATGTGAAACAGAGCTGCATGGTGTGACGGTTACTGCAGGAAGCCCCTATTAAATTACGACTTGTCATCTCATTTCTCGCCGCCTTTCCTAGGTGGGCAAAGCCATGTCGTCCAATGAGAGTGCAGCCTACAAAATCATGAGGTCGCTGGACGTGGACTACGTGCTGATCATCTTCGGAGGGGTGATCGGCTACTCGGGCGACGACATCAACAAGTTCCTGTGGATGGTGAGGATAGCGGAGGGAGAGCACCCCAAGGACATCAGGGTGAGTGTGTGCCGCCGCCGCCGTCTGCCCGTCTTTGAAGCCATTCTCTCTGAAATCAAGCCAAGCACACCGATGCTTTCCCAACTGTCAAGGACTCTCGGCTGCTCTATAATCCTTTTGTCCTGCCGCTTAGCTCAGGTAAACAACACAGATCGAGATGAATCTGGAATTCATCGGCAAGCCCGTATCCTCCCCCTGAACAGTGTTTTTATGACACTTTGGAAACATCAGGCCATGAGAAAGGTGTTTGAATAGGAGGAAACCCAAAGATGCCAATTAAATTTATGGGTGCGACCACAGACTTGGCACAAACAGACTCTTCACTAGATGAATGTCAATACATAGACTCCCAGGCACCTTTTTTCAACACTTTCCATTAGGATCAGTCTCGGTGAGTCCTTGGTGGCGCTTCAAATGCTTTTCATTTCTACTTACTCACTGTACCTCCTTTTTCTTTCCTTTCTTGTGTCCTTCAGGAGAGCGACTACTTCACCCCTCAGGGAGAGTTCAGAGTGGACAAGGCCGGCTCGCCCACGCTGCTCAACTGTCTCATGTACAAGATGTCCTACTATCGATTCGGCGAAATGCAGGTGAGGGAAGCGGTCATCACTAAAGATGGCAAACGGTTTTCACTTTCTGGCCAAACAACGTAGCCAAAAAAAACTCATGTCTATGACTTTTATTGATCTTTTTTTTCCATCTCGAATCAAGGTCAGGGTTAGCCTGAAACTCCACTGACTTTGAGGAAAAGTTTAAAGAAAGGGGTTGGGTTCCTAATCAACTGTGCAGGTGAAAATAATGAGCTCCAGCTATGCCGCTTGATCAGAAAGTAACAAGCAGCTGCCACCACCAAAGATGTAAAACTTCCTGCCGCTGTATCTTACACAGCTTGCAGCTTTACCAGAGAATAACAAGCAGCTGCCACCACCAAAGGTGTAAGACTTCCTGCTACTGTATCTTACTGTAAAACTGAAGGAGCTGGCTGACTGACAGGCAGAAGAGGATTTAAGGAGGTGCCTTAGGGAGCTCCTGAGGGACAGATGGAGCGGGGAGGAAGGGGAAGGATAGAGGAGGAATATGAAGGATCGGCGGAAGCTCTGAGATGTGCCAAGGCTAGTTCTGGCAGGTAGCGGAGGAGAGATGAGAGGGAGAGGGGTTGCCAGGTGCTTATATCCATGCTGTAAATGCCGCCCGGCCAACAGCTCAGTGGAGACGGGAGAATCAATTGAGCCGATTCGGTTGCCACCAGCCACAGACAGCCAGCCAAAGCCCTGTGTCGGGCTAAAGAGATGGAGAGAGGGAGAGAGAGCGAGAGAGGGAGGGAGAGACGGGGGCAGAGACAGATTGGGTCTGTGGAAACAGGATGTGACAAGGGCAAAAACAGAAGCTTGGAGGACATCATGAAAAAGACAATGAGCAGGACGGGGTGAACCATAGTACAAGACAGTTGAGAATGCAGTTTGTGGCGCTGAGCAAATGGAGTGGAGATTAAAGGATAATACTGACAGTGCATAATACAGTAAAGGATAGAGAATAGAATAGAGTTACTCCATGGACTTGATATCTGAGTGTCCTCTAAAACCTACCGCTTTATTTCTGTTTCTTAGCATGTAAGTGGAAAGCTGTACGGTGCCAGTAGCTACGTGTTAAGAAAGAAATATGTATGTAGCAGAATAGTCGACACTATATTGTTGCTCAGTAGACTGAAGGCATAGAGGAGATGCTGAGATAGATAGAGAAAAATTGGTACACAAAGGAATGGAGCAGAGGGAAGATAGATTTTTTTGTGACAAGGGCAAATCAAATGCTGGAAGGACACAGTAACAGTGAAAGAGTCTGGAGGAGGAGGAGGAGGAGCGGGGACAATCAAAGTGCAAGGGGATTGAGAGCAGAATAATGGGAGATGGAGGCAGTAAGTGTGGCCTGTACCGACGGTGTGTAATGCGACACTGTCATGAAAGGGCAGACGATGTACTGTACTGTAATCAAAGTGCTCAGAGCATATTCACCATGAGCATGCTCTGTCACAGTTGTGTTTGCAGTCTCACCTGTATGTCCTTGTCTTTCTCTGTTATGTTCTTCAGCTAAGTGAAGACTGCTGTGGGCTGGAGTAAATTAAAAAATGATTTTAGTTGCGTCTTCCTCGGTCACGAAAAGGAAGAATTTCTCCCCCTGTCCTTCGGTTTTCATTTAAAAAAAAAAAAAAAAAGTTAAATAAAAAGCCTTTTAACCAAGAGACACAGCTAGCTGCAAGCAAGCGAGTCAAATGTCAAGCTGCTTCTTCAGTCTTCGGTGTGTTTGTCCTTTCAGCAAAATGGAAGAATATCCGCAGACTGAATTTAACGCTCCCAGCAAGTTTATTGCAGCATTTCGACCGACAAGGTCTTCGTCAGGGAAACTTTAATTCAGAGTGCGGATATTCTTCCGTTTTGCTGTGAGTTTTAACTTTACCCTGCACCTGAGCCTGATTTCGGCTGGATGTGCACACTTCTACTTCTACTTCTCACGTTTACCATATCACCCGTCTCCCAGCTGGACTTCCGGACGCCACCTGGCTTCGACCGGACGCGCAACGCCGAGATCGGCAACAAGGATATAAAGTTCAAGCACCTGGAGGAGGCGTTCACCTCAGAACACTGGCTGGTCAGGATCTACAAGGTCAAGAAGCTGGACAACAGAGAGCCGCTGGACCACAAGCTCCGCAGTATAGTGTCCAAGCAGAAGTACACCTCCAAAAAGGTAACAGATTCTGTTGTGTTGTTCTTTTTAAATCGGTCAATGCATTGATGATTTATGTACCATAATAGATACTGTAAGAGTAGGGGATTCATGTAGGATATTTATATATATTTTTTCTCCAATTTTTAGCCACCAAATGGAAATATTCATCTAACTTTATTTTCTACAGTTTAGAAATCCACCCTAATACAGAGATCACACAGAGCATCCTGCAGGCTAAAGTGCAGGCCATTGACTCGCAACGCCATTGGTCGAAATCCAGCTCATGTCTCATGTCTTTTCTGTCACTCTTCACTGTATACTGTCAAAACCATAGACCATTTTCTTCCAAAACACAAATGTTGCTTATGTTAAACCTAGGATCATGTAGTCCAATGAATATTTATAATGAGCAACTCTCTCCGTAAGCAAGAAACCAGAGAGCTTATGCTCTAATGTGTAACGTTTTCAAAAGCAAAAACCTGAGATGCACTCCACTAAAATAAAATCTGACACTGAACTCAATAGTACCTTAAACCTAAAAACCTTAAACTTAAAATACCTTTTTTAGTGGTATTCAAAAGCCAATTTCACATCAGTCACCCAGAGTGACACTTAACACTTGTATATGTGGGTGCTATCAAAATGTATTAATGGTAAAAATCAGTTTCTATAACTCAAGTCTGTTCTTTATTGAGCAGTATGTAATTAATCAAAGGAAAGTGAAAGTTGTATTATACCGAAAACTTTGCAACTGCAAATTTTTTCACACGACTCCCATAATCTTCTTCTCATATGCGATTGAATTTCACTGAATTCACACAACAGGAGTTTGCATGGACTGTGGCCACAAAGTGATGTATGCTGATATATTTAAACTTAAATCTTTTTATAATGGTAAGGCAACACATACTTAGACATTTTGTAATAAATCACATTGTATAAGCAGTGCTTCTGTGTACAGTATGTATGTAATATGCTATAAGCTCTGTTTGCTAACGGTTCCGTTGCCAACGGTAACTAGCAGCTGAGATCACAAAGAGATCTGCCCACAAATAAACTGCTAATTAATTAGGTCTGTCTGCAATTGCTCCAAATGCCATGATACTGTACATAATCTGTACTTGTTGGCATGTATACAAGCACAGCTAAAAGTTCTGAACCATTTATAAATGTTGGCTTTAAATTCAGCCTGCAGTATCCCTCATACATCTACAAAGTCTCCCATTCTCCGAGTAAAAAAGATTCAGGATCTGTCTCCTGATGTTATGATCAAGAGTCTCGGCTCCGTTGTTTCTAGCTTTGACAAAGTTTTTTTGTTTGTTTTTATGTTGACAAATCTGGACTGAACAAGATCATAGGAATAACTAAACCAAATTCTGTTTGAGGTGAATTCTTGTTTAGTGGCCCAAAACTGTGATGTGTAAGCAATATATATGTAAAATGAAAGCTATGCCAATTAAAGTTTGTACGTTGACTTTTTTTTCTTCCCTCCCGCTAAACAGACTGCCAAGAGGAAGCGAGGACACATCAAGAACAAGCTCGCCCTGAAGAAAGGCAAGAAACTGAACAAAAAATAATACGGACGAACTCTACTAGAAAAATACACAGAAAAAAAAAATGCAAAGAAACCTCTTAACAACCAATGAAGAAGAACACAGCGGCCATTGTCTGGAATCTTGGCGCTTAGTCCCGAGCGCTTCTCCTCAGAGCGCCCCCGTGTGTCGGGGAGGTTGAAGTGTCATCTCTGGCTCGCTCCAGAACCGTTGTCCGTTTTATCCTTGAGGACCTTTGTCTTGCTCATTTTTCTCCTGTTTTTTTTTTTTTTTTTGTCGTTTGGTTGTTTGTTTGTTTTTTTGTACTTGAATGTGCGGCAAGGCATAGGGGGCTGCTCTGCTGGGTTCAGCGTCCAATTAATTAATTTTTTCGTGGTACATTAATTAACTGCTTGTCAGTCCGGGGGAATCGGTTTGGGTGGGAGGCGGCGAGGGTGACGTACGGGAAAACAGAAACCGAGAGGAGACGGGGAGCGTTTGCACCAAAGACCCATCGACCTTGCTCCTTGGCACATGTAAAACTCATTTGTGAGAGTGAGGGAAGGCCGGAGCGAAAGCCGAGGACTTGTTCCTGACGCGTGTACAGAGGACAGTATGCGGTATGGAGGAACGCCACTGTCTAGACACAGCCCATCTGTAATATTAACCTTTTTATCACCATCTCCCTGCTTTATGTCTGCCTGGCTCCCTGTCCTTCTTTTCAGCAAATCCTTTAGAAAAAAAAAAAAAATATGGCCTAATATGTAAATATGTTATGTAAAGAAAAATGTCTAAAAGGGTTATAATATATTGGATTATTGTGGTGATTTTTAAATATGCAGATGATCTTGTTTTTTGTTTTTTCTTTGTGTGAAATCTGTTTTTTGTTTTTTTTTGTATGACAGCAAATAGAACAGTGAATGCAATAATTCTCGTATGGAGGGACTTGAGATTTTGTTGAAAGAATGAATGTGAATTTTTACAATGCTTTCCACCCCCCTTTCATTAATTGCTTAGATTGTATATTCTGCTGCTAGGGTTTTAAAAAAAAAAAAAAAAAAAAAATGGAAGCAAGCAATTCTGTGTAAAAAGTAGTGATAATAAATTAGGCCTCCCTTCCTGCAGGGGGAGCTCTCTAGTTGGGTGAGCGAGCCTAGTGCCTCATTGCTGGTCATCATCACCACGTTAATTTTGTGACTTTCTGTCTTACTAGTATTTCTTTGGCTTGACATGCGTTAACACTGCGGAGGTTTGGGGGGGCGCTTTAGAACAGACTGAGGAAAAATTTGGAAACTGGAAATTTTGGCTGCAAATGAACAGATTGGGGATCAGTGAAGTGGGGGGGCAAGTTATGACACAGGCACTGTTATTGAAATTCCCAGAAGAAACGTACTGATTAGGGGTCAAGAGGCATATGAATGGGCAGACCAGCGGCCATCTTTGGTGTACTTTGGGTCAGCTGTATCCTGTGACCTTCTTCTTCTACGGGCACTGCACTGTTCTTCGCTGTTTGGGGTCTTCAGACACCCATGTTAAAACACTAAAGGGTTTTCTGTATGTGCACGCTTTAGTGACTGTCTGTTTTTTTTGTTTTTTCATATAAGTGACACATCAAAAAGACTAACAAATCTACTTTTTTATCACTCACACCTCTACCCGCTTCACAGAAAGTGACTTTTATTAGTATCACCTGTTTGATTTTGTTTTCTGAACACTTTTTTTGTTTTTTTCCCTGTTCAAGTTGCTTTGTTCTCTTTGCTTTGATCGTCTCTGAGACAGTCGGTGTGTGTCACCTTCTCAAGCTTCAGGCCCAGAATGCCACACTGTTATTTACAGTTACACACCGCATAAAACTTTATCGGTTTGGTTTCTCATCTGTCAAGCAAGAAGACAAATAGTTCAGATTAAGCCTTAATGTGATATAGAGAGTGTACAGTTTGTTTGTCCTCTTATTACCTTTTTATTCTTTCATTTTGTGTATGTTTTTTATCAGGAATGGTGGAGATAGTTCCTTCCTCCTTCCTCTTCTAAGTTTGTTTATTTCTTAGTGACTCGATAGCGTCTTTCCTCTCTCTGTCCTCAACACCAGTGCGTTCATTTTGTTTTATGCAACCCCTGTCCCCGCTTGTCTCCTGCTCACCTTCGAAGTTTACATTTTTACATTGTTGTTCAGTTCGGTCATGTTTAAATATAGACAAAATTGAAAAAAAATCTTTGTGTAAGTTGTTCTTGTGGCTTTACAGAATGTTTTTATGAATGATCTAATTTTACACCGGAGCATGACACACACACACTTTTCCATCATCCAGGGCAATGAATCTGAATTCACATGATTCCAATACAGGTCTGGGAAATAAATGGTAATTTTCAGGTCTTCAAAACTTGAGAAATTGCCCCAAAATTAATTTTCTCCTACATGTCTGACAACACATTTTATGTAGTTGTTCACCCACTGCCACTGCCATGTTGCTCAGTTTACATCATATTGATGTACAACAAGTGTTGAATTTCGAGGAATTTTGTATTCAGTGTACAGTACTGGGTGTAACTCAGTCACACAGTTCTACCTGTCATTTCTAGGTTCCTATAGGTTAAGAAGAAATAACCACTTGATGGCAGCATTAGCCTCTGAATGAAGACACTTGCTCTGAGTCTGCTGCAGAATGTATAAACGGACTAGTTGAGAATGAATGAACTCTCCGCAGAAGCTGTTAAGACCTGAGAGGAAGCAGGCGTGGGACTGGATCGTCCCCGGTTCAGATCCCTAGCTGGGAAAAATAGTGTTGGGTATTGTGAATAAGTAAAGCTCTCCTTCAACAACTAACAACTGAGGCGCCCTTGAGCAAGGCACTTGAACCCTAATTTCTCCACAGGACTGTGGTTGTAAATATGTGCAACTGAATGACTGCGGAGGAACAAGAGAAAGTGCATTCATGGTGATAGAGGTGAATAAAATCTAATAAATTGCATGTGTTGACACAGGCAGCATTCCCTCACAACCCCTTGGGGGGAAAAAAATCAAGCATGCTAAACAAACGGTCACAGGATAAAGTTTTTTTTTAGAAAAGAGAGAGTCGATAATTGCCATGGCACATTTATTAGAACAAAATTCTGTTAAACCTTTTCCTCACTGCCTCCTTCAACCTATGGTATGACAAATGAGGTGTTGCATAGGTGTTCTACCTAAGGAGTGAATGAGGAGTATGGTTTATGATTCAGCACTTGGATACATTGCAGGACGTTATATAACAGACATACATTCAGGACATCTTGGGTGGACACGTGTTATTAAAAACAAAACAAAAAAAGAGGGATGGGATCTATATTGATGGACAGACCTTCCCTAATCCACAGTCTCTGTCTCCTGGATATACTCTTGGATATAGAAAAGTGCTTGTTAGTTTCATATAAGGCCAGTGTCATAGAAAATAATAAAAAGTGGGTGACAGAGTGGGTTTGTAGTGTAATATATCTCGTCACGGGGTAAAATTGGCATCCGACGTAAAATCGTCCGGTTGAAAATACCAACACTGCATTTAAAAGCTACAAGGTAAGTCGAGAAACAACTGAAAGAGCAAGCTGTGAGGAGGTAATATGAATGTCCTTCCAGCGTCACACAGCATTCTGGGTAGAAAGCATTGATTTCCAGGGCGTTGCTTTGTTAAAAAATGCCATTCAATCTGGACATGGGCCACATATTTTGTAAAATCTGCCGTCTGTACTGTTAAATATTGACTTTCGGAGAGGAACGGGATGGAGAGGTAAAATTTTGGCAACTGCAGTGAATGATTAATATGCGGACTGTGAAAATGTGTGTACCGTACTACAGCATGGGCGTATGACCCAGTAAGTTTACTCTTACTATCCAATAGGCCGGCTACCTCATTTTGCAGCGATTTTTAATTCTGGAAGCTCATCCTTTCATCTTCGTGGAGGAAAACCTTCCTGTGTAAGGAACAGGTTGAGTCCTCCTGTATGCGTCTTATCCATATTCATCACCAGGGGCGACCTATGGAGAAGTATTAACATCAGGAGGCGTGAGATGGGTGCAGCGGCTGCCTAATTACACCAATGCCATCCTAAGGGCACACACACACACACACACGCATCCCCAGAAGGAGAATGGAAGACCCCTCCACACGCCACAGCACAGTGCACAAACCCCACCGGCTGTTTGCTGTGTGCAGAAATAACAGCTAATGGCTGTAATTACTGAATGAGAGGGGTAATAATGGATAATTTTGAAAGCGTGGTAATGCAGAGGCGTTTCACTCAGTGGATGAAATAGAAATAGACGGGCAGAGGAGAGGAGAGCATGGTGAAATCAAAAGATGCAACACAATAAGCTTGTGTAGTAGCAGACAGTGTGAGATAAAACAAGTGGCGTACTACTTTAATGTGCCCAGATACATTCGTTATGCGGCCGAAACAGACAGGATCTCGGTTTCCTTAACATGGAATAGATTCTGACCAGCGTCACTCTACTGTTTAGTAGTTTCCAGTATTGTATAATAAAGTATAACACATACTGTATGCGGTACAGTTGCTCTTTTTTTTATCCCTTGTTTGTTTTATCTCTTGCTTTTGAATCTATGTTTGCGCTTTATTTTCTGTAAAGCACCTCGAGACAAACCCGTTTTTTGTAAAAGCGCTTTATAACTAAACGCGACACATTTGTACCTGCAGTATTATCTGTCGCTTGGGACTCGGATTTGACGACTCTGCCTAATATTTCGTTTCATTCTAATGCTGCGTGACAACTAAAGGCTTTGGAACCCCAAAAAAAGACAATGTATGTGACAACACATACTGAGAATTGAAAGAAAAAGAGAAAAAAATGAAAACACCAGTGGCAAACTTCATTACTGTGCGTGTGCAAAAAAGGCCTTGGCAAGGTGAAAAATAGAAATACTCTACCTTTAATAGTAATACTATTATATAAAAATGTATATTTGTCCCAAGAGCCCCGACCCCTTCTTGGTTATTACAGTGGAGATCCCTTTGGCACCTTGCTGCTTCCTGTAAGTGTCTCCCTAGTGTCATTCAGCGAGTCCGGAGCTCAGGTCTCAGGTCTGTGGAGGCCGCCGCTCCCTGGAGAGGCCTTCACCCCCCCCCTCCCGACCCCCTGACCTCTGACCTCAGTGTGGGGAGGAAGGGTCTCCGTTATTGTCCATGAGAACAGGCTGTGCTGTTCTGCTGTCAGGTAGACTTCCACAGTGGGGTGTTGTAGATCCAGCCGTCTCCCTACGCAGGGCGAGGGCAGAAAAGGAGAAAAAAACATATTAGGCGACCAAGCAAGATGAACAGCAGAAATGATAGGAATCATTTTCCTTTTTCCATATGATAAGAAAAGAAAAAGTGATGAAATGACCTACTTTACATTCAGTATATGCTATACAATGATCAAAGAAATTGCCCATTAAAATCCTCTTTCAGAGATCATTTGCTACCAAGACTGACTTGAGAATGACTCAAATGGACATTAGAGAGGATTCTACTTTGTGATAAGAATGGCTGGTTAAGAAGAAAGGTTTCATTCCAAAATGCTATCTATCCATTTTGGAAAAAATGCCTGAAATTCATCAGGCAGTATTTGAAAAACATGAAATGATTCTGTCCTCAAAAAAATGAACTTTTTTCTAAGCAAATGTCTTAAAATGAGTCACTACTAACCAATAATGTGCTTAGGGTTATCATGCCAGCAGTCAATATGGGAGAGTGGGTGTCATTTTTTTTTTTTTTTTTTTTTTAAATGGTGGAATGATGGAAACTCTTTATGTTGCTCAAAGACACTTCAGCAGGGCGGATGCTTTTATCTCTCTATACCAGTGATTCTCAACCTTTTTCATATCAAGGACCCTAATTTAGTCCACATTAGAGCCACAGACCCCCATTTGATGAGATTTTGTCTCTCGGACCCAAATCTGAGAATATTTTCATTGTCAGATACAATTTTGTCCAGAATTCCATGACGATCTGTATTGTAGGTAGAGAGGTAACAGTGAAACTATGACCAAAATAGTCATTCTTCTACATTCTCTAATTGTGTTAACTTCTTGTCAATGAAATAATAGTGAAGTTTAACAATTCATCAATTTGCCTGGGACCCCCGGGAACTCCCTCAAGGACCCCTGGCGGCCCCCGGACCCCACGTTGAGAACCACTGCTCTACACTGTACCTCTTTAGTGAAGTATTTGGGTGTCCAGGGTGCGTTATCAGCCGCTCTCTGCCTCTCCTCTCCTCTCTGCCGCTCCTCCAGCCTGTGCTTGTGCTCCGTGGCCTCGTCGATGTTTCCTTCCTTCAGCGACTTGGTGACATGTTGCCATAACCTCCTACATGCACACATAATACACACACACACACAGATTCAATTTGTAACACCACACACATATAACACACTACCCACTTCCTAGATCGACCCATTTAGAAAAACGGTGCTAATTCGTGTTTCACCTGGATTCTGTCCGGCCCTGTTTCTCCACCGGCCGCAGCTTCTTCCTGGTGACGGGCAGTTTGGCGGTGTCGATCACCTTGGTCTCCCCGCTGCTGTAGGTGAACTCCAGCGTCCCGTTCCACTCGCCCTGCGCCTTGCACACGATGGTGCTGGTCGGGTTGTGTTTCACCTCTGCTGTCACTCTGGAGTCGGGCAAACAGAGAGCTTGTCAGGAAACGTCTATTTCTACACAAGACACCCACTCTCCCATATTGACTACTGCCATGAAAGTAAATTATGGGTTAGTATTGAAGTTAGGACTCATCTGAAGACATTTGCTGATAAAATAGTTCATTTTTTGAGGACAGAATCATTTATGTTTTTCAAATGTTGGCTTCCAATAGATATAGCATTTTGGAATGAAACCCTTCATTTTACATTTTATGTGCTGATATTTTTTGAGACATTTCGTTTACTGTAAATAAGACATCGTTGAAAAGATTGGCCTCTACACTGGATTTTACATTGTGCACCACTGCTGGATTGCTTTACAGCACAAAGGAGGCTGCTTTATGGCATATAACAGTAGGAGGGCACTGTTCTTCAAGCGCAAATTAAAACTTTAATTTTCTCAATAGCAGATGGTGGAACAAGTGGAAGGCCTATGGAAAAATCATTTCCAACATGTTTTATCCTCTTCAGTAAAGTGAAAGAGACCAAACACACATGAAGGGACGCTAGGGAGGGGGAGGAGGGACAAGTAGCAACATCCTCTTTTCTATATTCCTGTGTCTCTACAATGTTTATGTGTGAAGTGGCAGAAAGAAAAAACTGCGATGAATGTACACAGACAGCCAGAGACAGAGAGAGAGAGAAACAGAGCGACAGACTCACCTGTGCACCTTCCCTCCATAGAAAGGCTTGGTGTGAAAGGTGACTGTGGCGGAGTAGCCGCTCTTGGCACAGTTGATGGACACTTTGCCCCCCAGCTCCACCCAGGGCACGGTGAGGATGGAGCGGGCGTAGGCACAGGGCAGCGTGAAGACGTACTCCTCGTCATGCTCCAGGAGGCACAGCACCCCTGGGAGGAGAGTCAGAGGGTTAATCCTCAGATGCACGATGGGTAAACAAATGCACAGAAACGAGAAAAACGAGTGATTTGAACATCTGAAGAGAGCTTTTATGTGGAAAATAATGAGGGGAAGCTTAATAGAGCAGAGCCGCGAACTAGTTGAAATTTGGAGGAGATGGTGCCGGATCAGGTGAGGCATGTCGAGCCGAGCAGAGAGACACTAACCCACTTCTCCTCCCACATGCATTTATGTCTAGCCAGCTAATTTCCCCGCACACTGCCTCTCTTTGTCTAAATGTTTAATCAAATGTCGGAGTAACAAACGGTAATTTAATCTGCTGGCCTGGTATGCAGATGCTTTCTCTAAGTTGGTTATGAGTCTAACGCACTTGCGAAACACAGCAGGCAGTGTAGAGAGGTATGTATAGGAGGGTTATGTATAGGAAATATTATGAATAGGCTACAGATTTTAAACCTGCAATAAGCAATATCAGACCCAAACTAATGTGTGCTATGTGGAGATTTCATTGAGACATAATGATATAAACTAATATCCACACAGCGGGCCAGCTGTGTTGCTGTTTTCACCTCTTTTCTAAAGCTTGTTGTCACATTCCACGCCGGAACGAAGCTCCTCCCGGTCCATTCAGTAGCGTTTCATTTTTTTTTATACTAGCTTGGCTCCTCTCTCGCTGTTTAAAAGCGGCCCTCATCCCCTCCCATTCCTGAAAAAAATCTGGCGTAACGGCGGAATCGATGAAGTGAGCCAGGCTTCATTTATCATTGTGGGACATGTAGCCTTCAACGGGAGAAAAATCTGTCAAAGCGAGACTGGTAACCTGCGACACCTGCAATGTTTGTCCTTAGTAGGCCTCCGTAGTGTAGTGGCTTTGCTGTGCTATATTTACAAATGTGCTGCGGTTTCTGTCACCCTCTAGTGGTCCAAAAATGTTGCTTATTGCAGCTTTAAGTGGCTAACAATGCTGGTGCTCTCATATGTCGTTAATATCGTTTTTATGTAATGACTAGAAGTGTTTTTGACAATCTGAAACTCTCCAATTAGAGCTGCCACCTTCAATCTTACTTCATATTGGGATTAAACTAAAACAAGCATGCTTTGGTGTCTTCATGTCTGTGTACAGTGATAAAAGACTCATTAGCTAAATTGGTGGTGGGCGTCTGTAGCCCTTTCGATTACGCATGATGCAACATACTCAGCACAATGGACACCCACAGTGAAGAGCCTTACATAAACTCATTGATATCTCCTTTTGTGCGGCTCACATCTAGCATCTCTTGGGTGCAGGGATTCCCGTAAGGCCAGCTCACTTCAACGCACAGCATCATCATCTGCGTCATTCCATCAGTACTTCAGTACATTTTGCCATATGGACACGTGAGCACCACATTTTCATCAGATTTGCCCACGTTCATGAATAGTTTTCTGTTCTTACATCATAGCCGCATGTCTTTACATCAAACTACTTGTGCAGCAGCTATGTTGCACTGCAAAATGCCCACAGGGGTAAACTCTTGCACCATTGTGAGGCTTATAAAGACACAGAGATGGACATACTGAGAGAGAAAGTCATTCAGAATCACATAATGGCCGGTAGACCCATGTGTTTCTTTCTGTTAGCTTTCATGTGAAGACGGTATACCTGATTGAAACAGTTTCGGTATGGTGTGATAAGTCAAAGTCATGTGGATGGCTGTCACATGTATGGTACTCTGTAGATTACCCTGTAACTCTAAACACATGGATTTGAAGCAGAGAAAAACTGCCAAGTACCAGAGTCTACCATATAATTTCCTAAATCACACCCTATCCACCTCTGCTTTTCTGTAGGTAACGATCATTCTCTTGGTGTTTGTTTCTATTTCAAGACACCGACTAGCCGAGCAGCGTGTGTGTCTGTGACAGCCAAGCGCTCCACTCTTCCAGCGTCAGAGGTTTTATTTTTTACAGCAGGCTCACCTCAGCAGCCGCCTAACAAGCAGCCCAACAGGTCAAATCAAAGCCTGGCGGGTCACAACAGCACAAACTAGCAGGCTGTGCTGCTGGGTGCTGTGACTCCGCTCCATTACCGCTCCTGACTCACTGCCAATCAACAGTGTCTCAGCCCTCCATAAAACTATCAACTGCCATTAGGAGAGCAGAAACTCGCAAAAATCCCCCTGAGCTGCGTCATGACTCAGCGACAGGCAGTCAGAGGTAAGATGGAGAAAACTGGAAGGTTTCACTGAATCGGTTCATGTATCCGGATTCAGTCGATTGGGTTCAAGGACTTCCTGTATCCTGGCTCAGAGTGAGTCATCACAAGCGGCCTTCGTAGTGTAACGGTGCTGACAGAGAGGACTGGCTTATTGATTGACATGGGAGAAGTCTCATACCCTTTCATACCAGGCAGGACACTGGGACAGCCTTGGTCCAAGTGCATGACTTTTACCAGAATAGCAAAATCCTATTATCGGAGGCTTTTAGGCCTTTTGCTGCTCCTGCTATTCAGCTATTCAGTGTCAAAAAGTGTCAAATGTAGCTACATTTAGATTATAATGACAGTTTAAATCAAGTTTAGTAAACTTAAAGCACCACAGGGAGAAGGGTGATCGTTTTATGTGATTCAAACATTAGCATATCTATATTATTAGTTTGGACCAGCAGTTCTATTTGTGCTGGTGGGAAAGTCAGCTGCTAAACAGCGTTGCATACATGTGCTATTTTGTCAAACCCGGAAGACAAACGATAAACAAACACGGATGTCCTGCAGCTTAACAATCTAATTTGACAAACTTCATTCAAACAAATGTAAGGTTAGTCTGGCTAACAATGAACTTGCAATAAAAATGCAAGTTATGACCATTGTGTCATAACTTGGAAACTCAGGTGGTTTCTGACTTAATGACTTTGGAGGGCATTCATGTGAAATTTCCAAGTAAGAAATTTGTTTTTCCGAAATATCCAAATGCACAATATGTCGTGGATTAGCTTACCTTCCCCCACCATGGACACCCCTATGGACATGCCCATGAACTTGCTCTTGGTCCATACATGGGCGTTGACGCACATCCTCTTCTCCCGGCACTCGCAGTAAAACCCCGACACCGGTGGATGATGGGACACCTGCTCCGCCACGAAGCGGACTCTGTAGCAGCCTCCGGGCGAATCGTCTCTCTCACTCTGCTGCGCGTTGTTGGGGCCCCTGCCTGGCTCCCTGGTCGACCCCTGGTTAGACCTGACCAGAGGCTTGACTTTGTCCCGGGGCACTTCCCAGGAGCAGTGGAAGGTCTCCCCCAGCGCCGGGTTGTAGGGCTTCTTGGCCACGGCGCCCTTGCGGCCCTCGTGGAAGGCGGTCAGGTAATACTCCACGAAGCGGACGATGCGGTCCTCGGCTGTGGCCCCGGCGGTGATGGACAGGAACATGTCGGGGTGGGCCATGAAGTTGGCGTACATCTCCAGCAGTGAGCGCTTTTCCAAAATGAAGGTCGGCAGCACCACCTGGTAAACAAAGACACAAAATATGCTGAATACAAAATGCAGAATATTCTTCTGACAGATAGGTAGTGTGGAACTCTAGGGGCTTTCCTTAGGATTTTATTAAAGTCGACATTTGGGTTTTGGTCCATGCTTTAGTGCCGTACCCGTGTGAGGTCCATGCCCAGTTTGAGCTGGGAGAGCAGGTGGAGAATGATGCTCCGCTGGTCGTCCAGGACACCCAGGTCTTCCTCCTCGTTGTCCTCCATGTCCGTCACCTCTTCGCTGGGGCTGATGTCTTCCAGCCCTGGGTGGTGCTGTGGAGACACGAAGAAAGTACAATTGCAAATTGCTGGTGAGAAACCTAGCAACTTGAATTTCAATGATTTTCATCTTTTTAACTTGAATCGAAGGCTAAGTGGTCCTTCATAGTTTCAACAAGTTTCATGACTCAAGGGCCCGTGAAGCCCATTCAAAGCCCAAAAATGTATGGATGTCAATCTGAAAAGAAAGCTATTTTTCTACATTTGTGAAGTTTTTGGAACTGAAAGCCAAAATGTGGAAAAAAACAACTGAAAACAATTCCTCTCCATGCAACCACTTTTCAACAAAAAACTACTTAAAATACTTTTCATTTCAAGGCTATTAATGAAAGACTACATGACTGTATGATACCATTCACCCAAATCATGTTCTTGTCATTGGAAAAACTGCCTTGAAAGAGTGCTTCAAAGTCTAAAGTCTAAAAGTCTTGAATTTAACCTATTGATTGTATTCCCTATTATTTCATTCGTCTATACAGTACTAAAACAGTAAGAATTACAATAATAACATATGATGGCCCAGTCAGTGTAGGAATATTTGATCATTTCACATAATCTCAGATACAGCACTGCTCCCAGTGACACCTGTCAGCCTCCAAGGCCAAGAGGAGGAAGAGGAAACCATTTTGTTGTTCCGGCTTTTAACTGCCAATACCAAGGATAAGGTCACGCTCTCATTTGGAGGGCAGTGGAGGACCGATTACAGCCCGCACTGCCAGAAGCTACCTATAAATACCAAAAGGACACAACCCTCGTTCACTTTTCACTCCAGTCAATTCATATCCCATTCACCCCCCCCCCATCATCCTCCCTCTTCAACCGCTTTCAAACTCTTCATACTGAATCGGCTCGGCGAGGAGCAGAAGGTCACGCAACGCAAGAGGAACGCCGAGTTTCTGTTTGTACCTTGAAGTGCCTTTTGTTTCGTCTGCTTCTAACAGCCTGCGGGCCCTGACCTCCACAATGCCTCGCCGGGCGCTTGGCACGCAGTACAGTGGTCAAAGTGGACGGAGGTTTGCGTCCTTCGTTTGTGTTCCTGCATTCAGCTGGAAGCGGATCCAGTCCGGGTTAAAGAAGAGCTAATGCCTTTGATATCTCCTGCAGTGACTTGGGGTGGGCAGGAGGAAAAAACAGAAAGAGGCTGATGTATAATGCAGAAAGTGCTCCCGAGCCTGTGGGCAACAACAACGCTCTCCACCTCCCCTCCACCCTCTCTCTCTCTCTCCCTCTATGTAATAATAATAATCTGTTATAACCTTCTGCTATCATCTAATTTGTGATAAATGTTTTTTTCCCCAAATTGTGGATCTCTGATTGGAATGAAACTCTGTATTTCTTCCACTGCTGTTGAGAAAGGAAGAAAACAGGCAGAGAGAGAGAGAGAGAGAGAGAGAGAGAGAGAGAGAAAATTGGGGGATAAACCAGAACTGAAACTCCCTGGTGGCATAATTGAACAGAGTGTGCCTGCAGTGAGGGAGAGAAATGCAGAAGAAAAGGAGAGAGATTTCCAGTATGAATGT
Organism: Centroberyx gerrardi; assembly: GCF_048128805.1. NCBI lineage: Eukaryota > Metazoa > Chordata > Actinopteri > Beryciformes > Berycidae > Centroberyx > Centroberyx gerrardi. Next base: position 18,066,329 of record NC_136015.1, read on the forward strand.
GCCTGCCTGTCACCTGAATATTTCATTCCATGCATGCCGAAAGCCACGCTCCACACATCTTTGTGCAGAGAGCGCGCACACACACACACACACACACACACACACACACACACACACACACACACACACACACACGCACATTCACACTCTCTCTCACTGCACGCTCTGTGCACCGAAACCTTTGCGTTCTGCACTTGAGCAGGCAAAAAGCACACACACACACACACACACACACATATACACAAGGGAACATGCTTGAACACACAAATGTTGGAGTCCCAGGAGCCGGTCGGTTCGCGGAGCAGAGTGATATATATAGAAGTGAAGGGGAAAAGAGGGAGGCAGAGGGAGGTCTGTTATGATTCCAGCGGTTCTAACTAATTAAAGAGGCGCTCTTGATAGCAACAGGAAATAATCGCTGAAGAGGTCAGAGCAGTAGAGCAGCAGAGTTAGTGGACGAGTGGATAATAATGTCTCTCAAATACTAAATGAGCATGGAGGCATGGGAGGTTTTGGACTTCTGATTTTAAACAGCAATGTGGGGAAAGCAACATTTTATACAGTTGTCATAGTGCAACAGAAAGAGATTTTGGATGTATTTAATCTATACATGCAGCACTCCCTATCCTTGCAACACAAAATCAAATCAGTCATTTTGACATTAGGTTGTAATGTATTATACAGAATTCCAGCTCACATTAAGTCTCACTACATCCTCGGTGTAGTCTGAAGGGCCTGACAGTTATATCGACTATATTCTAGGTCAGATCCATTGTAAGGAGGAGGGGGTGGGGGTGGGGGTGGGGGGGCACACAGGTCTGCCAGAGCTCAATATTACTGTACATGCTTGATCAACAACACAGATTTTAATAGCAAAAAATGATACTGTAAGCAAAGTATGATGGATGCTGTAGACCATGCATTTATTTGATAATCTCAACTCAGGCCACTGGTCAATGTGTGTAATGAAATGGAGGGAGGTGCTGTGTGTATTTCCACACACATCACCTTCCCAACAACAACTTTCAAGCGTGCTGGAAAATGTGCAAAGCGCAGCATAATTCCATAGTTTATCACCACAGCTTGCCCTGGTAGCTGGTTTGTTTTATTATTTATGAAGTCAACAAAGGCCCTCACTCTCGGAGGGAAAGTCTGCTTACAATTTCAGATCAGTGATGTTTACTGCTCAATGCAAGCTGGTAAAACCCTCAGGCTTTAAGTAGACTATTCACCCCATAACATCTCCAACATGTAAGAAACATGTGCACGTACTTTTTACTTTTATGTTGGCACTGCACACACTCAAGCGCACACAAACACACACACACACAAGAACACCAGTTTATAAACACTCACATTGCATTGCTGTGAAGCTACAGGCTTGACCGGCATGGAGCTGGATCTCATCTCCAATACAATATCAGCGGTGCCAAAGGGAAAAATAAAGTGGCCTCAGGTCAACACCACCAAAAGTAATATCCACCAAGAGGAGGGAAGTTAAAACTGCGCTGCTGTTGATATAAAACCTCCTAACAGAGGAAAACCACCGCACAGGTCTTCAGTCAGTGCAAAATCCAATTACAAAGGTCTAGCCTCAACGGGAAACTCAACAAAACCTGTGTCTTTGGAAGAGTTCAAAGTTGCTCTGCAGAGAAAAACGAACAGGCTTCTTCCTCATCTGAGAGAGTTTGCTGACTGAGTGAGCAGTTTTCTTTCTGGAGCCCTGGGTCTTGTTAGAGAGACATGCAATGTGGCCGAGTTGAGGAGGTGAGCCTCTGTGCGTGACGTGCAGAGAGAGAGAGAGAGGGGGAGAGAGAGAGAGAGAGAGAGAGAGAGAGAGAGAGAGAGAGAGAGAGAGAGAGAGAGAGAGCAGAGCCTCTCTCTGCCTATACCACCCACTCTGAGAAACACAGGGGGAGAAGGAAAAAAAAGAAAAAAGTTGAGGGAGAGTCCCGGTGACGTGGATGTTTCCCTCTGCACTCTCCAATCATCCTCTTGCCGTGTTTCCCTACGCCTCCCTCCTCCCCCTCCCCTCCTCCTCCTCCTGTACCCACCTTCTCTTTCACTTCTCTCCCCTCCCTCCCTCCATCTACAGCATCTTCCCCATCACTCGTGTTTCTCTCCCCTCCTCCCTCCCGTCATCTCCTGCATGTCTTACGCTCTTCTTCCTCCTCTCCTCTTCTCACTCCCCTCCCTCTCTCTCTACGTCTCCTCTCTTCCATGACTGGTGCTTCCTTGCCTTCTTCCTCCACCTATCCTGCATGCATCGTGCCCCCCCACCTCCCCCCTCTTATCTCTTTTCTCTTCCTCTCCACTGCTTCCTTATCACATGCAAGATGGGGGAGTGTAGATCAGCTAGCTTAATTGCCAGCAGTCTGGCAGTTCTGCAAACCAACTCTTTTCCTGGAACTAATGGGCGGCCACCTGGCTCTCAAACCCACTTTATCTCTCTCATGTCTTCTAAAATATTTTTGCCAGCCTTCTCTGTATCACTCTCTCTCTCTCTGCTATCTCACTCTCTCTCCCTCCGTCTGATTGTCTCTGTCTTTCTATATCTGTTTGTCTCTGTTTCTGTCTCTCTTTATCTCTCTCTCTCTAACTCCCAAATCCTCTCATCACGCCCGACAGTCTTCTTTTTCATTGACTCGACGCTCCTGTTTGATTCATTCTTTCCCTCTCTCTCTCTCTCTTCCCCCGCCCTCGCGCTGTCATCACTCCCGATTGTTTCTTTCATTCACCCTCCCTCTTCTCCTCTCCTCATTCATGCCATCCGCTATTCTGTTTCATCGTCATCCTCTTTCTCCTTAACCAGCTCCTTATCCGTTCGCTCTGTTTCCCCCCCCCCTCCCACTCTCTCTCTTTTCTCTCTCACTTTCATTAGACCTCACTTTCTTTCCCTTTCTGTCTGTCTGTCTCTCTCTCTGTCTCTCTCTCAAGGCATCATGGGAGAGTGTGGGCGGCTACAGAAGGCTCAGATAGGGCAAGTCTGCTCGCGCTCCTACTTCAAAGGCTCTCTTTCCTTCACAGTTTGAACACGCTAACCTTTGAGGGCTTGTCTTCCTCCACCACCCGCCCTCCTCATCCCCCCATCCTCATCCTTATCCTTACCTCTTCCACATGTCAGCAAATTCTCCTCCACCTATCCACTGCCACCCCACCCTTCCCCCCCTCTCCCATCTCTGCACTCCTTTTTCTCTGTCAGACCCCCATCTGGGAGCTGGGGAGAGAGCGTGGGTGTGCGAGGAAAAACTCCACTGACCTTTCGCAGTGAAATAGCTCAATAGTGGAAGTGTCCTCTTTGCACCTCTACCTTTGAAGCATGTTTGCTAGAGTAAAGTGGATTTCTCCTCCTCCTACTCCTTTGGGCACGTTCAACAAAAAAAAAACGTCAGTTGGAGAGAAGGCGTTATCACCGGGGCGGGGATGCCGGCTTTGTTGTGCAAATAAAACGCTGTTGTGTCTCCACCCGGCTCAAACTAGATCTTAATTAGCTCCATGCAGTCTTCTTTTTTTCCTCTTTCCTCGTTTCGTTCCTCCCGAGTAGATGGAGCCCCTGACCCCAAACCCGAGTCTTTCCCTGTTCTGTGGCAGAGCGAGTCTTTAATAAGATCAGCAACTACTCAGAAGCTCAGAAGTTGTGTGTTCCAGCGCCCCGAGGGGTGACATTTGGACGCCAAGCACCAGCTCCAAGAGGAAACTGAAATGATCTCAGACAAGCTAATGCATAATTAGACTCAGTAGCTCAGAGTAATAAGCTGTCACAACGTCTTACAGTCCAATGTGGGTCCAACCTTACATTTCAAACTGTATTGTGAGAACTGAGAAAAAGCACTCAGTAGACAAGCTCAATAGTTGTACAACTGTACTGTGCATAAGCATAAGTTCACTGCAAAAAGCACATGCACAAACTTACTGGTTATGACACTAATACCTGAATTTGGCTTCCAGAGGCAAGATTGAAGAGGAGTCAGTGAACGAGTTCAGAAGCCAGAAGGCTTAATGGATCCAGGTCAGTGGGCTAAGCAGCTGAATTAATTTTCTAGTTAAGTTGAAGTTATATTATGGTCATGCGCCATGTCCTTTCTTAAGTGTCAGGTGTTTTGAATGTCAACATCCAGGGAAATATTGAAAAGCCTTTCCACAACAGCCTCTAGTGCGAAAGGTTTCCCGCTTGGATCCCATTTATCTAACTGAACTACAAGCTATTCTTACGCTGCATTTGTCATTTTATTTAAATAAGTGTTAATACTACTTACAAATGAGATAAATCACCCTGTGGCGAGCAAAATTATTGATCAAAAGAAACTTAAATTTTAAAGCTATTGATCATTTGGGGGGGGGGGATCTAGCAGTATGAGATCTAGCAGTCTAGTCAGCAAAAGACAGAGAATAGATGCACATGTTTTGATATGAAAGGGGACAGAAGCAGTTTTTCTCAGGTACGATGTTCTCAAAAAAGAGGTGAGGCCCAGATGAGCCGTGGAGACAGACATGGAAAACTGTCACAAATTAAGCACAGGCTTAGAAAAGTATCGCTTGTATGGTCATGGATGAGAAAGTGGATCTAAACTGTGCCAAAATCAGACCCCGCAAATATCTCCCACTTCTTCTTCATGAAATGAGGCAAGTGGGGCTGGGAGTTGAGTTTTTAGTGCTTCATGTATAAATTATAATGAGCAGTTTCATCAGAGAAGCATCTAATGAGAGGATACGCATACAGCTGGCACAGCTGCACTGGTTAGGCACTCACTCACGCACAGACACACACACACACACACACACAGACAGATCAAAGAAAAAGCATTTTACACTGGGTTATGCTTTATAGCACCATTCTGGTGTTGAGTCATTATACACGTGGATGCTGGATCTGCCCACTGATGAACTGATCTCATTAAAGCTGATGTACTGCACTTAATCATGACAAGTCTGCCATTGTGTGTTTCATTACAGAAACAGGACATTGGACAGCACAGTGGAAGCTACAGTACATATTGTCTCTTTTCAACTCTGTACCTGCATCTGTCTAGGGACTGCTTGATGTAATTACCCACTGTCTGTAATAACAAAAGGTTAAAGGTGCTGTGTGCAGCATTTTAACATCAATAAATCATCACCACATTCATTTTGAGAAATTAATATAATTACTGTAAACAAACCAGACCATCGATGAGAAGATGGGCAGCCTCTACTGTACCTGCCTCAAAACTGCATTTTACATTGTGCAACGCCATATCGTCTTTAGTGGGAAATCTGCTGCGTTGCTTTATGGCACAAAGGGAGATTGCTTTACGGCACAAAACAGGAAGAGCGCACTGTTCTTATTATTTAACAGGTTGACTATGACAACCTTCTCATATCAAATGTTTCAAATATCAAATCCAAATTTCATATGACAATGTATAGCATCATCAGATACTATTATATTTAGTCTTTTTTTTCCCCCCCGTCTTCACACACAGGGCGATACAAGGCTCTGTGGTGATGACTGTCCCTCGTCTGACATGAAGCCTGAAGAAAATCAGAAAAACACACAAACTCTGGGCATCAAAACAACTGTCTCTGTCAAGGAGCTTTGAGAAGGATTACAACAACAAAGATTCCTTGTAGTCGCTGTGAAAACACTGGGCTGTCATAACACAATACAGGATCTGATGACTAATAGCAAGCTTCCTTCTAAACCACAGAAACACACAGAAACAAGAGGAAAGTCAGCCAAGCCTGAGACAGAGAGCGCTGAGGCTACAGACAGTTTAGCCTGTAGACTGTGGAAACTAATGGACAAAGTGACGTCACCCGCTGACTTTCGGCTGCCCTGTCTGAAGCCCAGGAACTGGGGTTTCTGCACGCTGATATGTTGTATTTTTGGAGCCAGTTGTTGTGCAGAAGAGGGTGTATAAAGGGTGGAGCAAGTGGAGCCAGGCTGAAGCCCAAAACTACAGGAAAAGCCAGACAATATTTCCTACTATGGTCATAAAGCCGTGGCTGCTGCTGCTGATCATCTGACTTCTCTTTCTATGCGACCAACAGAGACTATGAAGGTGAATCTCAAATCCAAGAACGCCAAGTCGTCCTTGTGGAGAAAGTTGTTCCCAAGCTGTCTTGGAGAAAGAGCGAACTTCTCAAGAACATGAGCAGAGAGAACGTGTCTTTACAGTTTGAGATGGGCAGTGTGCTTGACGTTGCATGATCAATTAAGATGCCCAGCTGTTCATTTTCCCAGGTGTTTTCAACCGGCCCTGTACTATAAACTGTAGTTTTGGACGTGATGTGTCATTCTTGCAGTGAATCTCCGGGCTCCCCATTCGTTGTCATGCTATCCACTTTGACAGGCATCACAGGGTTCTCGTCTTAGCTAAAGCTCTGATGGTTGAGTCAGAGTATACAAGCAAAGCGATAGATGGGTCTCACTTCTTCTCACTACTTCCGTCTTCACTGGCAGACTACACTGCTTCTTTTTTAGCTGGGAATGTGTCTCATTCAGACCATTATCTTTTTTTCTTATATATGTTATTTGATTCAGGCAAAATAAAACAAAGTTTAAGGTCATACAGAAAGCGGCGTGAGATCCAGATGTGTCTTTAACTTAATTAAAAAATTAAAAAAAACACTTTAGGAGCTCCCGTTTCGCGCATGCGTAGTATGGTGGAATGTGACAGTGGTTTCTTCATTCATTGTTATATAATAATTATTATAAATATTAGAGTATAAATATAATCATTATTATTCATTAATATTGTAAGTTTAGACAGTTGTACAAGTGTGTGACATGAATTCCCCATCCCTACGCGTTTCCGCGTTAACGATAGAATACCATGTGCAGTCCCTGTATTCCCTAGTATTGTTCAATAACCCAACTGAGTCTTCCAACTTCTACTTTTGAAAAGATTAATCAATTCCAGTTTTGCCTACCGCCAATTGACTTGTAGTGTTTTGTGTTTTTTTTTTATGTTGCATACACGGGTACTCAGCCATTTTGTTGTTAGATTTGGTGAAATCGAAGTAGCCTACTAGCTAAGCTGTGGAATTTTCATAAAATGGATATCCCAATATCCTTCATATCGAGGCGGATTTGTACGGTGGCCCTGAGGGGCAAAACACAACAACATTTCAGAAAACACAACAACATTTCACAAAACACAACGACATTTCACAAAACAGGTAGGGGGTGTGTCGTGTTGTCCATTATGTTGAGCCAACTCTAGGGGCTCCAGAGTAGTCCCCAGCACAGAGCCAGCCCTCTTTATCAGTTTGTTCAGTTTCTTAGAGTCGCCGGCTCTGATGCTGCTGCCCCAACAGATGGCTGCAAAGAAAATTGCACTTGCCACAACAGATCAGATGTTGAAGAGTAGCCGCCCCGTCTCCTCAGTCCTAATTCTTTCAAGCGTGCTTTCAGGGTTCCACGGGACATTTTAATGTCATGATATGTTGAAAGCATATCGAGAATTACATCATATGAATGTCCTTTGTTAAAATATTCCCTTATGATTTCAATCTCCTCTTCCATCCTTTCAAACTCAGTTTAAAATTTGTGCAAGGACACTGCTGAGAGTAGTACACAATAGAAACAGGAAATTACATTGAACTCGCCAGGGACTTGGATTCTGTCCAATCACAAACAAGAAGTGTTGTCCCACCTTTTCCGTAATCTGAAATGTCGTTGTGTTTTGTGAAATGTTGTGTTTTGTGAAATGTTGTGTTTTGTGAAATGTTGTGTTTTGTGAAATGTTGTGTTTTGTGAAATGTTGTGTTTTCTGAAATGTTGTGTTTTCTGAAATGTCGTTGTGTTTTGTGAAATGTCGTTGTGTTTTGTGAAATGTTGTGTTTTGTGAAATGTGTTTTGTGAAATGTTGTGTTTTGTGAAATGTGTTTTGTGAAATGTTGTGTTTTGTGAAATGTGTTTTGTGAAATGTTGTGTTTTGTGAAATGTTGTGTTTTGTGAAATGTCGTGTTTTCTGAAATGATGTGTTTTCTGAAATGTCGTTGTGTTTTCTGAAATGTCGTTGTGTTTTCTGAAATGTTGTTGTGTTTTCTGAAATGTCGTTGTGTTTTCTGAAATGTTGTTGTGTTTTGCCCCTCAGGGCCACCAGAGGACCAGAGGACTGTCACCAGAAAAGATTGTTGACATCTACGCAGGGCGGAAAAAGACGTTTACTACTGCATTAGGTAAGACGGCTGTTTATTTGAAGTGTGTGTGTTGTCTATCTGGAGTTAGGCTCCTGCACAGTGCGGTTAGAACTTTTTCATGTGCTGTCCTCTGGTCTACTGGCAAGTCATCTATTTCCCCACTGCTTAATTACTTTGCGTCGTACAGTATTGAATTATACAAGCCTGGCTTTGGATGTGTTCGTCGGTTGTCGTCTACTTTGTAATTTGTTGTGGTGTATGGTCTATTGGCTATAAGTGATCTATTTTGGCATTGTGTGTGGCGTGGTGGGAATTGACTTGAGTTTTTCTTTTGGTGCCCCCCCAAGAATACAACTCAAACTCTGCCTATGATGCTAACTAATCAAAGTAACACCAAATGATGTGTTTTTATTGTGACATTGAATTCACTCTAGTTTTATGAACCATGGGTATCAATCACAGAGTCAGAGTGGGCTTAACATTAACTAGTTCAACGCGTTCACTTTGTTCTATTAGTGCAGTACAAGACATATCTGCATTTAAACACACGCTAAAGTCAATACTCTTATGACCTGGTTATGTGCATTCAGCAACAAAGCATTACAAAGGAAAGACACTTTAGGTCTTTGCAAAAAGGTCACTGTTGTTGCCAAGAACAGGATTATGCAGACATGCCCCCTCACAGTGCATGTAATTCACACAAATACCTTCCTAATGGCAAAAAGATTTAAATATTCACCATAAGGGCAGACAATAGAACAAATAAAATTAGTTATTGCAATTCAAAATACAAAAAAACCCCAAAACAAAACAAGTATTGAATGAATATTTCTATGTTAAAGATGGGCTTTGGTCTCCCTTGTATTGACTAATATTGAGGTGGCTGGTGCTTCCGGCTCCTTGGCTCAGAAAGTAATAAGGAGTATTAATAAACAGAGGAGAATTACGGTCTCTCTACTTTAAATCAGGAGAGCGCTGAGGAATGAGCGGGGAGGCAGTTTCTAAGTGGCAGGTGTCGTATCCAGTCTGCCAAACCGGAGCTGGAGTTCAATAAAGAGAAGGGGATAAAATGCGGAGAATGACTCATTGGTTGATCTCTCCCACGCTGATCTCTGCCACCTACCTGTCTGTCTGTCTGAATAAAAGAGGAAGACAACAACAGGAGCCCCGTGTTCATTATCTGGTGTTTTCATACCGGGGCTACTGAAATGCAGAGTTATATAAACTGAGTCATTGACAGGGCCTGTTTGCCTATAAATTAGATCCAATCAAGTTGATGCTCTATTGATTTCTCCGGCTGACACCAGTGAGAATTTAGAGAATCATAAAATCAAATCAAATCATTAAAGTTTACCTTTGCACGAGTTGCAGGTTGATCATTCTTGCAGCTCCACAGCCTGTCACGCACTGATTGCTACTACCGTATAGTTTATTATGTAATTATTATGATTCATCTCAAGTGTGATTGTAATACCCATTGTGGTAGTGGAGTAGACTGTTGTATTGAATTATACAAGAGCTTCAAGACGCTGCACAGCAACGCAGCAGAGTGCTTTTCTGCCCTCTGCTGGAAGTAAGAGGAAACGATAAGTCAGAGATGGAAGGTGTGAAAGAGTTTGTGGCTGAAACTGCAGGAGTGCAAAGCATGCACATAAACATAACATCTAATCACTACTGACATATATGAGTGACATACGGTATATGTTTACTAGTGCTAGTGACACAGATGTTGTTTGGCCTCATTGTGTCCATTGATGTGTCTTGAGTAATGATTTTGTCTCTTTTCCTTTGATTTACTTTCAGATCCTGTGACCTTGACAACCATTGCAAATTAGCTTAGGCTATAAATGTTATGATATGTGACATCAGACTATTTTCGCTTAAATGTTCCATGTCTATGTCCCTGTTCAAATAAACATTGAAATAAGATCTGACTGATGAAAACATCAATTAAAAGTGGTGCTTTCAAAGCATGAACATGTAAGCCTCATTTATTCTATTCTATTGATACTTCTCTGATACGGATGAATGTGACTGCATTTCAATTCAAGTGGTTTTTTTTCTTTCTGTTTCTTTTCTCTTTCTCTTCCTGGAGGTTGGAAAGGTGGGACAGGATTTAATTCTCCTTTTGAAAATATGAAAGAATTACTTTCCTTTTCTTCATACTGACCTTTTGACTCTGTGCGACTCTGTGCTTATAAAGTTCAAGTTTGTCTATTTCTATAGCCCTTTATCACAAGCATGTCTCAAAGGACGGAAAAGAGAATGAGTCTAACTGATGAGGAAAATGAACAAAAAAGAAAATAAATCAGATTCATTTTTTACAGATAAATGTGGGCAGCAGAAGGAAAGCACCAAGCCAACAGTCCCTCTCCGGTGTATTCCGCAGCATCACAGCAAGCCACAGGCAGGTTTACACTCCTGTGCTTCACTGCTGCTACAGAACTGACTGACGGTCTGTCATTAACTCTCTCCTCTACAGCAGCAACCCGCATCCATAGTAATGCAGTGGACGGGTCTAATATCTGGCAAGGGAGCGCACTGGTGCTATTGGAAATGCATAAAACCCACCTGATTTCTGCAAACACCAGCACTTTTCACTCCCCTTTTCCCACAGCTATGGATTGGCCGCATGCCGGGTGATGATAAAGGAGAGAGCAAGTACTTTCTCTTGTTGGCCGCATAATAAAACAGAATATCAAACGCACTGCTGTGGTGCTGAATGATTCAAACAGAAAGCCTTGATTATTCTGGGGCTATTTCATATTTTACTCCTTGCACCACATGGAAGATGGGACTTTGGCAGCTGACCAAGGTTTTGAATTGTTTATCAGAGTATGAGCTGACCTTGAGCTTGAATGCTGCACTGCACATTTTATCCTTTATCTAAGGAGGGGAGTCACATTGACACCTGACCGACAAACACACAGCAATCTAAGAATATCTAAGTAGAGACAAATAAAAAGAAAGGAGGACCAGAAGCCACCTGATCCAGAAACCCTTAGCATCTTATTGCTAACTCTACTTGCACTGTGTTTCAATACCACAAGGTGGCAAGCTTACCATCCTTCCAACTTCTATAAACTTACCCTCTGTTATGCCAACACATACACATCTGATGAATTATCATCCCAATAACACAGCCGATCCCTGTCCTCCATGATCTGAATATCACCTTAGTGAATCTCTCCTCCTCCCTTCCTCCCTCCTCAGCCTCCCCATCTCCTTCACACACAAGACAAGAAGATAATGTCAGACATCATATCACCCTGACTGGGCGGAGAGGAATCAGACAGGATTGGGTGCCGCTGCCGAATTTCATTAGAAGATGAATAAAAGAGTCAGAGTCAAGTCGGAGTAATGTGCCTCGGCAATCTGGACTGCATCTGCGTCTCCCTGCCTTCTGCTTCAGACGCTGGACAGAGCAGCTCTGAAGACACTAATGAAATCTGGTTCGCACTGCAGAACCGGCAAGAGAAACAGACACAGGCAGAGAGGGGGAGGAAGGGCGAGACGTGATAGAGAAGTGAAAAAGTCTGAATTAAACTCGGAGTTGTGCTCCAAAATGAGATGTCTACTCTCACAAACTATAGATAGCACAAAGTTAGGCTACGCTTTAAAGTACAGGTAAGACTAGATCCTCTATATTTTAGAGACTAAGAGAGGATTTCAGGGTATTTCTTCAAAAATGGATACTAACTGTTTTTGAAATAAACAAATTCATTATAGTGCATTCTGTCAAAATACTGTTGACCAACTACTGAAATTGTTTACATAGCAATTTATTGGATTAAAGACATCATTTGCATGTTTTGAGGCTGTGAATACTTTCTTTACATTTGTTATGTCTGTAAATGCTGGAATTAATCAGAACTTTTTTTTTTTATTTACAACGGGATAAGAAAGTTCCAAAAAATCTATTCAAGAACATGTGAATATAACCAAAACTTTGATGGTTAAATAGGTTCCAGATTGTCATTTTTATTGAGTTTTCTTGTGGTCTGTGGTCTTACTTGCAAGGAATCCCACAATTCATAGCATCGCCCATTAGTGGACAACACTACCCTAATAGCACAGTTTAACTAGCAGAAGCATACTGACAGTGGCAGGACCGTCACTGCAGCTGGTTGGCTGAAGTCTGCTAAATCATAATAATATAATGTCATTACAGGAGCCAAATTACCATGGTGGACAGCCCCCTTCTCTCTTCTCTATTCTGCACATGAAGTATTTTGAACAGCTTGACAATTAGCTGTAAATCAGTTTTAACAGTTGACACTGCAAGGCCTTAATACCCATTTTACAGTCATGTGTCAATAGAAAATGATCATTAACATGACAGATTACATCTCGCTGCCTCTAAATTACATGTCTGCTGGTTAGAGACTGCTGCTGGTACAGTAAGTCCCTTGTGACATGCAGACAGGACCGCTTATTCACTGCGTACATCAAGATCAAAATGTCCCTCCCTCCCCCCCCGCACCTCCTTTTGTACTAAGACAGAAATTACAGGCCTGAGTGTAGGCATGTTATAAGATCTGACATGAGTGTTTAACACAACGCTCGCTCAATATTTAATGACACAGGCTCGTGACAAGTAACGATACAAGTCTAACATTTGACGAAGCAGGGCGTTATGAGCGGGCGTGGCAGTAAATGTCGCTGAGATGACAATTTCCCCATTAATCTTCGTCTTGTTATTCATAGCTCCAGAGTTCCATTACTCCGCCATGTTTGAATAATCAGATGACAGAGTCAAAGACGGAGCTGTTTCAGAAATGTTCACTGGGTCACATTGTGGCCGAGTCAAACAGTTAAAAAAAACAAACTGCTGTATCTTTGAAAATCAGTGGACGCAAAAATTAATTGAGGTTAAGGTGAAGGTTAAAGGAAAAATCCACACTTAGATACTCTTCCACTGTTATATATCATCGATCTGTGATGTTCAATGCATTGTTTTGTGTTGTAATTTACTTTTTTGCTGTTCCCACTTTCCTTGCCTTGTCTACTTCTACTTCAGTTAGTGATTTCTTACAGTTTATAGTTTTTCCAGTTGAGAAAAAGTGAGAATCCTTCCTCAAAACCCAACATCTCTCATGGCTGCATTGCATTATGGTCTACTGAGGCTACACTGTCGGTGGAGAAATTGGCCTCTCTGCCTCTCCTGCGATGGATTTCACTCTTCACTCTCGCTTGATTGTTGAACATCGGTGCAAAATGTTGAGTCTCGAAAGAAGCCCTCGCGCTTTGATTCTGAGGAACTGATGCCAAAACCTGACGTTTAAAAATTGATGTTTTAGACAGTTTTAGACAGTAAATGTTATATTATTAAACTCCATTGTAGCTGCGCTGCAACTATCTCAATGTGGCGTCACATTGTCTAGTTTGACAAGTTATCCGTGGGAATAAGAAAAATACACCACCAAACAACAAAATGGGCCAAGAAATGCAAGATACATCACCAATAGCTGTTTTTTTAAAGAGTGTCAAAGTGTTTTCAGCTGGATTTTTCCTTTAAAGTTGGCGTTGGGTTAATGATCAACTATTTAACTGGAAATTATCAAGAGTTCTGCTTTCCGTTAGGGACAAAAATTAAGCAAACATTGTCACCCTCCCATCCCCCCCACTCCCCACCCCACACTGACACACACGATGACGTCACTTGTCACCTGGTCTCTATTTCGTGTCAGCGATACAGGGAGGTCTAGACACAGTCAGAAACATCAGGCAGCCTCTCTCTCTCTCTGCAGCAGGCAGGCAGGAATTTATAAAGCCCTCCTCCTGGGATCGGCTGAGTTCCAGCTCTATACTGCGTGACCCACTTATTTGACAGCAGCGCTGTTAAAACTTTCAGAAGCCTTGAGTGCCTCCCTGGCAGGGTAACGAGGGCAACGCAAGAGAATGAAAGAAAGCGAGGCAGAGTTCCTCGCTGCCCCGTCGTCGTCATCACCGCAGATGTGTTTTTGTGCCCGCTGGCACACCGAGAGAGTTTCAGAGAGAGAGATGGCACAGGCACACGCAGTGAATGACTGTTTATTCCATTCAGATTTATATAGCATGTGACTAGCACAGTAAAGAACACTTTAAATGTAATAGTACCACTGCAAACAGCACTTAATAAGGGTAAGATTAGGAGAGATAACAAGGAGTTGCTCGGTTTGATTTGTAGGCCGGGGATTCTGCACCGCACCAAAAAACCTTGTATGGTAAATTGTCTGAAACACATTTCCCTCAAGTCAATACAGAGATTTAAATATGTTCTAGGTTAACTGTGCAGCCCTGAAGTGTTCTTGGATCACAGCCCCACATCTGAGATATTTCATACTTCAGATAACTGGCAGAGCAAGAAAACAGAGTGGGGAAGAAGAGCAAGTGAGAGAGAGAGAGAGAAGAGAGAGAGAGAGAGAGAGGCAACGTCAGAGAATGTGAAGCGGTCCGTCTCACCTCAGCACCATGGGACAGACTCTTTTTCCTGAGGGCCGGGGAGGGCTCGGCTGATCGCAGAGGAGTCAGACCTCCGTTCTTCAGCTGCTCCCCTGAGGGCGACTTTGGTACAGTCCACACAGGAACACCATCTGTAAACGGGACAACAAGGCCGGGTCAGAGCCAACTGCCGACTTCTGGTGGACCGGAGTGGGGAGGGGCAGCTTGTGATTTACCAATATATAGGGATGGGACCGCATGCTTATCTCACGATACGATGTGATGCGGTACGATACGATACGCGATGTGGGTTTCACAATTCAATATAAGCACGATACGATGTAATAGATAAAAGTTCAATGACAATGTATGACTATGCAGATTTACGTTTATTTCTGAGCCACAGATCTTTCTAGCAATGGCATTGGCTTGCCAGAATGTAAACAATTTAAAAATGTCATTACAAAGTGCAAATAATATAATTTCAATGGAGAATTTGTGAAATTGTCAATATCACAATACATTTTTCTGCCCCATGATACGTATTGTCACATTTTTGTATTGCGATATATTGAATTTCGATATATTGTCCCATCCCTACTGATATACACTGTTGATTTGTGTGTATTAGTAGCTGTTTTTGGTTGCAATTTTGTTCTATTCTAATTTCTTCAGAAAGAGAAGCTCCTCATGAAAGTGGCAATAATAAGGGAACCAAAGGGCGATGGGGGAGAAAACACCAACTCATATCACACTCTGTTCTTGGGAATATTAATATCTGATGTATTTTCTGACAGATTCAATATTAAAGTTCTCATAAATAGCGCTGAACTCAGAGACTGTTCTTCCTGACTCACAGAGACAAGACACCAGGAAATTATGTATGTGTGCGTGTGTGTGTGTGTGTGTGAGTGTGTGTGTGTGTGTGTGTGTGTGTCAGGTGTGCGTGAGTGTTCAAATTTAATACTTGTTCATTATTATGCCCCGGCCCGTTGCGATGTATTGACTCAGCTCAGGTCAAACATACAGGAGTGACTAGAATGACGATGATTCATGTTGACTCAAGGCCACGAATAACAAAATCATACACAGAATCATAATGGATCTACATTCTCTACGGCCTGTGTCACGCAACTAAGCCTTCAAAGAACCAAATGTCAACATACTTGCAGCTGTATAGTTAGTTTAAAGTCATTGGAGTGTCACCTGAAAGTACTCAACCTTTACTGTCTTTGCCTATACGCAACACTAACTCCGTCCTCAGATAATGAGATTCGAAAACGTCACTCATCTGAAAAATTAAAGCCAAGTTATACGCTTCTTCACTCAAAAAGTTTTTAATACACAATCCCATTTCACTCTGTTGTTTTCTGAGTGATACCAAAAGGCCCTCCTCATCTCCAACCCCAGCACTCCGATTAGGTTAAAAGTCTAATGCACCGAGCCCAGTCTCTGATATCCATTAGTGAGAAGCAAGCTGTGCTGAGACAGGCCGGCTTGGCTGAAGCGCCTGAGGCTAGTCGCTCCTGACAAAATGCTCTAAAATCGCCCTCGGGCCCGGCACTCTGGTCCGGTCAACTGACAGTCTGACTGACAGGGACGTTAAAAGTGTGAGCTGCCCCATCTTCGCCGGTTCTGTCCTTTTTCAAACGTACAGTGTAGACATGAGCGGGGGAAGCTGCGCGGCAGAGGTGTGCTCGAGTGAGTCGTCAATAGAACGAAAATAGAATTTCTGAGCCGGCTTTTGAAAGGTTATTCTCCAGGCATTTAGAGACGGTTAACGGTCTTCTTTGAGTGCATTTCAAGAAAGGGTTTGAGGGGGGAGAAATCTCTGGAAATAGCCAGGCGTTACTAAAGAATAAGACGTTTTCACAAGTAGGCAACTGGTTTACAAATACGGCAATTCAGCTTCTTAAAAATTACATTTGACAGATATACTGTATATCTACTGTTGTGGGGAAGTGAGACTTTGCTCTGAGATGTCACAGTAAAGCACCAGAAGTAGAAACACTCCTCAGTGAGCAGGAGTGTGTGGGGCCATTGGATGGGAGCATGCAGGTGAACCAAAAGGCCGGTGCAGAACAAATGGTGGATAGACAAACATTCATGCAGTAGGTGTGTCCAATGGCTTTACCTTCCATTTCTGGGCTGTGACATCAAAGTTCCATATTTTGTGATGCTTTAACATCCATCTCTGACCCAATATCCACCTCCTGTCCACCTGCCCGATGCAACCACCCTCTTTCTCTCACACACTCAAACGCAGCGCACACCGCAGTCTCCCATTCATCTTCTCTTCAAGTGTGACATGCCATTCGCCTCTCATCTCCATTCTACATGAATCAAGGCATGTCTCTTTTTTTTTCTTTTTTCACCATGTCAAGCTGCTAGGGGAGTAGTTGGTGGCAAGGCAAATTCATTCCTTTATGGATTTTCAATTCCTTAAAGGAACATCCTCCATGTGTGGTGGGCCTTCAGCAAGCTTTTTATGGGGGGTGACGGAGGTGAAGGGGGGTGGGGGTGGGGTGGGGGGATCCGAGAGAGCGCGAGCGAGCAGCCAAGATCCTCCGTGACTGATAATATGCGGTCTGGTTTGCGACTGGCAGGTTTTTGGTGGGAGTTTACAAAGATCTGTAAAGTTTCATTACACTCACTCTCATTACTAAAACAGACTCAACTGAGCGGCCCTGGTTGTCATGTTGTTTTGTAGCTATAAGAGCCTGGAAGGACCAGCGTGCCAGCCAAGCTCGGTCCGACCTCATGCTCGGCTCACTACTGGAGACTTATCTTGCCCATGCAGTGGCAAGGCTTTCCTGTGTGGGAATTACCAAACCATCCAACCAACCAACCAACCAGCCAGCCACTCCCTTTATCAGCCGCATCAAATCTGGATGCCGCCCATGCCGGTGTGCCACGCGACCCATCGCTCGGCCAAAACCGAGCGTCCTAAATAAACTCTGTCACTGGGGAGTGGGGGGTACATGCCGGAAGCGGGGAGCGGCCGGACCCCCACAAGACTTGTCAGCCAGGCAGCGGAAGGAAAGAGGTTTGTACTTGCGGCCCGGCGGTCCCACTCCGCACCACCCCCTGTCTGAAGAACAGGTACAGGGCAGGGTGACTGTTGGTGCAAACAGAAGACCAACAACATGTGAGGACTGACAGACTGACTGGGGTCCAGGACCAAACCCAGACCCAAGGCCCACCCAGGAGACCTTCCCAGAACCCCCTGTGAGAGCCACAGATGGAGGTGGACCGCAACTTGTTGTCTTGAATCAGCTTGACTCCACCCTGCTGGAGAACATGGGTGTGGTTTGTCTCCCTGTAAATGCCCCTGGACTAGGGGAAAAGTAGCAGAACTAGTCCAGAGCATTTAATGGATTGCAGATTATCTGGCAAGTTGATTCTTGTCCAGTATTTGGGGTCTACCTTCCACCTTTAGGACTGTTCCCCTCCCAAATCCACCCTTGTCATTATGCCCAATAGAGGGGGCATAGAAAACATAGAAGCACCCTCAGGCTGCAAAAGGTTTGCGTTGAAAGAGCTTTATTGGATCGATTTAGATCTGGCACAGAGAGGATTAAACATGGCAGATAGGTCTGACATTTGTAGGCACTAATGTGGATTTCTTTGGCAAAGACTTAATCCGTTGAGGAGATTTAGAAGTGCATAGTATTAGTCATTGTATTTGGGTTCTCTCATTCACACATCATTTTCCTTCTTACATGCACTTAGGGAGAGAGTCTAAAATGCTTTCATGAACCTTTGTAAACAATATTGACCATAAATACACTTTCACACACTTTCACTCATGCTTACACTTGGCTGGCAAAGTTACCATTTTGAGAAGGAACTATCAGCATTCAATGCAGTTGACGACAAGATATAACATAACACAACAATGAATGGAAAAAAACAACATTGGCACCAACAACCACAACAAAGAACAACACTACAAACTATGAAAAAAAAATAAAAAGAAAAACACGAATGGACCGAAACAGAAAACAAAGAAAGAAACGAACAGATCAATGCACTAAATGCAACATTCAACAACAGTTACTACAAACATTCAAGTTCATGGCCCCCATCAGGTAGGGACAAGGGCCACAGTCTAGCTCCCCCAGGTGGCCCTTGCCGCCGGTGCCGGGCTGTGGAGGAGGGGACCGGAGGGACAGGGGGGACAGAGGGGGCGGAGGGGTCGGGGGCTCCAGTAGCAGGACTGGAACGGGGCCCGGGGCGGACTCACCGGAGGGGGCTCCGAGGGCGGCGTGGTTGGGCTGGCAGGCCTGGGACTGGGACTGCGCCTGGCCGTGGCTCTGGGTCTGCTGCAGGATGTTCAGGCACTCGCCCAGGCAGCTGAGGGTGGCGGCGGACGTGGCCTTGAGCAGCAGCAGGTCCTGGTCCAGGCAGGACAGAGGGCCTCTGGTGGGCAGCGAGTCGATGGACTGGACCAGGCTCTTCTGTTGGCTCTCCGCCTGGGACATCACCTGGGGGAGAACAGCAAGGATAGATAGAGTTTCTCTCGTTCATCTGTAAATGTTAGTCTCTGCCCAGCCAAATGATGTCACCTGCATATCTAGAAGCACCTTTTGGACACACCAGTCATTACTGTGCGTTCTACTGTGATGAGATATCACATCAGATCCTTAAAAATTATGATTTCCCATGTCTCTTTGCTTGTGAAAGGCAAAATCATAATTTGTGCACTGAAGAGCAAACTGCATAAATGAGGAGAGCAAATGTACATCGTCTCTTACAAGGTGCCGGTTTCTGCAAAGAAATGATAAAAAGATGAAAAGCTGCATACTTCTGAAGCACTAATTACTACCAGGTGCGTTTGCCTAGAAAAGAACAACTTTACACTCAGATATTTATTCACCAGGAAAAAGGGCGAAAACGAGCCGAAACGTTGGTGTTTGATAATTAAAAATTATGCACTGGAGCAAGAGTGTGCGGATTTCATCTGAAGAGCAAACTAACAGATTTGTCTTTAATAAGTGATGGTTTAAAAGCTGATAACTGAATACTGAGGACATCTCAATCCCTGCAGAATATCAAATCTTTATTTACATTTTGGAAAATGATGCATGTGGTTCGATTGAATATAACATATTTTAGTCACATGAATAAGGTAGGACAGAATAATGACTCATAATACACTACCAGTCAAAAGTTTGGACACACCTGATTGAATGTATTATGTTTTTCACGATCTTAAAGCCATTTTGATCTAAAGGCTTATGCTTAAATGCTTGAAATTTGTTTTTTTAGACAAATATAAATAGTGAAGTTGATGCCTATGTATGAATTTCTTTCCTTTGGCTACTTTAAAGAATCTAAAATATAAGATAGTTTTGATTTGTTTAACATTGTTTTGGTCACTGCATAATTCCATTTGTGTTATTTCATAGTTTTGATGTCTTTACTATTATTCTAAAATGTGGAAAATAGTAAAAATAAAGAAAAATGTGGTGTGTCCAAACTTTTGACTGGCAGTGTACATGATAGGTACGTGCATGATAGAAACAAATATGAATCTGACATTATATATATAGTCTTCCACCATTGTATCCCATCTCTCTACACTGTTATGTTCCACTCATGTGTAGGAACAGATGAAGCTTTTCCCACAGCACTAATTCCAGTGGCATCACCTCAACCTTGACAACCGATACCCTTCAGCTCCAGTAAGAGAGCACCAAAAAGGAATTGAAAAACTCTTCAATCAAGAAAACTTCTCCCCCAGTCTCACACACACACACACACACACACACACACACACACACACACATACACGTTTCTCACAACAGAATTCCTTCCTGTCTGACTTACCTATCGGAGTCTAAATGTAACACAAAAGGAAAGAAGACAAAGTCGGTTCTCGCTGGCAGCTAAGCCTAAGCTCCTCTCGAGGCTAATGAATCTGGGTTGTTTATCACCCTGGAAATATTGTATTCATTAATATTGTATGGCTTCACAAACACCCGGCCTCCACACACACTTCAATAGCACATCTGTCTCCACATATCAGTGTAGAGAGCTATTCTGGAGTCGCTGAAAGTTGTTGCGGCACGGATAAATGTGGCACAGACATCGATGCAAGAGAAAAAAAAATCACTGAGCGTGTCCAATTATTCAGCTATTTACTTGGGTCGGATGTAGAATTCATCGGGCAGGTACAGATCAAATTTCAGTTCCCAGTGTTGCTTGTTATAAATAGATTCTCAATGTTCAGCACACTGATACTGTATCATTTCCCCTGCAGTCTCACAACATCGCCCTTCAAACACTCAGTCAATAGTGATGGTGGAACATTAGGTGAGGCACTTACTGTGTCATTCCACACAGCCTTCTCATTTTTTACCCATAAACCCTTGAGAGGGACCTTTCTGTGCCCCACCCATGAAGGACATATGATTTCCCTGCACTTTATATGTACATATCATGTTATATATTAATGGGCCAATGCATAAAAAATACAAAAACTAGACACAAAAGCATTTGTATCCCACTAATCAAGGCAGAAATCAGCGCCGCCTTGGGGTGCAGGTCTACTCGACGGGCCTTCCGCAGGTGACAATGCAAGTTGGTGAGCAAACGTGTTGCTATGCAACCTGAAGTAACTCATAAAAAGTGTAATTCTGAACCCCGCTGGATGCACAAAAATAACACATAGCTCTCTGTGTTTCATGGTGCGCAGTAAAATATAGCTCTACCCCGATTTAAACCAGAAAAGGATGCGAGCATGAAAAAAACACCTGTGGTGGATGTGAATTCTTCCACTTCTCTGACTGAGACTGAGAGAGAGGCGCAGAGGAAGAGAGACAAAAGAGGAGATATTTAAAGCAAGAAAAGAGAGAATACCCAGAGGGATGTGAGAGTAAGACAAAGAGACAACAAACAATGAAATAAGAGATATCTTCTATCAGCAGGGCCATCTGACTCAATAAGGACACACACACACACACTCCCTCTCAGCCTTTCCCTTACAAAGGCTGAGAAGGAGTGTGTGTGTGTCCTTATTGTAAACCTGTCACCAGGTGGACAACACACACACATACACGCACACACACACACACACACAGAAAAACCACCTAAGTGCATGTATACAAACACACAAGCATACATACAATACATTACAATATGAATGTTTCATATAGAGGCAAGGAAATACAAATCTCCTCTTTCTCATATTCAAACATAAAGCGTTCAATAAATCACTAAAACAACACCTAATTACCTAAATATCACTGAAAGAGGCAGACAGAGACATTTATACACATGCACACACCCACATAGACAAACACACACACACACACACACACACACACACGAGTGCACACATACAAAACTCTCACAAAAGAACACAATCAAATAATTCTCCCTGTGTACCAATAAGAACAAAATGAATATTTGGTTTACAGCGAGGTAATTCTCTTTATCTTTTAGCTAGCAAATAAATTGCTTAATCTCCAAATAATCAAATCTTAAAGACATCGAAACTCTTTCTAATGAATTCATCTTTCTACCTTTTCAAACGGAAGCAAGCACACAAATCTTCAGGAAATTGAACCTTTCCTAGTTCTCTTTATCGTCATGTTAGCACACGAAGCCGCAGCAGAACAACCATCAGACCTCTCCACCCCCGCCCCCACCCCCCACCCCCCACCCCTCTCTCTGGAGCCAACAGGACCAACGGTGCTTCCAGAAATAGCCTAACCCCTCCTGCTCCAGCTCTGCCATGGCAGCGTAAGAGCCCAATGGTGCTGCTCCACTGAGAGTCAAGGCGTTTGATGGGTTCACATCAGCCGGCAGTGACAGGCTGGCTGCGGCTGGGGCGGCGAGACGGTCATGTGGTCTGACTGCACCGTCACAGTTCTGTGGGGACGGATGGACGGATGGAGAGTGACACAGGAAGGTGCTTACGAGTGAGGGGAAGCAACACGCCAATAATGGCCCCAATACTCAAACCAGGACCCGATCGATATATCGGTACGCCAATACTGCCTTTCAGAGATAAATCGGCATCTGCTGCTTTCAGCACAATGAGGGCGATTTTCACACTCACTCTACACAAAACCTTTGAGAAGAAACACCAATTCCAAACCAAAACCCAGAATATATTTGCGTTTTTGAATTCTGTTTGAGGAAAACGGCTGAGAGAAACTGTACATATTGGATCAAGCTGAGTAACAACACAACCAGGAGAAAAAAATCCTTCAATCTTTCAATAAATCAGAAGGACAAAATCATTCAATCAGAAACTACACCAGACACTGTTCATTTCCTTTCCACAATTCCTGGTATCGGACTGAATAAACCCGTGTTATCGGTCGGGTCCTGCTTCAAAGAGCGTGCATGTCATCGGGGGGGCTGCTGGTGGGTTTATCTGTGGGACTGCTGCCACGGTGCGAGGATCAGGTTCAGTGAATGCTGGTGGGACGGGGAGCAACAGGGCGGAGCCGAGGAGGCGGATCCTGTGGTGATTCACTGAGGTGCAAAGAGCAATTTCCCTCCATGACAGTGAGGAAAAGAGCCAAAGTAAACAAACTATGAGGGAGGATGAAAAAAAAACTTGTATGGGAAGTGACAACTGCATGGAGATTATTGTTCTGTAATGAAAGTGGATTGATGGAAAACAGAAAACGAGCTCTTCATAGGCCACAGACGACAGAGGGTTTGGATCCTGAAGCTGTATTAGCAAGAGTGTGAATATTCTGCTGCTTCAGTGTGTCTGTAGCATGGGTGTCAATTCGCTAAAGTGAGATCCTGCATCTAATATTTCGCTTCCAAAACATCCACTTTGATCGATTACATTTCTGGGGACAAGTGGCACCATTACTTATGACTGACAAGATAATATTTGGTGATGATTAGATATTTTAGCTCGCCAAACCATCATCTTAAAGGGAACAAAAAAAAAGGAGAGCATAAGGATGCTCTCCTTTTTTTCCCCCCATCGCTCCCTGTGTTAGATATAGCCTCCAATACGCTTGAATTTTGCATGATCTTTGCTCTCCATTATAATGATGAATCTACAAGACTTAATTCTGACTCACTTGGTCTAAGTATGGCTATATAGTGCCGAGCCTTGCCATACCCAATTGACGCCCATGGTCTGTAGGCTAATTTAACATAAGTAACAACCCTATTTTCAAGATCATCATCATCACAAATTATGAATATTATCAGCAACGTTGACCAGAAAATAAACAGGTTGTACCCCACAACACGACCCCCACATCCCTTACGGCACTGTCCCACCATAAATCCACCAATAAGCAGCACACAGCGGCATTGCTATCGGCAGTCTGCTAGCTAACTGTGTATGTTGGTGCATAAATCAGCATGCAGGCAGACTCCTAAACCCTCTACTCTACTCTACTCTAGCATCCTCTGGCCCTGCGCCAGCTCCGTCAGCCAAGTTTATGGGCCTTTATGGCTGTTATGAATAGGGGAGGTAGAACAACAACCTACATGAGGGGGAGGAGAGGAGGGGAGGAGGTGATAGTGGACGAGGGGAGAGATAAACACGGGAGCTAAACGACAGCGGGTATGAATCAGGTCACAGAAGGCAGCAACCCGATTCCTTTTGACAGAATTGGGGATGCAGCGGAAATGTAAAACTGAATGGAGAACGAATCACACTTCACACAGGGCCGTGTTTTCTCCATCTGTAGAGAAATCGCACGAAAGAAAGCACCAAAGGAGTGTTTGCTTTGCTTAATGATCAGACCATCTGCTCAATATTTACTCTCACTGTCCCGGGTTCACTTCGGGAAATAAGACTCTGCTCCTGAGAGGTGAGAAATGTTTCTCCGCTCCCACCGTTTGCTAGTTTCTCTCTCTCTCTGTCCCAGACTGAATCTCATTTAGCCAAGATATTCTTAGTGTGATGAGGCAGAGACACAGCATGGCGCATCTGAATGGGGAATTAAACACAACTTGAAGCTGGCCTGGTTTTCAATGAGAGGGAAAGGCATGAAAGAAAGGGCTTTGCATGAAATATTGATATTCCTCCAAGAATGTCAATAACCACACGCAATGTCGCCTGAATGACAAGTAGAAGAAAACCAACAAGATGAACCGTTGAGGAAAATGTCACATTGTCAGTGCGCTGTTTTGCTAATGGTGCGACAGTCTTCTGCCCTACTCTTTCAGACACAGCTACGAGGTGTTCAGATCCCACTGTGAGGTTTCAATTACATGATAAGTTATTAGCCAGGCAGTGTTATTCGCCTGTGGTCTATTAGAATTTCCTATTACGCTGAACCCATACAAGGCTGCTTTGTCCCACAGACAGGCCCTAAATGAGAGGGGTCTTTGTTATTCTGGGGCCTGGGTCAGGTAGTTGCAGGTGAAACACTGCCTTCTTAATCCTGTGCCCTTTAGTCAGGATTGCGCTCACAGTGTCTCCATGACTGGGATTTTCAAAATACTATGGCATTATATATTGAAAAATATAATTACCTTAAGTAATATTCAATATCTCCAGTAAAAGAGATATTCGGTAAGCATAAGTGAACCCACGGCACCCATTCAGTGGGCAGTAATATTGGTAAAAATGAAGTTAAATAAGTAGCCTATATTATGAACAGTCATTGACTTTTTTCCAATCGCTAATTCACTCATATAACCTGTATCAATGCAGTCATTGACAAGATGAAATCTGAAAAATGAATTTATAGGGCCGGTGCATTTACATGATGTGAATTGGTAAATAAATACATCAAATTTCAGCTAAACGCTCATGTTGTTGTTTTGGCAGTCTCACTGGGAATCAGCGCTGCATTTTCTGTAGCATAATGGTTGTGAATTTTAACTGTAATTGATAAGTTGATTAGGTGATGAGTTATTATTTTTGCCCTTTTAGACCTGTAACATGGTTGGATGGACAGATGCATGAAAGTCAAGCTCCGCCCCTCCAGTCCACTGAGAGTTATCATTTGGTCAACCTTGAACTTAAATTACCTACTATCCTTCAAAAGTATTATCTGTATTATGTAATATTTGTTCTAATTTTATGCTATCAATCATTTTGTACAAGTAGGCATCACTTTTTTCACATGGTGGAACCAAATCTCACTTTGAAACCCAATTATTTAATAAAATCTATTCTGATTTGAATGAGTTACTAGAGGCACAGTTACTGAATATACACCATCTACAATTTATGTTATCACAGTTCAGCTATTTACATCCAAACAGCTCAGAGTGAAAGACGAACAAAAATGGCTCCACTTAATTTGCTGACACAGCTGAAACATTTTGTGGGACAAAACATTTCCATTGCCAAAACATGAGCGGATCAAAAAATATATTTCTCAATGATGACAGAGTTCATGCTATCCATCACTTCTTCCCTGTCATTCGCCATTATTCAGGTTTACACAGCGGAAATATTTTACATTCGCAAAGCAACAATCCCTCCCTCTCTTTCTCTCCCTCTCTCCTTTTGTCTGTGCCTCTCCCTCTCTTTCTCTTCCTCCTTCCTCACCGCTACAGTACGCTTAGTCATCATTTTTGAAAGTCTTTCCATCAGCTAAAAATGTATTGAAGTCATCTTATCTCCATAATTCAGCGGCCATAATGCACCGCTCCCTGGCAACAGCCCCGAACAACACACTTCCAAACAAAAAAAGTTAAAAGAAACGATGCTGCAGCTGTTCGGCCTGTAGTGTCTCCAGCCAGGCATACAATCAAGTCTTTATCAGTCATTTTCGCCTCACAAACCTAACTTCAAGCCTAATCTCTTTTAATTAATCATTATAAACCAACTGCAGACAGGCTATTAAGAAGAGACAGGGGGGGAAAAAAACGTCTTTTCTTGAAAGATAAGCAGAGAATAGTGAATGACTGCATCGGTGTATGGAGATGTAGCAGATGAGGACGAGGTGGTAACCAGAACTGACAGGTCCGGCAACTGAGGCGGAGAGAATTAATGAGGATTTCAGCTTCAAACTAAGTCAAAAAAAAGTAATAGGAAATTTCAAGTGAAGGGATTTTGTAATTAGCAAAGTATGAGCTTGCAAGTCTATAAATTTGACATCTCATGGCAATAGCAGAAAAACTATTAAAATGTACAAGCACTGCTCTATACATTAAGGGATTAGCAGTATAACATGAATATCAAATGTTGCATAGGCAGGAGGAACTGGAGTAGCAAGCTGTTACTCCTTCATCATCTCCCCTCTGCAAGGACTGCAGAGCGCAATTCATCCTCTTCGCAAACACTGACACTTCTACATCAGTGTTTATCTCATATGTTGATTACTGCACACGGGCAGGTTTACCTAATGGCACTCACCCATGGGTGCAGCAACGTATCGTCACTGTCCAGTGAAAATCTTGTATCTCCAAAGTTGACATTTTGGAGATACAAGCCTTGTTTTCAGCTTGACCACCATGCATTTTTTTCAGTTTATCCAATGGGTTTCAAAAGGGTTTCATTATAGTCAACGGCCCTTTCAACTAAAGCAAAAACATGAAAATCACCAAGATTGGAGGTAGAGAAGCGATCTGCTCCGCCAGCTCTTCCCTCTGTCAGCGGCCATGTTAAGCAGTATGGATATATACAGTAAAACGCCAACCAAGCTAAACTTACAGTGCAGACATTGAACGCACTGCAGTCAAGTGTGGAACGCGCCGGGCCGGGCCGGGAGGCCAGGAATATTTGCTGAACTCACTGCACCAGTGTCCCACCTGAGGCCAAGGCAGAGGCTCTGAAGACAAAGGCCACATGGAACGCAGTGCGGTGTCCAACTGATCATTTATCAGAGAGGACAAACCTTTCCAGATGGACCTTCTCCACAATTAAACCTCTCCTCACTTCATGAAATGGCATCTTTACTTCCTGGATTTGATGCATTTGCTGTTGAAACAAGATGTTGGGGCGAGACTTAATGCAGTGAGGGATCATTCAAAAGTCTAAACCAGTGGAATAGGAGTCAGGGAGAGAAAGGCAATTTCATTTGATGGGAGGGGTGCAGAGGGGCGGGATTGTTCAAAGATCTGATGGTTTTATTGGTTCGAAATTTATATTCTACTAGTGCAGCATGAGGTCACCATTAACGATGCTGTGTTTTCCAAGAAGTAAAAGTAATGGGAGTTCATGGTCTTGCCAAATTCATCTCCACTTGCCGACTCCCTTCTGTGCAACCTCTTAAAAAACAAGATAAAAAGACACTTAAAGGTCAATCAGTCTGTCTAGAAGCCGCAGGTTGAATAACGCCGTGACACCCACCTCTTTGACCTCCAGCAGCCGTCCCGGGTACTGACTCTTGGCCCGCCGAGCCGCAGCCGGAGATTTGTGGTGGGTGATGGTGACGATGTTGCTGGGCGCGACCGGGTGCCTCTGGGAACCCGGGGAGGAGGACGGAGGCAGGTGGGGGAGGAGGGAGAAGCTGCGGGTCCGACCGGAGGACGAGCAGACCTAGGAGAGAGAGAGAGAGAGAGGGAGAGAGAGAGAGAGAGAGAGAGAGAGAGATGGAGTTGTAAATCAAAAGTGATGGGGGCAAGGTAATGAGAGAGTAGAGGAAGGGGGAGAGAGAGAGAGAGAGAGGGAGAAAGAGATTTTTTCTGAATGAGAGCAACTTGGGTCCATTAGTTAACTCCAAGTGGATAAATAAGTTATTTTATGAGCTGAGCTGAAACTAATAAAACCTACAAACTTTCCTTTCCAGAGAACCCAACTCCTCCCCCCCCCCGCCCCCCCGGCTTGCTTACACCTGCAAACATTTCAAGCCTGACAGCAGCAACTAAAGTTAGATAGAAGATACGTGCCACCACTGGTTTACGTGACTTTTGAAAGTGAACTTAAACTGAGCTTTTGTCCGTAGCTCCCTGTGCTGCGACTAAAATCACATCAAATTCTTCATCTGTATGCCTCCTTCGATTCCTGTCTGTGACTCTGTCTCTTCAGTTTGCTAACCTCTGTGCACACACACCGTCAGACTGGTATCTCTCTCTCTCTCTCTCTCTCTCTCTTCCATTAGTTTACAGCTGCACATGGAGAAAAGGCACCGGAGATTTCCCCCTCAGATACCACCGAGGTCTGGTCACAGCAGCGGTGAAAATAAAAAATAGATAAATCAAATAAACAACTTCCACCCCAGAGCATTGCTCAGTGAGGGAGAAACAACTGGCCTTCAGTTTTTTTGGAACAGCGCTGCTCGCTCCCTGGTAACCCACAAATATCCCACCAGGACATCAAAAACTAAGAGTCATGTGGCACTGCAGAAACTAGCAACTATTCCAACAGGGTTCTCACACTCACTTGGATCAAATTCAAGGACTTTTCAATGACTTGTTTGGTGAAATTCAAGGACTCAGAATTATTTTTTTTTTTGTGTGTGTGGTAAGACTGGTCAAAATTAGATTATGATCTTGTCAGGTCAAGATATCCTGGTGAAATCAGTTTTAAAGCTGCTGCCATATCAACAAAAATATCCATCAGAGGGTTTTCCTCAGGATGTGAAGTGTTGATCCTCAGATGAAGGAGAAGGTCCAGAGAGCCGCATGTTGAAAGATTTTGGTGCAAAGTACTTTCAAGGCCATCCATTCAACTAAGCACAATATTGACACTCAAAAAAAAACATAAATAACATTTACACCGATACCGATTACTCGTTGCAATGATAAGTTTGACAAAAAGCATGCAAAATAGTAGTAGCATATTATTACATATTTTTACAAACAAGAGTGTAAGAGCACCTCTCTTATGATTAGATGCATCCAACCACTAAATAGAGGGGGAATAGTAGGTAGTCCTTGTGTAATCAATTTAACAGGAAATAATCAGCTTAGGAGAGAGTACACTGTGTTGTACTGTGCAGAGCTATAAGCCACGAGCTGTGAGTAAGCAGAAAAGAAAACAACGTTTGGGAGTGCGAACAGATAGACATGCTCAGGTTCTGTCCTCCAAAACTGGCACAGCGCCCCGAGCATTTCAATAAACTGGAACAGAGAGAAGACGTCTGACCAAGGAAAAGGTGTGTGTGTGTGTGTGTTGGGGGGGGCAGCGGAGAGGGGACGGTAAGAAGCAAAGACAAGGAGGAAAGGAGCGAGGGGACAAGTGACGAACACATAATGACACTGAAAACTGAACGAGAGGAGTGCAACGTTTACATCTACATTTGTCACGTGTGGAGGTCACATGCATAAACCAATAAGGTCGACTGGTATGTGATTTGTAAGAACTAGAAGAATCTAGGAGCACCTGGTGATAAGGAGAGACACACACACACACACACACACACACACACACACATCACATAATGAGTAAAACTGGACACGTGAAAAGGGATTTTTAAAGACTGTCATTTTTTGCTGCTTAGATTACTTCATTCCAGCAGTAAATGGCATAGACTGAGAAATGCAGAGGAGTTAAGGATGATGCACTGTTACAATCCTCCATACCCCCCCACCCCTCTCCCACACACACACACACACACACACACACACACACACACAGCCCCGACATGCCTGCCACTTCACTTCACAAGTGCTCTGCCTGCCGCTCCTCTGTGGGCAGACTCGACCCTGTGAGGCAGCTGCTGTCACTCTCTGCACTGCTGGGAACAAAGCTAGCCTAATTAGTTTTTCAGGGTGTTACTTAGTCGTGCTTTATTTTTATTAGGATATAATCACCTTGCTATATAGCATACATCTTACACTGATATTTACTGGAGTCAGGATTTGACTGATGTGGGTTTTTGAAGACCGAAACTGATATTAGTCACCGATAGTTGCTGATATTCAATATCTTTAAATTTGACCATTTTCTGTGCCAAAAAATGACAGGTACTCAGTATCTCCCCCAGAATTTTATTCTTGCCAGGGTGGAAAAGCCTCTGAAACAGCAGTCAGACCTTCATGGGACACTAAAACTCTCCATTGAGGATATTGGGATACTTCAGGCCTTTAAATGAAAAGTTGATTTACAAGAGGCATAACTGAACATTTAAATGAATAAATAAAATGTGCAAAGGTAATAAAATGTCACTGCAGGATTTTACAGTTTTTATGTAACTGTGATCAGGAAGGATCATCACTTCAGAGGCGGATGACATGACTAGCAAACCGATGTATTGATCTAACCCTAATAGGGATACAACAAACCTTGAGATATTGCTAATCAGTTACCTGATTTGTTGCGTTGTGTATAGCGTTAAATAATTTACAGCAACCGTTTTTCCAGCTAGTGTAGCCAGCTATGTGTGGGTCTCAGCTGTGCTGGAGAGAGGCACCTGACAGACCGGCTTGCTGACCAGCTGAGACCAACAATAGACTGGTACTGCTGTAATGAAAAAGGTCAAACTGCCCTAAGGGGCCTGATGGGAATCTGTAGAGAGCTACGGCCAGAGAGATAGCATTTTCAAATCCTTCATTTAAGAGTTATTGCTTTATTGAACAGGAGGAAGCTTTCTCTCACTGCAGTGGAGTGGGCTGGCACTGGAGCGTGTGTCAGTATGTGCTGTGTTACTCAGTAAGCTGTCGGTAATGTCTCTGCCCCAATGCCACCATGTTTCTTGAATAATAATATTATTCTGATTTTGAATCTGTCTTGAAAGAGATTATATACGTTTCTGTTCCTACAGAACTACTAAGCAGGTGATGGAAATGAAAACCCCACCAGGATAAAGTTAAAATACTTTAGGATATCGCAGCTTCTTCCATTGATCATATAAAATGCACATGTTTATCTCTCCATAGGTGCAGTACTATCTACACTCAGGGGAAAAATGAGTGTAGAAATACAGTATACTCTACCCCAGAAGAGATTACGTTTGTTCCACCGCCTCAACAACTGATGTTATCAAAATAAAAGCCTCCCTAAGAAAAGGTTGAGAAGTGTATTTACTGCATCCACCGACAG
The DNA here is from genome assembly GCF_048128805.1 of Centroberyx gerrardi. Classification (NCBI taxonomy): domain Eukaryota; kingdom Metazoa; phylum Chordata; class Actinopteri; order Beryciformes; family Berycidae; genus Centroberyx; species Centroberyx gerrardi. The sequence goes on from NC_136015.1 coordinate 18,097,755, forward strand.
TATAAAAATCTGTCATCCCTTTCTTTTATTCAGTTACCTGCAGCATACAGACTCATGGGGGAAATGACCCTTTGCCCTCCTTGTGTAGCGAATAACGAACACTGCTCTTGCTATATGCCTTTTCCACCAGCTACAACACACACACACACACACACACACACACATACACAGTGTATCTCTGACAGGGCAGAGATGTAGCTAAGCCAACACACACACACACACACACCCTCATCACCAGAGTAGCTGCGATAGCGATCTGAGAGGCAGACAGTGCAGCTTAGGGAAGGATTAGACCACAGCAGTGGGTACAGTAATAACAACTGCTGCCGTGGCAATGCCCCACGGTCAGCGTACAGGAACAAAAAGCCTGCTCAGCTCGCCGTGGAAACGCTCCTCTCTTCCTCCTCTGCTCTTCTTCTCATTTATCCCCCTCTTCTTCTCCGCTCGTCTTTTGGTTGCTTTGGTAATTGGACGTTCGCTTGTATGCCCAGCTGTGCAGCGTTTTGAAGGGGTGAGGAGCAACGTGTTGAATAAGCTGGCGATGAGGCTGTATAATGAGGCCGAGGTGTTTAATTGTTCAAAGAGACACATGAAAGGAGTGTTGTTGTCATGGAAAAGACGGAATCTAAAGTGTAGGCAAGAACAACAGCTGGAGTTTTCCTTGATTTCTGAAGTTTGGAGGTGAAACTACATTATAGACACAACGTCAAGTATAGTGCAGTTTAGGGGCTCAGATGTGTGTGTGTGCGTGTGTGTGTGTGTGTGTATGTGTGTGTGTGTGTGTGTGTGTGCGTGTGTGTGTGTGTGTGTGTGTGTGGAGACTCACCAGCACCTCCTGGCCTCCTGCTGCCCTCTCCACACTCAGGTGTTCATCTGATCCTTTCAGCTTCCTCACCTGAGAGCAAGCACAAACATATGGTATAGTAAGATTCAACACACACACACACACACACACACACACACACACACACACACACACACACACATTACATAGTACAAATCACAGCCTTACTGTACAGTAAGATTGTCCCCGCTTCGTCAATTCGTTTACTATTTGGTTGTTGGGGTTTTAGCTGACTAAGATTTTTTTGGTCGATTCAATTCAAGTTATTTCCTAAAAGCTCTAAATACATTTTATGGCATCAGAAGGAGAAGAAATTCTGCAGATTAGTCTATTACCTGGTCTATAAATTGAGACAATCCCATGCCTACTGGTCAGCTTCGACTTCCTTTAGTCGAAGACAGCTTTACTGTACAGCAGGAATCAATACACTGCACACCAGGTACCAAATAAACATTACAAGTGGGATGTGCAACTCAAATCAAGCATACCACAACAACATCATCCTATACAATTAAAGCTACAGCAAAGACCAACAAAAATAGCTTCCACATCTCCATCAACTCCACGTCAACTTTAATTCCAAAAGTTTGCTGCAGCATTTGGCTTATTTCTCTCCTTCACACACGGCGGATTTCCAGACTGTCAGGTCCTACAGTGAAGGATCCAGAAGGAGCTCCATAACAAGCCTCATTCTCCACTGGATCAGGCAAATGGGGATACACCCCACAGAGATACACACAGCACACACACATACACTAATCCCCTGAAGCCCAAACTAAATTTTAAAAAAAACTGCACATGCCCAAATACTAATCCATGAAACCCAGATCAAAATATATATATTTTTTCCACTTGGCTATTTTGGTTGTGGTGGATAAAGGTAGTTACCACGCCCAACACAGCCCATCTTTAAGAAATGAGCCTGCAGAGATGGGAACAGGGCAGTGAAGCCAGAAAATGTACACAGTCTGCTACACTCTCATCCTAATATAAAGCAGCAGCCTGTTACCATATTTCCCTAAATCCCTAAGTCTACTATCAGTGGAAGCGCTGGAAAATATTCTCGAATTAGAAAGGCAAGCAAAGTTTCCATATGACAGGTTATGTCGCACATGGAAGCTTAGCTCACTTTTTCTTAGCTCGGTAAGGAAAGCAGCAGCAGGAGACGATATTTAAGAGCTACAGTGCAGCGGAGGAGGAGGAGATGGGAGGGATGCATGGGCAGAAAGACACACACAGATACACAGACAGATGTAATTAATTGGATAGTATTAATTGCCGTCGTCTGCAAAGGAGACGGCATTTATTTGGAAAACATTTTATTGTGGTCTGCAACTGTGCATTTGCCCAATCAGTTAGTGGTCATGGGGAGAGAGAGCCAGGGAGAGAGAGCGAGAAAACGAGGGAGCACAGCAGATGAAAGAACATGATAGAACATTTGGTATATTCATAATAAACACCCCCATTAGCTCCAGCAGAATTTAAAGCGAAAACAAACGCCCCACCATGAAACCTACGGACAGGTTTGGCTGTAAAGGCAGCGATACCCAGGGCGACTTTCTGGGAAACTTTGATGAGGAGTTCGCTCAGCATCGTTGCTTTCATAAGATTCGAACATTTGTGTTGCCAGGAAACATTTGAATCGCCTTTTAGACCCTCTGTCTCAAATTGTTTCCTGTTGATGGGAGAGTTGCCCGTCTATATTGCCCCAAAAAACAGCTAATATCACCACCCTTGGTAATTGATCTGACTTGGACTTGACCCTAGCTACCTAGTGTCATGATCATGATCACAAAGTTGGGCACGGATTTGCACAAAACTTGGTATGAACGTTGGTTATGGGCCAAGGAAGAACTGATTAACTTTTCATGTCGATTGGCCAAAAGGGGGCGTGGTGGTGGGCGTGGTCTTCCGCAAAAAGGTGCATTTTTGTGCATTTCAGAACAGATTCACATAATGTTACAACTTTGACAAAAGGTTGTGCAGGGAAGAACCACTGGGCCATGCCTTCTTACAGTTTTTGTAATGTCTCTGGGTGAAGCCTCAACACAGTGTGTTTCGGCGCTCCAAGTTGAACATGTCTCAACTTCAGCCACACCGTGCATTACGTCAGTGTCAGTTAGAGAAAAACATGCAGCACCTGGAGGGAAGGTAGCAGCCTCTTACAGTTTCCTGGTGAGTAACGTTAACTTTAACTAATCCTCTGGTTCATAACGGGCTCCTCATCCTCTTCTTCAAGAGCAAGCAGAGCAGTCGCTAACTTTCTCTTGTCCGTTTTTATTTTCAACAGCATTATCTCCTTTGTCACTGCAGGTTAGCTCACTAAAGCTAATTTGATAGTTTGCGAGATGTTGCTAAACTTTGTGTTGCATAGCAACAAGAATGATGTCATGCTCCTTGCAGCCTTTGAGCTCTTGCTCTCTCTGTTACACTCACAGCTGTACTTTGCATTTGAGCAGAGAAAAAGTGTCCTATCTGATCACAGTGTGGCTGCGTTCACACAGCGTTTTTTCCCCAACCGCCAGCACCCTTTTCTCATTAAAAGCAATGGGAAGCGGCCACAAGGCGCACAAAAGGCGGCCACTCCTGAAAAAAGCGCTGCAGCGGCGTTTTTTCCGTCAGAGCGGAGCACTTTCAAAAGTTGAGAAATGTTCAACTTTATAGAAAAGCGCCGGGTGACGTGAACCGTTTTTTCCAGCCAACCAATCGCGCTCACAGAGACGCTGGCTGTTTCCCATAGCAACAACAAATATGGAGAAAGTGAAAGTGCCGGTGGAGAAATTGGAATAAGTGAATTTCCGTTACCACAACAGCGATCTTAAAGGCAGTATGGATTATACTGGACATGTATTGGAAATATCTGGTAAGCCTTTGCTTGTTGCACAACACTGTTCTGTCTGCTAGAAGAGCTAACCAGCTGGTTAGTGAGCTAGCAGCTGCTCAGCTAACCAAGTGACGTTAGCCTGGTAAGACCATCCTGATCACGTGACCTCACATTCTGTTTCGCTCCACGGATCAGTCTGGACTTCTAGCCGCCCACATCGATTTCCTGAAATTACAATGTGACCGTGCCAATCAGGGACTGCGTCGTAGTTGATGACGTAACCGTGCCAATCAGGGACTGCGTCGTAGTTGACGTGAAATACAGGCCGCCACTGGCAAAACAGTAATGCAGTCTCCCGAAGCAACGAGCGGTAACGTTAACGTTAGTAGAGTAAACACAGCCATAAGTGCAGTTATTGCAGAAATCGTTCACTTCTGTAGAAGACATAGCTTGTTTAATCCTTGCTAACATTACCGTGTTTATCCCGTGTATCCACTGAACAGCGCACCGTGATGGCGTCACATGTTTTGTTACGCTGATTGGCTATGTTTGTCTGTCAAGGCAAGTATTCCCGCCCACTGAAATCAATGTGGGCGGCTAGAAGTCCAGACTGATCCGTGGAGCGAAACAATGTGAGGTCACGTGATCAGGATGGTCTTAGCTAAGGTGACGTTGCCGTGATCCGCTTTTTATTTCTCCTCACAAAAAGCGCTCCAGGCAGCGCTTTATCCACATCAAAAAACGCTATGTGTGAACGCAGCCTTATATACACTTTTTGAAATTGAAATTCAAGATGTATAGGTCTCCTCTCGTATTACTGGCTTTTAGCAAAAGTACAACGCTACTCTTATGAATTGGATTTGTACAAGATTACTGGAGGCTGATACAAGATTTCATAGAAAAACCAGCTAAACATAGTGGGGGCCAAAGGGGAGAGACAATGACAGGAGGAGAAGAACAGAGACGATCCGGTGTGGTTTTCTTCAACATGTAGGCACTCGAGCAAGGAAAGCAAAGGCAAAAAACATCGACTGAAACTCTGGACTGAATGTAAATGAGAAGCTTGGCAGCTAATGCCACTGAAAATGACATCTGTCACCTCCATGTTTACACTCTGTCACTGAAAGCCAGTGGGCCAACAGCAGAACAGGGGAGCGAGGACGACGACTTCCTCTAAGCACTTGGTGTACCGAGTGATTCACCCGTCGGAGGGGCAGGCTCGCGTACAGAGACTGTCAGTTGTCTAACTCCATGAACCTGACCTGTGTTTACTGAAATGAGAAACAGCCACAATCGCATTTCTAAACAGACGCACAGGGGGACAGAAATCTCCAGGGAAATGTCAAGGCTTTCCGCTCACTGCTCTTCCTGAGGAACACATTCCAAGAGCTTGGCCTGGGTCATGTTTACAACTGTGACCGTGTGTGTGTGTGCATGTGTGTGTGTGCATGTGCGTGTGTGTGTCCTACCTTGGCACTGCTGTCAGAATGACGTCTGGCACAGGCCTGGAGCTGACTGATCCAAAACTGCTGCTCCTTGGCATCGGAGGCTGCAAAGACACACATCACACATAACAAATAAAATAAAATAAAATCAAAGACTTGTTTCCTCTCATTCCAGTGATACAGTGAGAATTACCAATAAATCCCTACATGAGTTCACAGTCAGGTCAATATGCAGTCACAAAAAAAGCCATTTGCCCTGAGTGTCCCCACATCCACTGATGATTACCATTCAATTTCTGTTATTATTATTGTGCTGTGCCTTCCATTATCACAGATGAACTCTTAACTTATAGCCTGGGGTTTTCCCAAACGCCGGAGGCATCAGTAGTAAGCGAGGCCAGCTGCAAGTATAAATTGCCCTCGATGACAAAATTGATTGAAAATTTGAGTCACTCTATGGGCAGATGATTGACTTTACTAGAGTGTCAGTGGAGAGTTTTAGTGTCTCATGATGGTCTAAATGCTGTTTCAGCAGCATTTGCACTCTGCTAAGAATAAAGTTAGAGGGGAGCCACTGAATTCTTGTAATTTTTTGGCAAGAAAATGGCCAAATTTAAAGATATTGAATATCAGCACAAAATATCAACCATCGGTAGCTTCAAATACAAAACTCATATCGGTTGAAACCTACTGTAAATATTCTTACTGCTTTTATTGTAACATCAGTTTCAATGTACCTTTCTGAACTGACAGAATGGAACATCTTTTTGACCCCAAATTAAGTTTCAAGAGAAGATGAAAGTGCGCATTTTCATACAAATAAGTACACAAAATTGTCTTGTTGATATTGTGAGTCAGAAAGAAAATGTAAGACACTATCTTGTCTCTCTGCAGCAGAGTCTCACAGTACAATACTGGCACACAAGATACAAGGACAACAGGACCTTATGTACAGTGCAGGGATAACAGCAGGCACATTATAATGAGAAGACTATACGCATCACGCTGCATACGTTCAGTATTCAGGAAAGAGCACCAATTCACCTGGGGTGAGGAGAAGATGGGCAGGCTCTCTAGTCAGCAGCTCCAGCAGGTAAATAAACCTATAAACCAACAGCTGTGCTTTCATTAAACTGTGGAACTCCCTGCCTGATGATCTGAGAAATGCCCCAACATTAGCTTCATTTAAAAACAAACACTGATTTAGATGAGTTGTGCAGTACTATGTGCAGTAGCCTACTGTACAATACACTATAGTCTGTTTCCTAGGTTACACAATAAATTCACACATCAAGACAGAGCAAATGAAAGATGTAAAGCTCATAAAATGACCAAGGAATCCGGTGGAGAGTCCAGCCGTTACATCTGAGCAGGTTTATGGCACGAGGAATAAATGACAACTTCAATCTGTTTGATTGAGCTTGTGGTTGTGATCTGAAGGGAATAGCTCAAATTCTGACAAGGGATGACGAGGGCAGGCTATGATACTCTTACTCATTGAAGTCGGTCTGCTGGATGCCAATGATCATATCTGCTACTATTTGATTCCTCAACTTATTGACTGTCTCCCAAGCCATTTGATCCTGTTGCCTTTTGAACGGTGTCCTGAGCCCTGGTATCAAATCCTAACCTCTTAATTTTCCCTCAATATTCAAGAAATAGAGCAATTCATTTGTGAGTAGCATGGATAAGAAGAGAGGAGGCAGCTTGATACTCCTCTCTGACTTCCCCTTGGCCCAAAGACGATCCATCCTGCTATCTAAACACAAACAGCCAATTGAAACTCAGACTTGCTGACTAACAAAGTCAGCTGCAGCCCTCCAGTTACAGGAGACACTGACTGTCTGCTTGTACTTGACCGCCTCCAGGTCAGAGCAGACAATAAAACCCTTCTGATCCCATTTCACTGACTAATGAGCGGAGAATGATGTGTCCGATGGGTCTGATATCATGAGTTTAGGCTGCAACTTTAAAGAGTAGCAAAGGAGGTCAAGAGATGATCGAATTTTACTACAAAGGCAGATTATTTGATCTTGAAATCGTTCTTTTAGCCTGTCTTTAAACAGTCAATTACAGAAGATTGTAATGGATTTCAGACTATTATGGAAAACACTGCACCTGGTGACGCTGTAATGCTCGCTCACTTAAAAACTGCCTGAGGTCTGGAAAAGAGAGACCCTTAAGGGGAGAGAGTAACAAAAAAAAAACATCATCAACTGTCATTAGATAAACAGGACCGAAACTTTCATTAGGTTAAATATCTTAAAGTTCCTTGTGGTCATAAACCAAATGAAACCAGAGTAGAACTTTGAATCTTGTAAGAAAGGGTTTATTTTTTTTACGAAATCTCATGACATGTTTTTTCGACACACCGATGGAAGTCATTTCACCGTACAAAGAATTCAATTTGCGCTTGTCAATCACCTGCACCGCCTACAGCTGCAAAAGTCACAGGAACGCCGACAAAAAGCCTCTTTAAGTGAAGAGGCGACTCTGAGAAAATGAGACATTCACCGAGAAACTCTTGACAAGCGGCGCGTACATATGAGACGCGCTCTCCCACTGGGAAGGGGGCCGCTCGTCTCTCAGAGGAGAACAGGCTCTGGCGGTGTGTTCGCATAGAAAACACCTGTACCCAGCTGTCTCCCTGCAAAGACCCCCCTGTCTCCCCCCCCCCCCCCCCCCCCGCCACACTCCTTCCTCGCTGTCATCAGCCACATAAATCTTCTGCTCAAAAGGGGGCCGCTTAGCCGGGGAATGAGCAAGCGTCTAAATCAGTTATTTCTCCTCTGTGATGTGTGCAAGCTTGGCTGTGATTAAAGATAATTAGTTCGCTGGATTGAGCAGAGGTGTGTGTGTGTGTGTGGATGGGTGCTGTGGGTGTGTGTGTGTGTGGGGGGGGGGGGGGCAAGCGTGTGTGGCTATGCTAATATGCACCTGTTCATACGGTGAGAATAGGAGGCTGAGGCAAGCGATACACACACACACACATTAGTCATTACTTAGCGAAGACCAGGTTGTTTTTATTCAGGGGGAATACTATGATGCTGATGAAAAATTCAAAGCTGGTATTGTGTCGCAAGAGCCGCGGACTCAGAGGTGAAGTGTTGACAGCTCTATTCGTTTGATGAATGCACAAGGCCTGTGCTGGAAACTGAGGGAGACTAACAACGAAACGCTACAGCGAGAAGCCAGTCCATCTGCCCGTTTACAACGAGCAACAATGGACTGCCATCCTGGTCCGTGTATCCCATTTAAATGTCAATATCCATCCCGGAGAGAGACGCTTGAATGGTATCCGAACGCTACTTTCTGGGAGAGAGAGAGAGAGGGACAGAGAGAGAGAGAGAGCGCTACTTCAGTCAATCATAGCACCACCATCATCCTGCAATTACACTAATTTTAATTATAGCAGTGTCAAAGTAGATCCTACTGGTGGTGGTGATGGTAAGTTTCAAGATGAATGCTTGGACCAGTAGTTAGATTTGATTAATGTGCGAGGAGATAATATGAGCGGGGCACTTTAACCATAAATTTTAAGAAAACGGACAGGGTGACAGGGACCAGAATGGGTGGCAAGGGTGGCCCAGCAAATAGACTGTTCCCTAACCCAAGTGTCACAGGTTTGATCCCCATGATTCACTTTGCTAATGTGACCATGAATTTTGATGTCATGGAAAATCTGTCATAATTTGGGCTTAACTGTAACTTTCTTTTAATTCCTTTTTACTGAGCCATGATGAACTGTGCCTCACATTTGGTGTGCTTGGCAGTTGATTTTGTTCTTTTATGTGTCCTTCTTGTAGCTTGCTGCAAAAACACTTTTAGAACAAATAAAGTTGAATCTTGAACTTTGAACCCTGCAGCAGCCAGTGTGTATCTATCAACAGCTGTGTGCCAAGTCAAAGTATCCTTGAGCGCGACACTGAACCGCTCCCTGCTCACTCTCACTGCAAGTCTCTCTGGATAAGTGCTTCAGTCTAAAACATAATGTCACTTCCACAGCTAACACAGGTCATCACAGGGAACATGCAAATAGTTTGCTGCGGCAAACAGTGAACCTAGAGTGTAATGTCTTGGCGGGTTTATAATCATCAATAGCGAGGATAGATTTCTGCATCAAAACATCACAGAAAAGTAGGGTTTTAATTATTCAGATACACACCGAGGCTTGTGTCAGGCATTCTAATCAGTCGGTTTGAAAGCCCTGCTGGAAACAACTTGACCCTTTATCATTGGCTGACTGTCTCACAGAGGCGTCACATGATAAATAGCTTAATTTGCCATCCGAACATTCAGACGTGATTAAATTCCCGCTGCTCTCCACCTTTGCTCAGCAGCGGTACACAAGGCCCCGCAGTCCCCGCATCGGATAATGAAATACTCCCTTTATATTCCCCTGCTTTCGCTAATTACCCTGCGCTCCCTCGGTTCACAATCAGACAAAACCTGAGGCGGGTTTACAGCTCTGTTAGATGTCACATCTGACTCCCCCCCCCCCCCCGATCAAATTTCGGATTCTTACATTCATGGAGAAACGTTATTAAGAGTTGTGATCGACTGTTGCTCAGAAAACACCTCAAGGGAACGTCTGCGTTACAGAATGTGTGTATCCGCTACCCGGCTACACCTTAAATACCAGTTAGCAGTAAGAGAACCTATTCAAAAGCATTCAAAAGCCACTTGTCAAAAGGGCATCAACATGAGAATAAAGTTGACATTTAAAGCCTGGACACAGACCATCAGTGAGGTGATACCTTAGACCGGTTTATTGTTAAGCCTGGAAAACTAGAAACTGACTCCTGACTGAACCGTGAACTTTCTTCTTCCCCCCCCCCAAGGCGTTCCCATGGCAACCGATGCCAGATCTAAGCCTACCCAACTAATCTTAATCACGACTGTTGAGAACGCACATGTGAGGGGCTTTGTTCCCCGCTGTTTGAGCAAATTGAAGTTTCACGTACAAATGTTGCCATTCCACTTCAAGTGCTTTCAGAGTAAGAAAACTTAATGGGCTGGGTTTTTTGTTTTTTTTTGGCACCAGTCAAACCTCGAGACGGGCCCGGGGGTTCGGCTGAGCTGATTCAAAAGATCGCACGCCATTTCTCTCAATGGGTTTCTCGGGAATTCTTGGAAGTCACTGACGCGTTTTTTTAATGCTGCTATATCCAGTCAGTCCTAAGTCGACACTCTCCAGTGAACTGTGCAAATACCTCTGCCTGCAAGCTGCAGCATCCAACTCCTTCTCTGTGGGATTATTGTTTCCTCTTAGCTCAATACACATGGATCACTGAGTTATTCATGGAATATAGGCCAAGTTATTCTGATATCCCCCTTTGGGAGTGTAAGGGGACATTCCAGAGGCTCAAGTAGAGCAACAGTGCAGGGAGTCTCTCTTGCCTCAATGGATACAGGTCAGTGGAAGGAAAGGCCTTCAGCACAGTGACCAGCTACAGTCCAAGTGTCTGGGTCTTAAAGCGATATTTCACTTTGGTATAATATTTTTTAGCTTTTATCATGCCTCCAACAGTAGGCCTCACATTTCTTCTGGCTATCACAGGTATCCAAAGGGATGTCATGCCCTTGGTCCAGTCTTAATACCAGCAGACAGTACATATTATTTATAACAAATATGTTTTTCCAAGTTGTATGTTGGAGTTTTCAAGATTCCTTCATGGGAAAAGAGAGAGAAAAATCAAGCATGCCAGTAATTAATACACACTTCAGGGGAAAACCAATGTCAGAGGCTTACTGCCCGCACACTCACACCAAAGTAAACGTCTTAAAGGATAACAAATGTTGTAACAAAGAGAAATATCAATTTTAACTGAGGTTAGAGGAGAGGAGAGCAACACAGGATATGTAGCGCTTTACTTTGTTTACTACAGACCAACGAATATTGTCAATTACATCTCTCCCCTTAGGTTTATTGCTACAAAAGGGAATATTTAATATCCAACACTGAAAATTGATATTCAAAGGTTACTCAAACTCAATTGTGCACACAAGAGGAAAAGTTCGATTTTGAAGGCGGCACAGTAACACAATAAAGCTCGTCTGCTCAGTGCCAGAGGAGAACAATAATTACATCTAGTGCGATGAAAGTTGTAATTCAGTGTGACTCATGCAACTTTCATGCAACTTTAAGAGTCAAGCGCTGGAGATTTAATTCTATTAAGCACTTTGCATAACAAGGAGAATGTTACTGTTGTACAGCAAACACCCGCCAGCAAATGACACTACATGCTAAGGATCTTTCTCGTTCCAACATGAAGCACTTGCGCTCCGCTGTGTGTTTGTAGTTTGCCAAATAAGGGCAGCCGAGGCCACCGTGAGGTCATACCTCTGAGTTTGTACAGCTCTCCATTGACAGAGTTTACAATGAACATGTGCGGAGCCTCGTCGCTCGGGGTTACCGAGGCACCAATCAAGGGCAGGGACCCTCGGGGCTTCTGGCTCTTTCCCTGCTCGTTGACAAAGTACTGCAGCTGTCCCAACTCTGGATCTAACACAAAGTACCTGCAGGGGAGGGGGGGGGGAAACACAGAGAGAGAGAGAGAGAGAGAGAGAGAGAGAGAGAGAAAGAGGAGAAAGAGAAGAGAGAGAGAAAAGTAAAGAAGTTAAGAAAGTAATGGGCCAGAGAGAAAGAGGGGGGAAAGGGAAATAGGAAAAACACCGTTAATGTTATCATCATTTTGTTTTATGCTCTCATTATCACAGCTTGTTTACTGTTAAAGCTTTTTTTTTCTATTGCTTTGGCTGTGATTGCACAAACTTTTCAGGATGTGGGTGTGTAAAGAGAGAGACAGAGAGAGAGAGAAGCATACGTGAAAACACACAACACCCTTAAATTTCTCACCTCCCATGCATCGGAGCCTGCGGGACATTATTTACCACAGTTCTCTCCACATACAATATTCACTAAAATAACCCCCTCCTAGCACATTAAGGTCTGCCTTCACCAACACCAAGCCAGCAGCTCAATCCCGTATTACTCAAGGTGGTGATTAGCACGGTCATCTTGAGCAGAACACACGGCTCGAGGCGTGAAAATTAAACCCCGCACTTTCCCCTTTGTGATTAATGAATCGCATTCAATCACGGCATAATTGAATCTCTGCTTCGCTCATGCCAGACTGCAATAACACACAGACCCGGATGCACGCATGTACACGCATAAACACACACACACACACGTACACAAGCAGACACGTTTCATTTCCTCCTCTCGGGCAACGTGGCCCCAGTCAGCCATCTTTTGGATAATGCTGGTTGTCTGAACGGAAGGATTGTGTGTGACACGCAGAAACGAGCCTGTCCGCTCCACTTAGGCTTTGTTCTGGTTCTGCGGTTCAGCGCAGACCGGGGTGACGCCGGGTGGCTCTGGCTGACCTTTCCGTGCTCGTGTACAGCGGTCTGAGGTAACAGCGGTCGTCTTTGTGCCGTCTTCTGCTTCTGCTGCGGCCCTCGCATTCCTTTCTTTTTTCCCAGAGATTCCCTGTGTGTGTGTGCTCGCAGATCAATGCTCTCTTTCCATGCACGATTAAAGAAGCTACAGTATTGACTAGGCCTTTCGCAATAATCCCTGCCAGCGGTTACATGGGTCAATAACTCCGGCAGCAGCACAATCCTCAACACAGATAACAGCCTTGTGCTACATCGCTCGTTTCAGTAAGTTGCAACACCAGCCTCCCACCTCCACACCCTGGTTGTATCTGATTCAAAGGGATCGCGAAGTATCACCCGTCCGCTCCAACGTCCCATAGGTGTCGTTTTCACGGGTGCGTTTGTCTTGTTCCACAGAGTTCAAAGAGTAGCAACAGTTCACTTCAATGCTGTAGCTTCACACAGGAGACCTTCTCTACCGCTTTGATCCATCAGGATAGCTAGGTATCACATTTTCCTCTCATCTGTAACACTATACAATATGAAGAGGCTTATGTCTGTACGATGTAGGTTCAACAAAATCATGGACATGTCGCACACTGCAGCTACCGCAGCGGAAACAGTGGAGGAGCCGACGATTGGGAAAAAAAGAGAAGATCATGAGTGACCGCAGTCCACAAGTATGCAAGTGATGAGAGGACAAACAAAGAACTTCATGCCTGTATCCTTCACATCAGGCATTTTCCCATGAACCCTTGGGATTTCCCCCGGAGAGGGTAGTGCTGTTTGGAAATTGATCCCCCCCCCCCCCCCCTCGCTCAGTCTTGCCCCCTCGCTCAGTCTTGCCCCCTCCATCACGAGCACAGCTGATTTATGTTGGCCACAGTCAACCGGGGGAACTTTGTGCCTGCGTCAGTTCTTATCCTTCTCTCTCTCTCTCTGTCTCTCTCACTCAAACACACACTTACACACACACACACACACACAAGCTCTTATCCCCTGTTCAGTCAGCAGAGCAGAGGCCTTCTTTACCACTGACCCCCTCCAGGCACTCTTGTTTCTGCGGGTTAAACTACAACGCAGGTCTTTAAACGTGATGGATGGTGCTGGATAACAAGCCTTGTGTCAGGACAGAACTGATAAAGTCTGACCGGGGGAGGCCGGGGTCTCTGCGCTCATACTGCACTCTTAACCTTTAGCAGCTGAGGCAGGAGCAAACTGGGCAAAATGAAATATAATGATGGAACAACAATGAAGTTACAAGTACGCCAACAGAGTTATTTCACTTCAAACTATTGCTCTCTCTCACCTAACAAGTCGATCATTTGAACAGTAACTTTTATTTCCAAGGCAATGGATTTGTTTAAATGCTACAGTTTATGGCTGAAGAGCTAATATAAACACCCCAGTCTTTTTTGGCAGGCTACAACTATGACTGAAGGATTTACGCAATCCAGAAATTTGTTGTTTGGGTTGTTATTCCTTCAAAGGTGTGTGGTGCAGCCAGACTTGATGCTAAGCCCTTGACTGGTTGAAAATAGGATTATGAGCAAATTTAGATGCATTTCCTAAAACTTGACAGACATGCACGCTTTTGCATAACTTTTTTCAGGCATGGAAAACGCATATTCAAATTCAGTGACTTTTCTCGTTTTCCCACGGCTGCAAGATAACAGCTCAAGAAAAACAGGCCTCCTCTATAACAAAGCTTTATAATACAGATACATTTTTTTTATATCATTTAAATAAATCACTTCCATAATAATAATAATAATAATAACACTGTAAAAAGAGCTTAGACAAGCACATTTATCCACATCAGCAGACACACTGCCATTTCCTAATGGCACTGATGCTGCAGGAAAAAGCCTGTCAGCAGAATTTGCGTCTCCTCCCTGGGATTTTGGCAAGTTAATACAGAAAGGCTAAGAGGAAAGTTGAGCAACAAGAAAAACAGTAAATCACACTTGGTTATTGGCAGTAAATGTGGCTGATAACAAAATGTGATGGGTGTGTTTGTCACAGGGGTTATGTAGAGCCAACATAATATCATCTCACACTATCATGAGCAAGTCTTCAGTCTGACTTGTGATCAGCTGTAGTGCTTCAGGTAAGAATCAGCTGATAGAGCTAAAGAACAGCACCTTAGGACAGTGGTTCTCAACGTGGGGTCCATGGACCACCAGGGGTCCTTGAGGGGGTTCCAGCGAATGGATGAATTGTTAAACTCCACCATTATTTCATTGACAAGAAGTTAACATAATTAGAGAATGTAGAAGAATGACTGTTTTGATCATAGTTTCACTGTTATCTCTCTACCTACAATACAGATAGTCATAGAATTCTGGACAAAATCATATCTAACAATAACAATATTCTCAGATTTGGGTCCGAGAGACAAAATCTCATCAAATCGGGGTCTGTGGCCCTAATGTGGACAAATTAGGGGTCCTTGATATGAAAAATGTTGAGAATCACTGCCTTAAGTCATTACTTACACTGTCAACACAGCAACTCCGAACTCAAGCCATCTCAAACCGAAATTGAAATTCTTGACAAAGGGCAGGAGAAGTCGAACTGGACATGGTCATTTTTTATTTAGGAAAAGCAGAGCTACTTAAGGCTGCAAGGTTTCCTTCTTCTCTCTGCCGAGCCAAACAGACACCCACCAGAGCGCATTACCCCGACTCACAGCTCTGATCAAAGGAGCGCAGCAGGGCTCCTTTCCATTGGGCACATCTGCAAAGAAATGATTCATCCCTCACAAAGTACTCCCCACCCGGCTGGCTGCTTAGGGAGACGTAAATATAGAATCTACATGTGTAGCTCAGACCGTCGTTGCAGATCCGCCCTCCTGTCACACACAGGAACAGTAGGAACCAGAGAAAAGAGCATGACTGAATAGGAGAATGAGAAGATTCAGAATATTTTGTATTCTGTTGCAAAGTGATCTGAATACGAACGGTGTAATAGCTCTGGATTTATGTTGTGCCTACCTATGATGCACAAATAATCATCAAGCTCAGTAACTGACAATACAGAGTATAAGCTAATGACAGTAGGGAGAATTTAAGCAGATAATATTCCCTGCATCAAAAGATGAAAGCTAGAAGGTGAGGCTACTAGATCATTTGCCGCTGCAATTTGTAAAAGAATCTGGATCTAAGTGCAGTGGAAGAATTTCTCCACCATTACCCCTTTGAAACAAGGCTAAATCAGCCTCCACCATCACCCTGGAAACCAGCTTTGAGCCGCCGTCCACAATCAAAACTCTCTGCTCTGGTTCAGTGAGGAAAAACAACAAAATGCACTAACTTGGAGATGAAGTGACACACGACCAAACATGCACAGCTGATGGCATATACACATACACGTGCACACACACACACATTCGCACACACACACTACAAGTTGTGCATCTGGTTAAAAGTTTATCCATCTTTCATCTGATCACATGAATCTTACCTGAATCTTATTTGTCACATGAAAATCTCTTTATTAAAACACACACTTAGCTAATACTGCAGACATGTTAATCATGTCGTGTGTGTGTGTGTGTGTGTGTGTGTGTGTACGTGTGTGTGTGTGTGTGTGTGTGTGTGTGTGTGTGTGTGTAAAATAGTCCACTCTGAGTGCTGCACCCTGATTGTTGCAGAGGCAGTATGATGTAGAGTCAACCCATTAATCCTGAAATAGCATCTCAAGTGCATGTCTTCTAGCACATAGGCACTAAGCAGGTGAGTACTCATACATGTAAATGTGTGTGTGTGTGTGTGTGTTTGTGTGTGTGTGTGTGTGTGTGTGTGTGTTCAGAAACACAAGCCACCAAACTAACACAAACACACACACAACACCTACACAGCATAACAGCCCTTCATTCTGACACATGGCCACCCACACACTGGCAGAATTAGCGCAGGTCCACTGCCCACCATAACGCCGCCTGCCAAATACACATAATGCAATGTTTGTGTTTCCCCACGTGATAAATATGGGAATGTGACTGACATGTCGTGTAATTACTCCAACACTGTCTCCCACCAATGGACTGCCTCTCCTCCTTCAGTCATTTCCCTATTTGAACGCTGTGATGACGAGTTAGGAGTTGTTGTACACAGCTTGGATGAAGATTTATTCTTATCTTTCCCCTAATGGGTTAAGAAAAAGTTGAAAGGGATAGGAAGAATTCAGGACAATTTGAACTGTGACCTGGCTGCGCCAAAAGCTGTAATTTCCAAGCCTATATTTTTCTACCAGTAGGCTATTTTCTGAAATTCCAGTTCAGGCTTTTACATTTTTGTGTCCCACCTCTGGCAAAAACCTAAAGTATCTTGATAAAAAAATCTCTCTCTGGCAGAAAAAGCATTCATGAGTTCAATGCATAACAGAAAACTGAATTACACCATATGTTTGCCCGCTTTAATTCTCACCCAGATGTTCTTAAAACGGGGGTGGGGGGGGGGGATACATTGTTAGTCTTTATAAACTACAAGGAGATGCTGTGAGTAAAATTCTGCTTTACTTTGCAAATTGCAGCATGACAAATAGTCTCAAGAGGCAGTAGAGTGTGAATCCTGTTGCAAAATGAGATATTTTGAAAAAACATGAAACCTGCTCTGACAAAATGATTTCTGGGACTGTTTACTGAAACTGAAAGTAAAACATATTATGGAATCCCATTTATATCACTAACTAGTTTAAGAAATTCACAGCAACATTACTAAGAAAAGGATGAGATCTCCTGTGTTTTGGAAATGTTCACATGACCCTCAGGTAACATATTTCTCTCCAAATGGACACATAGCATTTTGAAATAAAGGGCCTTGCATATTTTAAGATTATCTTTTTCAACTTCCCAGGAAACATAGTGTCCCTCTGCAACATAATAATAGCATGACTCCAGGAAAAGGTTTCATCTTTGTTTGCAAGGCCTGTGAGACAGCAGCTTACTGCTTAATTTAGGCAAAATATGATTAGCAAACTCTTTCAAACCACAACTGAAAACTGAATTTCAGAAAGTTGCATTTCACTGATAACTGGATTTTTAATTATTCGCTTGATGGGAGTCCAATGTGGTTTCTTGATGAGATATGAGTCCACTTTTTACTATTATTATTATTATTATTATTATTACTAGCTAGCCAGGGCTTGTGGGTTCATGGGAGAGGTTTTATCCGATGAGGAGAGATTGTAGATTAAAAAGGCTTTTCAGTTGGAGGCGGTCAGATTTTTAGGATGTTTTCACTCTGCGCTCACTGTACCTCTCTCTGTCTACACATTTACTCGGGCTTGGGGCCACGGCAGCGGCCCAGGTCAATGAACCAAAAGGAATGTCTCCTTGAAAGCCAGACTGTCGCCTTTAAGCACTTTGAAATTGAAACGGGACAGGTACCATCGACCCCGAAGAACAAATTGATCTTTTTATACCCTTCCTGATAACAGCGCAGCTTCAGAGTCAACGGGACAGACCGCTCCTGTTCGTAACACCCTATACATACCTTGAGACTGTGTGTGTGTGTGTGTGTGTGTGTGTCTGTGTGTGTGTGTGTGTGTGCACAGAGTGACAGAGGTCAAATCCCACTTGAACATCCACTTGGTTTGGATTGCTTTTAATCAATACCATTTCATGTTCACCTCTATGAAATTGGGGCTTGGCAATAATTCAATATTATCATTTATCGTCTTTCAGTGGAATCATGTGGTGATGACATGGTGATATCTTGACACACAATTCTACTGTCTAAATTGAGGATAACAAGCAATTTAAAAAAAAAACTATGAAATGAGGTATGAAACATTTTAAGGAATATTATATGACATCGCACTTAAAATGACCATTGAGATCAGTGCGATGTAATCAATTTGATTATTTAACATGTAATTTTCCATATGTAAGCCATATCGTGATATATGTATCGATATTTAAAAACATTGTTATGATTATCGCCCGGCCCTGTATGAAGTGACCATCTGTACCTTTTGTCCTGTGAGTGTGTGTGTTGCTGAGTGTGATGAGTGTGTGTTGTTGAGTGTGATGAGTGTGTGTTGTTGAGTGTGTGCATTAAAGTGCAGTTTAATGGGAGAGCAGAGAGCAGCCATTCTTTCTCTCTGGATGTCGCCTCCCTCTCTCTCCCTCTCTCTCCCTCTCTCTCCCTCTCTCTCTCTCTCTCTCTCACACACACACACACACACACTGGCCTCAGGCCCAGAACATACAGACTACAGTCTATTGTAGCATGCTGCTGAGTCTTAGCTTCCCTCTTCACTGCAGTAATGCTATAACGACAATGGGGCACTATAAGTTATTTTTCACCATTCAATCTGCTTTGTGTGTGTGTGTGTGTGTGTGTGTGTGTGTGTGTGTGTGTGTGTGTGTGTGTCTTAAAAGCTGAAAGCATCACATCACACTGAACCTCCAGGACAGCACCTGCATAATTCATGTTTACTGTGCAATATTGGGAAATTAGCAACAATAGGATTTCCATTCCTCTAAAAAAAAAAAAAAAAGACACTGAAAACCACCAAACCACATATGGCTCAAAACAACAGGTGTCAGACTTGACTCATTTTTATCAACTTGACATTTCTAAATACAAACTCGCAAGCCTCTCAGTCTTGTGTGGTGGGATGGGTGAGGGATCGGGCAGGGAGTGAACCTACTGACGATGTTAGAGACATAAATGCTGCATGAACTACAGTCACACAATAATGCGCCGCTGTGATCTCAACAGCTGTCACCAAGCTATTCTGTACTTCATTACGAGAGTGGTTGCACTGCTTCAGAAATAGCAAAATATCCAAATATCCCACAAGCTAGGCAGGTTATCAGAATAAAGCAATATCAGCAACCATGATCCTTTGCAAAAACCTGTAGCAGGGAGATAGTGAAGAGTAAACACACCTAAACTCAGTCAACCCATGTTTTTATTCGTGGACTAGAGTTTAAACACTGTTTTAGGCTGCCATGACTCTTAATAACCTAAATTCATAGTATAAAGCATAGTAAATAGTATCAAACTGATGCAAATTAGCCTTGGTTGTTTGTAATGTGTTTCATGGTGACCCTGATGAAGGCCACAAGCTGAAACGCATTGGTCTAACAATAAAGTTGTTCTATATACTACAAGTGTTGCTGGAGTTTTGACCTTTTTAGCAAATTTGCCTATATGAAGATAGGATAATTTATGGAAAAAAAACATGAATTAATCTCTGCTTTTCTGCAAATATAACAGGTTTTTGTTTATAATAGTGTCTGTTTGCCTTATAATGACAATCACAGTCCACCCACCTCTCTGTTTACCTCTACATCAGTATAGTAGTGGGCCTATAAGAGTGTGTGCAGGGTTTGGATTTGCCCCCCTCCCTCCTCCTCCTCCTCCTCCTCGTGACGTGGTGGGTAGCAGTGCAACGTGGACGGGGCAAATAACAACACGAAGCCCTCCGACATCTGATCCGACGGCGAACCACCACGCAACATTATGCCCCCTTCTTCCCCGTCCATGTGGCTTGTTGCTTACCTGTTCTGCCAGCCTTGTATCAGGTTGGTGTATTTGCTCAGCACTCCTTCCAGCTGCCGCCTGTGCGCTTGCTGCAAATTCATGCTGTTCCCCAGCAAAGCTCCCCGGCTGCCTCCCGCTCCGGCCGGGCCAGTCAGGGAGCCGGAGCCGGGGCTGTGCGAGCCGGTCCGCCCGATCTTCCTCGCGGAGTTCCCCCGGTCCGTGGAGGCGAGCGGGCCGCAGTTGGGTTTGTTGGTCCCGGGATGCGGACTGCAGAGCGCCTTGTCCATCCTGGCGACGGGACGGCGGAGAGGAGGAGGAGGAGGAGGAGGAGGAGGGAGGAGGAGGAGGAGGGGACAGGGATGGACCAGGAGCAGCAGCAGCAGCAGCAGTAGGGGAGATTTCACCAGAGCATAAGTGGTAAACAGGGCGATGTACGTCTCCTGAGCTAAATCAGAGGCATTGCATGTGCAGTAACCATGTTCCGCCGGTGGTTTGCGCGTCCCTCGCAGCGTGGGAAAGCGGGCATATTCCTCGGTGTTGCTGTCAAGGACTTGTTCCCTTCACTGCGGTGGTTGGCTGTGTGGCACTGTGCTTCTCCTCCAGCGTTTTCCTGTTGGGAAGGGGAGCAGCAGAGCGCAGACACTCCCACTCAACTCTGGACCAGCCCCCGGATATTACAATGCAATCTTATTACACATCATCACAATCCCCCAAAAACTGCAAATACAGCCAACAGCGCCAAATCGGCTTATGAGTTTGGGCTGCTGCACATGTGTGTGGTGGATAAAACAAAAAGCCAAAGGCATCTCATATGTGTGACTAATACGTTCAGTTTACACATCTGTACTGTGAAGGCTTCCTTTACGAGATTTTAGAAGCAAATATTGTAGCAAAACATTAACTACATAATATCGTACAGAAATATTACAGTGACATAAAACAAAATAAAAACAAATAAGGTCAATTTAAACTTTCATTTGAGAACCATAGAGACACTATAAGTCCCTATAGTAATATTACAGGTATATTATAGGAGCATTACAGTTATACCATAGGAGATTAAACAATAATAATGTACGATAAGGGAACTATAAACTCATTATTGAATACCATGGAAATACTATAAGCCCCTATATGAATGTTACAGGAACATTATAATGATAGCCTACCATAGGAGATAAAAACCTACCATAATATGCAATAAGGTCACTAAACTCACTATTGACTCACTAGAAGTTCCATTAGTAACATTATAAGAATACTATAGGAACACTATAGTGATACTATGGAGGGAATACTAGGGAATAACAAAAAAAACATAAAGTATGATAACTGTACGATAAAGTAAATTCACTACTGACTATATACTGTATATACTAGTAGTACAATATGGGAATATTATAGGAACATTATAGTGATACTATAGGAAATAAAACAATACCATGAAGTAGGATAAGGTAACTATAAACTCACTATTGAATACCACAGACACACTGTAAGTCCCTATAGCAATGTTATGGAAATGCTATAGGGATTTTCCATTACAGTTGATGCATTCCAAACTGGAAATAGGCCTATATTTGCAATTTAAATTATGGACATTATGCACATTTGATTAACTGTATAGACTTCTACTTTGGAAGCAGATGGAACTTTCATTTCTCCCATGTCTTATCTCTGGGATGTCCTTCAGAAAGGGGCAAATAGCAATTTTGTAGCCTTGAACTCAGATAGACAGCTGGGCTACCAGTGAATCAAAAGTTTATCAGTGTAAGCTACAGTACATTTAACTGCTTTAGGTAGTTTTTCTGACAGGGAAGAACCACCAAAAAACACAATTCTCACACATATCCTAATCTTTTACTCTTCTTTATGGGATATGGATCCCGTTTTCTGCTCCAGATCTGTGAGCAATACCAAGAAATGAAAAAAACGTAGGTGTAAAGACTTGTTGAGTCTCCAGTTAACCTCCAGTGTATGTCTGTGAACGACATCATCCTGGCAGAGGAGTTGCTCATGTTCACCAATATTGACTCAACGGTGCAATATCATAGTTACATAATAAGTGCCATCTGTTTCAAGGTGGAGTTTTTCCTAAATAATCTCTGCCACACCCCTGTTATTCAAAGACATAAGGAACAGTTGATGAAAATACAGTATTGGTCCAGCTATCCTATCTGTTTTCCCCACAGTATGGTACACTTCTTTTCCCAGAATTCACATCCAATTAAAATATACAGTATAAAGGCTTATATACAGTATATACCCACAGTGTTTGAAACAGGATAACATGTTATTTTTTCTAGTTTGCTGACGAACAAGAGAGTATTGTGCATTAGCTATATACTTGAGATACATAACTGAAGCTATTGATATAGCTGTCATCAAAATAGATCCCATTCACACACACACACTCACACACACACACACAACCATGACAGCCAGGATGAAAGGGGCACGTTAATGAAGACCGGACTGAGGAACATTGCAGGTTATTAAGACGGGGCCGAGGTTGCGCTGAGCCATCGAACACATGCCTCGATGAATCTCCACAGGACACTTAACAGAGCGAGGGATAGATTCCTGCTGCTTGTCAGCTGAAGCAGCCACAAAGCGGGGATCAATAAAAAAGAGAGGGGGAGAAAAAAAAAATCCCCGGGCAACAGAGAGTCAATGGTTTGTTAAAAGCTTCTGCTGAAAGTCAAGCTCAGGTCAGCCGCATTTCATTATGCGAGATCATACCAGTTTCACTCTGCGGCCCTTGGATTTAACTTCCATTTTAATAGGTATATAAATTCTAGAAATATAGAATAGGTCATATCTAAATATTTATATACACAATACCCAGCTATAATATCCAGTGTAAGGTTCCCTCTGCCTACAAACATCCTCATCATCATCATTATTCTTCTCCTCTTCCTCCTCTTTCTTCTCCTCTTCCCCCTTCTCTCCCTCGTCTTGTTCCCCTGCTTCATCATCGCTTTCATCCCATCAAAAGCATTTTAAAACAACCTGCATCATCACCACCGCAGTCACGATCGCTCTCACCAACCACCAACACAGCACAATCTGAGCGCACCCCCCCACCCCACCCCCCACCCCAACAGTGTAAAACATGAAAGCCACATTCCCCACAGCCACGATTTGATACGGCATGCGTCTATTCTGCTGTACGTGTCTCCCGCAAGCATCACTCCAGCCACACTAACATTGCGCCAATCTATTCCATTACAGGTCTGTGTCAGCCCGTTCAGATTTATGGCAGCTGAGGCCGCCCCGTTTCAGCCTAGCAGGAGTGCACTTGACATATCGCTGTGGTCGGGGGAAAACCTTGTATCTCCAAAATGTCAGCTTTTCAGGAACTAAGCGAAAGCAGCCTTGTTTTCACCTTGACCACCATGCATTTTTCAGTTTATCCAAAGGGTTTTAGCCCCAGAGTTTATCCTCAAGGGTTTGTAGAATTTTCTCAACCCATAGAGGAGCATGTAATCCTTCAATTGGAGTTAAAATATGAAAATCACCAAAATTCGAGTTACAAGGTTTCCACCCACCAACGACAATATACAGCTATTTATGTATCTTTTGCTGGGTCATGCATGCCTAAAGCTACCTCCCCCCTTTCCCACACACACACACACACACACACACACACACACACACACACACACACACACCACTGCTGTCAGAGGCTGCAGTGTATCGGTCTGGACAGCAGCATGGCTTCAAGGACCAAGTCTAGTAAAAGAACATATTGTGTCTCTGCTCATGAAGCTGGGGTTGGGTTTCTCAAAAGCAAGGCAGTGAGATCAGCCTTGTCCCGCTGACTTACAATGGAACTGTGATTATCGCTAAGATGCTATATCGGCTATCCTCTACAGTGATGATAAGTTCAGTTGTCACTGGAGACCGCCTCCTGTCAAGCTCTCAGACTGTTTTATGGGCGTTCCTTGTCTGTTCCTTCAAAATTGAACTACTGACTGATGTATTTTTACATATGGAAAAGAAAGAAATCAAATCTTTATCCCATTGGCCTAAATTTATCCCATTGTTTTGAAGTAGACCAAAGATGCTTGTAATACCAGTATGTTTTTTTGGAAAACCCAACCCAGGGCCTGTGGATGGGCTCAGTGTGTTCAGGCTGTTCAGATGTATGAGTCTGTACATCATGTCTTCTCAGCAGAGGAGGTAAAATTGATGTGACATCCAGAAACACCCCTGCATATCTCATCTACCGAAGAGGTCAAGAAAGCTCTGTGATAATTGTAGTATCCCATAAATCCCATAAATCATTATAGCTTGCATTTACATGAAGCCCCAGGCAATCTAATAAGATATAAAACAACATGTACAGTACATAAGACCTTCATGGTTCATGGGAAATAATGACTACTTGAATTATTTATCATGTTTTGCTTTAAATGTTAAATGGCAGTTTAGCCTATATGCAATATGGATCTTTACAGTCAAAACATGTTTATATATGTTCTTATGTACAGAGCTCATATCTTCTATGATATAGGCCATATACCTATGGATAGAAGCAGGTCATATTTATGTTCTTATACGAATAGTAGGATAAGTTTGGTAACAGTACAAGACTTTAGGAAAGCAAAACGTGATCAAAGTCTAATGCTGTCCAGCAGATTTGACATTTAGAGGTCTGACAGTCTTTCAGAAAATAATTAGTGATTGATCGCAAGACTCAGCGAAGAAAATGCCCAAGACTCAGCTTCAAAGATAAAGCAAACAGTGTGAGGATGTCCGTTATCAGCACCCGCTGCTATCTCTTAGCTCCAATGTCCTCAGTTCTCACAAAATAATATGAATTCATACCTTTGTAAGTGATACTGGCGTCTGAAAGGCGACTTTATAGTGACTGGCAGGATGCAGTTTCTGTGGCTTTGTTCCTTGACACAACGTGTCAGAACAAATGTTCATTGCCTAGTCACTGCACATCTTGAAAGGTTATAGGAAAAGGTCTGAGTAGCAGGATTCATTTTAGTGCAGGCTGTCAGAGCTCCAATAAGGAAGGCCGTATTTCATCAGGCATCTTATCAATGCCTGGCTGTGTGAGCTTGTATGTCCTTGTTCCTGCCTGATATCTGGCAGACTGGAGCACTGTCTGGGAAAAAAACAATCACACAATGCCTATCAGTTTGTGTGCAAACACACACACACACACACACACATCCACATCTCTCTCTCCCTCTCTCTCACTCTCTCTCTCTCAGAGCCCAGAGCCCAATAACAATGTACACACAGCCATGGCCGACCTTGGTTTGTTGCTCTATTTCAGTGACGCTGCATTTGCAGAGAACAGCTGGATCAGATTAGCATTTCACCTGATCTAATTGTTCTTGGCAACTGCAAGAACAGAGATTATCTAGAGTTTGTTTGTTTTGGGAACATTTTATCTGCTCTGCAGCCAGCCAAGATGGCTCCTTAAAAAGCCTCTCCATCTTGTTCTCGGGAAAGAAGCTTATTTGATGTGTGAAATAAGCTTAATTTACTTTGGGGGGTGTTACTGTAGTTAGAGTGGGATGTAATCTTAAGATTGCAATCTTAAAGTCAAACGGGGCATAACTGTGTTTCAGTTGTTTCAGTTCAGTCAGTATATATATGACAGGTGGAGATGCTCCATCTGCCAAAAGCTTGCGGATGTTTGCACAACAGCCTGCATTATTCACAAAGACCCGCACCCTCGCCAATAAGCACTTAATGGACTGGAGGGGGCTATTGACCCTGCATGCTGACAAGGTCGTGTGTGTGTGTGCATGTGTGTGTGTGTGTGTACATGTGTGAGAGAGACAGGGAGAGAGAAGCCGAGAGCAACAGAGAGGGATATTGTAGTCCAAAAGTGTGTGTGCCTGTGAGCGAATATTTGAGTGTATGTCTGTACATCTATGCATGTGTATGTGTCTGAAAGATGCAGCCCATGCATATTCATCATGGCAGCTAAAGAATGAAGGGTTTATAGTGGCTAGAGGTGAACATGGAGACCGTACAATTCATACTCCGACTCCTTGTGAATGAGGAACACTCAGTAAATCACCACTCTGAAGGACAGAGCGCCTCTACATCTCCAGAAGAGCGAGGATGGGCATTCATGACCTGTAAATCAACGCAAAAGCACTTAGCTACTGAATGTCCATGTGACCATAAACCCCAACCACCCACATGAGTTTTTGAGTGCATATTCATGACTAAATCTTCTCATAGCAAAGTGTTTGGCTAGATAAAAAACTCGGGGTGACTCAGTTTATCTTTTGTTGAGCCTCCATTTTAGTGGTACCTTCATGTGGTGGCTAGGCTTGTGTGTTAAAAAGCGGGTCAGGGCGGCCTAGTTGTTGGAAAAACCATCACATAATCAAAATATCAAAAGTTCAATCTCAACAACAGACAGTGTGTCCTGTAAAAGTGTCCTTCAGCAACAAACTGAACCGCTACCTGCTAAATAAGTTCAATCGGAAAGGATTTTTACGGTGTTTGACTGTATCCCATGGAATTAAAAGGTCTGATAGGTAAGTATGATTATGGAGATAAGCAGAAATTAATGCAGAAAGGGAAAGGCGCAACCATGTGGCATAAAGGTCCACTTCACAAGACTTTTTTGTACCTGTATGTTTCATCAAAATCTATTTTTGTCTGCGAGCCACTGGTGGCTAAAGGTAAAGGCCATGGTATGGTGCCAAGTCTTCATACTAATGAGCCCTTCACTTTGAGGACAGTCTTTTTATTAAATCTCCTTAGAGGCCAGGTGCAGGACCAAAAACACAGGAGGTGGACAAAGACACGGGAGGGCCGTGACAGGCCTTCAGTAAAAGTGTCACTATCTCTCTGTAGGCTCAATTATCGCTCAATTGAACAGGAAGGAGAAGAACCCCAATTAGCGCTCTGGCTTGACACTTCTGTTTGTCAAAGGCCCTTCAGGCTGGAATCTCCAAGCGAGAAGATAACAGCTAATGGCTCCTCTTGATTTGAGACTTCTCCTGCTAAGAGGACACTCCAGAAAGATGACTGTTTAATAATGTGGCTGGAATAATGAGGAGACGGCCATTCCTCTTAAAGCTTGTTTCAGGGTGACCGGTGCAGAAGTCACTGTCACAGAACCTGCAGCCTACCTTGACTCTCAGTCTGTCATCCACATACTTCTCATGTGGACTTTCATTGGCCACTACTCTCATATCTACTTGCACATGTGCGTGTTGTACACACACACACACACACACACATACATGCTCTGGCCCTATTCCTTTGAGCTTGTGATGTACTTTTTTACTACTACTTTTGTACTATTTTTTATGATCCTTGTTTTCATCTGTTTTTGTGTTCCTAATCTTCCTTAAAACACTGAAAAAAATCTGTTCGTTAAAAGTGCGCTATAACTTGACTTTACTATGCTGGTGTATTATAAACAATAAAGCGATAATGGGTTCTTTATGGACTAATTTAGATTTTACTGCTCACAAACGTCATGATAGAAAGGTAATATTGATTTGTGGTACCAAGTTGTCAAAGCATCAACAAGCCATCGGCTCATATTTCGAACTGACCATTAAGTGAAACGTGATCCTATTTTATTATGACATTATACAGGTTGTGGCACAGGTCACCTGTGCTAAATACAAGTCAATGATTTACATCCTAAGCAAACTTATTAAACTGTGATGTGAGGTCATGGTGGATGTGCTGTTTCTCCAAAGAACATTAGAGACATCTACTGGCCAGAAATAAAATCTGGGTTTAGGTTTTTTTTACAATGTGGAAGTAGATTCATAGTCTGGTGGAGAAAATGGAGAGCTTGATTTCAAGATGCTATATATTCATTTTAGGGGGAAAAAATCATTACCAGAAGTTCATCATTTGACATCAGGTTCCCGTCTGTAAAAAATATAATAATTTTGTCAACCAAGGACTTACGGTACCTAATATCTTTCAAATAGGCACATATTTTGTTTTTATGGAAGAGGATTAGGGCCTCATGTGAAAAATGTATTAGAGTTCTGAGAATAATCTCAGCATTCTGAGATTCTGAGAATAAAGCCAGAATTCTGAGAAAAAAAAGGTTCTGAGTTTAAAGTAAAGAATATAGACACATTTTAAACTTGTGTGATCAGTCATTTTGTAAGAGTAGTTCTCTTATCCAAATTTGGAAGTAAACTCTTCAAGCCAATATTTTCAACGCTGACACTACTGTAACCAGCTGCATTTATTTCTCTCTTCATCCTCTCATCACCTATGGCCAAATAAGAGATACACATCTGTCTCTACCTCTAGAAAATCTGCTTGATGACTCGTGTCTTATTACAATGCTCTGATTAATGCAGTTATTACAGGCCCATACATTCTTGATGATAGCTCCCTTTCCTACCCATAATTAGGAGAATAATTTAGTCTTGTTCTAGTTCCACTTCTCTGACAGCCTCATCATTCTAAAGGGCACAGATATGAGGGCACCGTGTGTGTGTGTGTGTGTGTGTGTGTGTGTGTGTGCGTTCCATCCATCCCCCCCACGCACACACTCCCTCCATCCATTCCACTTATTACCCTGTGTGTTTTAGCGTAATGAGCCTTTATAATGCGGCTCATCAGTATGCTGAAGGGAACAGGAACCCGTCCTTGGGGTTCAAGCAGTCTGCATCAAGTGGAATCATACTTAACCCGGTCTGATGTACAGCGGACTGTTCTCTGCCCCGCTGGAGGACATCACATTAGCATTGATTGCCCTCTACTCCACCCTGTATTCATAAAACAGAAGAAGAGGAGGGAGTAACAATCAGTAATCTGGTCAGTTGTCGTGCACTGTATATTTCTTATGATCAAACTCTGCTTATCTCAATCCACTTTCAATCAATTATTCAATATATCACATATGAGGCAGCTCATTAAATGGATTGGGAGACACATTTTTTTCATTGTGGATTATTCTGTCGCTTCATTCCAAGTCATTCCTCGTCATTCCTCATTCAGTCAAGGTTATTGAAGCATGGGGTTCCCACAGTATATAGAACTACCATTCCCACAATGCTGCGCGGGCATAGCAGCCCAACCACTGCCCTGCTGGAGGCTGACCATGTGTTTGGATTGGTGCGA
The DNA here is from genome assembly GCF_048128805.1 of Centroberyx gerrardi. Lineage (NCBI taxonomy): Eukaryota > Metazoa > Chordata > Actinopteri > Beryciformes > Berycidae > Centroberyx > Centroberyx gerrardi. The sequence continues at coordinate 18,126,846 of NC_136015.1, forward strand.
CTGCCACCGGACGGCTGTTGGAAGGAAGTGCAACAACGCGTGCTCCGTGACACACAGACAGGCGGCTCAATCCGGACCAGCAGCAGCAGAAATGTAATGATGGATTAGAAAATTATGTGCCTCGGCTGTCCTCAACATGTTCCCCGGAGTTTTCTATGCACTGCTGGCGGGCTTCCTGGGCGCCGTGGCGTCGTCGTCGGCCAAACTGTCTCTCGGCGCCGACTACCTGAAAGGGGTTTGTGAAACCGGACTCCGGACGTGGGGAGAGCAGCGGAAATTTAGACAAGCGGACGAAACTACCGCCTGTGACTGGGTGAGGCATCGCCGCAGTTAAACTTGCTTGAATTATTAAAACGGCAGGGATTGGGCCGGCGTTGAATAATGTAGCAGCACCGCGCCTGCAGCGGGGTGATTTCTCACGGAGCGCGGGCGGGAAGTTGGGGTCTCCCCCGCTCCGCCGCCTGACTCCAGCTCGCAGCATCAGCACCATCAGCAGCGGCATCATCAGACGCAGCGTGCTGTGGGAGCCCAGCTCTCTCGTGCCGTGTCCGCGTGCAGAACGACATTGCAGCTCGTGCGACCCCTGTGGAAGTCGTGTTATCGCGTTAAGTGTGCAACTTGTTTCGGCGCGGTCGTGTTGATACGCAGATTTTTAACAATTGAGCAAGAGAGAATAATGTTATGTGAAATTTATAAAGAGGTCAGATTTCTTGAATGACCTTCAGACTCGGGCACGAGGGGTCTCTCATGGTCTAGTTTCTAGTTTGACAACATGAGCATCTGAGGTCTATCTGTAACCTTAAATGGTTGAAATGCCACCTCTAATCTCAAATAGGACGTAATAGAATTTTAATAGAATTAAAATAGCCTATGATTCTTGCAGGTTGGATGCAAAAACAGATATTTGTCATTAAAAAGTAAGCGTTTGTATGCAGCATGAGGCCTGCTTACAGCCAATGTGTGCCTTGTATCAGACTAAATTTGAATCTTAATGTGGAAACTCAAACATTCTAGTCAGCCAAAGAGGAATCGCTTGATTGGGCAACACAACCTGCCACCAAATTTGTTTTTTATTTTACATTTCCAGCCAGACATCCTGAGGCTCCTCCATGGATGACTGCAGGATTTTCAACTGCATAATGCATGAATTTCACTCATTCAGTCCTGAGTCCTCATGTGACACATCTGCAAAAGCACAAGACTGACTGAGGGAAATTTATGTGTCAGGCAGTTGCAAATGTTCTTTGTAGAAGGCTGAAACATTTTAACTGCCTGATATATTGGCTATATTTTCCCTTGATAAGTTGCCTGTCACCTGTCATAAAATACCTGGAGATATACTGAAAAGCTATTTTATGAAATGCATGATAACATGTAGAGGATTTGTGGGATGCAGCACTAAGCCTATACATGCATGTTTCAATAGTTTATGTTCACGTCTATGAAATATATAGATTTGTATACAAATGCATGTTATCGCCACTCTCTCTCCCCGCTCCTGTAGGAATTATTTCACACACAACTCGTAAATTCTTGCTTACAACACTATAGACACTTAGACCATCTCCACATTACAGAACTAGTCATGGCAGCACTCCATCAGATATCCTGACGCACCGGTATGGAACACCAGACTACATATTGTTAAGAGCTCATCATCCTTAAACTACTTCAAAAAGAAACTGACAGCCGATCCGAACCAAGCTACATTATAATAGGCTATTTTCTACATAGCCACAGTGTCTAAATTTGCACTGTTGACCCTCTCTCTCTCTCTCTCTCTCTCTCTCTCTCTCTCTCTCTCTCTCTCTCTCCCCCTCTCACTCTGTTTCTCTCCCTCTCTTGCGCCCATTTAAACCAATACTATCTCCCAGCTCAATGGCCATGATACAGTACATAAATGTGTTTGTGATGTTTGTTTGCCTCATCTCATATATGTGTTTTTTCTTTGCTCTCATACACATCATTTTCTTGTTATACTATTACAAGGCTGTGATGTGTCCAAATTGCATCAGCTATGACCAACAGTCTATTATTGTTTTCAGCCTATGGCTCCTGACCTCTCCTGCAAAATAACTATATCTCTTTCTTTTTTCCTTTATACCTATTTTTGTTATGTGCAAATCAAATCAAATCAAATCATTTTCTGTTCAAGTATGTATAAAACAGTCCACATCTCGTGCCCTCAGCACGAAAGCAGCGCTGGGAGCAGAAAGCAGCGAGCTGTCACTCACTTCTTTATTATTATTATTATTTTTTCTCTCATCGTTCAGCTCCACATCCCTCTGAGGCTGCTGTGCGGCGGGCTGCTCTTCACCTGCAATGCTGTGATGTGGACCTTCCTCTCCAAGGCGCTCAGGTATTCCTCCTCCTCCACCCGAGCCACTGTGACCACCACCGCCTCCAACTTCGTATCTTCCGTAAGTAGCAGCCTCACTTCCTTGCCCTCCGTTGTCTCGTTTTAGTAGTTTTAGTACTCCTCCATTCACTGACAGATGAGTGAATGTTCCTCCCAAGGCCTGGAGCCAAATACTTCACACCACAATGTAGTGGAGTGTCAGTTCATTTCAGAGTGACCTTCCTATCAGCGGCTTCGCTTTAGAAAATAGGCCGGGCTATATCCAGAATTAATTGTCCTCGTGAAATACCTAAAGGGATTTCTTGTCAGAGTGCAACTCCTTGTTTGACATTTCCCATCAGGGCAACTTTTGTCAAACTAATGGCTGTTATACATTTAGAAACAAATCAACATTTCACCTGGCAGGAGTGAGTATCGTATTGACTAATGGGAAGCCCTGGTTTCTTGTTTCCCTGCAGGCTTTCTTGGGCCAGTTGATCTTCGGGGAAACCCAGATAACGTTGTGGTGGGTGGGGATCTCCCTGACCTTCTCTGGCCTGCTGGTACTGCAGAGAGCCTCGCCGCAGGATGGATACCAGAGCGCAGTGGCCAAGAGGGACGAATAATCTGTCTCGCCTCCATTAGCTCTGTTCAGCTGTTGGGCTAGCTGTGGCACGCTGTGTTTTGGTTTGCATCCTCATTGATTATCCATCCAGCCAAAGAACAGCAAGATTTAAAATTAGCAAGCGCATTTAGCACACTTCGATTAACATCCCCTTTAAGAACTAGAGTGAAAATACAAGGAGAATTACCAGTTCCATTGTTATTCTTCCCCCAATCACTTTTTTGTGAAATAGATCATTTCATGTTAACTATTAAAACTAAATGCTACGCAAAACTTTTTCCTGATATACAGGAAGTGTTAAATTTATAATAAATGACCATTAAAACAGTGCTGGCTCAGCTGCGGTCCAGCCTGGTTTGGTCCAGTTCTAAAGTCAGTGGAGATGCTGGCCTGCAGCCAGGCGGGCCGTGGCACAGCTGAAACCTGGCTGGTGGAGATAAGGTAATAACTCCCCGGGTCCAGCTTCCCAAAAGCTCTATAATCATCTTTGTCTACAGGCTTACACAGCAAAAATGATTTAAGTTGCTTTTGGGAAGTTTTTGTAGTCTGCACAACTCATCACCTGATGGAATTGGAAGTGTGAAAGAAAAAGAGAGAGAGAGAGAAAAGAGGGAGACAGATAATGCAACCCAACATGAATATGATTTGGGGACTTGGAGAACCAGAAGCATTTAGTGGATGAATTAGTGTCACGGTGTATTGACAGACTGATCTGAAGTCAGACTTCAATCATTTGGGTTTTGTACGTGAGCAATGGACAAATAGTTTCACTGGCAACGTGCATGATGTCACCGTTAATCAGCCTATGGATTATGCATCGCAGCCGTCAGATCACCAAAGCTTTTTTTATTCTCACATTCTCACATACTACGACACTCACTGTAAACATCCTAGACTGTGCATGCTCAAGGTGATGTTTCAGTCGAAGTACTTAGCTTACTAGCTGCACTTGTATCTTCACACATACTGATGCATCATACCAATGTAGCGCTGAAAGGCCTCATCCCTGCTAGGAATCTGCTGTCTGCCTTGGTCTTTCTTGATAGCTTCAACCTCAACCTCAAGATATGAGCATGACACATTTATGGATTCAGAGGCAGCTGGTCTTCCATTTCATGAAAGCTGTGTGCATGTTCCTACCAAGGCCTGAACCCAAATAACTCACACCAAAGCATCCTGGAGCGTCAGTTCATATCAGAGCGACCTTCCTATCAGCTGCTTCGTTTTATTTCAACAGAGAAGCTTGTGACTTCTGTTGAGCTGTGTGTGCCGTGCATTTGCAATCACAGATTATTCTGTTACAAATCATCGATATCAATCCATCAACCCATTATCGCTCGGGTTACACAGACATCTGGTTGCACACAATGCTTCCTTCTACATCCCTGCAGAGGCCAGTTGTCAGTGAGAGTGCAAAAACATTATACTTCCTTTATATCCTATAACACTGTGATGTGTATAATAGGGAGGGGCTTTGAGCATTAATAATGGAGTATTAATAATGGCAATACATGTTACTGGGAGGACATTTCAGTAAGTTAAGTAAGTGTACTATAGTATACAGGGATTTACCTGAGAATGACATCAAAGGTTACCTTATGGCATGGTACTTTGAGCTCACACTTTGCTGTTGTTTTGATACATATCAGCCATCATAATATAAATGCATAATGGTAGCTATAATATCTGTTGCTCATATTCAACAACGGTCTATCTATCTGTAATATCCCACAGCAACAACGCACAATATATCAGACGTCCTTCCAACTGCAGCTGTGACTGCAGCTTTTTGTATCGTGTTATTTACATGCATCCCTGTTAATGTGATTGCAGTGACAATGTGATTATACAGCTATCTACCATAGTAAAGGCTGGCTGAGTGATGTTACATAGGCTCCTAGAGAGCAGGGCTGCACTCACCGCACAGGATGTTTCAAAAGTGGAGATCATCGACACCTGAGCCCTTCTCATCGCTCACAGCTATGCAGTTGCAGAGACAACAAAAGCGCATTCACTTGTTTATGTCTCCACTTTTTGGATCCTGGCTGTGCTACTTACGTTACTTAACCTACCTTTAATATCTATAATCTGTGCTTTTGATTCAGAAGACTTTTTGTGCCTGCATTTCTTCCTGCTGAGTTACCAGTATGACATGAGGGCAAACCATCAACCTGTGAACCCACTCTCACTGTAAGACAACCAATCAGAGCATTGCAGTAGCCACATTTATAGTTGTGTGACAGCGGTATGTCCCTGAGTGTGATGTATTTATATCAATGTACACATAAACTGTAGATGCAGTCGTACTCGGAGATTAGAAAACCGCTGAAATACGATCATGACCTGACAAGGTGTGTGTCACATAGATAAGTTATTGTGCTGCGCTGCGAGATAGAATAAAACCAGTAAATTTACTAGGCGTACGTTTAATTCAAGAGAATGATATATGTATGCACCAGAGCGTCTTCGACAAGAGCAATCTTTCTTCGTTCAGTCTGAATTATCTTGGAGTTATAATATTTAATGAGGGGAGCTTCAGAATAATGGATGGGAGACAATGATTTTGCATTGGTTGTATTTCTGCACCTAAATTATGTGCAGATGAATCATCATCACTTACATTTGGAGGCAACTGCACTGACAAATTTAACATTAGTTCAACCTTTAACTCCAACCAGTGGCAGTGTCATTGCCCTCACAGATTGAGACTGACAGTGTGACTTTACGGTGTGCGTTTGCTCCGATGTAGACCATTCATATCTCGTCTTACAAATGGTGTGAAACAAACATTTGTAAAAGTGTAAATATCTTCTATTTATAGGAAACGTTTTAAGGGTGTGTAAACTGTCATCTCCGGTGAGAGATGAAACACTGTTAAATAACGATTAAATAAACATCTCATCTGACAAAAGACATTATTCTCTCGTCTTCATCACTCAAATATTGATTACATGTTGACTGTGGCAAGACGTATAACTTCCTAACAGCTTCCTACTTCAAACAGAATAGCTTCCTGAGGATACTGTGCTTGCAGATCATCTGAAAAAGATGTGGATTGAATGTGATTTTACTGTCTGTATTTGAATGGGTAAAGAACATGTGATGCATACTGGGACTTTATAGCCGCCCAGCTTAATATCCTCTCTTTGCATGCAAACACAGCAGTGGCTGAGTGTCTAATGAAGATAGCGCTTATTGTAACTAATGAGGCTGGATGTAATGTTAGCCTTGAGCGGGTCTCCATCTACTTACAGTAAGTCTTATGCTCCATTAGGCCGGTCCGTCTCTTTTAAATGTCTCCGGCGAGAAGACATGAATCAGATTCAAGCCCTATCCCAAGCCTTGCTCTCCAATCACATGACAGATAAGAACATGCTGCTGCAATGATGACTGAATATGTTCATGTTATTTTTAATTAGATACCCTAACTACTGTAACTGTTTGTCAAAGTTTGTCAGGATTGATAATATGGAATAAAATACCCATAAGACTTACCCAAAGCAGCATGACATCCATACTATTTTATTTCATTCCCCTTTAAACATATACCACAATAATCATCACAAAATCAACATTATGTGGTCCAAGCACTATAAATGGCATTCATACCTGACCACACACAGTACTGAATGAACAATTCAAGAAAAAAAACAAAAACAAGCTGGTGTACGTGTAAATTGGATAGCAACTTTGCATTTCCATACGATGATAATAGTCAGTTTTTCTTTTATTAAAAACACCAGTGATTTCAGAAGCCTAAGAAAATGTCCCCACTGATTCTTACCAATGCACTCCTCTCTTGGCTGCACCACTCCAGACATGCATAGAGGTTATTTCACAGATGCCTCCCTTCATAAAGCACAAAATTTGGCAACATGTATGTTTAAATAAGTCCTTCGATCATCATCAAAACATGTTCTGTCTGTAGTAAGGCTTTTGAACGCAATTAGGCAAAGGCATTTTTAGGATTAAATGTTTTGATGTGGCCTATTTACTACCTGCATCAAATTACTCCTCACTGAAGGTAAAATCGACAGTCGCAGGCTTTGACACACAGAAAAGCCGTTCTGTGCTTTCTCCTCACGCTGGGTGGCCTAACACTGTCCACAGCAGTGACAATTAAAACACACACACTTCTGGCGTGGTCTTCAGGCCTCAGTGCACATTTTCCACTGGCCTAAATGTTATCAACGTTATGTCCTTTATCTGTGTCAGACTCATAATCACAGTCTGTAACAAACTGGATTATCCACGGGCAAATTTCATCAATTTAGTGGGACAATTACACTTAGGGTCAGTGCATTCAGAGAGCAATGTGTATTGCTTTATTCCCTGGCTGGTGGACTGTAACGGGAATGGTTACCAAGCGAAGAGGTCAGCTAGCTTCATGGGCACTTTCCTACACACACAGCTCTCAAATGTTCCAGCAATCAGCAGGCGGGACACCGATTTCCTCGTCCACTGGCCAAAGTGGCAGGTGGATTCCAAAAACTGAGCTGCCACATTCACCATTTCACAAGCCAAACTGCTTCTTAAGAACAGAAACGAGACTGTCTGTTCACCTGCCAAAGTGTCAAATCTTCCCAGCCACAAACAAAATTAACCAGCATTTGGTGACTGGTGGTAATTCCCCGTCCTGTCAGGTATCCAGTTAGACATCTTGCTGCTCTGTTGGACAAAGGCTGACTCGAGCAGTCGTCCACCAGTGGCCTAGACGCCTGCAGCGCTGGGACTGGCCGTTCCAACAGCGAGGCTATTCATGTTCTCTGTGTCCTACAGCCTTGTCCTTTGTAGTGAACCTGCTCTGGCCTGACCAGACACTTGGCTATTCTCTATCAGAGGAAAGAGAAACCGCTATTAGACCTGGGTCAAATAGTATTTACATGTAATTTGTGGCGTTTATTCTAAATTGCTTGGAGTACCAGATGGGTGGGGTTTACTGCAGAAGGACAATGAATGTCAATCACAGAAAAGTAGACTTCACTCTCAAAATATGTTCCTTTGATTATCTGAACAAAGCCACCCATCTGGCATCTGAACAGGCTGAAACAAACTATAAAAAGTATTTCAAATAGTATTTAACCAAGGTCTGATTCCTATCTCGCCCAGACCGTCACATTAAGGCAGAATACAAGTAAAACAAATAGCAAACACCACTAATGCACTGTACTAAGGCAAGTCATCTGCAGCATTCAGCATAAGACTATCGCAATGATAGAAAAACAGCAAATGATGAAGTGACGGGATCACAGCAATGTTAACAGGAAGACAAAACCAGGTCGACCGTCTCGGCGCCTGGGCTGCTTTACTTTGAGTAAGAACATTCTGGATTTCACCTGGTGTTGACATTGCTTGGTCTCAGAAGCAGGAAATGATCAGACGTACTGTGGGAAGTCTTCTCTATCTGGAGAAAGCAGAATTCAGTCTCCGGTCTTGTTTCGCCAATCCTCATTAAGTGGCTTCATGTCGACAAAGTCCACCGCTGAGTTTGAGACGTCTCTTTTGTTTGAATATTTAGCAGAGCATGGTTTTCAGTGGAAGCAAAACAGCTATACCTTACATATATCAGTCAGCACCAAGAAAGAAACGGATAAAACAAAAAGAAAGTGAGAGGTTTAAAAAAAAAACGTAAAAAAAAAAAAAAAGTTTGATTTAACAAGATTTAACAAGACAACAGCTCACAATAGAACACCCTGAAATATAAATGATCCATAAATGAGAGAAAGAAACAAGTAGAAGTGGTTAAGAGGAGTTCATGCTCAGTGAAGTCCAGCCGTGAGGGAGGGAGGACCGTGATTGATCAGTTGTACTCATCGTCAGTCCTCGCCCCGGAGCAGCAGGGCCGGCTGGCTGTGTGTGAGCGCGCTGAGCTCCAGCTCGGCTTCAGACGATGTACTGGTAAACGTCCGCCTTGCCGTGGTCGGGCGTCGCGAACGGGCTCAGCCAGGCTACGGAGAACGGATGGCCGAACACCACCTTCATGTTCATCCATTTGGACTTTTTGGCCCATCTTCTCTCCTCCTTTTTCAGCTGCTCGATACCCTGTGGACATAAGATGAGAGGAGCGATTATGAAACAGACGGTTCTAGTCTCCAGGTCTGACTGCCTGAGTCACATTCAAAGCTGCTGTAAAATACCCAGTCAAAGCACACCTGTGGCTGTCAATTGAAATATTAATGCTGCAACAAAAAATAACCCCTTGAAAGGATTAAAAATTAAGCATGTTTTCCATTCTTTTGAATTGCTCTTAGAGGCCTTAGTCAGGGTTAAGTGACTCACTGCCTCGGCTATTCCTGACAGTCTCAGAGCAGCACACATGAGATGTACTAATAAGGTAGAGAACGGCAGCACTCTATAAGACTGAAATTGATTGAAATAGGTGATCTTTTTAGTGAATATTATAGCAATATTATAGAGTCATCCCTGTAGGTGGTTTGATACACTAATCTCAAACAACCTGGAAGCCACAGGTAAGTTAATCACCTGTTCCTATCCATATCTGTTTACTGATTTTGTGAACAGTTCTTTTTCCATCAAGCAACAGCACCTCTTAGCTATTCTAAAATCACTGTGTGGCTTATTGCTTAAATAAAATGTGTATAATATTGTCTGTACTTTTTTAACCCATCTCTTAAGAGTCCAACCAAACTAGTATTACTCCTTTTTGGAGAAAATATCGTCAAATGTTACTGTTGTGTAAAAGTGTGGATCTAGATACAGCATTGCACACCACATATTTAGGTGAGAAAATTTCTGGTAACACTTTATTTGAATAGTCCAACGTTGATACTCAACTATCAAGTGACAAATAGTAGATGTTGAAAAAAGTGTCGCTTGCCTATTGGCTGCATCTCCACAACATTAACCCCAACCCTAAGATTAACCCCATCCCAGACACTGAATATCTACAGACCACTTTTCACACAGTTATGAGTGTCACTAGTGTTTCCACTTACCGTCTCATCGGTACAGATGGAGTGGACCTGAGTCCCAAACATAACCGCCGTGAAGATCAGAAAGAGGAGGCCCTCGAAGCACAGGAGGATGAGGAGGATGACGGTGGCTGGAGGAGAGAAGTTACTGCACTCTGAGGAGGGAGGAGGAAAGAGGAGGAGAGAGAGGGGGGGAGGTTATTCATGTCAAAAAAAGAGAGGAACAGGTTTGTTACCTTTCTAAGTAAATAAGTAAAGTTTATATAGCACCTTTCAAGAGTGAGCGTAACAAAGTGCTTCACAAGTTAATAAAACAATAACACATTAAGAAAAATAAAAAAAAGCAATTAAATAAACCCTTTGTTTATGGTTACAAGATGAAGTGAAGCACCTCACTGACACCCTGGATACTGACTATCCCATCAGTTCAAATAGGACAGAGACATAGAAGAAAACAGTAATGCGAGTAAACAGGCTGGAGCGCTAACGAAAAACATATGCTGGCAAATTTTGTCTGTGGCTGGGAAGATTGGCATCTCTACCAGCCACTTTGGGAGAAAACTAAGCATATTCTGAAAATCTAGTTGGCTGGTAAAACAGTAATGTCCCTCGTGAATTTCATTTAATTTCATTTAATGTCCCTACAGGCCACTGTGGCCTGTAGAAAACAGGCTTGTACGGTACAGTATGATACTTACTCGTCCAGTCTTCTTCAAAGCAGAAAACGAAATGGAAGGCCACCAGGACTAGTGAATGTAAGGATATTAGTGCAATGTACATCTGAAAAGAAACATCGATTTGATATTAACATAGATTATATTCTGAAATAAACACATAATATCACAATGTTATAATGGAATTCAAAAACCATACAGGGGCTCTTAATCCGATAAATGATGAATGTATTTTGACAAAATTCAAAAAGGGGTTTAAGACTCACTGTGAAGAGCACAAAGTATTTCTGGTTGTTCTCTCCGACACAGTTGTTGACCCAGGGACAGTGGTGGTCCATCTTTTTGATGCAGCGTTTACACACACTGTGGATACACACACACACACAAATAATAAAGCATGAGGAGATAAGATGAAAGCAGAAAAGCCAGTCGAGCTAAATATTATGGGCAAACTGTGACCTGCTCAAGTTGCTACCCCTGGGCAGGCAAAAGACCAAGCAGAATATATATTTAATTAATAACAGTAAATCACAACACACGCATAAACTCTGTCAGTCCATCCACCTTTAGCAGCGTAATTCAATGTTGGCATTGATAGACGTGAGGAACTGGAACAGCCTGCTGAGCTTGACTGTGCTCTCAATCACAGTGGCTGATGCGTTTGTGTGCGTTTGTGTGCGTTGTGTGTGTGTGTGTGTGTGTGTGTGTGTGTGTGTGTGTGTGTGTGTGTGTGTGTGTGTGTGTGTGTGTGTGTGTATGGGGTGGAGGGGGGGTATAATTTATTGAGAGAACCGTAGCTGGCTGACAACTCAAGTAAGCCTTGACAACTGATAATCTATCATCTCCAACGTGCTTCGCTTACATGCTCTCTCAGGTAAAAATAAAGCAGGTATGGTATTCCAGTATATTATTATTCTTAGTGCATATACAGTATATATATATATATATATATATATATTTATATATATTTAACCCCACAAACTATTTATAATAATCTCCATAGTCTGAATTTGGGGGAAAGGGACCCTGGGTTTAGTGTGATGAGAATCTATCACAATAGTTATACATAATATACAAGGATTTGACAAATAATTAATTTGTTTGTCAAATCTCAATTAAAGGTTTTGAATACCTTTCATAAATGCGAAAAACGAAATAACAATAAAGGGTTGTTAATGCAAAAAATAGTATATAGTAAGAGGATATAGTATATAGTAAACAAAAAAAAAAAAAACTATATAACCTTAATAGTTATTATAACCAAGACACAACAGTAACTTAAAGTTTGTTTCAGCTTGTTAACTAATAAAATCAATTGTCTCTGCTCTGCTATGGAACAGTATTGTTTTTGGCTTAAACAACTAAATGGACCCCACACACACGCACATACACTCGAAAGAAAAATAAGATAAAGTTGCAGGCCTTTATATTACATATCACTCTTATGTGTAGTTTGAGATCAGTGTCTTATTTCACCATCTCATCATCTCAAACCACCCACAAGGATGACTCATACAATGCTATAATATCCACTAAAAAGATCATCTATTTCATTCAAACTGACATCCATTTTTTCCCTTTGAGACACAATGACTCACTGACTTTACAATTCAATTACTCCACAGTGTTTTTGCACTTTTCATGCCTCGAGATCCCAGGGAACCCGCTGAGCAGCCACAGAGGAAACTCCTTAATATCAAGCTGCGAAGTCTAGAGGGAAATGCTTCGCAGCTCCCATAAAAAAAAAGAAAAACAAACACACACACACCCACATAGGCAGGAGAATAGGAGCAGGAACAAACACAGGGGAGGAGGGGGGGTTTCCCAGTGGGACAGTCATCTTAAGACTTCCTCTGTAAGGTGCAGACTGCAGCACAATGCTCCACCCAGCCCGGTCCCACAGCTTGCATGTTGCAGTGGTTGCAAAGATCAGTTTCGGTAATCCCCTTGTAACATTTTCCCACCATCTACACACACACACAGAGACACACACACACACACACACACACACACACACACACAGCGATGTACCTGCAGTGGTGGGCTCTGTCAGGCTTGATGCTGCAGCACTTGGGACACTTGTAGACAACCTGGCCCGGTTTCAGCTGGAGGCTTTCGATGAATTCCTTGGTGGCGTTCCCTTTAGGCACGGCTCCCTGGGAGAGAGGTGAGAAAACATGAAAAAGTGGTGAGGAGGCTTTGGATCATTTTTTATATTACTGCAGATGTCTAACAGTGTTTGCTTTACAATCATTTAGCAGCGGAGGCTCCTTAAAAATGTAAATTCGCCCCCACAGCTAGAAAAATGTAAGCACAATAAAAAATGTATCATCTGGCCTTATTGCTCAGCCTGCCAACCAGAAAAAAAAGAACAATAGCATACAAATACAGCACAACTGTCCATATATTATGATATAAATATCCAAATAAGAGCCATTTTTTTAACTGCAACACCTACTGGAACTGATCCTTGAATGGGCCCAAGAGCAAAACTGGGTCCCAGAAACAAAATCCCTACCTACCCTGACACAAGAAAGAAAAACTCATGTCGAAAATAAAGGTTCTCTTGGGTGACATGTTTTATTATTTGGGAACAGCTTATAAGAAGTGTGTTAAAGCCTATATAGTAAATGTATCCATTCTATCCTTTGAAACAATGAAAGGGAGAGTCTTTTGAAACACTGTGAGGATGCGGCTTTCCACAGAAACTGTAAGACTGATCACCTAACCGAGAGGCAGAGTAACTAGACTGACTGACTGACCGGGTCTGTGCACATGGCCTTGGCGTGAGAGGCGAGGGCGAGGAAGGCCAGGCTGTTGAAGAGCGCCCCGTTGATGAGGCTGTAGGCCACGTTCTTGGCGGGCAGCAGCATGACGAACACCACCACGAACTCGGCGTAGAAGACCAGGAACCAGGTGATGACGCCGCACACGATGCCGCAGCCGTCGCGGATGAACCACATGGTGTCGGAGCCGGTGCGGGGCGGGGGAGGGGCGCAGTGCTCGGGCTTCAGGTAGCCGGCTTGCCGCTCTATGTCCCTGGTGCGGTGCGCCGGGCTCTTCATCCTACAACATCCGTGGCTCCAGCCGCATGCTGGGAGGAGTGAGGAGAGTCAGAGAGAAAAGAAGAGACAGCAGAGGGAGGGAAAGATAAAGAGCGAGAAAGAGGAATCAGAGAATTAGGCGAGGGATTTGGATTGGGTACGGATGTATCAATGAGGGGAGGTACCGCTGCGCCCCGCTCTGTGCTGTCAGCAGTACTGGGATGCAACTGTGTAGGAGTGCTGTCCCACAACAATTATGAGTTCGTGTAAACAGACTAATAAGTAGGCTACACTCTTGTGTAATATAGAGAGCGGGAAATAAGGGACACAGTGAATCAGCAAATGAGGTGCCTGACAATACTCGGGAAGAAGCAGGAAGTGAAAGAGGCGTAAACATTGACTAGTCTAATCCTGAGAGGGCAAACAATCCATCCAGATTCCTCTCACAGTGAGAAAAAAGGAGGAGGTTGTCGGTGGATTTAGAAACTAAAATTCAGCTATTCTGTTGTTCAAAGTGAAACAGCCTACATAGTTCTCCTGGACTGCACTGGGTCTTAGTCTGTGCTCTGCTCTGTTTGGAGACTAGGCATGCGAACGAGGAATAACCTTTAAACATGTTTGAGTGTGTGGACAATGCTGACATGGCTTCAAAAGGGCCGAAATGTCAGAAAACCAAAAATAGGCCTCGCTATTATGCCGATAAACTAGAATAAAACGGCTCGTCCCCTGAGGGCGTCTGGACCACAGCGGCCCCTTCTCCCCTCTAAAACCCAAGCTTGTAGTTAGTGCAGTCAAATTGCCTAGTCATTCCTGAGAATTTAATCTATCCGTCAAGCTCATCTGAGCGATAGCCTAATCTCACTTCTATGTCTGCTAATTAGGATTTGGCCAATGATCTTGGCAGTTCAGCATTCACCCCCTCCCCCCGCCCCAAGGATAGGAATTTAATCAAAAGATTTTTACAGCAAAAAGATACGGCAGCATTCCCACAACATGTTTGGGAGGAGATTAATTGACGCCAAGGATCAAACTACAATATCTAATGATCCATTACAGCCTAAATCCAGATCACACACAGACCCTTTTCCCCTCCGTCTATGCATCCAATTCCCTGGCCCTCCTCCCAGCTCGGTGCCTGCCTGGCCTCTGACTCTAACTCGATCTACTGTAAAAAAAATCAACCTGTTCAACACTTCCTCCTCACGCCCACATTGCACCACCACCAAACCAGAACGCCCTCTTTCATCACACGCTCACTTCATCCCAGCCTGTGGGTGAATCCTTGCATAAGAGGGTCAGGGTCAATCTCTTTAAATTCAACCAGCTGAGAGAGATATATACCCTAAACGCTTGTTTGTGCTTGTTTGGTGCGATTTTCCATGTGTAGCGTGCGTGGGCTGTGCAATGTGCATTAATTATACCGTATATTTAGACTGGGCTGTCATGAAAAAGCTATACAGATCTCACTGAAACATATATGTATAAATAAAAGGATTCATAATCGTAAACATCACATTTTGCATAGGGTTCCTCCTTCTAGACCAAACAGGAGAATCATGTTCTGTTGCTTCTTATCTAATTTCAATGTTTATTTTTTTTTAATCTTGATGAAAATTCACTGAATAAAATGACAAACCCCAATCCTGCTGTGTATCCTCTTGACCCTTTCTACGCTGCCTTTCACGACACATCAAGTCAAGCTACATCCTTCCTTCTTTGAGGCTGGGTGGGAGGTCACGTCAGAGGTCCAGTGTGTCGGTCCGCAGCTATCACTTTCACCAGAGGCCAGGGATTAACCATCTGCCCCGACCGTTACACCCTGCTCCTAATGGGCTTACCCAACACTAACAGCCGATCCAGCTAATTTCACTCAACAAGGTGCCCAAACACTAAAAACAGACCCAACCATCGCAGCCATCACAAGCCATACATAAGCTGTGGCAGTGAGTTAAAGTAAATAACCGATGTAGATTCAGTGTTTCCTCTGTAGTTTTAAGCAGCTGTTGTGCTTAAGGGGATAATTCTAGTTTTGTCCCATATCTGTCACTGTTTGGGTCTAGCCTAAATTATGTTTCAAGTTGAGGCTGTAGTGCTAAAAATGTTTTTTAATCATAATAAAATCATTACTTTTAAAACATTTGGACTATTTGAGCTTTAGATGATAGTAAAATGAAATTACAATTCCTAATTTTAGTTTCACTCTTTCTCTAGCAGTGGTGGTAATCTCCTTGCTGTGGTGGCGCACCGCTGCCAAATGAATACAGAGGAAACACTGAGATTCCTTTCATTCCAACAGAGATAACCTGCCTCACTAAATCTTATCAGACATAGGAAAGATTTGACTGTTTGCTTGTCTGCGTTTAGCACTGTAACAGAGAATATAACAATCTGACTTTGAGCAGAGAGTGGAAAATATGTCTGTGAATCACGTTTTGTCTATCAGACAAGCTGCAAACACAAAAGGTTACTTATTAGCTAAACCCAACATAGAGAACGGGCCTAACATAGACATTATTATGACAATTTATACAGTACATTATACATCTGATTCAGCTGGAGGTTTCAGGTCAAACATGCTTCAGTGAGGGGGATGCCAGGAATATAGGGCACTCGGTAAAGGCGTCGTGATCATGTGAATGGCAGTTACCATTCATTTCATGAGAGACAAATAGGCTAAAATGTCCCAAAATTAGATGTTCATTGAAAATGTGTATGATCTGACAAGATAAGAACCTGCTGCGATAAAGTGCCAAAAGGACTGGAATGGAACTGACTGCAAAGCCAGAGTTCATTAACAACAGTCAATTAAATCAATGGCCTTTTGTAGTAGACTGGTGAATGAGTCTATAGACTGCCCTCAGTGAATGGCCGCTGAGCTATACAATGAATGCATCTGACTGACTTCAGTACTGCGTAACATAAACATTTTACAGAACAGCCCCCCTTTCCTCTTGTAAACCTAAAGAAAAGAGACAACAGTCGATAGCTGCAACATTATTTCTAGCATCATGAAGTCTCTGCAGCGCTGTAAGACCAGATATGTGAATGTGCCAGAGTTGCAGCAGCGAGCTAACTCAAAACTTGTGTGCAGCAGATATTCAATTAATGATTTATGGGTATGTTTGATGCCCTGCTGCTAGAATGCCTGGAAGAGCGATTAATAGGATTGAGTGATGGTGGCAACTACTGTCTGCAGGCAGGATGGGAGGCATGGAGAAATTTAGAGATGAGGGATGGATGGATTTGACCCCCTAGTGAGATAAACAGTTAATTAACACACTGATGTGATTTCAGTTTACAGCTAACCTCACTCGGCATTCCTGACAAAACGACAGTCCTTGGACTATACAGTAACATGTTGCAACTTTTAACCGTTCTGCTCATGGGTTTCCCTGTTGCTAAATCACAGCAAAAGGAAGTGTTTGAGTTAGGCTACAAACTAGCAGACAGGTTTTAAATTAGAGATCTGATGAAGATATAATGATCATAATTTACCAGCAAGTAGTAATACAATATTGTAAAATCAACCAGGAGTGAATCTAGCAACCTTTAGGGTCTTGCTATCCTTGTCTTTGGGTTTATAGGGTTGGTTTGATTTAGCAATGGATTAAGATGTACAGCAACTGTTATATTAGACGATTTCAAACACATCTGCCCTGCTGAAGTGTCCTTGAGCAAGACACTGAATCCCTGCCAGCTCCAGAGGTGCTGCTCTGTAGCACACCCTGACCTTTGACCTCCCTGGAGACAGGCAAGCAAAAAGAGAATTTTCCTTTGGTATTCAATAGAGTATCACATTATTATCAAATTATAGAGACACAGTGATCTTAATTTGTCAGTTAGTACTACAGCAATCTCATAAACCCGACCAGGAAGTGGCTCTAGCAGCCCTCGCGGTGTGGTGTGAAGCTGGGCTGGACACTACGCCTTCTCCTCGGGCTTCCATGGGGTTGGCAGCTGATAAAGGCATTGAGGAAATGTCACGTTTAAAAAATGTAAAAAGCAACAAGTCACATCATTTAGACACCATACCTCGCACTCTCCTGGCTTGTCGACGAAAGTTTGTAACAAGTCCTCACGTAGTTATGAAGCTCGGTTAAGTTAAAACACACAAAAACTGACAGTGAGTGGCACCTCCGCCGCTCCGCCCGTGTAGCTCAATCCCGGCTAACCTCACTGTTCTGCGGGCAGCTTCCAACGGCTCAACGGCTCGACCCCCCGTTCACTGCCGCCTTGCCTCGGTTTCGACGGGCGGGTTTCGCTTATTCGTATGTAAATTACAGCGGGGATACAACCCTAAAATACGCCGTTACCCAACTTCTTTATTGTTTCTTTCGTTGGCAATCCAGAAAGCTCTGCGGGTAGGACAACAAACGCAGAGCCAACCAGGAAGTCTCCTCCACTCTCTCTCCTGCCTGCCTCCCATGCGCAGGACTCCGCACCGCGCGGAGGAGCGGAGCGGCAGATCTGGAATCAGTTAGTAACCGTCTCCTGGCAACGAGGTGCGACTATCTGAAGATATTCAATCTGACCCAGGGTCTGTGATGGAGATGGGAATCCTGCTGCATTGTAAACATCAAACAGAGCAAACGGATCTCCCCTTTTTTTTCTCTCTTTAGTGTACAATGCAAGTGTCAATCAGATGGAAACCTCTCGAGACTTTGCTCTCTCTTTAAATAAATAGAGTTTGAATGGCGAATGAAATATACGCCTCAGAACGACTTATATCCTTTATGGCAGCAAGCAATATCACATGAAAATATATCACGCACAGAAAGAAAGTTATTTAAAACTGTATTTGAAAGTTGTTTGGAAGATTAAGGTGTATTTTTTGTATGGCTCATTCATTAGTAATCAATTTCTGTGCATTGGAACTGGCTGTACTATGGCTATTCCACATCAATGGGCGGGGTCCCTTTCATTTGCTGAAAGATCATTTGGAAACTGCTAACCGGGCCATCCGGGTGTACAAAGCCTGCGTACCCCCAGTCTGAGATTTTGTCACCTATTGATGACGTAGTGTATGCGCGACACACATGCTACCACTACCAGTGTTTTTACATTATGGCAACGGTACAAGTTAGCGAGGCTGAAAAAGTGTACATCTTACACGGTATACGGGTAAGTTTCATTCTCAGATAGGCGCGATAGTTCAGGTATCGACTCTTCTACATTGAATATTTCGATAAATGTCACCACAGCTTGGTCTTTAATGTCAGAAAGTTAGCTAACGTTAGCTAGCTAGTACCACTTCCTAACTGATGGATGCTTCTTCTGTGTTTCTGTTGTCATTTTCATCCTTGTCATCAGGATGACTTGCGGGTGGATGGAAGAAGCTGTGAGGACTACAGACACATGGAGATCGAGACTGACGTGGTTTCCAACACAGACGGCTCAGCCAAAGTCACACTGGTAATTGTCACACCTAATGTCTTAGGTGAAGGCAGTGTATGAAACCTTTAACACTGGATTTAAACCCATAGACTGTGGGAAAGCATGTGAAAAATGTGGCAAAGCACACGGTCAGACAGGGTGCAGGATGGTTTATTCTCCCAAATACAAGTCCAGTGTTAAGTGTGAATCAGGCTAAAAAAATAAAAAAAAAATCAAAGTCAATAACATAATAATAAGGAAACAAACAATAGCTTTTAACCTTGGTTTTAAATGAAAAGAATATGAATTTCACCTCTTAAGGCATGACAATACAGCTCCTCACAGCACCTTTATTATCTTCAACAGATGCATGTTAACTGTTGGCTCCCTGCAGTTTGAACCTGGACTAGCAACACTTACACAAGATGTTGATCTGTTCACCCACTGTCACTAATCATCCTACTAACACTTTCTAATTGAACATCATGTAACATAGATGCTGAATAATGTACACCCATCTGTTAGTAATGTATTGTATCAGAGGGAACATTACTATTTACTTTTTATTAGCTATTCCTTCCTATCTTATTCTTATATTATACCTTAGGATGACTTGAATGATTGTCTAATGCTTTGTGTTTTGTATCCTCCAGGGTCACACAGCAATTCTAGTTGGAATTAAGGCTGAGATTGGGAAACCAAGGCCTATGGTGCCAGATGAAGGATATTTGGAGTTCTTTGTTGATTGGTAGGTACAGTATGGTGCTACTGCCATTAGTAAAGTAAGGATAAACTGTAAATGCTTTAAGTTAGAAATGGGTAACCAGTTTTATGTTAGTGTTTTGATGGAAACCCTGACTACCACCAGGAGGTAGTGTTGCATCAGTTGTTCCCCATGAGATGCGTTCCCAAAAGATAATGATAACGGACACCATAGAAAACATTAGAAAACACAGTACTCTGTCTTTCAAGTCTATCCTTAAATATCCGATGAACATCTCCTGGAGATACCTACTCTTTCTCCCTCACTACTTTCCCACAGACTGAATAAATAATAAAAATACTGAAGGTGAGGAAACTGCCCACTCTTGTTTTTCTAGATCGACAGATAGGTAGATAGATAGATATCTTGTTACCTCACATCTTGTATTATGCTACATTTTCCTTGTTTTTTCCTTCCTTCACTAGTTCGGCCAATGCAACCCCAGAGTTTGAGGGTCGAGGAGGCGAGGAGCTGGGCACAGAGCTGAGCAACACTCTCTACAAAGTCTTCAACAACAAACGCAGTGTGGACTTGAAGAGCCTGTGTATCAGTGCTGGGGAACACTGCTGGGCGCTCTATGTGGATGTGCTGGTGAGCAATCGTTAAAAATCAAATAGATCCGAGGTTCTGTACTGGCAAGCTGCAGGACAAAGCTCAGATGTGGCTTAAGATTTTGCTCAAATTGAAGAAAGTCAATGTCAGAGTTATATATAGTACAAAGTATCATTACAATTCAATGAAATCAGATTAGCATCTCACTTATTCTGTTGCTTTTAAAAATATAATGCATATGTGTCCTGCAGTTCTTTAAACATCTATTCCTACTTGTACTGTATGTTCATACCGGGCTTAATATAAAATGTAGAAACAAATTATCTGCTGCGGTATGTGGATTGTTTACCCCATCAAAAAAAGTGAAGAACCACAGGATTCAGTTAATGCCAGTCAGGCTGCAAAGATTATCTCTTTGCTAAACTATGTAGATGTGGTCCGTTTCTCCTAGACAAAGTGTTTCTCTGGTTCAGTGGAGTGAATTGGAATAGTGCTGTTGAAGGTCTGGTGTACTCATGTTCCAAGGCAAAATCCCACTCTGTTTTTGTTTCCACAGCTCCTGCAGTGTGATGGAAACCTATATGATGCCATCTCAATAGCTATCAAGGCAGCTCTCTTCAACACTAAGTAAGTAAAATGTCATACTGGTTTGGGTCTTTGGGTCTTTATGAAGGGATTCCCAAATCCCACGGTTAATTATCGCTGTCAGACCTTTCAGTTTAATAGACTCTTTGTTCATATAGATTGAATTGATTTCATGAGGAAAAGCTTGACTCAGTAAAATGAAAGCTAATAGCCAGTTGTCTGATTTTCCCCTGTGCTCTTAACAACAGAATTCCCAAAGTGTTCATATCAGCGGACGACGAAGGAGGGAAGGAAATCGAGCTGTCAGACGACCCTTATGACTGCATGAGACTCGACGTAGAAAACGTTCCCTGCATAGTGACCTTGTGCAAGGTAAGCTCGCATGCTGACATTCACATCATTATTTCTAACTATAATTACCTGCAGTTAAAGTGATGTTGAACTTTGGTAGTACCTTGGATTGTGTAGCTTCCTGACCATGATATAACCCCCAAATCACACATTTTTTCACCTATTTACAGTTATTGGTAAATGTATTAGTTTCTTCATTCAAGTTTCCACCGACTGGATTTCGGTGTTGCACTTGTTCAAACTGAAAGGTTTAATAACATAAAGAAAGCGATTCACTTAAAAAGAATTCAGCAGAATGACTCATTTTTTTATGTATTGTCAGAATCTACCAGAGATTCTGACAATACTATAATAATAATACCGGAGCAACAGATAACAGAGAATCTGCGATTTTGGGGTATTATCATCACCCAAAGTACTACCAACATCACTTTAAGTCATATTACTTCATTCTTTTTTATCCACATTATGCACTCATTTTGCTTATGCGTGTGTGGGCTTGTTGAATAAACGGCCAAACGTACACACTGCTAATCCCTCCTGACGTGGCCTGTCTGTCCCCAGGTGGGCCACAGGCACGTGGTGGACGCCACGCTGCAGGAGAAGGCTTGCTCTGTGGCGAGCCTCATCATCTCCGTCACACACAAGGGCACGGTGACCTGCGTGAGGAAGGTGGGCGGAGGCAGCCTGGACCCGGAGAGCATCTTTGAAATGACAGAGGTGAGTCAGAGGGTCCGCCGCTCTCTTGCCCTCCTCCTCTGCCATCTGTCCTCCTCTCCCCTCCCAGCTGAGGCATTAGCATAACATGAAGCTGTGAAAGTTGACCTTCAGCCACTAAGGCGGGTTTTTAATCTCTCAGTTGGATGAATCCGCTGTTACAGAAATATACTGAATGTAAAAGCTTTCTGAGATCTTAAGAATTTCAGACTTTGGTTAGAATGTGCTGGTTTGCTTACTGTTTACTGTCTAAATTTAAGTGTATACATATCAAATTAAAGCAGACAGTGTGCACTAAACTCATAGTCATTGTGTCAATTCACATTTGGAAGTATGGGGCCATAATATTTAACACTGAGATAACCATTAAATACTTATGGAGCTCACCGCACATGGTGTTTTTTGTTCCAAAATTAGGGATTTTTTAAAAATTAAGGATCAAATTATGGTGCTTTTTCTAGCATCCTAGGTAACTTAAGGTCTTACTTGACAAAATCCTAACTTTTACAAACTAGAGATATTAGAGAAATTTCATGATGAACCTAAGGTACTGCTAATAATGCTAATATATGCTAATGCTAATATGTTGTGTTGCTCCCAGGCAGGTAAACGGGTGGGGAAGGCCCTTCATGCCCCTCTGATGAAGCTGCTGCATCAGGAGGAGAGTTTGGGAAAGAAGAGAGAGAAAGTTGGCTTCCTTGGTTAGGATCAACTATCTGTGTATGTACATGTCTAATTTTCTAATAAAGCTTTTTAATTTGTACAGTCTGCTCGTCTCTGTCTTTACTGAAACTTAAATACATTTATTTTATATACCTTAGGGGTATGATGAATACATTACATACCCCATACATTTCAATCACAACGAATTAACCTGTGTAGAGGACATCAATGATTCAATAAGTAATAATCAATAATCTAATATGAGAAAGGATACTAAGCATAAGCACAACGAGGAGCTTCAGGTCACATTAGAGAGTCTAAACTAAGATGCAAAGAGATCCTGGACAGATATTCTTCCTATTTAAGCCACCAATATTTTGTGGCCTTGTAGTATATTGGGGATATTATTACAATGGGACTAGGTTTAGTAAAAGAAAATATCCAGTCAGTCCATTAAGTCAGTGGTTCTCAACTTGGGGTCCGGGGACCACCAGGGGTCTTTGAGGGGGTTCCAGGGGGGCCCCAGCAAACTGATGAATTGCTAAACTTCACCATTATTTAATTTACAAGAAGTTAACACGATTGGAGAATGTAGAAGAATGATTGTTTTGATCATAGTTTAACTGTTATCTCTCCACCTACAATACAGATAGTCATGGAATTCTGGACAAAATCATATCTAACAATTAAAATATTCTCAGATTTAGGTCCAAGAGACAAGATGTCATCAATTGGGGGTCAGTGGCCCTAATGTGGACTAAATTAGGGGTCCTTGATATGAAAAAGGTTGAGAATCACTGCATTGAGTTATGTTTTTGAACAGTGTGTTCCACAAAACTAAATTACTCACTCAACTAAATAACTGTTACATATAACAAAATTTCAATCAACAACAAAGCCTTTGAAACATCCTGGTGCCTTCTGCTCCAGACTAACCAAGCTTCAGTTCCTATCTGTGTAAAGCAACAAACCTAAAAAATACTCTCTATTTTGACAAGTCTTGCAGACACATCTCATATTGCCGCTGTACAGTCACAACAGAAGCCACAGAGTGGCGGCTGGTCACTGCGCGTCCCTTTGTCCTTGCCACGTGTCGGCGCAGGATCGTGTGAAGCTGGCTCACTGAAACACCAGATGTGACTCTGGACCAGTTCCACTCCTCCCTCAGACTCTCAGGGTGTGTTCGCTGGCTGACAGCAGGCAGGTCCAAAACAAACTGCTATTTACAGCCTCTCCCCTCACTGCAGGTTTTGAAATGAAAAATATCTACTCAGACAAACTTCTCGAGAGAATGACTGATTAAACCAAATCTAGAAAAAACAAAGTCAGGTATTTTGTTGTGTAGAGCTTGAGTCGAGTTAGTTCCACATCATCCTAGTTGGTTTCAAACTGAAGGATGGAAAACAAAGTATACAGGTAGTCCAAACTGTTTGGAGTTGGAGGTTTAAGATGTTATGATTAATGGGTTTGCATTGCTGTGGCCCATCACTGCCAAAAATACCTGGCAATATTCTTTAAATCTTGCCAGTATATAGCCAAAAAACAAGCTCCATACAGTATACCTTTCGGACAAGTTTTAGGAGAGAAAGCTGTTATTGCATCAAATGTTTTTCAAGATTTAAAGCCAAGAAACAACCTGTAACCATGGAGTTATTTAGGCTTTTAGGGGTGAGTCAGTGTTTATTTCTTTTTTCACCCACTTTGATGAAACACACCGTAATGTTACATAAACGGTTATGCCATAAACGGTTATGCCATAAACGCTAAGCGGAGGTTCCTGCTGTCTCGCCCAGTCTGCCAGTCTCCACCTGCTTTCCATGCCTGGTTCTGGTTAGCACCGGCCTTCCACATGAAGCGTCTGGAGCCAGATGAGACACACACCATCCTGAGGTTGGGCTGTTATTCCTGCAAACAGCAGTTTTGGACTGCAGCAGTTTCCCCTGTTGTGGGAGATGAGAGGGAGGGTGTGAGAAAGAGAGAGAGGAGAGAGAGAGAGAGAGAGGGAAGGGACAGATAAATTGCCAGTTTCCACGTTGGGGCAGCCTTATTCCGCAGGTCTAACCATGGAGTTCAAAGGAGTTTGTCTTCTGTTGGGAGTGCTGCTACTGGTGAACTGCTCTTTTCAGCAGGCTCCACCAAGGAAGAAGCCCCTGAAAAAAGGTGGGTGGCAGATATCTGATAAAGACCGCAACCAGTTGGCCGAATGACTGGACATTTATGTGTTATTTAACTAGATCAAAACATTTGTGTTGTTGAAATACTGTTATCTACTTCAATTTTCTTTATACAACACAAGTTTCCTGTTTAACCATGTGCCTAAAGCTGTTTGAGTCTTAATTTTAAGAGAAATGTTGAAATTATGATTTACAAATTAAGAAAATCACCCAAGCACCCATCATTGTCGCGACAACTTTACCTATTACTTTCTCTGATGCACCTGCATCATGCACTAATTTCCACTGCATCTTACACTCTCTGATTTTGACCTTCCTGATGTCCCTGGTGCCGGTGGATCCAGATGTGGGCAAGGATGCTGCCGTCGAACAGCTACAGAAACAGATCGATGACATTGTTCAGGAGCTCAACCTGCTGAAGGAACAACAGGCCTTGCAGACAGGTAAAACTGAATTTTTTTTTTACAGCTGGAACACAGACCTGAATTTGTTTTATTTTCAAAGACAGGCAGAAAAATCGAATTCCTCTCATCTGGGCTGGATTTCCCAAAAGCATCCCAACACTATCATCTTACCTTTTTGACTGACAGCGGTATTAAGCTGATGGAATCAATATTGAGACCCGTGCCACTTAGGAGACAGAAATAAAACTTGAACACCTTGTGGTTAGCGAAATGGTCCTTCAACCAGAGGATCCAGTTTCAAGTCCCTGTGTTGATAAGCATCCGACCTGCTGAAGTGTCCTTGAGCAAGACTCTGAACTCCTTCCCTTCTCTCTGATTTCCCAGTGGAGGAGAGGCAAGAGAATAAAGTATCACATTGGTAATAAAAAAATAGACAAAACTCTGTATCACTTCCATATGTAGAGGGATAGGAAATTTTTTTAGGGGGGTTATTGATTATATTTATTGACAGTGCTACATGAGCTTCACTGTTCAGGACACACCATTTGTATGCAAGTCAGAGGTTTATAGTCTGAGAGCGGTCTGTTTCCCTCACAAATAAATGAAGACAGATGGGGTACATGTGTAGTTTTTTGAAACAGCAGAGTCTTAATCTGGAGAACACATGGCAAACCCTGTCTGACCTCTTGCCCAGAACACGAAATGATATCCAGTTGTTCCGGATATCCACAAATCTTACAAGTACACATATAAAGCACTTGTCTTTCATTACGTTGATCATTAGCATTCAGAATATTGTGCTCGTATCTTGGCTCCAACAAACGACTAACCTAATTTTATTCATATTATTATCAAGGGAAAGTCCTCCAAGATATCATGACACCTGTATTATCTCCTAAGGAAAAAATTAAAGATGTTTTGCAGTGAGATCCCCCCCCAAAAAAATTAAACTCTCTAACTATCTATTCCCTCTTTTTCTTTCTCCCCAGTCTGTTTGAAAGGCATAAAGATCCATGGCAAGTGTTTCTTGGCTGAGCCTTTGAAGAAGCGCTACCACACAGCCAGCGAAGACTGCAACGCCTTAGGTGGCGTCCTGAGCGCACCCACATCCGCCGACGAGAACGACCAGCTCAGCGTCTACATCCGCCAGAGCATCGGCCCAGACGAGCAGGTCTGGCTCGGCATCAATGACATGGTGAGCGAGGGCAAGTGGATGGACCAGACCGGGTTCAGTATTGCCTACAAGAACTGGGACACGTCCAACCGCCGGTCCCCTCAGCCGGATGGCGGACAGGCCCAGAACTGCGCCGTGCTCGCCGGGACCGGTGGGAAGTGGTTCGACGAGAACTGTCGCGATGAAAAGGCCTCCGTCTGCCAGTTCAATATTGTCTGAGCACACATATCTAATCATAGACTTTGCGCATGGTAATAAGCTGCTTTCTGTTGTGTAATCTTTCTGCAATGCCACTTTCCCTGCTATTCTGAAAGGAGTTTCTAAACCAGCGGTTCTCAACTGGTTTTGCATTGGGACCTAAATTAGATCTTGAAATCTTAGTCAATTGTACTAAACGGTGACATATAAAGTTCTGTTTGACAAATGTTGTCTGGTGATATATGATTTGTGACTCTGGATCATATTCATAGATTTCAAGGCCCAAAAAGACCTCCTGAGAACAAGACTACATGGTCCTTCAATACTTAAGACCCCAAATTATCCAACAGTTGTATTGTTTGTATGTAGCATTCCTTGTGGTTACAATAAACCCAGAGAAAGCATAATTTAGGCAAGAATAGGCGAGGGATTGTGGGACAGGATCACTTCCAAAACCTCTGCGTTCATTTCATAGAAGTGTACATAGGCCCATAAAACATACAAGATGTTCATTTTTGCAACAATATCCGATACGTGGATATTGGATGTTCTCAATATTTCTGCAATAAAAGTGTGTTTAGGTGCTGGCACCCTGCACAAATGTCAAAACTGGGTGGGATTTTTTTAATTTGCACATATCCGCAACCCTGTTAGAGCGGTCCCATGACTCACCAGTTGAGAAACACTGGTTCAAACCAAGTGATCCCATGAGAACTACTGTGCTTTGGCAACAAGACTCACATGGAACCAAAATGGTAAGTGATATTGGATTTTCAAAACCAGAAAATCCAATATTATTTCCGATTGCTAGTCTTGCAGTCTCCTATTTTGACAAAATGTCTAGCCTGATATAACCTGAAAATTTTACATTAATAAACCATGAAAATCCTATTGTTAACTCTATTACTTATAATTTCATAAAACCTCACACCTGTTCCCAAAAACTGAAGTACCTGGTAGAAGATGTTTAAAACTGAATGCATAGAATACACAAAAAAAAGGCAGACTTGAAAATTGTGCTGCTTGCAGCTGCAAAAAATGTGGTGCTAGTATGAAAACTTGGCTTCTGCCTTGGTTGTTTCCAGTAAAAGACACTTGTCTGTGGTAAACAGTGGCTACCACTCTGAAGTCTGCAGCCCTTCCACACCCTCCTTCACACTGTTTTTTGTGGCTAGAGTTCCTGTGGTTTCAATTAGATTCACCGTCCAGAATTCAAAAGGTTGAAATGTTTTAGCCTAAGGGAGAAAATAAAATGTCACTGCCCAGTGTGTGATGACAGTCATTATCTCAAGGAGTAAACTAATTTCCCACCAAACCAATTTTGATAGAATTTATTGTAAAAAACAGGTAAATTGTATTTACAGAAAAAAAAAAAAAAAAAGGAAAGCCAGATCTCTAGAGTAGATAGTAAACAATATAAAACACTTTTAAAAACGCCTACAAAAAAAAAGAGCAGAGGTACTTGAATATTTTTCCCCAGTGTCCCTGCTCCTGAATCCATACCACACAGGTTGAGATTTAATAAAACTAGATAAATCAAGCATTAAACAACAAGATCATAGCTTCTACTGTAGAAGGTTTGGAGATGACGGAGTCACTCCATTGGCAGCTGTGTCTGTCTGTCTGTCTGTCGACGACATCCGGATCACATTCAAGAGCCCGCCGAACCCAGATTCCCTGAGTGTAATTCACAGTTCTCCCCTTCAGTACACTCTGGGGAAGCCTGGTGCCGTAACGAGATTTGAGTAACAGCAGTCCATCATGCCAGTCACAGTACGATCCCACTACAAGGACTCCTCTCTTATCGTATCAACCGTTGGCTGCGGTTCCAGGTCTGCACCGGAGAGCCGAATAGTGTTCATTTCCCCTGTGCTCTTGAATGTGTACAGTTCATTGTCCACCATCCTGCGGTCTTGGAAGCCGAGGCTGTCCTGGCGGTCGATGGGGGTCCGGGGTCGGGGTGGGATGAAGGACTCCGAGGGGTCCAGGAACGGCTTGTACTGGTCCACGTCGGGGTCCGCCTTACTGTCTGGCTCTATTATGACAGGGGGTTCTCCGTCAATGGGCCCAGTGAATGTCCGGTACGAGTCAACCTGCAGTCCCTTGAAGTGGTCTTGCATGCTGTCCGCGTAGGTGGAGTCACGCAGCAGGTGACCGTACACCATCGTCTCGTCTATGGAGGCGTAGACGTGGGAGTCGTTGTCGGACCGCGCTTTGGCGAAGTGCCTGTCACCCGGGAGGAAGATATTCCCTTTGCCGACGTAGATGGATGACGTGTTCATCTGTCCTTTTTTCTTTTTCCTGTTTGAAAGATGAAGACAGGGTACGGTTATTCAGGCAAGCAGACAACGCACTTGAAGAATAAATCTCACTACACCACAACAAAGAGAAACCACTGCTGACAGGCCACAGAAATGATACTTTGACACTTGTAACAAATTTACTACAGAGCCAGAATTAACCCCCAAAGAAACCAAACATTGTTGACAGTGTAGCTACAGGCGTACTCACTTTGTGATCACGCATACAACAGCCAACACTGTGACAACGAGGAGAAGAGCTCCTGCTATTCCGAGGAGGATAGCTAGAAGATCTGTAAAGACAAAAATGAGAGACAATAAGGGTCATTTACTCATATGCTCACCTTGGAAAACATACTGTATAGCTTACTGAGACAGATTATACTGAAATACACAATTAGGGTATTCCATGTATGACAACAACAACCCAAAGTGGAGTCTGCTTACTAGTCTTCTTCTGCAGAATGACTTTGGTCACCGCTCCAAAGTGTCCGTCCTCTGGCATACAGTTGGACATGTTGAGGTAGAAGCTCCCTGGCACCTCCAGCTTGTCCTCTACCACCTCATCCTCCCTGCGGCTCAGCATCTCCTCCTCAGACCCCAGCCTCTGTACCTTGATGCTCGTGTGCCTCTGGCCGCATTTGGGCTGGCTGACATTGACAAACTGCATGGCTGCCTTGTATCGGCTCGGCAGTTTGACGATCCAGGAGACAGTGGAGGAAGGCTTCATACCGCCAGGCCAGTTGGGGGTGGCCAGCAGGGCCGGAGAGGACATCTTAGGGCTGACGGTGTAAATGATGCTCTCTGAAAGAGGAGGATGCAAATAATGTTCAGTATCATTATAATGTGTGAGTAATCTCCACTGTTCTGCAAATTGAAGAGAAGTCTCCACTGTTTGTGGTGCCATAGTGCCCCCTCGTGGATTTTTAAAGTAGAGTGAATGTGCTCGATTTGACCATAATTTCAGTGCAGTATGACAGTATAGTACAGCATGAGAAATTTTCAGGGGAAAAATGTATACTTTTCAATTGTTATATCCTAAATCTGCGATATTCAATGCATTTCAGGAGTTATTTTTGGTTGAAGTGTGGTAATTTACTTGGTGTACCCACTTTCCCTCAACCTGCCTCATCTACTTCTACTAAAATTATTTCCTACATACTCACCTGGACTTGTTGCATCCATTTTACATGTAGGTGGAGAGCAATAACGACTGCAATAGTGTTAGTGGTTTCCTATATTTCCCAGAATGACTTTCAAACCCCCCCCAGAGAACGGCCGTGAACTTGTTTGCATTCAGCTGTGGGTTATACATGTAGGCAGAGAGAGTAAGAGAGCGAGCGTTTTTTCCAGTCGAGAAAAAGTGAGAGTTGCGCCCTTTACTCAAAATGCAACATGTCTTACAGCTGCATTGTATTCTAAGTCTAGAAAGACGCCCTTGCTCTTTGATTCTGAGGGGTTGACACCAAACCTGACATTTACTGCTGATGTTTTAGATAGCTACAAATTTTTCTGCTATCAAACTTGTTGCTGTACTGGAAATATCTCAACGTGACGTCACGTTGTTTATGTTTGGCCAGTTATCCATGGGAATAAGAAGAATACACCGCTAAACTACAAAATGGGCCCAGAAATGCAAGGTACATCACCAGTAGCTGTTACTTTAACACTGTTTAAGTTTTTTAAGGGTGGATTTACCTCATAAAGGACAAATATTCACATTGTACCTGAGATCTCTTTGTTGAAGGAGACATTAAGAAAAGGCCCCCTGGTCTTGGTGAAGTCCTGGGCTGTAGCTGTGACAGAGACATTGGAGTGCACCTGGACTTTCTGGATGATGCCCTTAGAGCAGAAATCCCCAATGGAAGACCCATCGCCCTCGGCCACATGCAAGGGCACAGAATCGTTGCACTCCTGGCCGGGCAGCGACTGTCGGAGAGTCCCTGTAGGAGACACCAATTCCACTGTACCGTCCTCTGGGATGTTCAGGTGCCAGGTGAAGCTGTGGAGCGGCATGGGCAGGCAGGAATCCAACTTGGGCACAGTGAGGAGCATCCCACTCACAGAGCATGAGTTCAAATGTTGGCACCCTATTATTAAAAGGCACACAATCACATGAGAGGCTATAGTGAGTTCATAGGCAGCGGACACTACCCCAGAGACAAACACATCAACATTTTCTAATAAATAACACATTCAGACTTCAAGACAGGCATCAGAATACCTAATGTTTCTGTTTCGTGATAGATATTGATATCAATACAATCAAAAAACAAAGAACTAACTGCAATAATTCCAGAGGTGGTGACTATTTCATTGTTATTCAGTGAAACTAAACGTCTTTGACTTTGTACGATACAAAAGCATCTTACCAATAATTTTACTGGCAGTCAGGCGTACATCTTCATTTGGACAGTCAAGGAAGGAGAGGCTGGCCTTAGTCCCAGTGGCCACATTGATCTTCTTTTTAACCTCAGAGCCTATGCTCATCTCACAGTAGGGATCAGAGCCCACTTTCTCTATCTGCAGGGACACCCCTTGCTTCTTGGTTAGATCCACTGTACACAGAACTGAGAAGGAAATGCAACACAGAGGGACAATACTTTAGTGATCAAAAAAGGCATTTGTATTGGAAATGCATTCATCTATATATCATGATGGTATTTTGTCTTGTGTAGTATTCATACATCCAGAGAAACCAAAAATGTTGCATCTGTTTTTGGTTTTGGTTATTGCTGCCTATAATGAACATATGCCATTATAACAATCTTGCATACTGGCACTTCAGACTGGGTATGGGAAAGCAAAAATTATCAGCACTGTACCAATTTTTGTCATCAAAAGGTCCAGAACTTTAGAGACATTCAATGAAATCTGTTAAAACATTACATTTACACGTTACATTTATATATTTCTGGTCATTTGTACTAAGAAATTTAAATGAGCCTGGTCTGATTCAATCAAAACAACTGAAATGTAAAACTGTTACAAAAAAATGAATTTACTCTCTCACACAATATATTCTTTCATTCAACCTGGAATGGTATCGAAAAAAATGACCTTTGAGGACCAGTATGGAATTTAAAAGTATCAGGACTGTAATCAGTATCATAAAATCCGATGTGACTCCTCTTCAGACACCCAGCTGTCAGTGAGAGCAGATCTACGCACCTGGATGGCCACTCCTCATCACAGAGACTGTGAATTTTAGGGCGAGTCCCTGTAGTGTCGTGTTGGTCTCACAGTTCCACAGCAACATCTTGAAGTTGCCCTGCTTATGCGCTGGCTGAGGGTCCGTCAGCGTCAATTTGGTCACCTTCTTATCCTCTTTCTGGTACTCCACCATCACTTCCTTCTTGAGGCATTCTGGGGCTGTGTGATCCTGAAAACGCATTGTGTAGTTGTGCATGCCGGGCACGATGAAGTCCCACATCATGTGCTGGTTGTCAGGGAAATCACTGGGGTAGTTGGCTGTGATGAATTCTGTATCCGATACGCCTCGCGGTAGGTTAACTTTTACTATGGCCAGCACTGGCAAGACACAGGGAGAGAACATTGTGGTTTAAATGATGCAAAGGAGGTCATCAAGGTTCTCTGTAAATGAGCTTGTAAATGCAAAAGAGCAGTTCTAGTAATTAAACAGTTATTCTCAGCCTCTGTAGCAATTCCTGGAAGAGAAAACTGTTCACAGGGATTCATTTTCCTATACTATCTCCACAATGACTGAACGACACTTACTGGTGGTCTTAGACCCAACACTGAGTTTGAAGTCCAAGGGTTCGAGCTTCCTGTCCCCAGGCACCTTTAGCAACATTCGGCCCTTGTAGAGCACCTGGATGGTCGTCACAGTGCCACCTTTGCAGTAGGTGCCGATGGTTGCCGGTCCGCTGCGCAGATAGGTCACGATGGTGTAGGTGTGCTCATCTGGACAGGTGTTGCCATTGGGAATCTGTCGCATTCCTGGTTCTGGGAAGCCCAGTTGGAAGGCATGAGTGGAGGGAACCTTCAGGTCCCAGGTGAACGTCCTGTTGAAGTCTGGGAACAGGGAGGACTCGGCCTGTACGATGTCACCAGCACAGGTGGTCTCTGTGCAGTCTGGAAGAGGTGCAGATAGAAGAACATATGATGCAATGGTCATTTAGTTTCTGGACTGAGATTTGTATTGGCAATGTACCAAGTCAACCGCATCATTAGGGCACAAAAACAAGTCAGAAGCATCAATATGAATCAGTCTGCAAACTCTACCACGCAATCATTTACTGTAGGTAATTATCAAATCAAAGAATGCCACAGTCTTCCGAAGTTGTCTTGGAGAGAACAAACTGTACACGATTAATTAAGACACAGAGGTGTTTAATTTCCCAGCTGTTTCTACCAGCTCTATACTATAGCCGATAGACTAGTACAGTATTGGACATGATGCATCATTCTTGCAGTGAATCTTGGGGCTTCCCATTCATTCTCACTGGTTGAGTCACCATCTTTGGTTGGCAAGTAAACTTCTGGGGATCTATATCCGTCTTCGTCCTCAGCGTTCTTTTGTTTTGGAATTGTACTTTGGATGTTAGATATGATGTCAAACGCATAATGAAAGACAAGAATGCACAACCACGCATATTGAGAAAGAACCTGTGTGTCAATGTTAGTTTTCAGCTAAATATGTTCTGCATCATGCACAGCGGCTTAGACCTTCTTTTAGACAGGAACATGAAGTGATTCTCGTGGCCAACAGAACACACATGCAAGGCTATGCCTGAAGAAAAATAAAAAAAGACTGATATCAACGCCGATTTTCCGAGCTTCGTACCAATTTCTCTGTTGATCTCCACACTGAAGAAATCCTGAGGCTGAGGACAGCCAAACTCCACCGAGGTGTTACGAGCGTCTGTCAGGCGTAGATATTTTTGGTCGCATTTCTGGTTGGGCTCCTCGCCTGCACACACGCTGCAATCCGGCTCTCCAGTCTGCCTGCTGATGATGACTCTGGTGTCAGGGTCAGGGATCACGGACATCATTCTGCCCCCTGAAGACGAAAGTAGTGCAATCAGATAATTATCAGACCAGAGGGGTATTTCTAGAAGCAAGATTTCTCAGCCAGATGACGCCTCAAATGAAATCAAATGAGATCATTACTTGGTACGACTACAAGACATGCATGAAAATCAAAAGATCAAATTGACAAATTAAATAAATAGTTCTGTTTTTCTGGTATGAAAGCAAGCGTGAAGGGACAAATGACCCTTACTTCTTGCCGCTGCTTTGGCAGTGAATGCAGTCGAGTTCAATTCTCCTCCTTTGGGGACTTCTACAGTCACAGTGGTCTTTCCAAGCAGATCCAGTTGAGACACAGGTCCGCTCTTGCAGTAGGTCCTAGTTTTCACCTCTGCTTCACTATTAGTTGTGCTGAGCGAGTACTGGTAGCCATCTTGGCATTTGTCTGCTCCAGTCATCTCCCTCAGTCCATCACCAGGGAAGCCCAAAGTTAACATGGTTTTCTCTGGTACACTTATGTCCCATGTTAGGGATCTTTTGAACTCCTTGAGGTCAGGCTGAACTGCTCCTGTAGCGGGGTTGCAGGAGGTCTTGGTGCATTCTGGGTAAAGAAAATGAGACAATGTTTGAGTTTTCCGCATTTAACATACATTCCTTTCCGGAGCAACTTACAAGTACAATAGCAGAAAAGGCTTTGATTTATATTTTACCAACATTATAAGCAGTCAATATATAAGAAGTGAAAGGGTCATGATAAGTTTTAGTTACTCTTCCAATACAATACAATTGAATACAATTTTTACACATTGTTCAGACATTCATGCACATCAAGCCTTTATCATTTCCACTGTCCTCACCTATTTTCTTCTTGATCTGGACACTGAACACTTCCTGAGGCTGAGGGCAGCTGAACTCCAGCGAGGTTTTTTGGGGGTCAGGCAGTGTCAGTTCTGTAGGGTTGCAAGTGGAGGGGTCACCAGAGCACACATTGCATTCTAGTTTGTCAGGGTCCCTGTTGAATACCACGGTTGTGCCGGGGTCATCGGTTATCACCATCGTTCGGCCCTCTAAAGGGGTGAGAAGGAGAGAGAGAGAGAGAGAAGTCGGTAAACTGAGAGCAACAATGTTATTGGTATGCGCCAGATTTGAGCTTACTTGTAAAAGAAGAGTCTGTATTCAATAATATTTCCTTACTCAACGGCTTGGCGGAGGCCTGGAATAACACAGAATCCACCTTTGCCTTTGGTCCAACTTGCAGAGACATAGCAGCTTGATTGGGCAGGTCTAAATTGGTCACAGAACCCCCTCGACAGTAAGCCTGAGTTTGGACATTGCCGTTCAGTTTTGGTCTGACCACTGAGTACTGAAATCTATCAGGGCATGACTTCGGTTGAGATGTCTCCAGGAGCCCCTCTCCGAGGATGTGCAGATCCACGACAGTCTTTTCAGGGGCTTTCAGGTCCCAGGTGAAGGTTCTTGTGAACTCTGTGAGGAGGGAGGGTTGAGCTTCTCCTGTTGTAGGGCTGCAGGTGTCCTTAGTGCATTCTGGATCACAAATAAAGAGAAGAGTAATTCCCAAACTGGTTTTACAATTCAAACTCTGAGATGGTGGATTTAATTAAAATCTGCATATTTATTGCACGTCTATGAGTCATGCTACAATGTAAATTTAACTTATTTAACTTAGAGGGCCCTTATTCAAATGTTCCTCTGTTGCACGTCTATGAGTCATGCAACAATGTTCTTCTATTTCTTCTATTTATATACATATATGATCAAAGATGTTTAACAAAATTATATTGTATTTTATTTGAGTGGTTAAATATAGAGTTCATTCAAAAATCCATCCTTTTTTACAGGCAGTTTCAGACAAACTCCAGTAAATGCATCACAACTGGACTTGTTCCTGATTGGCTCCCTTCACTAAAGAATTACTGAAATCCTTCCAATCAGGCCAATTTGCAGCATTTGAACGGGAAAGCCTCCACTCACCAGCTTTATCTCATTTGAATTAGAGGAGCTGGTGTTGTCAGCCAATCGGGGTCCAGTATGTGACTGTTCTGCCTATGAGGGCTAGTCTTCAAATTCATTCAGTTTAACAAATTCAATGAAAACAAAATCATGAAACCTGAATTATATGGGATCTTTAAAGTTCCAACCAACAGAGCAAGTATTTGCTAGTGCCTTACTGGAAAAGAGATCACCACACTATCTTTAAACTCACCAATGCTTCTGGTAATCTTGACGGTGTAAGCCTGTTCAATCGGCTGGGAGCAGTTGAACAGCAGTGTGACCTCTTCCTCAGGTACCAGAGGAAGAGAGGAGTGGCAGGAGGTCTGGGTGTCGTTCACACCACTGACTGTACACACAACACACTGATCGCTAGGCAGGTCAGTGGACACAGTCACCACCGAGCCTTTGTCTGGTCGGACCGCCATCTTTAGGCATTCTGAGGAAACAGATCAATGTCAGAAAGAAGGAAGCAGTTGCCAATAGCTGAAATATGTGGTCAACATCAATCAATGTCAAAATGTGATTTTCTTTTTTGGTTGCTGAAGAAATCAACACATTGCAAAGTTCTTAATCAATGCACAATGAGAGAAGGCACCATCATTGCCAAATATATCCTGTTTCAACAGCACATCCTCCAGCTGCTTGAACATGAGGAAGAGCATGCTTAGACCCATTCCCATATTTGAACTCGAGTCCCGTGGATATTGCACAAACACACATCCTTACAAGCAACAATGTCCGTTCTCATGAAAATGTAGCTCATGCTGGCTATGATATTCAAATCAACTGAGGGCAGGAAGGAATCAGATGACTGGACATCAGTTTGAGCAGAACAAAGTCCAACTGTCCTTCATAATGAATTAAGCTATCGATTCACCACCTCAGCAACTTTCAGGATATTAATCTAGTAACAAAACATATACACCGGCGCTGCCGCTTAAGCAAACACAGCGGTCCCAGGCACACCTGTCGCTGTGTACTCTGGTGGCAGACTGAAGCAAATTCATTGAATTCTCATTATCATGAGTCATCTGAGTGCTGAGCAGGTAGGGGGGATCTCAAGGTGAGCCAGTGTCTTGTTTTAAAAACATGAATAGCTGCTGTCTCTGTGATATTTGACTCTCCTGTGGTGGCTGCCCCCACACTTCTCCATTTGAGTAACTTGTACACATGTAGCCTTATCCTTTTACAAAGCTTAGATGAATCCATTGTCGCTGTCTCCTCTGTGATTTTATGCAGCAGGGTGTAATTTTAGTTTTGGCTCTACATCTGTCCCTGCTTTGGTTCCATGCAGTTATGGTTCTAGTGCAGGTTGAGCTGCTAAAAACCTGTTCCTTTTTCCTTTACCACTTCTAACCATTAGGAATACATTTCTTTATGTTTTAAAGGCAAATTTGGCTAAATCATGGTGTTATTTCAATTCACATTCACTCTGGCAGTAGTGTCAATATTCTTGCTGCAGTGATGTACTGCCTGTTGAATGAATAAACCTGTTACTCTAAGTTTTAAAGCAGCATAAGTTCTCACACAAGAAGAAGCAGGGAATTCTTGACCTCACCAAAACTTGCAAGGACTTGAAACCGAAACAGAACAATACCGCAGCATTTACATAAAATATGGGCTAGAGGGCTGTCAAAAGCCTTCCTAGGGCCTTCTTGTAACAGTAAGCGATGGGTGTGTCAGGGGTGTCACAAGGTGCAAAACAGTGAAACCTAGCAGTTGTAAAGGTGTTTGTTTTCAGCATCAACTTCCACAAACACTGTGAACTGTGGAAGGAATAAAATACACCTTGTTGGTGGCAACTACTCCAAAAACAGTGAAGTCAATGGGGAAGAAAGCAAAGAGTTAAAATCTGCTGAATATCTGCTTTCGCTTGATAAAATGCCCTCCAGATTCATAGTACAACAGATTGCTGGTTAATCATTAATGAAGCCATGATGATTTCATGTCTCTGAGAGCACCATAAATGTCTTGTAAACCTTTGAAAATGGAGGTTTTATAAGTCAGGGTAGCAGGTTATTCAGCAGTCTCATTTCATCACTGTCAAGTCAGTCAATCACCTGTAATGTTGCTTA
Source organism: Centroberyx gerrardi (assembly GCF_048128805.1). NCBI lineage: Eukaryota > Metazoa > Chordata > Actinopteri > Beryciformes > Berycidae > Centroberyx > Centroberyx gerrardi. Next base: position 18,164,793 of record NC_136015.1, read on the forward strand.
GAAATCCTCTATATCCTTCAATATGTGGCCTGATCATGTTTTATCAAAATAAACAGCATGTACTTATCATAATTACATTGTTTGACCCTTAGCAGGACAGACTTGCACTTGTAATTATGCAAATGATGAATTATTATAATATTACAGTAGCCGATTTACCAATGTATCTTGATAGGCTAATTTAATACATTTTCACAACTGTGCTGAAAAACAATACAGTAAGAGGACATTAAAGCAAACCAAACTAACACAAGGTCCAACACTACATGTTGCTCGCTGACAGACTACAGATTATTTTCTCACCTGACAAGTTGAAGCCCGACAAAAACAAAACTCCCAGCAGCGCCACGGCGCAGGTCGCACAGAGCTGCATGTTCACTAATAAAGGTGAAGAAAAATACAAGTAGATAAAAAAAAAAATAGATGCCTGTTTTCTCTCAAATACGCGGTCTTTGCATGTTTTTTTATTAGATCCCACGCTAAAACAATTGCGATGGCGTTGACAGCCTCGCAACTTCCTGATCCTGCCTTCCCTCCTTACCTGTGGGCGTGGACCGCAGGTAGGTTACGGTTACCTGTCCAAACTTGACGGGTGAGGATCGGGCCCTGCCGGTGTACCCGTGAGCCGAAACAAACAGCTAGAGCTGGCAAATAGACTAATAGATCGGGACCTTGTGTGACTTCCCCTCGTTGGCACAAAGGATGCCCTATATTTAAACACATTCAAACCATGCCAAGGATTGTTGGCACGGGGCTGTGTATCCCCAAAATGAGACAGAGGGAAGGGTGTGGATATGGTCGACAGAGCTAATTCTCCGGATATAGGCTGCATTAATGACCACAGTGTACCACAATGGAGTAGATTATTACTTTATGGACCAATATCACAAAAATATGATAAGTCTTTCTCTCCCAAGCGAAAATGAACTGTAATAATCCTCATAAATCCCTACAGGAGTGTTAGTGATATTATAGCGATACCATAGGAGATAAAAAAAAAACTATAAAGGTCACTATAAACTCACTTATGAGTACTACAGACACATTACTAATCCCTGTAGGAATGTTACACAATTCTTGGTGGCAGATAACTATGTTTTCACTCAAAGACCAGTGAGACTTGTCCGGTCAGATGCATTTTTTTCAGTGAAATCATCATCAAAATGTGATTAGGACTTAGTTGTGTATCCCTGATGTGTGATAGCACACTGAGTAATACTCCCAGTGGTGCTGAGGCTTCCTCCTGCCTCCACATGCCTCATGACGCAGCGCAGGCATTCCTGAACAGACACAATCCCTAAGGGCGACCACGCCACCATACACCCACCCACACACACACACACACACACACACACACACACACACACGCACGTAAATTTGTGTTATTACTGTATTTGTGAGGGCCTTCACTTCACTACATTCACCCCACCCCCACCCCTAAAACCTAACCCAAACCCCACATAATCTTAACCTTTAACCTAATTTAACCCTAATCCTAATTCTAACCTTAATCTTAAATCCAAACCCTAACCCTAAACTTAACCTAAACACTAAATTTAACCCTAACTTTAACCCTTATACTCTAAACCTAATCTTTAAACCTAATCCTAATTCCAATTTTAACTCTTTTTTTTTACTGAAAAAAAAAACCCTTTGAAGAAGTGAGAAACAGCAAAATGTCCTCACTTTTTTCCTCATGATTTTCCTTATCTTTCTATCCTTGTGAGGACTTGAGGTCTTCATAAGTATAGAAAGAACGCACACACCCACACACGCACACCCGCCCGCCCGCGCACACCAACCAACACATGCGACATTCAAGTTTTTGGTTAAACCAGTCTGACAGCATGTGACAGCCTGTCTGGTGCTGGAGTGTCTCTTAACAAGAGACCCCAGTGAAGAAGCAGCAGCTGTCAGCTTCCCTCCCCTCCCATGTTACCCTAGAACAAGGAGGAGTAACAAGGCCGCCTCCTTCTCCTCTCACAACCCCACTGTGTCCCTCTCTTTCATTCCCTATTTTCCTAACCAAAGTTTCATAGCTGTTGAGTCTTTATCAGGGCCTTTAAGGTTATTCAAAACAGATAAGCACCTGTGACTCTGTGCTGCCAGCGTTTGTACCAGTTTGGAGACTTTCCAGGCTGACTGAGGTCAAGTAGTGTTATGAATACTTATTCACAGAGTGTGTTAGACTACTTAGGTGCTAGATCGGTGGGCTTTGTAATGAATGGACAGTAGGCTACAATGATTGTATTTGAGTCAATTTTTGAGTCAAACCTTCTTATTCTTATTCATTATCTAGTAGTAGTAATAATAGTAGAAATAGCAGTAGTAGTAGTAGTAGTAGTAGTAGAAGTAGTAATAGTAGTAGTAGTAGTAATAGTAATAGTGGTAGTATCATCATTATTATTATAAAACAGAGTTACAAAGTGCTTTACAATACAAAAAATGTCAGCAATAAATAAAAGTGTGAACAATGAATTAATAAGAAAAATAATAAAATGCTTAAGGGCAAATGTAAAATGTATAATAATTAAAAAACAAAAAAATTAAAACAAGAATAAAAACAACAAAACAAAGAATAAAATACACACATTTTTCAGTTAAGAAAGTTAAGGGATAAAGTTGTTGTTGAGTTTGGCTTGCCTGATCTAATTGGGTATTTATCTTCTTACACTGTCTGAATTGTTCTGATGCAGGAAGCCCCACTCACTTGGCACCGCAAACAGGCTAAAACAAATGGCTGGATTATTTGAAACTGTCATTTGGCCCAGTCTGATTCTAGGTCAATAGGCCTACTTATTATAAACTTAAGGGCCTAAATAGTCCACATGAGGGCAGCAATGCACGATTTGTGACCAGTGGCATGCTACATGTACACAGCCCTGATAGAGTGTTGTACTTCATTTCAGAAAAGTTTCTGGGTTCAAACTGACATTCTCTCCCAGACAGCGGTCTTCTGAGAAAATGACTACTGACATAAACTGAGTTGTCATCTCAGCCTTAAGAACTGCAGTTTGTTATCATATAAGAGGTCGTTTCAACAAACTCATTCACATTCTGAGATAATTTAGCAGAAGACAGGTCCATTATTTTTGTTTATTTATTTAGATTGTAAGTGGGTCATTTTTGCCTATTAGAAAAAGGTTTTTGACCATATTTCTCTCTCTCTCTCTCTCACTAACCAGCTTGCACGGCTACCAACCTTATCATACAAGATAAGAGGAAAGTCTGGAGGGACCAAGGTCAGGTTGCTCTTACCTCTAGGTGAGATGCCAAACCTAGTTTAATCCAGTCTATGTTTATGGGCAATTAGGAATGACTCATTGTCTGTCCTGCATATCAGACAGCTTGCCTAATGGCTTCCCATAGTCTGCAACACTCAAACACTTAAACCTTTTAAACCTTGTTTTCATATTAATTAGATTTAATCTCACCCTGGGACCAAGGCTCATTCAGATGTGCTGGTTCTCTACTCATGTTGACCCACCTAGATCAGACCTGCAACCTTGAGTTATTAGAGTAAGAAACACTGTTTATAGGGGACACACCCCTGGTTTAAAGGGGACTGATACTCCAGCTTGAAAATGTGCCCTTTTTATTTAGTATCACTTGTGTACGTATCTTTATCTTCCACCAAGATTTGAGCATTGTTAAAATTCAATAACTGAGTAAATAAATATATGAAGGTTGTACACTTTTCTCCATACAAAATATTTATTTTACACCACCAACATGTTTCGGCAGTATGCCTTCTTCAGGGTGTCATGAAAAGGGTTAGGGTTAAAATTCAGTAACTGTAATAAAATTAAGCTTTTAGGCATTTTCTGTTCCGTGGGTGTTACTGACATGCCTTTTCAAACTCAACATTTGGTCACTAGTATCCACAAATGAGGTCATGTTTTGATAGGATCGCCCCCCTTGTTAGGCATGAACATCATTTTTAATCCCGCCCCATACAAACTGGTTGCTGGAATCAGGGAAACTGATCAGACAGACTTCTCTCAACATAGATATGACTCACAGATTCTCAGAGTTAAATGACGTAATTCACATCCCAGGACGACGGAAATAGCCATGATAATGGGGAAATTGCTTATTTTAGTTGTCTATCCCTTTAATGCAGTCCCAGCACCAGCAGAACACAAATAGTGCCCAAATAGTGTCCAGACTAGTGCGTAAGAGATACCAGTTGGTCTCGTCTGTCGCCACTTACTCAGCCGGTCACCCTGGAGGAGTCGCTGCCCCCGGGAGAGACCACAAGCACCGCATGCAGCACCCATAAACCCAGAGAGCAGCTCCCCTTACAGCTGTCTGCCCTGCACATAAAATTAGACCCCCAGACAGTCGCACTGTAGGCTCCAGGAGTCAGAGGCAACTGGGGAAAGTAGGAGATGGACACCGGTAATAACGCTAATCTTTACTTTGGTAAGGGAGTTATTAAAGAAAAAAATCTCTTATCTCTGTATTTCAAGCATGGCTTTCTAGTGAGAGTCTATTCTGGCACTCTCTACGCTCAAGATAGATCATTAGTCAGCGTGTGTGAGTGTGTCGTCAGTGTGTACAGTATGCATTTGTGAATGGAGAGTGGATCAAGTTTCACAGTAACCGATTCTGTGAGAAACTGCTCAGCTGCTCCACTGAAAATAGAGCACATGCGTAGTGTTTGTTCAGGTGAATAACTCTGTGTTGTGTATTGTCTTCAGGACAATGTTTGTTGTTTTGTTGTTTTCAGGAAGCTGTGTGAGATGCAGCAAAGCAGTGTGTGGTGCAGGGACAGCCTGCCAGGCCATGGGGGATCTGTTCCACGACACTTGCTTCACCTGCAGTATTTGCAGTGAGTCTAATAATCTAACTGCTCATATGCCGTAATATTGAATGCGTTCCAGTAGCTTTGATCCCTGAAGTGAATCAGCAGTGTGTTTTCAAGTGTCATTATGGAGAAGTCACTTTTCCCTCAAATAAAGGATGTTTCACAAGCTTTAGCCTCTCCAAACAGGAAAAACAAAATAACAAATTGAAAGCATATAATTGAAACAGTGTGCTCCAGTACTTCCTTTGGGTTAGTCTGTGTGAAGTGGCTCAGAGACTCTTATTTATAGCACTTTTCCCCTTCTTTCCTCCTATCAAACTGTCATTTGTGTGTCACATTTAGGTAAAAAGCTGAGTGGCAAGCCGTTTTACTCTCTGTCAGGGAGAATCTTTTGTGAGGATGACTTTTTAGTAAGTATGTATTTCACAACTGTATATTGTTGCACAGCTGTACAGTGGGATGTAATGTGATACAAACAGAGATATATTCCTTATATCCTGTTTGAAAAGAAATACAGCAATCAACAATCAGTTTCTTTTATAGGATTATCCTTTTAAGTATTTTCTTTTCTCTTTTATATTTCCTAATGCTTTTATTACATTGTATTGTTTCATTACATTTTATTTTATTGAATTTTAACATTTTTATTATTTTATTTGATTAATTTTTAGATTGTTTGTTAGTTTTATGAATTGTTAGTTTTATGAGTTTTTATGTAATTCAGGTCTCTCTTGCAAATGAGATTTTGATCTCAATTGGATTTTACCTGAATAAATGAAAAAAATAAATGTGATGGGTGAATCTTTTTTTTGTTATTCAGTACTCGGGAGTTCATCCATCCCCAGAAGTCTGTAATAGCTGTGGACATTTAATCATGGACATGGTGAGTATGAGTGTATGTGTGTTTGTTTGTGTGCATGCATGCGTTCATATATGCATTCATTTGTATGTATGCATGAGTGGTTTGTGCTCACTGTATGGAAGGGGGAGTTCATCCTGGTGTCATGTCCCGTGTGTTTCCAGGTCCTACAGGCTCATGGGAAGTCGTACCACCCGGCCTGTTTCCGCTGTGTCGTCTGCAGACGGAGCCTGGAGGGTCGGTCCTTCACTGTCGACACACACAACAAGGTTTACTGTGTCAGGGACTATCACAAGTGAGTTTTTTAGACTTGTTTGACACCAATACAATGGACCAAGCCCTTTTATTCACACCCCCGAAACAACGTGAAACCACACCCGGACACACACCGAGATAAGTCACACCCAGAATGACTTCATCGTTGAGTTTCTTTGATGTTTCATTGAGACTTCTCGTTGGTTTCAGGCTCCGGGCTCCCAGGTGTGCTGCTTGCAGAATGCCCATTTTGCCATCTGAGGTGAGCTTGAATGAATTAAAGTGAATGACCTCTCATATTTTGTAGCACCTGCAGTATTTTCCGTATATTTTGAGAAATTGGTTGTCTTTTTTAATAATTATTTCACAAACTAGCTTCCCAAATAATAACTGCAAAAAATCCCTGTTGTTGTTTCAGGGGTCTACAGAGTCCATTCGAGTGGTATCATTTAACAGAAACTACCATGTGGAGTGCTATGACAGTGAGGTGAACCTCATTTGAGAATATGACATTCATCTTTCCATATTTGGTGCTGTACTTGTTTTATAAATGTAAAAGAAACTGTGATTTTTGAAATGGTGAAATTGTAATGTTTCATGCAATTTCTGCAATAAAGGCCCAAGTCAAAGAATCATGCATCCCTCTGTGTATCCCATTTTAGTGGTCTAAATCAGTGGTTCTCAATGTGGGGTCCGGGGACCACCGGGGGTCCTTGAGGGGGTTCCAGGGGGTCCCAGGCAAATTGATGAATCGTTAAACTTCAGCATTATTTCATTTACAAGAAGTTAACACAATTAGAGAATGTAGAAGAATGACTGTTTTGGTCATAGTTTCACTGTTATCTCTCTACCTACAATACAGATAGTCATGGAATTCTGGAACAAATCATATCTCACAATAAAAATATTCTCAGATTTGGGTCCGAGAGGCAAAATCTCATCAAATGGGGGTCCGTGGCTCTAATGTGGACTAAATTAGGGGTCCTTGATATGAAAAAGGTTGAGAATCACTGGCCTAAATGACAAACAATGATTAATGTGGGTGAATCATGTGTCTAATGCAATGATGCAAAATGATTAACAAATGATGAAACACCTAGGCCTACTTGAAGATCAACATTTGAAGTAATAGGGTGGATTTATAGGATTCAAATGTCCCACATCTCCACTTGTATGTTATATTTCAGTAATTCCCCAACCAGTTCAAGTCAAGGATCTCACTTTAGACCACAGTTTTGTCCCCAAGACCTCCATCCGAGAAGATTTTGGTTGTCTTTCTATGCTGTCGGAGGGAAATACTAGTGGAGAGAGTGAAACCTATGATCAAAATAGCCAGTCTTACACATTCTAACATTGTACTAGCTTATAGTGAATGAAATAACCATAATAGTGAAATATTTACCCTATCAAGTACCCTAAGAGGTCCACTTGGATAGTGTTGTCCTCTTTCCTGTCGGTTAGGTTAGCAGCGACACCGTGTGTTAATATCCAGTACCGCCACAAATTACCTTCCCGGAAGACACTACTTTGGAAGTTACCAAATGAAGATAAACGCTTTTTGAAATGGCGTCAGTCACGGTACGTGGCTGGGCTCTCTGCACCTTGGCTCTGCTAAACTTTGCGTTTGTTTTCATAACCGGCGCAGACTTCATCCGCTTCGTTTCGTTTCGAGCCATTTACCACAACATCACCGGAGAGACGACACTCTGTCAAGGTAAGCTTCCGTAGCTGCTTGCTGTCAGGCGAGCATGATATAAGTGGAAGCGGGTTATCAATGAAATAAACTTAGATGGTTTTCAGACGAGCTTGAGCTTGTTATTACAACGTTATAAGCTATCAACTACATCCTAGACTGTGTTTTAAATTAATGCAAAAAGAGTTAGAAAACAAGCTCCTGTGGTTCCTGTACGGCAGTTGGTTTCTAAAACATGGAAGATTCTATGTACCGCGCGACAAGATTCTAAATGTTAAGTAGCAGTAGTTCACGTTTGACGTGACATTCTGAGGATGAGTTCAAGTTGATATCGCGAGAAGAAATCCAAGAATGCCACCGCCCGGCTAGCTCAGTCGGTAGAGCATGAGACTCTTAATCTCAGGGTCGTGGGTTCGAGCCCCACGTTGGGCGCAATGTTTTTTCTGAGAGGAGACATTAAGTAAGTAAAGTTTATTTATATAGCACCTTTCACAGAGCAAAGTCACAAAGTGCTTCACAGGAGTAAAATAGTTAAAATAATACCATCAAATAGTAAGAAACAATAAAACAAAAACAAAGGACATAAAAACACACAGAAATACAGACACAAGAGGCTAGACAAAGGCCAGTCTGAACAGATGAGTCTTCAGCTGCTTTTTAAAAGTGTCAACAGAGACCGCAGATCTTAAGTCCAGTGGAAGAGCGTTCCATAGTTTAGGTGCCACAATTTCAAAGGCTCGATCGATGATAGAGGAAAACTTGAATACTTGGAGATTATTTGCATCTAATTCACATTTCTGTTGTTTAGGCCATGGATTAGAAGACAAGCTAAATTATCTGTTTAAATTATGGGACATAAGTGTGTAATAGGTCATGTGTGTATATTGCTGGGCCATGTGCTATATGTGATGCTTGTGTTTTTGATGCCTGTTCTCAATGACTTCATGGATAATAGTGTCTTATAGGCCCATGAAGGCTGGGCACTATTAAAGATGCAAGACACTGAAATGAACTAATCAATCAATCAGTCAATCATGTAATGTAATATAAACCTTGGTGCCTGACCCAAAATAAAACATCACTGTAACACCCCTGCAAGCACTTACAATGTGTTTATATACTCAAAAGTAGAGTTTCTAGTGACCATATTTTTAATGCTGAACTATAAACATTTTGTGTTGCTGTTCAAACAAAAACTTCAACTGATAATCAAAATAGGAAGTGACTGTTCCCCTCTTCTCCCACCCTTCAGACTCCGTCCCGTGGTCGGCCGCCCTGCAGGACGGCGCTGTGCTGCGGGCTGTCGGTGTGGATCTGGGGCTGCTGGCTCTCTTCACCACGCAGCACAGTCTGCTCGCCTGGCCGCCCGTCAAACAGGCCTGCCAGTCAGTGCTGGGCGTCCTGAACAGGGCGGCGTACTGCTTCACCACTGCACTGGCACTCCAGGTACAGCAACACACACACATACACACTCACACTGCATGTACTCTCTCTCTAATTCCCATAACCACTATATAGTCCTCACTCAGTGCTATTATTGTCTCTCCTCCTGCGTTAGATCCTGATGCGGTTCTGGCAGCCGGTGACCGGTGCCCCCTGTCTGTGGTCGGTGCGTCACGCGCCCTGGAGCATCTGGTTCCCTCTGCTCTGCTTTACGGTGCACTTCCTCTGCTGGGCCATCATCTGCAGCATCCTCATGATCTTTGATTACCCAGAACTGCTGGGCATTAAGCAGGTAGGCTGTGCTTTCTAACCCTACCTTGGGTCAGTGGCTGTGACATAACACCATGTTGGTCGACGCTTTTATATAAAGTTTCTCACAATCAGGGTGGGTAGGTTATTTTAAAAATGTATTCCATTACAGTTACTAATTGCCTCATCTAAACTGTAATCGGTAACATAATCAAAGGCATTACCTAAACTCAGTAGTGGACTCTGATTATTTTCAGTTACTTTCAGGTTGCCATATTTGAGGTATAAATGTATGAATTACAAAAAGTGAAAAATAAAGTTCAGGAAATTTATTTCAGGTTTGGATGCAAACACATATTTTCCACTGTGTCACATTTTCTAAAGACACACCTGCCACTATTGAAAAGGCCTTCTGAGTTCACAACTATCTGTAATCAGAATACATTATTTTTTAGGTAACATAACAGAATTTAGAATATTCCGAAAATATAAAGCCGTTGCAAATATTCCATTACTACCCAATCTTGCTTACAGCACCATGAGTGCATACATTTTTAGTATGGGACAGTGTTGGGGTCACACTCAACTCACTGACTACAGGACCACGTAATATATATTAGTCTATGTTTGTATATATTAACATAATACATTGACTTCAGTTCCGACTTATCGTACCTATATAATCACATCAACTTGACGGGAGTAACCTCATTGGCCCCAGATGGAAACTTCAAGGGGATTGAGTTTTTCAGTTAATTCAATAGCCAGTTAATTCAACAGCTGATTCAGCAACCCAAGTACGTATTAGCCTGGTTAGATGAGTCCAGTTGCAGCCTTCCCTGCATGTAAACTCAGTCAGTGTGAATGGATATACAGTAGAATCACATTAACATCTTGAAGGGGTTCGAACCCCAGCATACTCACTGTACTCCCAGTCCTTTCGACCAAAGTGTAAACGACTCTTTCTCCTAAAATCTGTAAAGACACAAAGCAGAGTATTGATGTTAGTAGGACCGGTAGTGGACAAGTGGAAACTTCAGGAAGGAGGCAAACAGACGTTCAGCAAGATTACTGCTGCTGCATGGTTACATACAGGATTTCCCAATCCTGTGCCGTTTTGAAAGATTGCTATGCATCTGGATTAATTTCCTCATTTTGATCTGATGCCAGAACAGCACATAAAATAATATAATAATGACTTTGATCAAAATATACGTAACGGGGACTATGTAATCTGTGACAGTGATTATTAATATCCTTAAAATGTTATATAAGTAGATTTACTCATTATTGGTTTTGCTGCTAAGTGAATGCGTTGCTTAACCTAATTTCGCTCCCTCTCTCTTATCCTCTGTTTCCCTCCCTTCCTCTCTCCCTTCCTCAATCTCTGTTTCCCTCCCTCTCTCCCTCATCCTCTGTTTCCCTCCCTCTCTCCCTCATCCTCTGTTTCTCTCCCTTTCTCCCTCATCCTCTGTTTCCCTCCCTCCCTCCTCTCTCTCTCCCAGGTGTATTATGAGTGTCTTGGTTTGGGGGACCCCCTGTCGCACAAGTCTCCCCGGGCCCAGCGTCTCTTCTCCCACCTGCGTCACCCGGTGTGCCTGGAGCTGGCGGTGGTGCTGTGGCTCCTCCCCGCCTTATCCCTGGACCGGCTCCTGCTGGCGGCGACTCTCTCGGCCTACCTGGCCCTGGCGCACTCACTAGACAAACAGGATTTAGCCTACCTGTGCGTCCAGCTTAACAGCAAGCTGCAGCTCTTTGCCGAGCCACACCGGGGCAGCGCCACTCCCCCCCCGGACAGTCACAACCACAAGCAGAAGTGAATGGAAGCTGCTGCTGCGGTGTGACGATGGGTCGACGTACCTATCCCTCCAAAATTACCCAGAAACATCATGCGGGAAATTGCAAAACTGACTGTTATTTGTATCCAAGACAATCTCTATGATCTTTGATGATCTTCGCACCCGATCTACTGTGCTGAATAAGAACAAACCTGGTCTGGCTGTTTGTGCTAATGGCAAATGACCACACTTGAACTGAATGCTTTGCAACTTGACACTGTATTTTTTTTTTATTATTCCTTGTCACTTTGTATGTGCTTTTAGAAATATTCTGGTATTTTTTTTATTTTTTTTTTTTAAGTTTTAAATTTTTTTTTCCATATAAGGGATGCAGGTACCTTGACAATAACATCAGATATTTGCAAAAAAAAAAAAAAAAAGAGTCAATTAGAGACAGTACATAATAGACCATCTCTAAGCAAAACAAACACAAATAAAAAGAAATTATAAATACTATAGAATATTTTTGTTCTACTACTCAGAATGTGTTTTTGTTTATCATAGAGTATATTTTTATAGCCTATTGGTGTAGCTAACATTCAAATGTGCCAGCTGCAGTTACACTGTATTTCTCTACACACTGATTTCAAGTTTGACTGTCCTCAGAAAAGGATATAGGCCTACTATTGAGATTTCACACTGAAAATCCATGAAAACAAGTCTCCTGATATTTGTTAGTTCATAAATGTATTTCCTCACCTACAGCAATGTCAGACGTGTGCCAAAATACATCTGCTTATTGCAGTGAGCAGAATCATTTCAGTATTGAAATGTGTGGCTACTTCTGGAACTTTAGAGTACTGTAATCTTTGAATCTTTGATTTTATAAGGCAGGCTAATGTTATTTTTTCCATAGAGCAGCATTTGCATTCACTGTAATGTCTTATTAATAGCCTTCAGTATTTTAAAGAGCATATTGAATAAATGCAATAGACTGTATGGCTGTGTTCTGTGCCATGTTCATTTCTTATTTTAATAGTGTCCTATCAGGTCCTTTTGCCTTGTTTTTTTATACAGTAAGTGACAAAGTAACTGCTTTTTATACCTTTTTAAATTCAGTTTGATTAGCTGAATTGACTTCATCTAAGTTTTTATTGGTAATCTGTTTATGGTTATGTATCCAGAATTGCAATTGAAATGTCATAGGAAGGAAATTTATCGTGCCTTTGCTACCTCAGGTAACTCCTACAGCCCTCTGCTCTCCTCTGCCGACAGCATCCCCCCCCCTCTTTTCTCTCTCTCTCTCTCTCTCTCTCTCTCTCTCTCTCTCTCTCTCTCTCTCTCTCTCTCTCTCTCTTCCAATTAGCGCTGCGGGACGGAGGGATGAGAAGAGGGGGGTTGGTGACCGGGCAGACGGGTATGTTCTTTAAACGCCTTTTCTTAGGTCCGACAATATGGTGTGTGTGCTACTAAACTCTCCTGAGGGAATTTAATGTAATTATCGGATTACAGTCCTGCCGCTCCGAAGCTGGAAATATTTACTACGCCGACGGAGGTGTATTCATGCGCTGATTCGCTGTAAGGTCGGTGTGATTTGAGTTGGTTATGTAAACATTTTAAACCCTCCGTTTTGACAGCATAGATTAATCTGTTAGTCACTGGTAAAGGGGATTTTCCGTCGAGGTGGAGAGTGGAGCGCATTACGCACAGCCGGGCCAAGACGCGCAGTCGCTCCTTACCGAAGTGGAGATGCCAGCCGTAAAATCGAAGCCAAGACGGATATAAAAATATTTTTGAAATAACTGGTGAGTTTTAGTTTCATTTATTTATCGTAAAGATTATATGAAAAACAGCTAATGATTTTCAGTTACGTTGCAAACATCTGACGTGCCAATAATCGTGCAAGGTCTGTGATATTGTATGTTTGGCTCAGTGCAACAGGTAAACTATGCGTGCAAGCTACTATTTATAATGTATGCCTATTATTCTGCATTGATTTGCATCATGCTTTTCAATGTTACTAGAAATTGCAATTGCATGTTAAGCTGTTATTACACCTGTTGAATTTGTATTAACTTAACTAAAATTATGAGTTGTAGCTGTATCTAACAGTCTCATATGGGTGATATTTGTAATGGAAAATTAAATCTGGTTTAAGAGTGAATCGTTTTCATTTCACCATTTCATTTTTTGCAGAGAAATCTCAGAGGGTCTCAAGAGGAACGGCAAACATCTCGTCCAAAGAATTGCGTCTTTCTCTGTTATGTCTGTCTCCTCTTTGCCGGAATGGAAGCAACTCCTACTGGAGAGAAAGAGGAGAGAGGAGGAGGAGCGAGAGAGGAGAGAAAAAGAGGAGGAGGCGAAGCTCGCCAGCATGCCTGCCTGGAAGCGAGGGATCATCCAGCGGAGGAAAGCGAAGCAGGAGGGTTTGGGTGACAAAGACAGAGAGAAGGAGAGAGAGGGATTCCTCCTACCAGCGGACGTCAAATCCCCCTCTGATGGTCTGAGTGACACGGACAGCTCCGTAACAGTTAATTTGGGAAGTGAACCATCGCTCAGTCCAGATCCAGGGCAATGGCTGGATGCAGAGACCAAACCACTGAGTCAGGTGTCCATGGAAACCATTGTCCCCGTCCACGAAAACCCATTCATTCGCACCCAGAGTGGATGGAGGAAGGGTAGGGATGCCGAGAAGGCTGCGGAGGTGGGTTATCAAGAGAGAGGGAGCGAGCAAGAAGCCGAGGTGGGAAAAGATAAGGAGAGGGAGAAAGACAAACCTAGCCCCAGAGGTCACGATGGGGAGTCAGGAAGCGGGAGAGATATAGAAATGAAAATAGAGAAGTTCAGAGACAGGAGCGAGGGAAGGGAAAGAGAGAGAAACAGGGACAAGAGCGATGGAAGGGAAAAAGAGAGAAGCAGGGACACGAGTGAGGGATGGGAAAGAGACAGAGGCAAAAGGAGAGAGTCACTTAAGGATGCTGTGAAAGAAAGGGAGAGGGAATCCCTGAAAGTGAGGAAAGAAGAGGAGAAGGGGGAGGAGAAAGACACGGACCCTCCTAGCCCCCTGTTTGCTCCCCTGGTCCCTTGCCTTCGGACCATCCGGGCCGACAATATCATCATCATTGAACAGGATAGGAAAAGTAGCGATGAGAGGAGGGGTAGATGGAGGGAGACAGAGCGAGAGAGGCCCGAGGAAGACCACCAGGAGAAGATAGGAATGAAGATGGACCTGAGGGAGATTCTGGCTGGAGGAGGGAGCGTCACAGAGATCCGAGCCTCTGAGGTTTTGATCATAAAACCCTCGGTAACATCTGAGGAGAGGAGTGCAGGAGGAGGAGGAGGAGGAGGAGGAGGCAAAGGGTCGGGTAGAGAAGATGGAGAGAAGGAGCGAGAGGCGAAGCGCACCATGGATGGAAGAAGGGATAGTATGGGCAGGGAGCACAGAACAGATTCGGCCTGGCTGAGAGAGAAGGAGAGAGAGACTGTCAAGGAGAAAGAGAGACCGTGGGGCCAGGCAACGGTCATTAAAGAAGACAGGAAGGACAGTACTGACGATAGCGTGTTTGTCGAGAAGGGAGGGAGGGTTAGTCAGCTGCTGAGTAAATTCGGAGAGCACCCCAAGCCTCCGTCTCGATCCAAAAGTTCAGACAATTTCCTCAGACTTGCCAGCAGAAAATACTCAGAAGGTCAAGATGAGCACCAATCTGAGGAGAGGAAAGCAGATGGGAAGAGTACACCGCTGAGGGCCATGCCCAAACGCTCATTCAGCTTCTCCGACCGAGCCTTTTGTGCTAAGGAGAACGGCGTGGTTGACGAGGGATACCAGAAAATGATCGAGAGGACACGTTCAGAGAAGAAGGTGGCACCCTGGGGAGACGTAGCAAAAGGGGAAGGCTCAGAGAAGGAGACCACGGCGAAAATCAAACTGGGGAGGGCTCGGTTTTTGGATAAAGACCGGAATGGAAAGCTCAGAGACGGACACGTAAAAAACGACAGCCAACCAGAGGTGCACGCTGAGAGAGAGCCCACGCCGAAGAGCAACACAGGAACTGAGACAAAAATTTGTACTTCAGCATCAACAGTCGAGAAAGTAGAGCCCGTCGACAAGAGGGCTGCGGAGATGGCAGGTGACGCGGACGGAGACGAGGGCTTCACGGTGGCGTCCGTCAAAAACACAGAGGGAATCTCCTTTGCCAGAAGAGTGCCTATCAGGCAGGACGGGAGAGCGAAAGCAACGGAGAGAGAGGTGAAGCGACTGAGAGAAGACAGCGAGAGAACTTTGGAGAGGGAGCGGAGTACAGAGAAAGGGAGGGAGGGAGCGAGGCAGGCTGAGCCACAGGTAGCCGAAAGAAGGGGGTCAGACTTTCGGAGAGGAGAGGGAACAGAAGGCATAATCCCAGCTGAAACTACGCAGCAGAATTATGTCATTGCTGTGTCAGTAGATCCAGCCGGTCTGCCTCATGCTGCTGAGAGTCACTACAGGCACGCATCAGCTTTCACCGAGTGCTCTAGTCTGCTCTGCACAGTGGCAGACAGGCCGGGTGAACCCCATAGAGCGACAGAGTGGAGCGGTACAGGGCCACAAGGACCCTACCTAACACAGTCCGTACTGTCCCAACACACAGAGGATCTCATCAGTAAAATAGAGAGAATAGGAGAAACAACTGTTTACAGCAGTGAGAGAGGAGAGAGGGCTTACAAGGAGATCACGCAGGCACATGACGCGCATATTTATGGCTCAGAGAACCTCATTCACGATGTTATCCCCAAGTCCCCAAAAAGCATCGCACCTATGGGGGCCCCCCCGGGTCCGCTGGAGATTCAAATCCCCAGGACTGTGTTCTACGTTGCGGAGGAAATGGTGGAGAGAAAAAGCGGTCAAGGCGATGAGGGGCAAGACCGGGAAGGAGGGAGAGGGGTGGAGAGGAGGGACAGCTGGAGAATCGGCAAGCCCTTGAGCCGCGTCGAGTCCCTGCGAGAGAAAATCAGGCAGAGAGAGATGGAGAGGACGAGGAATATGCAGAGAGGGGCAGAGGATGGAGGCGATGGGGCAGAAGCCACGGTTACCCAGAGAGCAGGGGACCGGTACGAGGAGAGGGGAACTGAAATGGAGAGAGAGTGGGAAGCTGCAGCTCATATGAGGAAGAGGCTGATCGAGGCAGAGAGAGGACAGGAGGGCCCAGCGGCAGCGCAGACATCCATGACTGCGTTTGACGTCACACAGGAAGTCAGCGTGTTGAAAACCAGCCCTCAGCTTCCTGTTTCTCTGCCAGTCTCACAAGCCGTCAGAGGAGAGGAAGTAACAGGCGGATGCACCGCTGCCGTCTCCGAAGTTATCTCTGACTGCTTCCAAATATCAGGGGTGGAAGATGACCCGCTGAAACATGTAGAAGAAGAGCTGAGGCGCCACAGCGGTTTGCAGAGAGAATACGACAGCAGAGGGGAAGAAAGGGAGGAGGAAGAAGACGAACTCTCAGAGGAGGAGGAGGAGGAATACACATCCCCCCTCTCTCCCTCGCAATCTCTCTCCCCCTCTCCACCTCACCCCAACTCCCTCGCCGCCATGAGCCGGATCTACAACTTGAAAACGGTCGGTTCGAGGACGGGCTTGTGCGTGAGGGAGAGGGCGGTGGACATCCCGTCGGTGCACCTTGTCAAGGTGAAGCCCCACGTATCCCACGCGCCGCAGGAGTCGTGCCATCAGGAGACAGCTGATGTGAGGCAGCTGTGGGGTGGGGGGAAACTCGGGGAGAACAAGGCAAAGTCGGGTGAAGATTTGTGTGGGGTTCAGGCGATACAGCGGCAGGTAGAGCAGTTTCAGCTGAGAGAGCAGGAAGTGGTGAAGTCATCACATGATGGCTGCACACAACAAAACACTCCGCTGAGGGACCGGGAGACGAAAGGGCAGACGAGTCCCAGAGGAGGGCTGCTGCACCAGGTGAAGGACACACAGAAGGATCAACAAACGTCAGCATCGAGCCCCAGAATATCAGAGTTGTCCCAGCGGGTGAGCTCTCCAACTTATGAGCCCAAACAAACCCAGTCCAGGGTGGTCACCATCACCCCCAGGAGCCTCAGGAGCCAATCCCCGGACAGTTTTCTGAAACCCTCGGACTGCGCACCCACCCCAGCCTCCTCCCCAAGCTCCCTCTCTCCTGCCCAGTCTCCCAGCATCTCCCCATCTCCCACCCCGTCTCCCATCCTTTTCTCCATCAGGAGTGCCTCTGGGGGCCAGGTGAAGAGAGGTGCCACCATTACAATCACCCCCAAGAAGCCTGTCGGAGGAGGAGGAGGAGGAGGGGCGGCAGCAGCGTCCACGCCAGCGGGGCCGTCGGCTACCAAGACCCCAGCAGCGCAGCCGGCTACCAAGACTACCTCTCCTGTCGCCGAGCCAGTGAAGAAGAGGTATCCCACAGTGGAGGAAATCGAAGTGATCGGTGGATATCAGAATTTGGACAAGTCCTGTCTGGTCAAGAACAGAGGAGGGACGCCCAAAAGGGTGAGTGGAAACACAGGCTTCACAGGATATATAGCCACAAGTATTAGTGTTGTAACTGTGAATTGAACTAGGTGTTTGTTTGCTTTTCACACACTGGCAGTGTAATGTGTACAGATAAATATAAAGCAGAAGAGCAGACCTTCAGTTTTTGATTATGGATTGATTTTGACCTCCTAACCATGTTTAAAGCAATGACACCAACAAAAAAGAGACTGGGTTAGGATTATGGTTAGTTTTGGGTTACTTTGGTTACATGTGACTGTCTAAACAACAGTGACTATAACAACTGGAATACACTTGGTCAGATTTCATCATTCAGTAATCTACATTATTACAGTTTGAAATTATTTTGAAATGAAAGTGAAATACCCCCTCCATTTCTCTGTCCAACCCCCTGACCCGGTGTTACCTGAAGGTCCCTCGTCGTCAAGTAGAATCCCCTTTCACTGGAAGAACATCCCTTTTGATTGAGAAGTGCGATCACACAGACTGACCTAAGCCTGTTAAAGCCTTATCAAGCACGACATCTTGATTCTTAGCCATAAAATCCTTACCAACACTTGAGTGATCTGCTTGGCCATTTGCTTCTGCTGCCTAATTCATCATGGACGTTTGATTCGGCCTACACTGTGATGATAATGTTCATTATACATACTTTAACCAAGCTAGGGCAATGACAATCAAGACTTGCTGTTGTGTATCTGTGGTTTATTTTTAGAAGGGCACATGCACCCAAAAGAAACCACAGTGAAAGCAACTGCTTATTGCATTGCATCACAGTAATTTCAGCTGTTTGCTAGTTTCCAATACCTTAGCACTTAAAATGAGCCTAGTCAGAATAATATATGAATATAAGAGTAATATAAAAGTAGTAGTAAAATTTCAAATATTATCCAAGTTTGCGTAAGCATTTGTAGAAATTTTACAGTAATATTGCAGGCATCAGTGGAGACAGAAGATTTGAATAGGAAACCACAGACAGCTTGTCACCACCTTCCTCCCTGTTTTTTTTTTTTTTTTTTTCATTCTGTCTGTCTACCAAACGAACAAGATTGTGTGTGTGTGTGTGTGTGTGTGTGTGTGTGTGTGTGTGTGTGTGTGTGTGTGTGAATACATGCAAGGACACAATGGTATTTAATTCAGTTTTTAGCAGTGTAGACTCAAACTACAAATGTATCCCATTAGAGTCACAATTAGTATTAGTACTTTGTGTTTCCTCTTTTTAATTTGCATGAATCCAATCCTTGTCTGACAGACATGAGAGTCTTATGTAATTAGGGCAACGCTGGACAAAGTTGCTCAGCAGAGCAGAACTAAACTGTGTCTGACCGCACAATCCCTAGTGTGAATGAGGTTGAATCTATCTATCTATGTATCTATCTATCTATGTATCTATCTATCTATCTATCTATCTGTTTGTCTGTCTGTATTTCTTTCTTTGTGTTTCACTTCCCCTAACTCCCTATTAGAAGTGTTGTCCTGTAATCTCATTTATTATATTTTCTCTATTTAAAGCTCTCTATCTGAAGCTCTTTAAACAGTTATTTCCCCTATCTGACCATGTACAGTCAGGTACTGAGCATACATACAATATTGCAGGCTGCTTCCTTGTTCCCTCTGACAAATTCTGCCATTTTTGTTGAGTCAGCCCTCACCGCCTGTCAGACAAATCTCTCTTTGTATCTTGTTGGCTGTTTTTCGCTGTGGGTTTTGTTCGTTAGGCCGCAGTCTTGGCAGAAACTCTTTTTGACCACGCTGACCTTACACGGTATGGCCGAGCGTCGCTTACAGCGGGCCACTGGCTCTTTTGACTCATTTGACGTGGGTGAGACAGAAAGAGACACAGAGAGACAGAGAGCTATAGAAAAATGAGAGCGCATGGAGGTCAAACATACCAAGAGAGAGTGGGAGAGAGAGAGAGAGAGAGAGACAGAGAAAGAGAAAAGACAGTCATACCGAGAGCATTGTAGGCGAACTAAACGTTGTCCCCCGTTTGCAGAAACTCCCTGCGAGAGGGATCTGTTGCTGTCGCACACTGCCTATTTTCTCTCGCTTCCTCTTTCAAACTTCCTCACTTCCTCCAAACGAGACTACAAGGAACTGACATTCATGTTCAAATCTTCATATGTGGCTCGGTCTAATGAGAGAATAGGTTGCATAGTAATTGTCACGAGAGTAGCCTTTTGCCACTGGGAAAGAGGATTCGACGCTGTGAAACCACAACATCAGGCGGAGAGCATCATATTATTGTGCACCTCACTGTAAATGAATCGCTCAACTGATCCATTAAGGTATAACTGAATAAACAATTATTCACCTAAATGAATCTCTCAAAGTAATTGCCCACTCCCCAAATTGAATACAAGAGAGGTGGGGGGGAGAAAGAAAAAACCCTCAATAATCTTTTGTTTTACTTTCAGGGCCGCAATCTTGTAATGCTCCCTGTATCATCTCCGCCGTTAAGCGCGCTCCTCTTTAACGATGACCGTAAAGCTGCGGTGAGTGACCACTCTGCGGCCGGTGATTCTCTGACCACCTGTTGCTCTCACGTTGTTGCCCTTGAGACCGTTTGACGTCACGCCAGCCTTCCCTCCCCCCCCCCCCCCCCCCCCCCCCAGAGTCGCGCCATCAACTCACATAGGGGGGTGACTTGCTTGCGCTCTACTCCTCTTCCTCCTCCTCCTCCTCCTCCTCTTTGGCTCGCTCATCTTCCTCTTATGACTTTTTACCTCGGACCTGCTCTCTGTTCATCCCCCCCCCTAGTCTCAATCCCATGGTTTGGTCTTTCTCAGACTACTGGACCATGACAAAGTAACAGATATTAACGGCAGTCGTCCCGGTATTTCCTTTAAGCTTACACACAGGACTAGAGAAGATTAGCACTGTCCCACCAGTGAAGGAGTACGGTGAATTAGTGGTGAATAAAACCACACAGGACAGTATACAGTACCACCGTCTAGCCTGCTTATGGCAACCTCTCCTTTGCTCGCTCCCCACTGAGCAGTAGGCGTAATTTCAACGTTGCGTCTGGGCTTTAGCTCTCATAAAGCCCAGGATCTTTTTGGCTATGTATAGCCCACTTTTAGACCAAGCAGTAAATACATTATTACATATTTAAACAATGCATAAACAGCTGTAAATATCAAAAATATGCACCAGGGAAGTACAAGATAATACTTTATTTTTGTGATTTACCCCAGAAGACTTAGATGTCTAAACTTTTTAAACCCTATGTAGCCTCATTTTAGTCTGGACGTCTATAGCAATTTAGACGTGTTTTAAATGGCTAATCAATGTAAAATCGCTCAGTGGGATCTCTTTCCCTCCCCGTCCCTGTCTGTCCCTCCGGTGCCTCTGCTGTCCCGCTGTGTTGCCCTGGGTTAATCAGGTTCAGGCAGGGGGGATTAGCCTCCTGTGCCTTAGCATGAGTCGCCCAGCCTCTCTCACACCAGGCTCTTTATCTGCACTCCTCTCCAGACAGCCACTCTCAGGGGTGAAGCAGCGGTAACTCGCATGTAGCAGGCATGGCGTGGGCTGCGTGTGTGTGTGTGTGTGCGTGTGTCAAGCTCCATCCAGATCATGTCAGCATCTCTAGGTGTGTTTACTACATGTCTAGACCTCGGACCTGAGCTGCTGGTATAATAGGACACGCTGTGAATGTGCTACGCTGACCCCTAGGTCTATTTCCTGACGGATTTAGGCCGGCTGTTTACACCACGCTGACCCTTGAGTAAACAAACTGCACACAAACATCCGTCAATCCAGGCAAAGACAAACTAAACACTACAGGGCCTGGTATTCCTCTTCGACATTACACCTACATAGACTGCAAACTAAAGTGGAGTTCAGTTTCTGCTTCCACTGCTGCACAATGATATGAGTGATGACAGTCTCTCCCTGGTCAATCAGTCAGACATCAGCCAGTCCTTCAAGGAGCGAGTATTTCTGCTGTGTTAAGCCCCATGCTGTCAGTTAACATTATATTGACAGCATGCAAACATCCCACAGTATCGGCCGAGACAGACTGAAACACGCCTCACCGCCTTTATGATCTTTTACATTTGAATGTCTAAATATAACTTTTAGCCCATCGTTTATATCTAGAATATCTGAATATCTTTGGGGTGCGATGTGTGTCTTCCTAGTCGATCTTTGCTTCCATCTTCTCGGTTTTTAATTTGTTAACTGCTTGGATGTAATGCTTTGTTTTGGATTCCTAAACTGATTGATTTAGCCTACTATTCACTTATCAACTTGGAAGCCATATTTTCCTTACAGTGTCCTTCTACGAAATGTTTGGTCATGCTATTCTTTAAATCATTTAATTAATGAACACAACACAGAGATTCAGTGTTCTCCAGTCGCATCGCTATAGAGGACAAATTCACACCTGTCAAGTCTTGCTATCTCTCTCTTTTGCAGCAGTGTTTATAGTTTTGGAATATAGCTGAGATCATTAATCAGTCAGCGTGGTTTTTGGGTGTGGTGCCCCTTTCGAAAACTCTGACTTTGTCTCTTCTTGCACAGAATTGCCTTCAGTCACAGTAATCAATCAGTGTGAGACTCTACAGGAGAGGCTTAAACTTGGGCCTTCCAGTTGAAGGATTGTCTCCCTACTCACGACCAAACAGAGTATAAAAACACACGTCCCAATCTCGAACAGGTGCAAATATGGACCAAAAAGAGCAGGCAAACTTGTTCTGATGAAGAGCGCTCCACTCGAAACGCCACGTCTAGGTGTTAATAAATTTAAACCTCTCAGGACTCTCAAGCCCTTCTCTTCTTTCTCTACAGGGGAAGGTGTGTTTCGACGAGGTGCAGCTGGAGCAGGTGTGTGAGTATCCGTCGGAGACCTCCATGCTGGCCTGCACCCCCTACCCTCACGACCTGGGGAGGGATGAGAGGCCGAAGGAAGAGGAGGGGCAGGAGGAAGAGGAGGAGGAGCGAGGGGTGACGGTATCCAAGAGCACCAGGAATGTGGGGACTGCTATGGGCCGAGTGCTGAGAGTGGGTCAGTGCCACCCCCTTCTTAAAAAACATAACGTGTAGTGGATTTGTGAGTATTCTGCGAACCCACTCCTCCTGTTGGTTCACAGCGGCTGAGCAGACGTATCTCCTGCAAAACTGTCCATGGCTTTGAATCTCACTCAGGCTGAGCTGCCGCATTTCTGTTTCTTTCCTGTTTATCTTCACTGTGCTACCTGAAAAATGAATAAAACACCAAAGGAGGCTGGAGTGCCAACTTTACTTGAAAAATGCAAACCTGCTCCTCAGCAATAAATAGCCACCATTCGCCCATGGCAAGCTATATTGACCTTATTCACATGGCGGCCATTTTGAACAATCAGGGGGGGAAACTCCAGCCCAGCTCTGTCCTACTGTTGTGTACCAAGATGCATGATACAAACATTTATCGTTTCACAGATTCCCCACTGAAAAACACATTAGAAACAAATGGATCTGAAGAATCCAGAGGGATACAGGTTCACATTTTAATATATCTGGCCCATTATTGCTAGCTACCAGAGTCTATAGCCGGGAAGTTAGCTTACAAGCTAGCTAACTAACTTCCCTGCTAAATTCAGGCAGTTGTTGTGGTTGTTGTTTCTGGTATTGCTAGCTAATTTGATGACTGTCAGGTAACACTACTTTGATATATAACAATCTTTGAGGTAGAGCTTACCACCCCGAGTGTTCAAAATGGCCGCTGTGTGAATCAGGTCAATAGCTTTTAGTTGCTTGATCAGTTTCCAGTGTTGTTCTGGGCAGCAGGTAGCAGGGTGCATGGGCAAGCTCAGGGTATTACAAACCAAACTAACAGTATAGCTACTGTACTAACAATCTCAGGTGACGTCTGTTTCAAATGCAGCAACACAAACTGTAAAAACTCAGCTAAAATTTCTGATTATTGGAGAGCGAATGGAACGGAGGTTGCATTTCTGGTTTTCACCGAGCCATAAATGTCATGGTTGCTGATTGGAAAATGGAGTCGATCAGCCCAAAGAAATCCTAGATTCGTCTTATTTACCTTCCATCTCCGTCTCTCTGTCTTGCAGATGAGTCTTGCCCTCGGTAGAAGCCAGTCACCTCGCCAAATTGCCCATGTGACGAGATCACCAACATTTTTTTGAGCAATATCATGTTATTTTCTTATATTTTGTTTTGTTTGACTTGTCGATGAGTGTTTGTAATCCTTATGATGCAAAATATTTTGTTGTAGCAGCAGGGAGAATGAGTGTTGTACGAGAAATACATGGTGTATGGTGTATGCAGTTGATAAAAGGAACACAATGGTGTTTACTGGGAAAAATATCACCTAGGTTTATTTTCAGTGTCAGGGAAACGGAGAACAAATGTGACTATAAAGTATGGTATGGTACATATTGTAAAAGTTATTGTGAAAGAGTTTTATTTTGACCCTCAGGTCTGTTGGGTGCTGAGGATCACTTATCTATGCAAAATGATGGAATTTACCTTATAAGATTTTATTTTTTAGCTAATATATTTGATAGTTTCTTCTATATTAATTACTTTCTAACTTTAAGGCAGCACTGCCTCAGCACCATAAAAGATTCAGTGATGTTTATATCATCTGCTTTCATGTGCCTGCTGGATTTGCCCATGCAGATGATATAAAGATCAGTTGACTGAGATATTTGAATTTATTTTTTCTTATCTGAAGCCTTTTGAATAACCTCCTCTCTGCGGGTGCTAAACTATGGTAACAGTTAAATTTATAGTATATTTGATGCTTTAAATATAGCTATTATTTTATTATTTTGTCTTGTTGAGATGGAGAAAGATATCTGAGAGGAAGATGGGTTGAGAGCACAAACAATTCAATTCACACTCCAATTCATGTCATCATATTGCAGCCTCTATCTGACTTTTGGCTGTATTATGTTCATGATATATATTTTTTTTGTTTGTAAATGAATATTTTAATTGGTTAAAGAAAATGTGCATTATGCAAATTCTTTTCAAATTATTATTTTTTTTTTCTATTATGGTTGAAGAAGCTGGCTTCAAGAGAAAAGTCTAATAAATAATTCTGAAAAGAGTTTTCTCTCATCTTGTTTTATTTGTCTGTTGGTATTTTTAAAGTCAGGGTTTTCCACCACCCTCGTCATATCAAAGAAGAAGAGACGCTTCAAACCACAGACCCTCATTTGTTTGTTTGGTTTTTGTCTCAGGGACCCTTGGTAGTTTTTTTTTTGTCTGTACAGTTGGAGGGGAAAGTGAAACCTGTGATCAAAATAATAATTCCACTTCTCTTCTAGTGCTGGGGGTTGGGTAGTAAAGGGATACTTGTAATGCATATTCTAAAATTTTAAGTAACTATATTCCATTATATTACCAAAAAAATAATGATTTCTGA
Source organism: Centroberyx gerrardi (assembly GCF_048128805.1). NCBI lineage: Eukaryota > Metazoa > Chordata > Actinopteri > Beryciformes > Berycidae > Centroberyx > Centroberyx gerrardi. The sequence goes on from NC_136015.1 coordinate 18,189,757, forward strand.
TCACAGATACTTGTGAAAAGTTAGAGGATTAGGCTACTTCTGAGACTAGGTGATCTACATCTTTAGAGGAGAAAATTTGTATTTGTATGCATACATTTCATGAACATTGTAATTTTTCACTTTTTCTTGTCTGTACTGATACCTTTATACATCAAATATGACAAAGCAATCTGAAAGTAACTGAAAACAATCAGAATACATTGGGCAAGGAGTACATTACTGTTTCCAATTTTGATGAAGTAACTAATTATAATGTAGTATATTTTTATAGTAACCCACCCAACCCAGTGGGTCTAGTGTTAACTTATTGTGAACAAAACAACAGTGAAATGTAACTGTCGCTCATTTTCTCGGGGGCCCCTGGAGCCCCCTTCAAAGACCCTTGGACGCCCCTGGACCCCAGTTTGTGGGTGTGCAGCGTCATCATCATGAGGGGGACAACAGCGACGCTCTGTGGACAAATGCGGTACTGCTTTATGTCTTGGGGATTTGTCAGGTCAGTTTAGCTGTTTATGGAAACGCGCTTTACGTCAACACGTGTGCGGGCTTGTTGCCTCCTCAGTACGTGCGCCTCTGCGGGGAAACAGCGACTGCTCGTACTTTAAAGGAAGAAGAAAGAAACATCGAGAGGGTAGGAACTATTAGGCGATGAGAAGAGTTTTCTGTGTCCACCATGGAGAAGAAGTAGGAGGGCTCCGACTTCGTTTTGACGATTTGGCCGTCTGAACTGTGCAAACCTGCGAAACTTATAAAAAAATATATAGGAAGGTGAAGCTGCTTTTGACAGATTTGACAGATGCAACAGCGACTGGAGGACTGAAGTGAAGAAACAGTAACATGATTGTGAGGAAAATACAACCAGGAACCTGCAGAGCTTGGCTGTCTCGGGTGAGTGATTTTTCTTTTAGAGTTTACTTTACACTGACACGGCCATGCTGGTGACACAGTGGCCTAATGTTGGTATATATAGAGACACATATAGGCCACATCTAGCTGTTCTGGTTTTGGGCAATGAAACGATTAAAGAGCAACTGAGTGTGATCAAAGTTTCCACCTTCACCCGTCTTTCACACTTCCTATTGTGATACGCCCTGGTCTGCCCTGCCTTCTGCTTGGCTTTCAGTCAAAATATCATGGAAGTGAAACACTGTGTTATGTTATGTTATGTCAGCAGGCATTACAGTTGTCTCTGCACTGACATGCAGAGTATAGCAGTACCTGTACATCTGCACTTACAATGTAGAAGTTTGGCTTGATTATTGTTATTTTATTTTGTTTATGTATTTATTATTATGGTGAGGTTTTTTTTTTTTTTTAAATTAAATTCCATAAAGATACAAACATTAGTAGTAGCGGTATGAAATGATGACAGAAAATCTACTACATCATACTTGTGGTTCACAGAATAAAAAGCATAATTACACAGGCAAGTACAATAAAATAAAATACATGCATGCATGCATACATACATAGGAGCGATGGGCTTAACTAACTAACTAACTAACTAACTAACTATCCATACATACATACAAGATACAAAAATATGTACAGAAATCTGAAAAAAATAATTATAATACATAATGAAATATATAAAGGTAATAAGTAAAGTAAGTAAAATAATCACCTAATCAGTCAAAAGTGCAGGAGGGGTTATGCAGGGAAACAATTAAAGTGTTTGGCTTGATTAGACTTTAAGGGAAATTCTGTTGCACACATGCAGTAAATACAGGGCATGTAATCTCCATTCAGATGTCACCAACATGTCCTGAACCTGCAGGTGGCGTCCAGGCAGGAGCAGTGTTTCTCCTCGGCTGTGCCCCCCCAGCCGGTGCCCCCGCTGGCCCAGACCCTGCAGGGCTACCTGACGGCCCTGGAGCCCCTGCTGCCCCCCGACGAGCTCAGCCACACCCGCAGGATGGTGCAGCAGTTCGGCAAGCCGGGCGGCCTGGGCCAGAGTCTGCAGCAGGGCCTGGAGAGGAGAGCCAGGCACACCAAGAACTGGGTCTGTCATATCAGTGTGGGAAACCGCACACAAGGACGAATGTTAGTGATGGACGTGCCGTATTTTAAGGACAGATAACGCTGCCGTGACATTTTTTTTGGAGCACGCAGGGGTGGATGAACCAGCACTGTTGATGACATATGTGTGAAACTGCTTAAAGCCGTGGTTCTCTTCCCAAAAACAAAGCAACACCTGCTTCTGACCTCTTGTAGAGTGGTGAACTTTGACACCAAATGATGCTTTTTATCTGCGCTTTTCAGGTTGTTTTACTGGTTAATTAATGGAAGAAGCCTAGAAGCTGCAACATTCATTATTTCACAAGATCGTAAAGATTAAACACAACAATAAATTTGACATTTCATAAATCAACCCTCGATCTCTCCAGGACCATACATCAGCACTCTGGTTGGGTCTTGACCCCTAGGTTGAGAACCATTGGCTTAAAATATATTTTGGGCCTCTAGCTTGACGAGTTCAGTATTCAACATTCAATAATTTATCGCCTTGTTAAGAAAATTGATAGGAATTAGCCTCAGTGCAACTCTTAAGACGATAGACCATACACAAAATACATAAAATACTTTAAAAATCAACCCTCGATCCCTCCATACATTGTTCTGCTACTAGAGTGATTGTTGATCCTCATGGAGCTCGTGTGCGTACCTAACTGTGGTCTCTCCTCTGCTGTCCTGTGCAGATCTCAGACTGGTGGGTGCAGTGGGCGTACCTGGAGAGCAGACAGCCTCTGCCTGTGCACTCGAACCCGGCCATCTCTCTTCCCAGGAGAGACTATTCCGACTGGAGGGGCCAGCTGGTGTGAGTGGAAACCTAAACACTATTATAAATTTAAATGTATCTCTGGGATGAAGTGATCTTTTCATGGCGCAGTTAAACCAGTTTCATTCTCACAATAAAACGCAAACACCAGGCCAAGCAGACGAAAACAATCTGTTTATTTTAGTCCTGTATCTCTGTGTCACCATGTAGTTATGTTTCCAGTGAGGGCGCTTGGCCAGTTTGTGGCCCGTACACAAACCTGAGCGAGTGTTGACAGGATCTGGATGGATACACACACACACACACACACACACACACACACACACACACACACACACACACACACACACCTGTTTGTTTTGTATATCATCGTTGTCAGGTGAAAACCTCGTAACTCCAGTTTTGTGATTTTCATGTTTAGCCTCAGTTGAAGGATTACATGCTCCTCTGTGGATTGAGGAAATTCTGCAACCCCTTGGTCTTATGAAATCTTTTCAAAACCAGTTATAGAAACTTAAAAATGCATGGTCGTCAAGCTAAAAACAAGGCTGTTTATCGTTCCTGAAAAGTTGACATTTTGGAGATACAGGGTTTTCACCTCACAACGACATGTACTATTTATACATGCTCTGTTATGCATTAGTAATCTCTAAACTGCATTTGAAATTTGTGTGAACAGCCTTCACACGATACTTGACACCTCGAGCAGATTTTCCTGAATATGAATTGCTTACCTGTTGTAGGATTGAGGCACGATGGATTTGCATCCCTGAGTGTTGAAATAGCACAACTGAATAATCTGCTTTTCTACATGATAATAAAACACTGACCAAAACATGTTTGTTTCCACCCTAGGTTTGCATCCAAACTGATAGCTGCAGTGCTGGATTTCAAAGCCAAAATCCACACGTAAGTTTTTACCTGTATGATCAACCTGGGCCACATACAAAACCTTTTTTGGCTAATTTAACTGCCATATGGATGGGGGTTACCACATAGCACAATACAATGAATACTAGATGGTATAGACGACCACAGGGAAGTATTTGGAAGTCAATTTAGTAAGCTTTTCTGTGATTGACAGGTTACCGGACAGTATCTGAATCACATATACTGTAATTACAATACAAGCAAATTAAAACAAATGCTAGGAATTGTCTGCAACAATTACTTGAGCCAGGTATCAGGTATAAACTGATCACCCAGTAGTTAGTGACACAACTCAATCCAATGACTCTTTTAATCTCCTGTGTTGCAGTCACTTTCACTAACGGCTATTTCAGTGCTCCAACCTTTAGCTTGGCTGGCATTGCCCTGTATTCCTTTGGTGTATGAAGTTAATCTGGATCTAATTTTATTTGGCTGCACTGTCAGTAACAGTATCTCTCAGTAACAGTTTCTGTCTCCTGCCATCTCCCTTCTGTATACTCTTCTCTGCAGACCCGGGTCAGGTAGTAGTTGTAAATAAATCGTATTGTTTGTTTTAATCTGCTTAGAGGACCAGATTGGCGGGCTTTGCCATATCAAGACATATCTTATTTGCCAAACTCCACCCATCTGGCACAAAGTATTTGCAAAGTGTTTCTGTTACTTCCTCCAGCTCTCTATTCTTTTCTGTTTCTCCCCTGCTTTCTATGGCCATACCTCTGTACGGTCTCTCCCTCCATACACACACACACATGCACAATCTCTCTTTGTCTCTCTCAGCTTGAGGTGTCACATATCCATATGTACCAGTAACACGATTGTTCTCTCTGTACAAAATTACTCTCTCTCTCTCTCTCTCCCCCTTTCTCTCTCTCCCCCTTTCTCTCCCCCTTTCTCTCTCTCTCTCTCCCCCTTCTCTCACTCTCTCTCTCCCTCCCTCTTTCTCTCCATGTCTCTCTCTCTCTCCCCCTTCTCTCACTCTCTCTCCCCCTTTCTCTCTCTCTCTCTCTCTCTCCCCCTTTCTCTCCCTCTCTCTCTCTTTCTCTCCCTCTCTCACTCTCCCTCTTTCTCTCCATGTCTCTCTCTTTCTCTCTCTCTCCCGCTTTATCTCCCTCTCTCTCTCTTTCTCTCCCTCTCTCACTCTCTCTCTTCCTCTTTCTCTCCATGTCTCTCTTTCTCTCTCTCTCTCACTCTCTCTCTCCCTCTTTCTCTCCCTCTCTCTCTCTCTCTCTCTCTCTCTCTCTCTCTCTCTCTCCCTCTCTCTCTCTCTCTCTCTCTCTCTCTCTCTCTCTCTCTCCCTCTCCCTCTCTCCCTCCCTCAGTGGCCAGCTGCCAGTAGAGTACATGCGAGGGAAGCCTCTGTGCATGGAGCTCTTCCCCCTCCTCTTCTCCTCCTGTAGGATCCCGGGTCCTAAACACGACTACATCGCTCATCACGGCCGCTCCCGGCGCTCGCCAACACACATCACAGTGGTCAGGAACTACCAGGTGATGATGCCGCCCGTTTTCCACCCTCTTGGGATTTCAAGTTATACAACTTTGAGCTCATGTCAGGTCTTGTTTCTTGGCATTCCCAGAGAAAGCTCATCACATGAAGAAGAATCTTGTGCGATCACACCTACTGTTTGTTTTCTTGGGTGCGAACCAGAGTGGAAAAGTTGCTTTGCTGCATTTTTGTATTTGGTTTGTTAAGGTTCTTGCCACCCAATTACAAGCGAAGCAGGGCTTGTAAACAAAAGTCACATGGATGCAGAAGTAGCTTGTTTTGGCAACCTGTCATCCCATGAGATTAGAGACGAAACAAATCTGATACCAGTCCCTGTAACTTTAGCTATGCAGGATGGACTTCTTACCTTGTCTGGTTTTCATATCAGGTAAGAACACATGAAGAAATAGCTGAATATGAGCATCAGTCAAGACTGCAGGTTTCTCTCAGTTCACTTTGCTATGCTAGGCTCTCCACGCAGCTATCAGATGTCTCCTTATATCCATAAACCCTTGTGTTTTGGGCTCGTTTCCTGTAGTTGGTTCAGATAACTTTCTCACTCTTAACGAACCGCACCGCAGTTCACTTGGAAAGTGCCAAGACCCACATTTTCAAGCGGTCATTTAATGCCACCGGAATTTGAATGCCACTGTTGTCACCTGCCCAAGTGAACCGAACTAAAGGAGTAAATGCTCTTTTGAATAAACCGCTCCTTGGTTGGAAGGGTATTGTCTCCTCTTTGTAAAACAAACATAAATAGACATAAATACCCCTGATTTATTTTTTTCTTTGGGATTTGCACTTTTATTTGACAGATGAAAGCGTAGAGAGACAGGAAAGATTGGGAGAGAGAGAGGGATGGCGTGACATGACATGACAAAGGTCCCGGGTCGGATTCAAACCCAGGACGTCGCTCTCACATGGTACGCGCCTAAGCCCACTGAGCTACCTGGATGTCCTAAATACCCCTGATTTTAGAGAAAAAAATTGAGAAGACAATACTTCACTTCTCTAACATCCCCCTTTTTTAAACTCATGAACTGCTGATAAGGGAGACCGAAATGAAGGTGGTCTCCTGACGTCTTTTCCCCCTGCCTTCTAGTTCTTCCAGCTGGAGGTGTACAACAGCGACGGCTCCCGGATGACGGAGAGCCAGATCCACGCTCAGCTGCTGAGGATCAGGTCTCAGTCCTGGAAGACGGACAAAGAGCCCATGGGCATCCTGACCAGCGAGCACCGCCACACCTGGGGACAGGCCTACAACCGCCTGCTGAGAGGTAGAGCATGCTGTGTATACTTCAAATACATTATCACTGTATATGTCCAAGTAAAGTGTCTTAGAGAATGTTAGAAAACTATTTTATAGATATAGTAGAATATTATTTACAATGTAGGCATTTAGCAGATTTACTATACTATTATTAGTAGCTGTCAGCGCTGTAGTCAAGACCACATTAGTTAATGCCGATGAGAGCAAGACCAAAGGGAGTCAAGTCTTTTTCAAGAATATGTGATTGCTTACAGTATGTGATACTATTTTGGATGACAACCTATTTTGAGAAAATATGACTAATCTGTTGCTTTTACTTTTGGATAAAAGTGTTGATTTTCTGCTTTGAAATAAGTGAATGTAGTAAATTTACCAAGGCTAAGACAGGACCAAAACAATAATGACAAGTCCAGAACCACAGAAATCTTGATTTGGGAGTACTGTACTATAGATAGCCTTGGTAGCTGTAATTACAGCTTTATTGACTCAGCACTATTCAAACTTCATCCTTTTTACAATATTGCTATGTTTTGATAAATATGTCTGAAAGACTTTATTGTTTACAAGCACAAAGATAATTTAATAACAGAGTTGCACTCATATGGCAGAAAATTGAATCTTGAAATTGTCGACTCTTAATACAAAAAAAAACACTGATGGTTTTGTTTGCCGTTTGTTTATATGGTCTTTCTGTCTCTGTGTACCTTTCCATGCTCTCTCCATGACTCAGATAAACTAAACAAGGAGTCGGTGCGGGTGATAGAGAAGGGACTTTTCTCCTTGTGTCTGGATTCTCCAGTCATGAGGATATCAGATGAGAAGTATGTACCCTCCCCCCCCCTCCCCCCCTCCCCCACACACACACACCCATAAGCCACACTCAGGTATTTTTGTGGTTGCTAAATATGTAGGGTAAGCCTGTGTGGACAGATACCATTATGCAGTCTGTTATTCTTAAGCAATAATGTACACTTGTCACTTCCTCTAATTTCACACTCAAACACAAATAGTTCGGAAATTTTGCCCCAGTTGCTTCGCTGACGCTACATGTTTCCAGCTTTGTATCTATAAAATGTGACACGCTTAGATTTGCATCTCTGAGGTCTCAAATCAATGTAGAAACTTGACTTTTGGAGCCACTTCTGCTGCGTTCCATTCAAAGTCGGAGGTCGGAAATTCCAACTTCTTAATAGGAAAATGCAACAGAACGAATGGAACGAAGTCGGAGGTTTCCAAGTAGGAAACTCGGGCAAGATTTCTCAAACCCGAGTTTTCCGAGATGCAATTATCTAACGTCAGCATGGCAGCTTACACTGTAAATGGTACACAGCATTACTTTTAGCATGTTTATAATCCTCATAATGCAGTGGTATAATGCTGTGTTCGGAATAAATTGAACAGTTATACCACTTCTGACCTTTACAGTACGTAATTTCTGCATGTTCTCACTTTGATTGGCAGGTATGCTAGTCGAAAGGCAGCCCAGGTTCTGCATGGGGGCGGGACGTTCTCCAACAGCGGCAACCGCTGGTTCGACAAAACACTGCAGGTGAGCAGAAGGAAAAGTCACATACTGTATGTCAGATAAGAAAAGGGCAGCTGATACAGACTCATACTGTAAGAATCTTTAAAAATCTCGCACCCAGCTGTGTGTGTGTGTGTGTGTGTCTTGATGTAACAGTTTGTGGTGGGTGAGGACGGCTCATGGGGCCTTCTGTATGAACAAGCCACCGCTGAGGGTCCGCCCATAGCAACACTGCTGGATCACATTCTGGAGTACTGGTGAGACACAGGGATGATGAAGGGAGAGACACTCATTTCCTACTTCTCGTGCTTTGTGGTATTTTACTGTATTTTGTGTGTTTGAGTAGTTTCCTACGTCAGGGTCCAAAAGTAACATCCGCCAAATGCCCATAAAATTTGTCTTTGGCGGTCTTCATGACATTTTTATTTTCCATACCGCAGTAAGAAACCAGACCCCAAGAGGGCCCCGCTGGTCCCACTACCAATGCCAAAGAAGCTTTACTTTCACATCGACCGAGAAATCAAGAGGGACATCGAGCACGCCAAGCAAAACCTGGACATGTAAGCGCCCGTGTCCCTCACACCCTCTTTCCCTGCTTTACCTCTCATAGCTTGCTGTCTTGTGAACAGACTCAAGTGTAAATGCAGGGTCACTGCAGATAAGGAAAGAAAAGCCTTGCTGCATAGTGTAAGCTAGATGTTTGCTTTTGCTTCAAAATCTAACAAAGCTGAATTATAGGTGGCCTAAGCCAAAGCCACAGGAGTGTAAATAGAGCTATCTTCTCCTCTGTGTTAATGTAACCTTGCCTAAACAATGTTCTCTCGTTGGCTTGGCTGCTTCCCTGACCCCCGTAAAAGTCATTGTTGTAATCCAGGTTGTCTGTCCTGAAGCCTGCATTTTTCACTTTGACCACATCCCTAACACAAGCGTTTAAACTGACTTCAGAACAGCCTTAAATCAGTCAGGTGTCTGAGGTCTAAATGGGGAACGAAGCCTTGCCTTATGTGCACTGTTGATTTGAGAGGATTTAAGTGGATTGGACAGATGTGAACAATATGGCCGCTGTTCAAAAGACAGTCTGTTAGAGCCCATTACAGAATTACCCATGCCTGTTAAATCTCCTTACAAATATGTTCAGTTTAGAACTCGCTTTGTTATGGGATTATGAGACACCTGGCAGTATATAAACTGTAGAAATTCAGTATTTCGCGTTGTGAAAAGGGCTAGTGTTTTGCACAGCAGAGAAAATGAATCTCTGCATTAGCCGGTCGTATGATTAATGAAACAGTTATAAATTACCATGTCACAGTATTGGCAATAACTACTTAATTTGAATTTCCTGCAGACTGATCAACGACCTCGATGTGAACGTGTTCAACTTCCAGAGGTTTGGCAAGGAGCTGCCCAAGCAGCACAAAATGAGTCCCAACTCCTTCATCCAGGTCGCCCTGCAGCTGGCCTACTACAGGTCAGGACACTGACATTATCACAGGGAATGAGGAAGTCTTTGTGTTATTGTTTGCAATAAAAGAAAAATCCACCCACAGATACGCTTACACTGTTATATATCATCAATCTGTTATGTTCAATGCATTCCAGGAGTTATTTTGTGATGGTATTGCAGTTTATGTTTTTTGTTGTACCCACTTTCCCTCAACCTGCCTCGTCTACTTCTACTTCAGTTAGTGATTTCCTACATTTCCCAGAATGACTTGGGACTCTCCCCAGAGAACAGGCGTGAACTTGTTGCTTTCAATCAAAGGTCATATAAATATAGCTAGCAGGCAAACTAGTTTGTGAACACTGGGGCGTGTCTAGGGTGGAGTAAATATCTAATTACTGCAGATGTAGTCTTTTATTTTGTTATTCGTGGTGTTTTCACACTTTGTTGTACAGATTTCCAGTGAGTTGTGTAATGTGTCAGAAGCATTGATTTATGTACTGGAAGCATGGTACTGTAGGGAAAAGAGCAATAGTCAGAATTTTGTGATTGCCTGTTTAAAATCAGCAGTATTGTGTTTTTAAATCTCACACAATTGCTGTGGTTGTTTTTGTGTCCTTCCCATCACCACTAGAGTTCACAGTGAGGTGTGTCCTGCCTGTGACATCGCCTCCCAGAGGATGTTTCGAGGAGGACGGACAGAGTTCATCCGCTCCCCGACAAATCAAACACTCCAATTCATACTGGCCTTTGACGATCCATCTGTTTCGGTGAGAAACATAATTTTGCCTTTGAACTGTTTCACTATGGCTAATGTGAGGATACTTATAGCTTGTTTAGTGTCGGCTGATTAAAAGATAAGGAAGCTGGAGTAAGAGGTAGCAGAATACTTTTCTTTACTTTACTTTTTACTTTATTGCCACATCAACTGGACAGTTGCTTGGAATTTTCTGTAGTGCGCTCATAAAAACAAACATGCATAACACAAGATAACACCACAAAACAGGCTAAACAAGCCAGCAAACAACAACAAACATCAACAAAACAAGGCAAACTAAATGGTAACACTGTGTACTCATGCTGTGTTTTCTTTGTTGTGCTGCAGAGGGAAGCAAAGCTGCAACTATTCAGAGAGGCTGTTGATGCCTATGGCGCTCTGACTGAGCAGGTAAACACCAAGTAAACCAAACTAATGACATGCATATCTGTCTTTTAGTCGTCCCTTTTCACCGTCACTCGTCCTCTGCTCTGTTCAGGCTCTTGAAGGCCGCGGCATTGACCGCCACCTGCTGGGTCTGAAGCTCCAGGCCATCGAGGAGGGACTGAGCATCCCCAAAGTCTTCATGGACACAGCGTACGGACTGGCAACACATTGGAAACTCAGAACGGGGCAGGTGTGTTCGTGTCTGTGTGTCTCTGTTGTCTGTGTCTCTGTGTCCTTATGTGTGTGTCTGTGTTATTAGAGATTGTAGAGATGTCAAAGATGTGTTTACAAAAGGTACTAAAGCCCAACTAGAAGTGGGAAATGTTTTTGTTTTTTATGGTGAATGATGCAAGTGTATGAGGGGGAATTTTGTGTCAGAAGATTTCCTGTTATTTGGAGCGCATGATATACTGTTATTGTAGCACATTTACTGCCTCATCGTGCATTTTGGGAGTTTCCAACAATCAAGCTGCTTCTCTTCTCTTATTAAACGGTGACATTGTGACTTGTAAGTTATCCACTCCAAATCCTGCCATAAACTAATGACACGTTGATTTGATTGTAACCATGTTCTCGACATGTTTTTCATTGCCTGCTGTAATTTCTCTAGTTTTACAAGTCACATGCCATTTTGTGTTATTGCCCTTTTACAATCCAGCTCTAGACTGTGCCCTTCCCTATTCAGATGATTGACTCTCTATGCCCACATCATCGTCTGCCCAGATTGTTAACTTTTGACAGAATTTACATACAGCACAATGAATAAGCATGTCAGAATTGTTCTTCAGTCTTGCCACCATCTTGTTAACACGTCTATTGTATTGTCAGCATAGTTTAATTAGGATATTTGTTATTTGTGAATAGCGTCTGCATACTGTTTGTATGAGTCTACTCTCACTTTGGTATTCCTTTACATTATCTCATGTCAGTAACATCTCATGTTATTGTTTCTCTTGTTCCTTCAGGTGCCTGCGAACACAGACAGTGTGATGTGTTTTGGGCCCCTCGTTCCTGACGGCTACGCCATTTGCTACAACCCCCAGGCAGACCACGTCCACTTCTCCATCACCGCCTTCAACTGCTGTGAGGAGACGCATGCAGAAACGCTGGCCCTCACCCTGAACAACACCCTGTGTCAGCTACAAGACCTGCTGCAGCCTGCTGTGTAGAGCTGTGTCTGTGTCCAGGAGGATAACACTAGGAGGAGAAATGGCGGTGTTCTTTGTAGAGAAAAGGAAAAAAAAAAAACATTTTATTTTCTTAAACCAGCATTTGTCGCTATAGAAGTCTTGATGAGGCTTGAATGTTTTCTAATGCGTGCTGGCCTGTAATGCTGCAGCGGAGCGTTTTAGTGCTGAGAGAGCATTGACGATGACTGAACTCAAAGTACTCGGCTCTGAGGTGCTAATGCTTTTGATAAGGGATGAATCTCTTTCATTTTCTATTTTCCCAGCATGAGCTAAGCAAGCAAGTTGCATTATAGCCGCTGGAGTGGATGCACTTGGAGGAATCTTTTAATGCTGAAAGCAAAACAAAGACACTGTTGAAGCTTGCCTGACACTCCAACATTAATCAAAGGAAGCCAAGCATGTCTATGGTTAAATTTACTGCACTCGCTTTGCAAGTCACGAGATGACTAGTATCTGATGCTCTCTGCAAATATTAAATGTGTTTCATGTGTGCTGCACTGCCTTTGGAATCACTAGTAGAACGTTTATCGAACCCGTTTATTTTGTAGGATGATAAGTCTGTGTTTGAAAAGGACCAAATGCCAGCAAGCTGGTTATTATTGGTACAAAGAAACGACAGGAGCTTTTGTCTGGTGAGCTCATCTCGCTGGGCTCGAACAACCTGCTCTTCAGGGTCTATTACTGTATTATGAAATGAATGTAAACTGGCTTTTTTTTTCCCCGACAGAGGGGCATGCTGTTCTGCAGTCGCTTGCAGGACTGGTCAATAAAGCCTGTTATCACACGCTACTTGGTTAAAATGCTTTGTGTGCGTCTGTGTGAGTGCCAGCCAGTGTGGTTAGGCAAAGTGGAATACAAACATCTCAGAGTTGTGTTTGTTTTGCATGGGATAATGTGCCGGTTGTCTGCGATCCTTTAAAAAATACCGGCAAGGGTGTAAAAGCCACAAGTTGTGCTTTACAGTGGTTTTTAGAACAGCTAATAGGCGTTGCTAGGCACAATACAAAGCTTTTATATAACAGAGGTGTTAAAAAAGAACGCACGTGTTCAACAAATGTTTGATTTTTAATAATATTATAATATTAAAATATTATATATATTATAAATATATATAACAAAACGTTCTTCAGCCAAGCAGTTGAACAGTAACTAAACGAAGTGGCTGCTAAGCAACACGTAAGTATCTGTTACCGAACGAGTGGTGATTTTCGGTTAGCGCATTAATATTTAAATTGCCTGGTCAGTGGTCAGAGCTGTGGTCTTATTGGATGTTTTCCAGCGGCTTCGAACGTCATTCCGCCAATCAGAACTGACCGATCCGGTCAGAAAGATCCTATCTCGGTTAAAAGACACTTTTGATTAAATGTAATGTATTGGGGATGAAATGAAACTTTAATTTACCTTCATTCAGCCAGCGGTCCCAATATTTTCTTTTTTTGGTCAGTACTCCTAATGGACCAGCAATAGAAACCGGAAGTTACGCCACTTGCGGCACGCTTTGATCAAAACCGGAACAAACAAAAGGAACCAAAGCTCTGCAGCTGTTTAGTGTTTTCCTAAAAGTGTTATTATGCAAGATACGTAAAGGGAATGCATTAGATATAAACTGGATCATCGGAGGGACGCTGAAGATCTTCAGTTCATCTGAAATGCTGCTGGAAAACAAATGGGAATGATGAGACCAGAACATTAGCCGAAAATTCAAGCACCAGGCTGTTTTATTTTATTTTAGCAGTTTTATTGTTATTTCAAAATTTTAAGGATTTTAGTCAGGTTTTTTATTTGTTTTGTTTTGATTTGAGCTATAATGAAAGGCTCCCATTCTGCCGTCTCCAGCCGGAGGAGCAGCGGGGCGGCCGGGCTGCTGTGGCCGCTGCTCGGCGCGTGTCTCTGGGCTGCTGTGGTCGGATACAAGCCGGTGATCATAGTCCACGGGCTGTTCGACAGCTCGGGGGATTTTGCTACTTTACAACGCTTCATCAACGAGGTGAGTCGTGGAAAAATGGTTTAGCGTGTCTTCTCTGCACCTCGTATGGGCCGGTTTGCAAGAAAGTTATATAGGAATTTTTATCAGGAGTTGACTCGATGTTCATCTTACACGTTACATACTGTAGGCCTTATAGATTATGTCACCACCACAGACACACTGGCAGTAAACCTACACTATACTATATGTATGTATGTCATATATGTATACTATACCACATTATTAGTATTGATTTATATGGTATAGTAAATTGGTAGTATTATGTGAAGTATAATAGTTTACTACATTATCATTACTATATGAGAGTAAATGTGTAGTATAGTAACATTAAGTAGCCTATATCATAGTTTACTAAACTATACTGTAGTAATCATTATAGCATAGTAAAGGTACAGCCATTTAGTCATTTATAGTCTATTATAGTTTAGTACAATATTCTATAGTTTTCACTGTAGTAAACTATGCAGCCTGCTATAGTTAACTATATTATACTGTTGTCATTACCATAGCAGAGCAAAAGTTTAGTAATGTGTAATATGAAGTAAACTGTACTGTAGTAATCGTTATAGCATAGTAAAGGTACAGCCATTTAGTCATTTATAGTCTATTATAGTTTAGTACAATATTCTATAGTTTTCCCTGTGGTAATCTATAAAGTTTTATAGGATTTTTATATGGGACTGGCCAAACCATTGCTGATATAGTCTTTTTTTAATTAATTGAAGTTGTCAGTGGGTAGTTACAGTGATTATTTATTGACAAATTTCTTTGTGTAAGCCCATAAACTATCATCTCGTCTTTATTTCTCCATGCCCACCCACCCCCCACACACTCACACCCATCCCCCACCCCCTTCCCAAAAACATTTACACATGAGAGCTGCAAGAGCAACAGTAACTCATTAGTTGAAGATGCAGTGTGTTAAGAAGAGGAAGTTTTGTGGGACTCCAGCATGGTTCAGGAGGTTAGGCAAATATCAAGTTCCCCTCATTTACCCCAACAAAGCTCTAGCGCGAAACCAGATTACCAACATTTATGGGGGGGGAAAAAGATAAAATAAAAGGAGAAATTCAGACTTTTCTCTCTAGATACGCGTTCTCTCCCGCTTACCAAACATACTACAGAATCATTAATATTTGAAGCACACCCTGATCAATTAGTAGTTAAACATTCCATAGGATAAGCTGTGTTGGTATTGATAACACAGGCATCTGAGGTGTTAGAGACCAGTAGACCAAATCATCATGGATCAGTTTTGCTGCTTATAACCTGAGATCAGCACGTTGATTCTTGTTAAACACATTTAACGCAACATACTAGAACATCAGGAGTTACTGAAACACAATGCCTCCCTGCCAGCTTAACACACCCTGTTTAATAAGTTATACCATCTCTCTCTCTTTCTCTCTCTCTCTCTCTCTCTGGCAGTCTCATCCTGGAACCAATGTGTCGGTTATTGACCTGTTTGACAGAAGCGCCAGCCTGCAGCCTATGTGGAAGCAGGTGGAGGGCTTCAAGGCAGCTATTTACCCCATAATGCAAAACGCAGCAGACGGGGTCCACTTCATCTGCTACTCTCAAGGTGTGTGTGTGTGTGTGTGTGTGTGTGAGAGAGAGAGAGAGAGAGAGAGAGAGAGGATAGAATGAGATTGCCTCTGAATTGGCCTTTTCAGACTGGCATTGTATTCTGTAAATCTGTAGATGTTTCACTCCTCCTTTTAAAAGATGGGGCTATAAAAGAATTCTTGTTTTTTTTTTTGTTTGTTTGTTTTGCTGCTTATCTTTTTATAACACATAAGAGTCATAATAGTCACATGCTGCTTTCCATCCAAAGTCGGAAGTCGGAAATTCTGCAGCCGGTAGATCGTAGCCCAGCAGCTGAGCTCGGAAAAACCAGAGAGGAAACATGGAAGCCTGCCAGAGTATCTGTGCCCAATGTAAACTACTGTTCCCCAACAGCTAAAGTTATCTTTATGATATTTGGCATCGTTATCCAGCTAGTTTGCATAGAACATTAGCAACTGTATGTGCAAACTTTACATTTCAAATTAATATGTTAAACTATTTACCACTCTGTGTTTTGATAGATTTAAAGTCATACAATGCTGAAAATCAATCTTATGGCTTTTAAAAGTAATGCTGAGTCACATTCACAGTGTATCGCCATGTTGGCATCATGTGATTTTCCTACTTGAAATTCCGACTTGAAGGGCCGTTCCTTTGCATTTTCTCTAGTAGGAAGTCAGAATTTCCAACTTTTCTGACATCTCTGGAACGCAGCATCACACACAGCTACTGTTTGCTTCCCTTTTTGACTTCCTGTGTTGTTGTTGTTGTTGTTGATGTTGTCGCAGGCGGGCTGATCTGCAGAGGGATCCTCTCCACTCTGTCCGACCACAACGTCCAGTCCTTCATCTCTCTGTCCTCGCCACAGGCCGGACAATACGGAGGTGGGTTCAACTTCAGAAGCCAGTGGGAATAGAGAGGATCGGTATCAGTTCACACACTGTATCATGTGCAGTGTGGGAGTAAATGGGAATGATATTGCTGTAAATACATATCCTCTCCTAATAGAAGATATGAAGGGAATTTTAAGGGAAATCTACAATTTGCTTGCCACCTAACCCCCTTCTAAAATATGAACAAATCTCTTCTCTCTCTCTCACTCCAAACATAAACTAAAAAACTTTCTGAAAGGCAAGAATGATAATTTGAAACACGTTAAGGACTTTATCCCCACTTTGGCCACAGTCGTTTGAGTTTCTGTCTGAGGTTTGTAAGCAAAAATCCTCCACAGAGACTCAAATTCATGTCGCTAAATTATGCAAACATCAATCGTATCTATTGTCGGTCTGGTTTCTAGGTGCAACTTCAGAGCTTGATATTTATCCCCGCTGTTGGCCTCTTGTTTCTTCCCAGACACGGACTACTTGAAGTACCTCTTCCCTCAGTTTGTGAAATCCAACCTCTACCACGTCTGCTACACCTCAGTAGGACAGAGGATATCCATCTGCAACTACTGGAATGGTGAGTCAGGAAAAGACAACGGCAGGAAAAATTCTAAAATGTAGTAATGTTCTTTTGCTTGTCAAGCTTGAAAATGGGATTTTCAGTGGGCTAGGAAGACCGTTTTTTCACAAGATTATATTGGATTCAAACCCATGAGTATAATAAATAATCTGTGTCTTTGATCGCTGACCCACCAGGAGTTGCTTTTTGACATTCTGGTTGTTTGTTCTCTCTCCGTCTCCTCCAGATCCGCACCACAGAGACATGTATGTGAACAGCAGTGATTATTTGGCTCTGCTTGACAGCGAGAGGCCTAATCCCAATGCAACAGGTCAGCAAATTCTTCACGGGTGAAACTTCAGTTCACATCAGTTTAATGCTTTTAATTATCAGTGGGTTTAAGTTTTTATCTTCTTTTTGAAGTAACATTATCCAACTTTGACCCGTTACACGACCCATGAAATTGAGTATCAATAAGTAGGAAAAGGTTGTTGTGCCTAAGAGTTTGTCCATAAATAACTTTGACTTGCAGGTGTGTCGATTATAAATACAAAGTGTAATGAGCAGATACTGAAGAATTCACACACTGCTGAATAATAGGCTCACAAAGATGTCAAAATATTAATTCTCCTGTTATTTTTCATCACAGATGCTCCAAATAAAAAGTTCACAGTGCTCAAATGCAGAAGGGCTATAAAAAAAACTTTGAATCAAACATTGAATCGATTTCATCTTCCTCAGTGACACATTATTTCACACAAACCCATCACAATATACAGTATATAGAATATACACACATCTGATCAACTGGCATCAATTACACATTTGTCGATAACTGGATAAGAAAAACAAAGACACAAATTATCTGGATATTCAAAGCCTCCCATGAAATTCAGTGACGTCCTTTGTTTACATTCATTTACATGTTGTTATTGATGCCATTCTCACACAGACATCGTTATATCGAGGATGTGTGTTGTGCACAATGCCTTTCAGCCTCTGAGTAGTCGTCTAAAACTACATGTAGTCACTGTGCTTTACCTGTCAATCACAGAGTGGAAGAAGAACTTCCTGAAGATCAAGAAGCTGGTGTTGATTGGAGGGCCGGACGATGGAGTCATCACCCCCTGGCAGTCCAGGTGAGTTGGTCCCCCTGTCCTGTTCTGGTCCTGACTTTCTCAAAAGCATCGTGGTGCTGATGGTCTTTCCACATCGAGAATGATTTAATGTAAAAATTTGGACGTGGATAAAATAAAAAAAATAGGAGTCATTTTTGCATAGTTCTAGCACTTTGAATTGTAGTAGTCAGAGGGAAATCTTCTATATGTTCATGTGCATTCAAATTTTTACATTTTTGTGCCATATGCTCCAACTGCACTGATATTCTGTCTTTGGCCTAATACTAATACCCTAGTACTAAAATGCTTTTGAGAGACCCAGGTCAGTTCAGTATGTTGAATATTATGCTTGCACTTCTGTAACCCTGATGAAAGCTATTACAGCTGAAAACACACTGGTTGTTACCATTACAGCCTTTTCTGTTGTGCAGAATGATTTATTTTTTCAGTTCACAATGATTCATGCGCTTTGGCGGAGCAGCAAATATGCAACAGTTTGTTTTCCCTCTGATCTATTAATTTTCAGTGCACAGTCTCACATTCTGTTCATGATTCTATTGTATATTTATTTTATTCAGGTTTTAGAAAGGCTTTTTTTCTCATGTAATATAAAACTTTCTATTATCAGTGTAGGCCTTGTTTCCCTCCATCCAACACTTGGTCTTTCCAGGTCTACCTGGGTGATTCCTCCCTCTGAAATAATCCTCTCTGTCTTTTCCTTTTCAGTCAGTTTGGATTTTATGACGACAACGAGACCGTCGTCGAGATGCAGCACCAAGATGTGAGTGGAACAAACTCTCTTATTTTCAGTCTCCTGATGGGTTTAATGTTCAGTTATGCGTGTCTTATTTGTAATAAGTTATATGCTATGTATTGAATGTTTAACATATTCTGCTGATATAACTACTGGATGGTGGTTTCTGTCTTAAGTATTGTCTTGCTTTTTTGCATTTGTTTTAATGCCCTTTATGATCCTTTCAATTCTTTAAAAATGATTTTGGTATAATTTCATCCACTGTTTTTCTGACACAAAGTGCATTGGGGAAGATTCAGTTATAAACCCTATAACACATGACCTTGCCCTCCTGACACATGTTCCTCTTTTTGCTGTTCCAGGTGTATCTGAGGGATGTTTTCGGTCTGAAGAGCCTGGCAGCTCGCGGGGACCTGATCCTGTGTTCAGTGCCCGGAGTCGAACACGTCTGGTGGCACTCCAACGAGACGGTGTTCCACGCCTGCATGGAGAAGTGGCTGGTGTAGAGGGAAATATTGGACAGCACAACCACACACACACTCACACACACACCACACACACACTGTTACACACAGGTTTTTTAACTCAGCAATGTTGTGATATGCTCTTACTTCCACCATGTGTGAAAAAACTCTGCCTCCACAACCATTTTATAGCATATTTTCAAACATTTCTGATTCTTTCCTTAAAGAGAAACCAAAGACAGAGACTACTTTTCAATTTAGACTGACATCTACTGGTTAAAACATCATGCTATTGCAATCTGCTATTGGCTGATCTTGGTTACCTGTGATGTAGGTTACCCATTTTGTCATGGTTTGTTATGGATCAGCCAATAGCAGACTGCAATAGCATGATGTTTCAGCCAGTAGATGTCGGTCCAACCTGAAAACTAGTCTCTGTGTTTTGTTTCCCTTTAAAGTGGTAATGTTTGTGTTCCTCGTTTGTTTTTATTTTGGCGACATTTTTAGTGAGTCACGGTCGTTGCTGTGGTGTTTCTGCACTGCACTTCCCAGAAATCACTTGGTAATCAAACAGTGTCGCCAGTATTTTGACGTCTTTTTAGATGCGAAGCACCTCATGGATCCATAAAGTGACTCTCTCACATATTCATTCATTCATTCATTCATTCATTCATTCATCCATTCATCCATTCATTCACAGTTAGCCTGTATGCCCCTAGTGGCCGTTAGGAGGCTGCTGAACTGTGTAGGCTGCTTCGCATCTATGGCCCTGTGTGTCCTTGTTCCTTATATTCTGTTGATTAGGTTTGGGTTTCTGTAGGTACCGGCCTTTTCTTGGTCGTGCTCATGCGAACTACCGACCTCTTCTTCTTCTTCATTTCAAACAAACCACTGTTGCTGCTGCAAGAAACATAACACACATCACTCCTTGTCTGCCAGAGGATTTTTCACAGAAAAGACCCAGAACGGGAAATGTAAAAGCTTTCATGAACTGGATTTAGATTGAATCGCTATTGTGTTACATCAATCGGCGATATTTATTTATATGAACATGTTACGGTTTATAACTTTAACACGTCGAGCCCACATATACATACATTCTTGCGTGTGTATGTGTGTGTGTGTTTGGTCACACATACCTCAAAAAGTTACAACACAACACAACAGTGCCTGAGCGACGTTCTGTCATCCTGTCTACATGTACAGACACACACTGCCCCGCTCATCTCAACGATGGAGTGATTTGTATCTTTTTTGTTTTCTTTTTCAATCCCGGAGAGTGTAATTCCCCCCCTGTGTTTTAACCCACAAACCTTTTTAATGTGTGCGGATCATGAATATCACATTTGTTATCATTGTCATGCAGTGCTTTTTCAGCTGTTCTCTGAGCTATCGCTGTAGTAGATCAAGCCTTAAATGTAGACTATTTCCCACACACCTCAGTGTTTCATTTCCCAAACCGAAGTGCTATAACACACTGCCTTTAGTGATGGTGCTAAAAAAAATAAATAACAGAGGGGATGGTGGGGTAGAGACGGATGCAGAGAAGCCGGAGAGTGGCAGTGCTATATTAGCGTTTACCTGTCCACCAAACTATTGTACGTGGCACTCTTTACCTCCCATTGCATTTAGATATCTCAGGCGTTTGAGCAACCTTCTTCTTCGTCTGTCTCTGTCAGAAAGGGATTGATTTTAATTATTTGCGATATTTTGAATGTTTATGCCTGTCTGTTGTATTATAGGTGTTCGACAAAGAAGGGAAATATCTGTTGTGTGTCAAAGTGAAGAAGTGAATTACCATGGGAATTGCACAAAATGGTTACAGATTTAACCAGATATGAACCATGAGGGGAAAAGGATGAAGATGGGATGATTTGCTGAAAATCCTTTGTAAATGTTTTCAAGTTGTTAGATTTACAGTATTATGTATATGTATTTTATTAATGTTGCATTCTTGGTTTTATGTATGCTTGTACAAATGAACTGACCTAAGTTGTTATGGAATTAAGGGATGCCCTCCTCTGTTCAGTTTTTTGGTGTCTTAACAGACATCAAATGTAGGCATGGAGACTTTTTTTTTTTTAACCAAGTGTTGCAAAAAATAATATACAATTTCTACAAGATTCACAGTATATGGTCTGTAAATGGAAAGTTTCAATTGTCAAATCCTCAATAAAGATGACAGTTTTGAACAGCTATTTTGGTTTATTCAGTTTTATGAAAGGGGTAGTCCTCAGCTGTGATTGGCTGAGTGACGTTTGAAATTGAAAATACCACATAAGAGTTAATTTAAAGATTAATATAACTATTTTAATGCACCAAATTTATATATGTTATGATTATGTGTTGTACTTATGCTGCTTGTTTAGCTACTGCTCAAGAACTAGTTTGCTTGGCGGAAGGATAAAACGTAATCATTTTATTTTATCAGGCTACTCATAAATGCATTCTTTCTTCCATTTTATAAAAGCTCTACTCCACTTTAACATCGCATCGAAGATGTTGCAAAATCACTGTAAAGCACGCGGCGTCTCGTGGCTTCTTGCTTCATTTAACGTTACCTGCCCCATTCCAATACCAAAGGAAACTGGGTGATCCAATTCTTCTGTGGAAAAAGACTACAAGTACATAAAAGCCCTGCGCAGCGGAAGTACCCCACCAGCCCACCGGATATCTGCACGAGGCGCCCCATGAAGGCCCTTTTCCGTCTCTGAGAAGTGCTGTACAGAACGGCAGACACAAGTGAGTGACAAATTCACCTTTTTGCTGCTTCAGATGTCATCAAAATGAGTATTGTCGGATAAATAGGTGCGGTAACAATCCCCGTTTACGATAAATGAGAGAAAAGCATCTTAGTTCGGCCGAAATCTTGTTTTATTTCCACTAAATGTTGCCTCCGAGCACAACAGCGTAGTGCGTTAGCATGTGGCTAACTGCTAGCACGTGTGGATGCGGCATGCTGACCGGCCATCGATAGTTTTTACAATCAATATCCCATTACACGCACCCATATTCTCAATATATCCACTCTTTTCGCTATAAAGTTGATCCTATATGTGATTGGAAATGTGACGTGTAGTTTACACGCGTTTGGCTAGCTTGTGGTTACCTTGGTTTAAGCTAGCTAACGTTACCCGTTGCAGGCTTCAGTTCAGGCCCTACTGTGGAAGTGTGGCTCCGCTTTTACTTGAGTCCTGAAATTTCAGTTAAACTTGCTGTGGTTATGTGAAGGTGGCCAGCTATATGCAGAAATTTTGAAATGAAGCTTTACACCCTGCTGTTCATGTTGCATTGGCTGACTTTGCCCGACAGATGGATGTAGCTAATGTTAACCAAAGTCAGTCCTAAAGCTTCCGTAGTACCTCGATGGCCACTAGGATCGAGACTGCTCGTAGTTTGGAAATACACAGACGCCTGGATGCCATCGGGTTTTCCTGTGGATTTCTTTAGCCTGTAACATTACAACTTACCCACGGTTGTTTATCCTCAGTGACTGAGTCGTGGGAGACTGCCCCAGCCGTGGCTGAGACCCCAGAGATCAAGCTCTTTGGGAAGTGGAGCACCGACGATGTCCAGATCAATGACATCTCCCTGCAGGTGAGAAGCATGAGAGTTGTTGTCTTTTCTAGCTGTTAAAGTACTTTGTATCACCTGTTTATTGTTGTGAAGCGAGGCTAGAGTCACGCCTGGACACTGCCAGTTGTCCTGGTGTGCTAGAGTGCTCGCAGAGTAAATATCTTTGCTTATTCATTGGCTGTAGTCTGCTGTGACCCAGTCAATCACCAACTCAGATACACTACCAGTTCTCATTAATATCCCAACACGATTTCACCCAAAGGTGCATAAACTGTAAATATTAAGTGCCCCCCTTTTCTCTACAGGATTACATTGCTGTGAAAGAGAAGTACGCCAAGTACCTGCCACACTCTGGAGGACGTTATGCCGCCAAGCGTTTCCGCAAGGCCCAGTGTCCCATCGTGGAGCGTCTGACCAACTCCATGATGATGCACGGCCGCAACAACGGCAAGAAGCTGATGACCGTGCGCATCGTCAAGCACGCCTTCGAGATCATCCACCTGCTGACCGGGGAGGTGCGTACAGTATGACGAGACGATTGTGTTTCATTGAGTCCTTAGAGATGACAACTGTGTCTCTTGGACCGTGGCCTCGTTTCTGGTGGGTCTCCATATGACAAGAATTGGTATGTTTTAAATGAGCTTGAATCCCAGGCTAGGACAAAATTTCTCATTTGGTTCTCAGACTGAAAAGGTTTAAGAATATTTACTTTATGGTTAAATGCAGCTCCTGTGTTTTGTTTCTCATGGGGACTGAGGCCTTTGATGCCCATTTTTCATCATTGATATATCTACATTAATTTGTCAAATCTCATTTAATTTAACTAAGCATTAGAATGCCTTGTGCTACTAATAGCTCTATGCATCAAGTTTAGCTGGTATCCATTTCGATGAATGTCTTTCTTAAAGTGATATTTCCAGATGTTATGTATTGACTGACCATCCGATGTCTTTCCCATTTTGTCCTCAGAACCCCCTCCAGGTCCTGGTGAACGCCATCATCAACAGTGGACCCCGTGAGGACTCCACCCGTATCGGTCGCGCTGGTACCGTCAGGAGGCAGGCTGTGGACGTGTCCCCCCTCCGCAGAGTCAACCAGGTAACGTGTCTAGATGCTGCATTGACAGCTAAGGCCTTTTATTGCTCTACCCCATCCATGCTGAGTCTTTCTAAAACGGCTCAGGTAATTTTTTGCTTCAGTGTCTCGACAACAAAATCCTCTTTCCTTCGAGTAAAGATGGTGTAAAGCTTGAAAGTATCTTGGACAATAGCCATGAATTGTATCTGATGGATGCATCTTGAGTGCAGTGAACATTAACCAGAGATAGAATTTACAATTTATGTTAAGTCTGGCATAAAGCACCCTTAATCCCAGAAATACTATGAGCAAATTATCATCATCAGATATTCGATCAATCATTTAGTCTATAAATTGGACCAGGACCAAAGTGAGTCTTAAAATTGCGTACTTGGTCTGACTAGCAGCCAAAAAAACCCTATGTATTCATTTTATAATCATATGAAACAGAGAAAATGAAGCAAATCTTAGCATTTGCGAAGCTGTAACCAGCAAATGTTTGGTATTTTTACTTGACAAATGACTAAAACGATTAATCAGGTTATAAAACTATAATCCGTTAATTTCCTGTTGATGTACTAATTGTTTCAGCACTTGTGTATTGCATGCGTTAAGCGAGGCTAGAGTCACGCCTGGACACTGCCCGTTGTCCTGGTGTGCTAGAGTGCTCGCAGAGTAAATGTCTTTGCTTATTCATTGGCTGTAGTCTGTCGTGGCCCAGCCAATCACCAACTCAGATACATTACACTTCTAGGCTCTGTTCATTCCACTAAAGTGAATTTGTCGGTCCGTCTCACCCACTAATGTCTCGCTCTCCCGTCTCTCAGGCCATCTGGCTGCTGTGCACAGGAGCAAGAGAAGCTGCTTTCAGGAACATCAAGACCATCGCCGAGTGCCTGGCTGATGAGCTGATCAATGCAGCCAAGGTAACATTTCATCCACTTACAACATGACCACACTCCATTCATCACACATTTGTTGTGCATCATGGGCGGTCCTGTTCCGCAATTTACATTCAGTTAAACAGACAATATGTGCAACACCTTCATTTTTACACATAGCATACATATGATCATTTTGTGTATATTGCTCTCATTGCACAAAATCCCTTCCCAGTGCTTATAATGCGCTCATCTAGTCATTGATCAATTCAGAGATGAAACATGACCTGTAATTGGAGTGCTGAGACACAACAGGCAGTCTGTTCTTCATTTGTATTTTATTGTGCTGTGAATGTTTGGCATTTGTTAATAATTAAGGTATATTAAACATATTTTTCCTCCCATTCAGGGTTCATCCAACTCCTACGCCATCAAGAAGAAGGACGAGTTGGAGAGAGTGGCCAAGTCCAACCGTTAATATGTTTGTTGCTTTCTAAAAAAAAAACACGAAATAAATTTGAAGAAACTTCTGTTGATTTCATGAGTGGTTTTTGTACTGCTGTCTACCAAACTGCTTTTCATGTCATTAATGGGGAAGCTTGTTTGGAGTTCTTGATGTACAAAATGGAACAGTGTTTGAAATGAGCGTATAGATAATACATGAGCAAGGAAAATGTTTGGTTTGTGATAGTTGTCAGTTGAATTTATTGGCATCTCTACACTTGATACAAATTTATACATACAAAAGCTAAAACATAACACTATTATTGAGGAAAAATCTGCATTTCTAAACTTAGCAGCTACACGTACCGTAAATGAGACTGTAGTGTCAGTAACAAATCTGCTTTTGAGAAGGGATTATTGAAATGTGTTCTAACAAACTGTTCACTATTGATAAGGGCTGTACACTGTCCTGACACCGATCAAATAGATTTCTTGCAATCTACAGACAAGAATTTGGCTGCCGACATCAGCAAATTCAAAGTCCTCTTCAAAGTAACTGGGAAATGAGTGGTTAACGACTTAACAAGTTACAACAGTGAGAAACTACAACTGCATTCAGTGGTGTCATGAATAAATTTTGTTTGACTTTGTGTGGAAACCAGCATGCTGCTCTCTCCCTTCAGCAGGGGGGGCAGCTGTGCAAAGAAACCGCACGCTGGACGCCTTGTGGACTCAACTTGAGCCCAGGCTGCTGTGTCAATAGTTAGTTCACATTATAGCTGGATCAAATTCTTTGTCGTACAAATGCCGCGTATCAGTGTTTTCCCCCCCCTAACAACTAATAGGCAAGCATTTAATTTCAGTGGAAAGCGTTAGTGTGACGTTGCCTAAAAGCTGTTTCAGAGAGGCGTTTTCCAACCCCGCTGTGAAAATGAGTAGGGAAACTGTGTGTATGTGCTGAGGATTAAAAGT
Organism: Centroberyx gerrardi; assembly: GCF_048128805.1. NCBI lineage: Eukaryota > Metazoa > Chordata > Actinopteri > Beryciformes > Berycidae > Centroberyx > Centroberyx gerrardi. Next base: position 18,215,860 of record NC_136015.1, read on the forward strand.
GTTTTTCCTTAGAAATACGTATGCTTTCTGTTGATGAGGAGGCAGAGCGAGGAGAGAGACGCCCCGAACTTGGAGGCCTCGCTGCAGGCCGTGGGGAGGAGGGTGTAGTCCTGCAGCTTCTGGAAGGCCTGGAGGGAGGAAACATAACTTACTCATACAGTCACACGGTCACATCATCGGCACAGACTGCACTGCACATGCTCAACAGAAGAAATAATTGACTAATGACAGAAAGGGAGCAAGGAAAAAATTGTTTCACTGGCTGGAATTCACACAGCAAAATGACTATGCACATTAGATCACTGTTACAGCCTATGGTGGCTTGTATAAAATAATGTAATTGCTTATGTTGGTGTGTTCCTTAATTTTCTTTTTGGTTGAATAGACTTTACAAATGCAGTAGCTTGCTATTTCATGGTGGAATAACATTTAAAAACCTTGATGTTCTCCTTTCTTGGATCTATACATTATACACAATATCAGACATAAATCAAATATGACATTTAAATGGGCAAAAGGGCAAGAAGGAGAAACCACATTACTCATCTCAGTTCCCTTTAGGTCTATGGGACAAAGACGATCCAAGGATGGGATTGTTGGAAGTTTTAGGGTTGTTAAACACAACTCACATTTGTTTCCTATTATTTAACTCTTCCCCCATCTTTTTCTGATTTTTTTTCTTTTGTTGTCCTGATCAGATACCTTCATATCAGTAAATCTGATCATGTCAACAGATACGATACACACTGGCACTCTGCCCTTTAAATATAACCTAATTTTGTTTTCAACTGGTCAGCAATGGAGGACGCTGCTACGAGTGAGCGACCAGCATCCTAAGACTTTTCAGCTACTAAGGCTAAAAAGCCTTGTTCTCAAGACAAAAAAGTAAATGACAAAGAATGATTATTATTCCAGTATTTCGCATGGTGATACATTACCTCTTCACTACACATTTCTGTTGAATCTCTGCTTGAATTCGCTAGCTTATTTGGCTGTATTATGAAAATGTGACTTGTGAATTTGTCAATTTCAGGTCAACGTAGATCAAAGTGACGGGAGGGATGAGAGAGCTGTGGCAGAGACTCGTGTAAGAGGAGATGTTGCAGTTTCTACTGGTCTTCGATAGAGGCCGATAAAGCTCATAGATCACTTAATGCCCCTTTCATTAGAAAAAGCTGAGATGGTGTCTTGAACCCGAGCTCTGAGCTAGAGAAAGGGATTGGATTAATTTAGCTAGAGACAGAGCAAAGGACGATTAGTTTTGCTCACAGAGACGCTGTCGGGACATTCCTCGGCGGGCCGGTGCAGCAGGTAGTCCAGTTTGGACGGGCCTTTGATGTAGATGCAGTTAGCTGCCGATTCCTCAGGGACACTGAGCACTTCATAGTGGTGATCAGTCAGCTGTTCCATCATCTGGACACACACACACACACACACACACATACGCAGTGTTATGATGCACCATCTCCACAGCTACACACACACACATACACACATACACAGTGTTATGATGCACCATCTCCACAGCTACACACACACACACACACATATTGCTGCACACCACTCCCAGCGTTCTGCACACAGAAAGCACTAATGCCATTAGTGTGACATTAGCAGTCAGGAGTCTGGGTGTGTGTAGTTCACATTAGGACAGAGAGAAACATGAAGACAGAGGGAGAGACTCTCCTGGGCCGTGAGAGAGCACATCTGGACGGGAGGGGAGGTAAATGTACGGCAGATAATTAGGTCTAATGTTGGCTCATGAGTAATGTCTACACTCTAGGGCCTGGGCAGTGCATGATTTTCAATATTCAGGGAATAAATTGATCAATATCTGATATAAGTGCTTGTGATTTTTTAATACTGTTGTTGCTCAACATGATTAATGATTATAACGCACATTATAGCCATTATAATCACCCCGTGGTCCAAATTCTCATCCACAATTCAAAAACACAGTCTGGGATTTTGTTTGGGGGGTTAGAGGGTTAGGATTATGCAGATTGTTATGCAGAACAGATGTGTCTAACATATTTTACAGTAATATTTCAGTTGCAGTGTTGGGGTATGAGGAAAAGTGTTGGAATTGGAACACTGGCACAGAAACTGAACACACTAACCTATGGTAGCATAGGTAATGTATTTTATATTTGCTTCACAAAACTGGGACTACAATAGTCAATTTAGTGACCAAATATAGAAACACAACTAAGAAAAATGAGATCAAGGCCATCAATATTTCAACAGATTGAATAAAGGGGAAAAAAGAACATGTCGTACCTCACTCTGCTGAGGTAAACTACTAACCTGTGGGAAACATTGCACACACAAACACATTCACACACACACACACACACTGACCCGGAGTGTTTTCTTGGCCCCGTCATTGTTGCTGATGATGATGGTGTCTGGACCTCCCATGGAGCAGATGTTTTTCAGTCGGGCTCCACCGCACACCGGGACCGTGGACACAGCGAAGTCCTGACCACAGAGGGACAGTGAAAGGGTTTAGCTGAACATTGTCCCTTACAATTCTTTACTACTAGGGTTAATGCAGTTATGGTTATTCATGAATGGTGACTAATTCCATTGTTTGGAGTAAAATTAGACCAATATAATTAAGCCATATGGGCCTTTTATAAAAAATTGGATATAGGCTAGTCGGTTGTCCACTTCTGATATGATGGCAGTTCGTCCCTGACCACAGCTACTGAATATGTTTTTTTATTTTTTATTATGGCTGATATGCAAAATCATCCCAGTGTGATGCAGGACTATTTCACTCAACAGCTTCAGGGACGGCAGTCTGCAAAACCTGCAATGAAGCCTGCCTCACCCTGCCTTCAGGAGCTGCTGACCCAACTGAAAGAATTTCATTAGTGTGGCTTTCAGTGGAGAGTTTTAGTGTCCCATGATGGTCTTAACGCTGTTTCAGAGGCTTTTCCACCTTGACAAGAATACAATTCTGGGGGAAACACCAAATCCTTGTAATTTTGGGGGGTTTTACAATCCAAAGCTACAGGTCGGTATCATCCTTTAAAAACATCCAACCCTAGTTTGAACACACTGAATGTTTCTATGGTTAACAGGCTTCATTAACAACCATATTGGAAATAATAAAGCTTCTAATAATGCTTCACTGTGTTTTTAAAATACACTGTGAGATACATTGTGACACATAAAATACATTGTGTGTTTGAAATATTGAAGTCAATCAATCATCAATAGTGTCAGATAAATGCCTAGAATAAAAATGCAAAGATATAAATCAAATTGAGGATAGACTGCAGTGGAATCCCTCTAAACAACAAAATATAAAGAGCAATACAGGCATTCAGTGTGACTAAATGATTACACTGACAGATGGTTTAACTGGAAACATGTAAACAGCACAAGTGAGGGATTGTGCACTAGAATTTTATGAATGAAAAATGAAAACCTGGCGACAAATGGCATGAAACATGATACAGATGCTTAGAAGATTGCTGTCCTTTGCACCCAGCGGTGTGTTTTTGCCTGTAGGTGTGATATTGAATATACAAATTCAAAAGATTATTGTTAAGAACTAGCATTGTATATTAAACTGCCAGTGAAGGAGTGAACTGACTGTTGGAGGATCATGTTCTTTTGTGTTTAGAAGAGCTTAGAAGTACAAAGGAAGGCCATGATCTTTCTCTTTAATCCCTCTGCTCACCACACAAACCCTCCCGCCGCCCACACAATAAACTCATACCCACACACACACAAAGAAAGGTACACAAATGCAAACACACACACATATTCAACACAAGTAGATAAAAAGTATGTGTGTGTGTGTAGAAAAAGAGAAGAGTGTAAAATGCACTTAAGAGGAGTGAGGGAATCAATACTAATGGGCGGGTCATGCCAAGCCTAAAGGGACTCGCTGTGTGGTCTCCATCATTTGGCCAATGGATCAGCCTCATTCATCACTGTTTACAAGGTATAATTCCCCAAATGCAATACAACAAATGGCCACCTGCTCTTTTTTGGCAGCTGGGCTCGTTTTCAGACAAGCATCTTGGCATCGAAGGTTGTCTTTGTTCCACTAGCTAAAAAAATGAACAAAGATTATTTTACAGCTAAAGGTTTTTGGTAAGTTTAGCTTTGATTTTATCAGCTGTTTTCTTATGTTTTCTTATATACCGATCCACAGAGCCAGCTTACCCTCCAGAAATCCACACTACAACTACTGAATGCGATATAGAAAAATGTTTGTGGATTAGATAAGTTTCTCCAAGGTACTTCTCCACATCCACGACTGTATTTTCTGTCTTCTTCATTCATTCATACATTCATTCAGTCTTTCATTCATTTATCCTGCATCATCCATTCCCTGTCTCTTCCATGCCGCTCACCCTGAAAGTGTCTGCCAGCACCTCCGCCCCTCTGTGGTTGGTGTGGGAGGAGATGCCGACGAAGAACTCCCTCCCTGTGAAGAGGACGTCGCTGCCCTCCAGCGTGGCCCCTGCGGAGCCGCCCTCCTCCGCCCCCATCTCCACCACTGTCAGGTTGAGCTCCGACATCACCCTCCTCACCGCCTCCACCTGGGGGGGGGGAGAGAGAGACAGACATGCTGAAGTTATCTTACTATGAGAGTTTGACATAATTAAGGGGTCGTTAATTCATCTTCTGAGATTCTGAGAATAAAGTCAGAATTCTGAGATTAAAGTCACAATTCTGAGATTTAAATCAGAATTCTGAGATTAAAGTAATTCTGACTTTATTCTCAGAATTCTGAGATTAACTCAAATACTTTTTTCACATGTGGCCCTGAGAGTTGAAAATGCATAGAGAAATGAATCCAAGGGGAGTAAATGGGAGGATTGGGGTTGTCTTTAAATTCCAAGTTCAACAATGGATTCTTAGGTACAACATGTTTGGAGACCTAAAAAAATTAAAAATCACACCATTGTAGTATTGTATTGTGTATAGTATATGTGTAATATATGTACTGTGTATTCTAATATGTGTATTTGCAAAAAAAAAGAAAGAAAAAAGTAGGCAAAAAAAAAAAGTAGCACATTTTGAAGCCAGAAATCTCAGCACCTGGCAAAGTAATCGTTGAGTCACTGGTATTGATCAAGACCTCTATCAACCCCTGCAGATAAATTATGCTCATTCTGTGCCATGGTGCAGTAAAAATCTCACTTACTATGCCTTTAACTGGTTCAGACACTAACACGCATATCAATGGATTATTATAAGTCATTTTCTTCCCCCTTGTTACCTCGCTGCGTCTCTGCTGTTTGAAGGGCCTGGTGATGAGTGCGGTGTCTCCCTGGATGACGGCCACATCCTCTATCCTCCAGCTCTCGGGCAGCTCGGGGTCGGGGGGGATCTCGATCAGCTGCAGGCCCACCTTCTGCCTCAGCGCTCCGGTCAGGACCCCGAACTGCCGCTGAGCCTTGGCCAGGTCCACCGAGTTCTCCCCGTTCTCATGCCCGTCGCCCCCCGCCGCAGTCCCAAAGGACTCTGGGATGCCCCGCACCACGGCGTGGGTGAACCGGCCGTATGGGCACATGTTAGCCATGATGTCACTACAGTGTGTGTGTGTGTGTGTGTGTACTTCTTAAATCTGCCTGTAAGAAGAAGTGGTAGTGCCCTCTCTAACAGCAGGTAATGGTGCTCTTCCAGTGAAATGGCAATATGTGTGTTCTGCCAAGAGACAAGCAAGAGGGAATAAAGAGGATTGTGTGTGTGTGTGTGTTCCCAACTTTCTGACTGCTTGGTTTTATTACGAGACCAGCTGAGCACTAAAGAAAGCTGATGGGGCGAATCAGCAGATCTGTGGGAAGTCTGTCATCCAGGCGGAGAGAGTGGAGAATGTCTTCATCGCTCGCTCTCTCTCTCTCTCTCTCTCTCTCTCTCCCCTCCTTCTCTCATGCCAGTTGCTCCGCCGGCTACTCAGGCCCCATCTGCATCCTCACAGACGCCAAGGAGAGATCCAGTCTGGTGGTCACAGCCTGAGACAGAGGATAAAGGAGATGGACATGTTAATAAGGCCAGACACAATGGGACGGAGACTGCTTCATGAATGCTCAGCGGGCCAAAAAACTGCAGCGATCAATTGCTCAAGCTCCAGTGCACACATCTATAGATATTTCGGGGCCCACACATCCCGCTCTAGTTTGCTAAGAGACGAATGCCTGCATCATTATTTTGGAGAGTTAGATTACTTCATGGCACTGAAGAAGAATATTGATGTGAGCTGGCTGGGAAGAAGAAGAAACAAGCAGTCCAGTTAAACAAACTTTCATATGCATAATGAAAGGTAAATGCAACAAAGTGGACCATCCAAAGGCAGCTGAAATAACAGCAGAGATAGCAGAGCTCAACGTAGACAAGGGAGCATTGTTCAAGGTTAGATTAAAAGGGAACATTCTTCAATGGCCTCTTGCAATATGCTGCAAAGCCTTTCCATATTTGGGCGGTGGGTTTGATTTGGGACAATTGCCCCTTTATCATCTTCCCTTGTAAACCTCAGCAGCCGCCCACTGTGAAGCTGCAGTCCGGGACAAGGATCCCCTACGCACAGGATGGGATGTTTCCTAACTGTGCTTCAAATTCAGGTCGATCCCTTTCTCAAAACGAGCGCAACAAGTGTGGAGTATTGCATTTCATTTATTATGCAGCACTAAAAGCTTACAGTGTATCTGAGAATTACCTCCAAGCTTTTGAGAGTTCCTCAACGAAGAACCACAATAATATTCCTATAATATTCCTATAGGGGTTTGAAGTGTGTCTGTGGTACTCAATAGTGAGTTTACAGAGACCTTGTTGTACTTTATAGTAGGCTATTTTTGCCTCATATCATTATAATATTTCAATATAATATTCATTATATGATTACTATAGTTGTTTTTCATTAGGTTCACAAAGTAACACTAACAATAACTGTTTAGTTGCGCATAAGGCTTTTCCAGATATTCTTGAGGTCCAGCTGCAGTAGCCAATACGAACATCGGCCATACGCAGAACAAAACTGCAGGAGTGCACCGCCCAGCAGTTCAATACTTCTGATGATGTACCACCTATTTATAGCCTACAAACTATCACTAACATTTGCTGAAGTTGTACAGATAACAGAGAAGGACATAGACACCCGCCTACCTCTTTTAAGTGCAGCGGCTTGTACGCACGGTCGCGTTTCCCTCTTTGTGTTTTATTCCCAAACCGACCGGTTCCCGTTATTCTCTCCCTCTCTCTCTTTCCCTCTGTCTCTCTCTCCGTCTCTCACCCACCAGTGTCAAGCCCTCCAGAATCAAAATACGAAGACGTCCGGTTATAACTTTCAAAATAAAACTCTTAATAAGGAACGTGGTTGCAGTAATATACTACTTCCAGGGTTGCAACGGTTTTTGGACTAACAAGTAGGCTTTTATTTTGAAACCCGACTCGCCTAACCTCCGGTCTTATCTGCGTATCAGTGGCCGGTTTGACGGAGGTTTGACGCGGCTCTCTCTCTCCCTTTCATCCCCTACTTCCCCCCCATCCCCCACACGTCCTGTCCGGATCCAGTCCACGCTGATTCAAGTGTTGTATAGTAACGCGTTACAGTAATCTGAATACGTTTCCAAGAGTAACGAGCAGTGTAAAGAATTACAACAACAATTTCAGTTGAACTATCCAAAAACTACGAGTCTCACCATCTCCCGATTCGTCAACTGGAGTTGTCGTCCTCTCATATTAAACTAGCTTAGATCAAAACACGGTATAAAAGTTGACTTTCTCCACTTTTGAAGTAATCCCACTACTGTGATTTTATAACGTTACAGCAAAAGGACGACAAAAACAATGGACATCAACACTATTCGTTATCCTGGTCTTTCACAGGAGATACAACAGCCTGATTTTTTGAAGGTGAGAGACTAACTAACTGCCAATTTGGGGTGCGTAACGGAAAATTAATGTAACGAATTACCGCTAACAGAGAGTGGTAAGTAAAGAAGTAAATTACTTTTCAAGTGAGTAACGAGTAATACATTATTTTTGGAGTAACCAGGCCAAAAACTGACCACATCTCACCTTTTTTATTTAAAGATGCTAGCATAACTGTTGTACCCTACACAGCTATTCTGACCCTTTGCTCATGTTTCTTCTGTCCTGGCAGGACAGGGAGTAAAGGAGGGATTGGGGTATTTCTATGAGGTCTTCTCACAGGATTAAGGATTCATATTTTCCCCCCTAATCCTGATGTGTTGTTTTTCTAAAAGGCCAGAGAGCCACCCACGCCCACCCCTCCTCCTCTTCCTCCTCTTTCCCTCCCTCCTCTCTCTTTTTTGTATCCGCCCATTAGATATAAACTGGGACTGTTGCAGTAAATCAAATAAGTCAATATTATTATCACTTCTCCCACACCGGTCTAAATAAATGGCTGCATTAACCTTATCAATTTCACAGCTGATTTATTTCACCAGGCTGTCTAAACAATTGTGAGTCACCTTCAATTCTCTCTCTATCTCTCTCTCTCTCTCTCTCTCCCTCCTTGTATTCAAAGAGATCACAGATTCATAGATTAAGGCCTGGGCTATGTTAGAGCCATTGTTGTTGTCTGTCTTTGCGTCTGTCTTTGTCTGTGTGGCATGAGAGAGCAAAAAATATAATCTGGCTTTTCCTGAAATGTGGGTCAAATGATATTGGACATTGCACAGACTGTGGGATAAACAGTTTGCCTCATCGGACACCAGGGAAACAGCTCTGCAATGCTTATAAACACATAATGTTCTCCCTGTTTATAATTAATACCCAGATGTGTTATTGATCAAACTTTTTTTTATATAACAATTTGGCAACAATATGGCTTTGGGCGGCATGCAGGGATGTAAACACGCACAAACACATCCTAGGTAACAGATGGCTGTGTGCGTATGCATGTGTGCATGTGACTATACTTTTTGACTCATAGGGAAGCACAATATTCCCTTCTACTGACCGGAGTGAGTTACTGCAGCCAGATCAGTTCATCAACACAGAGAGAGACAGATAAAGAGAACGAGAGAGAGAGAGAGATGAAAAGCTTACATGGGACAAAGGAGAAACCAAGAAGAAAAAGCAATCTGAGTGTAAATCTGCGCGTGTGAGAGCGTGAGAGGCAGAAAATGTGATGTGGCTGTAGTAGGAGAGAGAGAAAAGGGGATGGAGGGAGCGAGGTAGAGGGCACAGACAGGATTAAAGAACACCATCTGTCCACCGCGCTCCCTCAGCCAACACACACAACATCAACACGGCATCAGCGGGCTCACACCACTCCAGTGCTGTGTGGAAACGGTCTTCTCCGCTCCCCTTACAATTAGAATTCACAAAATTTTTGTCCTCCTGTGGGTCCGCCCATCCTATTACCGCTGGCTTGAATGGGCACGATTTTACTGGAATTAATTCATAGGGACCATTTCTAAAACTGTGGTCCATCTGTTAAACTCCTATTGACTTCAATAGGCTGTGCTGGTACTGACGCCAAGCTGTATGAATGCTATTACTGCCCCGTACTAGCTCTAGTTGTTGTGAGTAAGATGAAGTCACCCTTAAACCCTCCGTCAAGATCTGATCCACGGTCAGTTTTGCAATTTTGCTCACTAACAGCTTCGGTGTGGACTGGTGGCAGGGAAACTAATCCCTAAACTGCACTTGAGGGCAACTTCACTGTCATTTTTGGCCTGTATTTGGTCAGGTTAAACCCTCATGACTCCAATTGTAGTTAATTTTATGTTTTAACTTAAATTGAAGGTTGGAGGAAATCCTGCAACCCTTGGGTTTATGAAACCTTTTCAAATCCATTTTAATAAACTCAAAAATGCATGGTGGTCAATCTAAAAACATTGGCTGTTGGACATTTTGGAGATAAAAGCGTTTCACTCAACAGCAGTGACTTGATTTGTGGTTGCCAGACTGTTAAGGATGGTACAGGGACGCTAGGTGAGTTTAATCAGCACAATTCAAACAGTGTGAGGGAAGTTGTCAATCACACTTAATTACCAAAATGACTTTTAAATACGCAACTGTGATGATCTAAACTTTCTGACACTTCTTGTATTGTCCTATAAGTAACAAAACCCAGCCATCCAGCACCTAAACCACAGAAAACTTTATTGCCAGTACTGCTTGGCCCGGGCCTGGTGGGTGTTTGTCAACATTTCCGGGGAGTTTTCTGGCCTGGCTGAGCGCTGTGTAATTAATCAAGTGGTAAACAGCTTATTCAGTCTGAGCCTGCCTCACTCCATCACAAGACTGCTGTCAGCAGACCGTCCTGCTTGCTGCCCTCACGGCTCCTATTAGGCCCTAAAGGATAATTCAGTTAGACTGGCTCTGTCTCCGGCTCACTGACTCTCCCTCTCTCTCTCTCTCTCTGACTTGCTGACTGTCTCTCTCGCCACCTTGCTGGCTTTCTTTCTCTCTCTCTGTCTGTCTCTCTTTTATAGATGCCGACTGTCTCTCTCGCCACCTTGCTGATTTTCTTTCTCTCTCTCTGTCTGTCTCTCTTTTATAGATGCTGACTGTCTCTCTCTCTGCTGTGCCGACTTTCTCGTTCTCTTTGTCTCTCTCTTTTAAATGCTGTCTCTCTCTTTTTTAGATGCTGTCTCTCTGTTGTACTGACTGTGTCTCTCTCTTTGTCTCTCTTTTTTAAATGCTCTATCTCTGCTGTACTGACTGTGTCTCTCTCTTTGTCTCTCTTTTTTAAATGCTGTCTCTCTCTCTGTCTCACTGTCATTCTCTCTCCCTCTGGCTGTCTTTCTGACTGTGTGGCTCTTTCCTCCTCTCCTTCCTTCTCTCTCTCTCTCTCTCTCTCTCTCTCTCTCTCACTGGTTCTTCCCTTTCTCTCTTACCCAATTCAATTGAAGAAGGTTTTATTGGCATGAACGATGGTCAAATCACTGCTGCCGAAGCAACACAAAATGAAATAACAAAATAATGATGATAAACATACATGTAAAGTGTATTGTGACTGATACTAATGTGGAAAATAATGTGGACACTACACAAATACACATAAACACATTCGCAACAGGTGTCAATCTGACTTGGACAAAGGATAGTATCTTTGTTGTTGTTGGCAATACCGTAGTGATCCCCTGAAAACCAAAACTTGCAGGGGGTTGAAGCCAGGCCCTCTGGTTGGAGTCCGGTCTCCCTGCTCACTGCACCATCATGCCGCGTAGGAGTGAGTTTAACTGAACACACTCAACTCCATTACACATCAACACTCCTCTTCTCTCTACTCTAATTCTGTCTCACTCTTCCTCTAAATGGTATCAGTGTTCCAGTCATTTTTTGAACTACAGATCATTGAGTAACTGTGACTAAGATGCTGTTGTGGTTGAAACTCACTGAAGGTGGTATTGTAATGTAAACACTGACCTTACACACAACATACTTCTTCATTTTTTTGCCATTGACTAGACTTAAATTCACAACACAGCTGGATTCCTTATGATTTTAAACTGAAACATTTTTTTTTTTACAGTGTACTTCTCTCAAAATAGATCTAAAGGCAGGACGCTTTGGTACATCCTGGATAAGATAATAAATGAATAACCCATGCTACACATTTCTTGACTTGGCTCGCTCCTCGTTTTCTTAAAACAAACGTTCCTCCGTTGAGGTGTGTTCGTTGAGCATGTCAGCTGTAAACAGTTAGCTGCTCTCCAAATGAAATTAGAGGTTTTAGGGAGGAGACGCTGCCTGCCCAAGTAACATGACTATGTGTCCGACTCAGGCCCGACTAAGATAGAGGGAGAAATAGTTGAGGAAGACAGAAAAAGATAGAGTAGGAGGTGAAGTGAGGGGGTTGACGATACAAATTACATTTCGAGAAGTTGTTACCTTAATACAGTGGAAGGAGGACAGTGGACAGAGGTCAAGAAGAGAGAGACTGTGGTTTTGGACTTCAAAGTTGCAGAGAAGGACAAAGAAGAGAAACTCAATTTATGAACGAGTTGGAAGACGCATCGGATCAACTGTAGTTAGTTGGACGAGAAACTTATAAGGTACCAGGAAGGACGCAGAGCTTGAAAACCGCACTGAGAACGATTTGAGGACTTCTTACTTGGAGCATCATGTCTTGTTCACAACTTCTCATCGTATTCCTGTGTTGTCTCCCCTTGGCAGGTATGTAGGAAATGCAAAGAAAGAACGATTTTGTTTAATGTAATCATCACTGAAACCATGACAAAAGTACAAATTTAAGGGATGTGTTTTGATTCAGTGTAAAACCTGCCTTCAAACCTGTTTTCGGACCTCCACAAAAAGGTTTTTAAAAGGTTTTCATCACTTGCGACCTGTTTGCAGAATGTAAAGTCTCACAATGAATTTCCCATTGTTTCCTACTATTTCCCCTCAGCTTGTTTGCACTGTTACACATGTGTGTTTCCTGCCATCTCTCCTCTGGACTGCCTCAAGTTTCCTCAGGAATGCCCAGCTGGGCAGCGCTGCCTGTCTAGCACTGCGGTGGGAACACGAGGTGAGCTCCAGGTCGATGTGTGTGTGTGTGTGTGTGCGCGTGTGTGTGTGTGTGTGTGTGTGTGTGTGTGTGACAGAGAGAGAGGGGGAGAGAGTGTTGCTTCTGTTTATGAGAGTGTTTTCTGAGAATTTAGAGCATGATGGCCTCAAATTACAGAACAATGTCTGTGAATAGGATTGAGCGCCGTCCTTCAATTAGGCCTGATCCTTTCTAGACTCTTACATACAACACACGAGACAAGAGAGTAGCTCAACAGGTCAAACCTCAGCACCGGTTTCTCATCAAGCCGGTTGTCGGTCCTCTAATGCCCGTGATGCCGTCAAATTATCTCTAAGAATAGGGCTGTGGGTGGGGCAGTGTGTCTCATCAAAGGCTAAGAGGAGACAAAAAGCTGTAAAAACACACACTCCCTTGTGTCAACATCATCCATGTTACGACATATTCAGACTTGACCTTAAGTGCGAGAATATGGAATTAGGTTTGTGTCTTTAGTATCAAACAAAACATTTCACACTGAGAGGAAAGAAAAATAACGATCGCAAGAGCAAAATTTAAGACTTAGGTTTTGAAACAAACAGGAAAAAATTCTCGCAAGCAAATTATTTCTAAGCGAGTTTATGGCACGTTTGCCTTGCAGTTTCTACTTCCCGGTGATTGAGCTGTCACTCAACACAAAACACACTAAACAAAGGAGACACATCCCTCTAAGCCCCGCCCACATGAGAGTTTTGTGTCAGAAACATAAAAGCAAATCCTGGGAGTGAAGGTGATGTCCTGATCAGCATAAACAAAGCAGAGAAAACTATGAACAGAGGATCGCTATTTGAATCAATTAAAAGGTAGATAGTTTGCACTCACATAGAAATAATTTGCAATATTTATTCCTTAAGTTTTGCTCTTGAGATCGTTATTTTTCTTTGCGTTTTTTCTTTCTTCTCAATTTGAAATGTTTTGTTTTATACTAAAGACACAAATCTAATTCTATGCGAGAGTATTATTATTATTATTTTTATTTTTTTTCAGTATACAATAAAACTTGTAAGATGTCAAATAACAAGCTCAGATTCAAAAGTATTATTTCCTGTTATAAAATACCAACTTTGAGTGGTGAGGTAAGCATCAGGACTCATGAATACTTACTCACTCACATGCTGTCTGACCAGTGAATCTCCACCATTTGCCCATCGCTGCATGCGCCAAAACAAAACCAAAACCCCTCGTTCCCCTGTCCCTGCAGGCTCTCTGCGGCTGACCCTGTACGAGAAGAGCTGTGCCGTCGCCTCCCAGTGCGGCCTGAGCGGCCAGAAACAAGCCGCGGGCCTCTCCTTCAACTACAGCAACATCTGCTGCGACACGGACCTGTGCAACGGGGCCGGGCCCGCTGCTGCCCTCAGCTGGAGAGGGGCGGCGCTCTGCCTGCTGCCTGCCCTCTGTCTGCTGCTGGCCTGACAGGCAGAGAGGCTGAGCTGGGGCATGTGCAACACAACATACTGAAGATGTAAGTCACCTGAGAAAGATATCTGGAAAAGAGGCACATGTGCATACATTTGTGAGCCAGCAGGGTTTGGAAATTCCTACATTTTTATAATTCGAATTAACAGTGAAAGCGTCCCAGTGGCTGCCCAGTAAATGACATTAATTATAACAGTATATAGTGATGCTAATGCAACTTTAACCTTAATAAACTACTTTTCAGAGACGCCCTCCCAACATTATGGTTCTCAATGGTGCTGTATTTTAAAGATATGTGAGTATTTGCCATGTACATGTGTTTTAAAAAAGTTAATTCATTTCACGTTTAAAGCCATTGCTCTTAAAAAATTTCATGTGTACCTTTTTGTATGCTGCCTTCTTGGCTGGGGCTCATATATAAAAGAGGGGAGAAAAACGAATAAAAACACATCTGTCAATGGTGGATTTATTTTTAAGATGTTTTTATTGGAATATTAATAATTGAATGTGTCTTTATAAGAGGTACAAAATACATAAAAGAAACTTTGAGCTGTGCTATTAGTTCGATCGTCAGCATTAATGATCTAAGTCAATTGTATTGGTTCAGTGTCCACAACATTTTGCTCCTGTGGACTTTAAGTGCAACTGCTGTTGATTACATGGAAGAGAGCAGAAAAAAGGCTAAAATATGTGGAGGGAAATGCACAGAAGTGGGTGAACAGCTAGTCAAAATCACAATGTGGGTCTCCCAACAAAGACAATACATGACAGCAAGATAAAAAAAAAATTGAGTTAGAAATAGTGAAATGAAAATTTAACCGAGTAAATAAAGGTCATATTTTAAGGAATGTAACAAGTGAGTTAAAAGTTCCCTGAAATTGTCTCTAGTCTTACAGTAAAAAGTCAAACAAGAACAAGTCTTCCATGCTTGGATAAAAGAAACACAAGAATACATCAGCATTGAAATTATACAGACTCGGTCCCTTTTAAACATACAGCCATTCTGAAAGTTGGTCCGTTCTTTAGCAATTACATTAAATGCACAACAATTAATCTTTCAGTCAAATCAAATATTTCATGGGTTTGATCGACACACATGGGGCTTAACTTGTGTGATTAAAATTCTGTAGGAAAATAACCAACAGTGCTCACATTAGATATCTAATATAATGAAAGCAATATGATAATAGAAGATTGTCCTATTCAATCGTGTTAAATTGCACTTAGGTTTAATTGCTTTACAGAGCTTTACCTTGATCCGAGAGACATTTATAACGCAACGAGGCTACCAGGAGCTAACACTATAAAGCTCACAACAAAAAATGTTCACATGCACTACCTATAAATTAAATCTTGGCTGCTAACTGCCTCTGTAAATTTTAATTCAAACAGTGCCTTGCAGTTAGTTCCTACTACGGTTGGACGGACAAATGATTTCCAGTTCTTCCCATGTGTTCAATTTCAAGTCACTTTGAGGAGAATTGCAGACATGATGCAAACTGTCAGTCTGCAAACACTACATAATCAATCATACAATCTAATCAATCTAATGCTCTTGATGTTTTTTCCTCTTGAAAAACTGTGCTTATGCGTAACTTCCTGCATTTCTTCATGACAGAACAGGCCTCGCGCCCCGGACAAGTCAACCGTCGCCTCACTTCTTCATCTAGAGTAACTTCAACAAGCTCACAATTTGATTCCTTACACTATTGAAAGACAAAAAAAAAACATCCTTCACACATTATATAGGCAGAGCAGAGTGATTCGCTGGCAAGACGACCTTACAGCGGATCAAAACAAGCTTGGTAATCTTGATTAATCCTTCACGCCTGGTGTGGGACAGCAGAAAGCAGAAAGGGGAAGCAGAGGTCTATTGAAATCACTTCCTGCCTCTGTGACTGTTCTCCGCTATACGTCCCTGCAGCGAGTCCCAGCCTGCAGGCCATGAACAATATGAAGTTATTACATTTAGGTGCGAGGTGACTAAAATATGCGATCGGTGCCCTTGTGATCCTCAACAGTAAAAGGCCTTGATACCTCAGCAGTGGAGTAATATATTGTACTGAAAGTGACGCTTCTGTAATTGCAAGAATACCTTAAAAGGCACTTGGCAGGTGAGCTGGTGCTGGTTATGTCTGTCTGTCATCTAAACAAACAATGTATTTCCCAAAGCGATGACTGAATATGAAGGTACGGGTGACAGTTTGATGTGGCAGGCAGCTCTGTGGGCATCTGCATATCGACGCATCGGTTTTAGGATTTACCAAAATGAAGGATATGGCATTCGTCATAAAGAAGGGAACAATGGCACGCTTCAGATAGACTCAGGCTTTACTGAGTCTGAACAAGCCAAAGAAATGTTTCCAACTTTACAGTGTGTATCTACTGGTATTGAAGCTCTGTACACGAGCAAGGCTGTAGTTTTAAGTGTGTGTAAAGTGTGCGTACATGTACAATGTGTGTGTGTGTGTGTGTTTGGGAGGATCCACTTCATCTGCTATTCAAAGAGTGCATCTCCGCATTCAGACTGCGAGCAACACGATCAATATTTCCCATAGAGTTGAGCAACTAGGGAAACCTGGCCGATGTGTAGACGGTCATCAAGCCAGAAAAGTTGCCCATGTCTGAAGTTTTCATGATCATTGACCATCAACAGCCAATCAGATTCGTTTCCCTACCAATGTGACTTTGTTCCATAAACAACAGTTCAGCCTGGCAAGCGCAAAATGGATGAGAAGTTGATTCCAGGCATTCAAAGTTTCCCTTTTCTCTACAACTTTTATTTGAAAAACTACAGGAACAAACCTCTCAAAAACAATGTTAGTAGGACGGTTACAATCATCGTTGCGATCGATGGTAAGTTAGCTATCTTGACTCATCAAAACAATGCAACATTATTAAATAAAAAAAGAATTCATGATGTGACTGTTTGAAACTTGTAGCTGCATGAGACTATGACATAAATGCGATCGAGCCTCTTTCCCCGCCCACAATCGGTCAGAATAGAATCAACCAAGTTGCTCGCAGTGTGAACGCAGGGTGTGTGTGTGTGAGGGTGTGTATATTCCTGTGTGTGTGTTTGCTTCTGTGTGTATGGTTCTGCTGGTGTATTCATGCTCTGCACCCCTCCCCTCTTCTCCTCCTACTTGAGAGCTTTAGCGACAGAGGAGTAGGCGATGTGGATCTCTTTGTCGTCCGGACAGGTGGAGGAAAACTCCTCCCGGGCGTACGCAGCGTCCAGGTACCTCCACAGGTTGGCCAGAGAGCGAGGGATATTGAAGTTACGGTATTTCAAACACACCACCTGGGGAGAGGGAGGGGAGGGGGAAATAGAGGAGAAAGACAGAGAGAGAGAGAGAGTGTGAAATTTTTTAGGGGAACATTTCTTCGTTACTGCAGGAAACACAAACAGAAACAGAAAGCGCAGCACGCCTTCCGTTTGAGATTAAAAAAAAAACTTAATCTATTCATCCAAGCGCTCACGCTGTGCTGCTTTAAAACGAAAGCTTACCTTGACAATGTGGAGCTTAGGCAGCAGGTTGCAGTCAGCCAGAGTAAGATCTTGGCCGTCCAGGAAGGGGCGGGACGAGGAAGTGACGTCATCGGCGCTATTCTCGTCAATCTCGTCAGGAAGTGGGGAGCCGAGGTAGTCGTCCAGCTTCTTCAGCGCCTTCAGCAGGCCTTTCTCGAGGTCTGAACACACACACACACACACACACACACACACACACACACACAAACAAACGTATATAATCAAAACTCTGTGGGATAGTTTGTATTTCCAAAAAGTAAACAAGAATAGAGAAAATCTGGCTTGATTTCAGGCTGATTGCAATTCAATTTTGAAATTATGCAATGGATTTTTAATGCATTTAATGGACCTTAGTTTCAGTTAAATTACCCAGTAAAAAAATTAAACATATTAAGAGGTAGAGCGGACCTGATAAAAGCATATTAAAAGCAGGATCGGGACAGTAAAATGCTTAAAATAATCAATCAGATGATTATTAAAACACGGTAATAACAATAAAACTCAGAGAGAAACCAGAAACTAGAAAAATACCAAAACTGGGGTTAGAAATTTTTACACAACAGCAGTGACATTTCCAGCACAGAGCTAAACACACAGAGCAGCAGGTGACCTGCTGGCACTGAGGCAGAAAAGCTCAGGCCATAATGTTATTAACACAGACACTCCCTGCTGGTTTTCTGTCAGTCACAGGCAGACAGAAGGAGCTCAGCGCCATTCGTTACAGGCAAAACTCTTTGTGTGATGAAAACCAGTTTGAGATTCCCCCAAAAATAGAACAGGGTCTGTGTAAAGTGTGCGTAGATGTACAGTGTGTGTGTGTGTGTGTGTGTGTGTGTGTGTGAAAAAACACTATTTATAGTATTAGGTATACATATGCAAACGTATACGCCGAATATAAACAAGGTTCCCTCCAATATATTTCATTACGATCTGAAATGCAAAAAGGCAAGCATCCACCTGCTGTTTCCCTACATGGATCAAGTATCAAATTATAATTACCAGACCCTCACAGATCCGAATTTTACTTGTAATCTAATTTGGGCAGATTAGGCCTCACTCACTGTCATTAAGCTGGGGGTTTGAGTTCTTGACGTAAGCGGAGAACTTGGAGAAGACGTCCATGCCCGCTGTGTTCGACTCCGGGTTACGAGCGGCCAGGCGGGGGTACCTGAACGACAAAGAGGGGAATGATGATTTATAGCAGGATAATATTTATAATTATACTGCTATTGCATGCATATGAATACATATGTGTTTCTTCACAAACAAAAAAATCACCTGGATGAAAAGTGAGACGGTAAAATCTTGAAAAGCTTAGACTAAGAAGAGCATAGACCGTTCATACTAAGCATGTACGCTGTATCTTAAAGTATCGTTAAATTTGAATATTGCATGGGATACAGACAAAGGGGATCACAGAGACGGGGATGTGACACACAAAACAGCAGGGAGGAAAGGTCGGAGGCAAGCAAAACAACCGAATAAAGTCGGAGAACAGATGGATGGAGAGATTTACTTTGGAGGGCAGAGATTCTCCTCCAGGAACTCCTCTATCTTGTTGGTGTCGGTTTTCACCTCGCTGCCGTAGACCAGGAAGGGCGGCTGGGCACCGGGAGCCAGGTCCTTCAGGATGTCTGGCTTCCTGCAGCAAGGGAGGGAGGGGGGAAGGAAAGGAGAGAGACGTGAGTCAGAGAGAGGGGAAAGGGGATCCAGCAAGAGAGACAGAGAGAGAGAGAGAGAGGGAGTGAGAATAAAAAGGGTTAAAAGGCAATGAGAATCGGGGAAACACAATAAGAAGCTGAGAAAATATGAAACCTCACTTTTATTGGAAACTTCTATGACTCACATGGTTGTGACTAAGAAGTGCCTGGCTTTACGCTAAAATCAATGCCAGTGCAGCTTTATATCTTTTGACACCCATTAATTGAATGAAAATGCTCCAAGTTCACATATCGCACATTTGGGAGCGTTGAAACAGTGGGCCGACATTCCACTTTTGGGACAATACATAAACCTGCAAGGCTGTGAAAGTAAAAAAAAAAAAAAAAAAAAAGAGAAGAAGTGAAAGGCCAAGTTGTTCACCTCGTCATATCCACTGTGGTGACATCGAAGGTGACTCCCTTCAGCCACAGCACCATGAAGAGACGCTGAGAGAAGGGGCAGTTGCCGATGCTCTGGCCATCGATTCCCGCCTGGGAAAACAACAGAGACAACAGCTGTAAACAAATAAACATGCACGGGGGGGGGGGGGGGGGGGGGGTCATTTCTTGCACTTGGGGGGGTCATTTCTTGCACCCAGCACTTGGGATATGTTTGACCTAACCGCGACGTTAACCTTAAAGTCAGTGGAGACTTTATAACCTTATTTATAGGCAAAACAAATTGTAATCCTTGATTTGTTAAGCTACAGTATGGCCAGAAATCCATATCCAAGGAGAGGAACAGAGCAAGCAAATAACAGAGAAGCAAGAAAAGAAAGCAAATGACAGAGAAAATGAACTAAGAACAAAGAAGTCAAGGAGTTAAAAGCATGCTGTTCAGCTATTGCTTTAACTCTTCTACTTAAATATCCTCCGCCTCACAGAAAACTGCAACACAGGGTTTGATCCATCCAAGCCAGCAGCACGTGTCTCTAGCAGTTTGGCTGATTTGACTCAGTCTTGAAAGGAGGAACAGTAAGCAGCCTATCCTTATAGTCATGTGCAGCTTGTACTACTCATGCAATGTTTATACATCTCTAAAGTGTGGCCTTGTATGACTTTAAAAGCATAATATTTCATGTTAAGTCAAACTATATCTCCTTCTGGATCTTTACTGTGGCCTTTTACAGCGCTGGCTATGGCAGGTAAATTACCCCTCATTGTAACCAACGCCCACGTGAAACTCCTGCCAAACATACAGTAGGCTAATTATCATACAGCAAAGTGCAGGCAGGGGTTGTTTCTTATGAAAGGGTAGCAGGTTTGATTGGGAAGGCTGACCGGACATCAGGATTTAGGGAAGTTACAACAGCATCTTTCACTTGTGAAGAGGAAAAAAAACACACAGAGGGAGGTGGAGGCTCAGCTGGGCCCACATGTCCATACAGAGGAATCATTATGGAAACTTGTGTAAGAGCATGAGGGAAGGAAGGCAGAAAAAAAAAGCCGCAGAAAGTGCCGTGTTGGTTATATTATAGAAGATGTTTTTTTGCGAGACAAAGACAACGCCCCGAGATTAGCCTGGACAACACACTAAATATAGATTAAAGTCGCCTGTTCATGATCTTAACGTGCACTTAATTAGATTAGCCGTACTGTCGTTCATAAACCCGGTGAGTCAGCGAAGGTGGTCAAACTGGCATGTGTATTAAATCATGATAAAAGAACAGAAGAGACTGCCGTGGCTGCAAAATCAAAGTGGCATCATGTCCCCAAACAAGGAAAACCCCATTACCGTGATAAGTTATCAGCTGCGAATAAAGAAACGTGCGCGATAAAGCGCCATTAGCCATAGTAAGATGATGCGATAAGAAGATAACGAACTCACTGCCTGAATAAATTCATGTCACGCATGTCGCCATTGCGCGTCACTTGTGGATGCGACAGCGATTTGTCATTCAATCGCTTACCTTGACAAAAAGTTCAACTTTCGGTCGGTTCTCGTCGCTCATCTCGGCTGCTCGTGCACGAACCTTTCGGGGAGACAGAAATGGACAAGTGAGCGAGGAGAAGTTTGTGTTGCGCAGGCCAGAAAGTAGCCTAAATTAAAACATTTTCTAACATAACCGAGACGAATAGGAAACGCCTCGC